>NC_133012.1:5834645-6459645 GCF_048564905.1 Vicugna pacos | reverse complement strand
CGAGGTTCCCTCGGTCAGGGTTTGGGTTTCTTCCAGAAGGAGTCCCACCCTGACTTCCAGGACGAGCTTGGCCAAAAGCTTATTTCTTACTTAACTTCACATGAAGCAATGGGATCGTTTCACACCCTCGGCAACGCACACGTAGGTTGCACTGGTAATGAAAAAACACATCCTGGTTTTTCCATGTCTTCTTCCTCTGAATCATTTTTAACCTGTTACTCCAGTATTAGAAAATGCCAAACCACTGGTACTGAGAGAATATTCAATCCAGATTCTGACTTTTCAGGTCCTTCGGAACAACCTATCTTCATCTTTTTGGAAAAAAATCTACTACAGGCAGCTGGAGCCTCAAGCCCCTGGGACCAAAAGTGACTTGGCCCAAGGTCTGGGGAGTGATGGATAAGGATGGCTTCCCGCTGGCCAGCCCAGCTGTGGCCGTGGCATACCAGGCTTCGGAGGGAGTGCTGTCCACACAGCAAGACAGGGGCCCTCACATGTCCTCCTGAGGTCCTTATGACCTCGCAGAGCAGTGGGAAGAGTCCATGTGACATCAAGTTAACTCAGGGCGGGGCGCAAGCTACCCAGCCAATTCTCAAGCATCACTGACATTGTCTCTCAAGAGTTAACTGCCTCTCAGGCCCAGTGATCAGCACATACATCCTTCCATCCAATCTCGAGCCTTCTCCCATCTCCTTTCAAAGCAAGTGGACCATCTGGGGGAACAACATTCCAGCAGGTAGCAGGGATCAAGGGCAGCCTTCCTCCAGAGAGTGTCTGCATAGCCCACCACCAAGAGCCAGTGGAAAGGAGGAAGGGGTGTGGGGAAAAGCAGGCTGGCTGTGTTCTGGGATATAATTAATGAGGCCTGGAAGAGAAACCAGCCATCAGGTGAGACGCAGAGAAAGCAAGCCCCGTCCTGTCCCCTCCTGCGCTGTAACTTGCAGGGAAGGGGAGAAGGACTGGCTGCTCGGACAACCCTGAAATCGATGCATCCTAATTAACGGAGGATTCAATTCATCAAAGTGACAGCAGCTCTGTGTATATCTCATCTCCGTCAACAGGGCTTAGGGTCGGCCTAGGGGGTTGTTATCGCTCCCTTTCTTGTCCCTTCTCTCCTCTTCTCTCTTTCCCTCCTTCTCCTTTTCTAACAGGATGATGGCCAGATTTAAGGAGGAGGGTAATTCCAAGCTGGGAATTGTTCAACCACCTCCCCAGAGTCTTCTTACCAGGCCCCCTCCGCCCTCCGGTGTGGCCTGGACACAGCGCCGGCTTGTTCCAGAGGTGAGGTTGACAGCAGGGCTGCCCAGAGGCCTGGCGGAGGAGCGGGGCGGCTGCCACAGCCGGGCCCCCCGCGCAGGGCATGGGTCAGACCTCCGGCCCCGGCAGCCCGGAAAGGGCCCCTCATTTCACGGATGAGGAAACTGAGGCTGGGACAGAGTGAATGAGAGTTCCCAGCTCACACAGCTAACCAGGGGCAGAGCCAGACCTCCCAGGAGTCAAGCTCTTCCCCGCCCACCGCTCCGTGGCCACCTCCTTCACCCGCTTCTGCGGGTGGAGGCTCTCCCTTCTCGAATCTTCCCTCATCATTTTATTATGAGTAAGGCTGCTAATCATGACTACTAAATAGTTAACATGGATGAAATACTACACGTGAGGTGCTCGGCTGCCTGTTTTCTCTAAGTTAATCTTCGCAATGCGGTGAGGTGGGAACTCCTTTTGATGCCCATTTGAAGATGAAGAAACAGACTCAAGGAGATTAAACAACTCGCTCAAACGGAAGCTGACGACCTGCTAAGCCATTCTTCTAGCCACCAGCTCTAATGCCACTTTTAAATTGAAATTACTCCCAAGGGCATTCAGTTAAGCTCTTTACACTTTAGTGGGGATGGATTGAGTTGCAAGTTCCAGCCCTGCAAGCTCCGAAGCCAACGGGGAAAGTAAGGCTCGCCCTCCAGTCTGGCTTGCCCAAGGCTCAGGCTCTGCTCCTCCAGAGTGGATGGAGGGGGAAGAGGGCAGCTTCCACGAGGCCAGCATCCATGACTCAGCCAAGCCGCCATCCTGGGCAGCTGCAGCCCCCCAGTGTCCACAGAACTTTCTGGAAAATGTCTGCTTCCACCTCTGTCCTCCTGCCCCCATATGGAATTCCACCAGGGTCTGTCCCAGTTTTGAAAGGCGCCTGTAACTGTCATTAATTGGGCCTATTAGAATGCAAAAAAAAAAAAAAAAGTTGGGGGATGGAGCCTGGCCTTTCGCACTCCGACCATTAGTCATTCATTGCAGACTCTAAGCCCAAAGAACAGCCAGTTCCCCAGAAATGAGAGGCGGTGGGGTTGGGGGGCGGGCAGTACCCAAAACAAAAGGCCCGGAGGCTCACGGGTAAGAGAGTGTGCCTTTCTTCCAAGCTGAGCTGTGCTCACGCCCCATCCGTCAGCACCAGGATGAAAGGGCTATAAAACCAACACAGCGCCCGACACTGTATGGAAATATATATCCTGATGTGTCAGGAATACCTGGCGCGCCTTTAACCTCAACTTCAGATGAACCAACACGCCTCGGAGCACATTTATATGCAAAGGCATATAATATGTCCCCTGTATCTAATTATCTGTCAACCTGAGGCAGTTTGTTTTCCAAATCGGCCTCTCGGCTGTGACTTTACGAGGTCATAAAGAAAGCGATGCCACTCGGCGCTGAAACGCGAGGAGCTCCTGGATCAACAAATTATACCCCTTAATGGTGTCTCTCTCGGCCTGAGACTCGGCCGGCGGGAAGAAAAGAGGTACGGCCCTTGTTCCTACTCCCTGCCTTCCGCCAAAGGAAAGAGGAAGGGGCCCGGGGGGCAGGGGGCAGAGCTAGGAGGTGCCCCGGGATCGGGGAGCCAGAGGGGCGCAGGGCGAGATGGGTCAGAAATGATGTCTTTCTCCTGCTCAGCTGTCCTCTGCTTTGCGGTCCTTTCTTCCTGTGCCATGCCCATCTGCAAAGCTGTCAGCCTGGACACGGCGGGAATGAGGTTGAGCAGAGTGCTTCCGCAGCGGACCCGGCCTCCTTGGAGCATCCTGTGGTCTGGAGTGTCATTAGCTCCCGAGATCCCGAGGATCTGTGAATCCACAGGGGAGAGCTTTAATCCACCCCGCAAGACAGCTCCTGCCTGCACGAACCCAGGGATCAAGACTCTGTTTCCACAAGCAGGTTGGCTGGAAGGTACTTTATTCCACCGCTGCATCCGGGAGAAGCAGAGGGTGGGTGACTCTTCTAAACTTCCAAGCAAGAGGAGAGAATTTCCTCTCCCGAAACAGGGAAGGTAGGTGGCAGCAGCAGGAACGCTATTGTGCTGAATGGCTGGCTCAGGCCATCTCCCTCCTGCCAAGCTCAGCACCGCGTGCACGCGCACACACGCAGGCAGCAGGCGGAGGGATGGGCCCCGCACACAGTCTTCAGCTCCTATTAGTCCTCCTCTGATCTTCAGCAGATTAATTAGGAAGTTTGTCAGGAACCAGCCGTGACCTCCAGCCGCTCCTCTCTGGGAGCGGTAACGGTGCCAGCGAAACCCAAGCTGCAGGAATTCCTGTACCCACGCTGCTGTATGATTAATGATAGAAAGGAATAAAAAAAAAAGGGGGTCAGCAGCTGAGTGCAAAGCAAGTTGCTAGACAGGGAGTAATTAAGATACTTGGGTAAATATGATTAATAAGCTCAAACTGGCAGGGTGTGCAGTAAACAAGGACTAACCAGATGGTTCCCTCTCTTCTGACAAGGCTGGGCACTTGGAAACAGGGGAGCGGGGAGCCGAAGCCGGGAGGAGGGCGACTTAAAAGGCGCGACTGAAACTTTCCTGTCTTTTGCTGACCCCATCCAGAGGGAAAGGGTGGGTCCCTGGGGAGGGATTAAGACCGCGAGGGGACTTGGAGTCTCCACCTGTCCTCTTATCATGGGCACCAGACAAATTGCTGGTGTAAAAGGATTCCTGCTCAGACATCAAGACCACACTTCTAAAGAGACTCCAGTCCTGTTTCTCTCTCTCTCTCTCTCTCTCTCTCTCTCATTTAGCTGCTTACTACAAGATTTAGACAAGACCCATAATGCGCAGGTTAGTGTTACTGTATTCATTTGCTCAGGCTGTCGTAACAAACTACCACAAGCCGAGTGGCTTAAACAGCAAAATGTACTGTCTCCCCTTTCTGGAGGCCAGAGTCCAAGATCAAGGTGCCAGCAGTGTTGGTTCCTCCCGAGGGCTGGGAGGGACAATTTGCCCCGTGCCTCTTCCCTAGTTTCAGGAAGTTTGCTGGCAATCTCTGGTGCTCCTGGAATTGGGCAGATGCATCCCTCCCATCTCTGCCTTCATGTTCACAGGACTCTGTGTGTGTGTGTGTGTGTGTGTGTGTGTGTGTGTGTTTGTGTGTGTGTGTGTGTGTGTGTCTTCATCCAAATTTCCCCTTTTCAGGCGGGCACCAGTCAGGTGGGTTTAGCACCCACTCTGATGACTTCATCTTAACTAATTACACCTGAAAGACCCTGTTTCCTCATAAGGTCACATTCTGAGGCCCCAGTGGGGTTAGGACTTTAACAGATGGATTTAGGGGCACACCAATTAATCTGTAACAGCCAATGATCAGGTTGCAAAGGAAACCAGGAAACTAATGCTTACTCCGAAGAGACCTGAGCCAAGAAAATGTGTGCTGTTATGACACTGGGTAGAAGAGGCCTGCATTCCCAATTCTCAATCCACTGTCTGCTTAAAAATATGCTTCCTTCAAGTCCTAAACAGAGCCTCGGAAGGAACCTCTCTGTGTGTGATGTCAAGGAGACAGTCTAATGCTTCCAGAGATGAAGTTGAGAAACAGCCATGGGGAGGTGTCCCCAGTGATGCTGGTTAACAGGCAATGTCTGCAGGTTCTAAAAGAGAAGACTGAGGGTTTGCCATGAAATAGAAGATGCCAAGACAGCGCCATCTACAGGTACAGGCAGCAACGGTATGTCCAAGGTAAGGACAAGGCACTGCTGGAGAGATGAGAGAAATACAGGATGAGTCCCTAATCGAAAGGAGCTTACCGCCTGGATTCCTGGATTCATTTCCCGTGGCGGCTGTAATAATCACCACCACTACATGGCAGCTTAAAACAGAAATGTATTCTCTCACCATTCTGGAGATCGAAAGTCCAAAATGGGTATCACCAGGCTGAAATCAGGACGTTAGAAAGGCCATGCTCCCCCCAGAGGCTCCAGAGGAGAATTCATCCCTGGTCTTTTCCAGCTTCTGGTGGCCTCTGCCAGTCCTTGGCTTATGACCACATCTCTATAATCTTCAAGGCCAGTATCTTCCAATCTTCCTCTGCTCTGTTTCCATATCTCTTCCTCTGTGTGTCAAACTTCCCTCTGCCTCCCTTTTATAAGGATACATGTGATTTCATTTAGGACCCACTTGGATAATGTGGGAAAATCTCCCCATCTCAAGATCTTTAGCTTAATCACATTTGCAAAGCCCCTCCTTTTTTTTCTATTGAAGTATTGTCAATTTACAACGTTGTGTCAGTTTCTGGTGTACAGCATCATGTCTCAGTCACACATGTACGAACTTACATCCTTTTCATATTCTTTTTCATTATGGGTCACTACAGGATTTTGACTATAGTTCCCTATGCTCTACGGAAGAAACTTGTTTATCTGTTTTGTATATAGTAGCTAGTATCTGCAAAACTGGAACTCCCAATGTATCCCTTACCCCTCTGGTAACCATAAGTTTGTTTTCTTTATCTGTAAGCCTGTTTGTGTTCTGTAAATAAGTTTATTTGTGTCTCTTTTTTTTTTAGATTTCACATATAAGTGATATCATATGGTATTTTTCTTTCTCTCTCTGGCTCACTTCACTTAGTAGGACAATCTCTAGGTCCAGCCACGTTGCTGAAAATGACATTATTTTAGTCTTTTTTATGGCTGAGTAGTATCTCCTTTTTTCCCCAAGTAAGGGCAATATCACAAGCTCAGAGATTAGGAAGTGGGCATCTCTTGGAGGACATTTTTCAGCCTCCCACAATTCCCAGGGGAGTTTCCTTTTCTAGTCACCTTTCTCAGTGGGTCTAGATAGAGATAGACAGCTGATCTCTGCCCCCATTTTGCAGATAAGGAAAGTCAGGTATGTGTGGCAAAGCATACAAAGTCAAGAATCAGGCTTAGGTGAGGAGCCATTGGGTACTTAATCTGTCCCTATGAATCAGTTCCCTGTCTTTGTATATCACAGACCTCTTAAAAGTATATTTTTTGGTGGAGGGGAGGTAATTTTTTTTTTAGAGGAGGTGCTGGGGATTGAACCCAGGACCTCGTGCTTGCTAAGCACAAAATCTGCCACTGAACTATCCCCTTCTCCCTTAAAAGTGTATTTTTAATGGGGGTGTTAGAAATGACAGGGTTGCCAACTTTTATATTTGGCCAAATAATGATATTAAACAAAAAACCTACCATATATTTCCATTCATAAAGGGAGCCAGCTTGATTCTAATAAACAGAGTAAGAAAGACGTATCTGAGAACAGAGCATGGTCCTTCAGACAAGACTGCGGGAAACCTCACATCCTCCATCCCTCATGCTGCATCTGAGGCCATAACAATTCATTAAGGACCTGCTGATGGAAAAAAAACCTCCTCTAGACCAGGGACCTACTTTCAGGGGATGACCCAGTGGAGCTTCCCCAAGTGAAGAGCCCACAGATGCTGACCTCACAGGGGCCAAGGGGAGGGAAAAGAGAGGAGTCTTGGTGTCACATTACTACCCCATCAGAAGCATTCCAAGCCCCAGAGGCAGGTGACTTGTGGGTGCTGGCAGTGGGAAGTCAGGCTACAGTGTTCGAACATGGTCAGTGCCAAGGGCATCTGGGTGAGGCGCTGAGGGTAGCTGCTGTAGACCCACAAGGTTGAACCCAGAGCAGAGGAGGAGGTCTGGGGAACTTACAAAGGAGAGATGACATTTGAGTTGGACCTTGGAAGATGGGTAGGAGGCTGCGGGACAGAGAGGAGCAGAGGGTCTCAGGGCAGGAGGGCATTGATGCCAAAGTGAGGGAAAAGCATGAACAAAGAAACAGAACCTTAAAGTGGTAGAGGGAGTCTAGCTGTGATGTGGACGGGAGGTCCAGACAGGCAGCTGGAGAGGCCCTTGGGGAGACAGATGGGGGCCAGGCTGTGAAGGGCTGGTGTCCAAGCCGACAAGCTTGGCATTTCCTGCAGACAGAGAGCCATCAGTGGCTTTCAAAGAAGGGGATGACATGGATGCAGACAAAGGCTTACTGATCTTCCTGGTCCCGTGCGAGGCAATCCATGCCATGACTCTCCTTCTGGAGACCAATGCCAGGACCATATATGTTTTCTGCAGTGCCCAGTCAACATCAGCCCAAGGCTGGTGTGCACAGAGCCAATGCGCAGGCTTGGTAGCACTAATGAAACGAACTCCTTGTAAAACAAGCAGTGGGGAGAAGGGACTCAGTGAATGAAAATAACATGAACTCACCAACACGATGGCATAGCTCTGCACACATGGGACCTGCCCTCCTTGGGAAACAGGAGGCTCCACGGGCGTATCTCCGGGGCCAGGAGGACCAGCACGTACCTTCTCTGTCTACAGTCACCACCACCTGGGGTCTGCAGAGCTGCCAGCAGCATCCATGCTCCCGGGTCCTGACCCCACCTACCTTTGCAGGGGGCAGAAGTACAGGGACAAGGGGTTCTCTATCATTATTTTGGGAAAATGTGTCCTGTGCCTTTTAGTATATCATCATAACCACTAGAGTACCGGCAAGAAAACAGAATCGAAGGCCTGCCCAATGTTGAAGTGTGCCTATTCTCATTCATTCCAGCCAAGCTTTGGGCGTTGATGATGTGCTGCCTTGATTTAATTCAGTTCGTTCCATTATAGAGCCAACTGGCTAGGGGTTTGACTCCGGATGACATCCTCACAATGGCTACCACAAAGTTTTAGGAGATACTACCGATTTCAACAGAGAAAGGAGCAAATGAAGTTGGAGGGGTTGGATCTGGTGTTAAAGGCTTCCCTACCGTGGTATTGTGGTCAGCTGACTTCCAGGATAACCCAGCGATCCCCACTGCCTGGTGTGCACACCCTTGTAAACTCTCTTCCCCGTGAGTGGACCTAGTGATTCACTTCCAATGAGCCAGATACAGCAAATGCGATGGGATGTCACTTCAGAGATTAACCTCCCAAAGGCTGTGAGTTCAGTCTTGCCTACACCAAGGAACTGAGTCCTGCCAACATCCACTTGGTGAGCCTGGAAGTAGATGCAACCCCAAGCTGAGCTTTAAGATGACTGCAGTCCCAGCCAACCTTTGATTGCAGCCTTTTGAGGGACCAAGAAGCAGAGGGTCCAGCTCAGTGATGCTGGGATCCCTGACTCACAGAAACTAGAGATGATAAATGTGTTTTAAGTTGCTATGGCTTGGGGTTACTTGTTACACAGCGGTAGATAAATAACACAGGTATCCTAGTGGAGGAGACAATGAAGGAATAAATAGATGGACACACTCAGAAAGCTTAAGACCAAGAGGAAGTTGACACTTCAGCTATTGGTGCCATATAGCTTGGGCAGGGACCGGCCTTCCCTGTAGACAACTTGGCTTCTGTAGAATATTAAAACAGAGACAGTGGACAAGCCCCTCAGCCCCAACGTGCTTCTACTCCTGAAATTCCGCAACTAGTCTCTTCTTTGAAAATACACTAAAACTTGGAGTCAGAAAACACAAAATCAAGTCCCAGATCTTTAACTTATTAATTGTGGGATTCGGGGAGGATCATGTACACATATCTCAAACTATTTTTGTGAAACAAAAATACGAATTTTAAACAGTTCCTTAACTCTTCTCTGCCTATACTTTGTTTTCCTAGAAGAATAAATAGTGCCTGCCTTCTATGACACATGGACTTGTTGAGATGATTAAATGAAGTTATATGGGCGGAAGTGCCTTTGAAGTGATAAAGAACTCTAGGGCTCTCCCACGTGGGACCCTCCGAAATGGGATTGCGCTGCTGGACTTTAGTACCATGGCCTCCACTAAGGCCCTTCCCTGGAAGTAGCTTTTAGGGACAGAGATGAAATGAAGGAAAACAAAAGCAGCTGGGGTTGGGGGTGGAGCCCCGATTTCACAGTTTGTAAAGATCCGGTTCCAGAGGAGTGAGTAAGGGTTTGACAGCTGACTTCTGGAAGACCTCTCTGGGCCTCGCCTTCATGGGTTCACAACAGTCCAGTCCCTCGTGTGCTTTTTCTCTTCATTACCATTTTTTGAGCATCCACAATCTAGCAGGCGCCATGCCCAGCTCTTCAGTTGCATACACGGATCTAAGCTTCCCCCCAGCCTGTGAAGGTGGCACTGTCTTTAGTCCCATTTCCCAGACGTGGCAACCGAGGCTTGGAGATTCGTCAGGGTCACATCGCAAGTAAGTGAGCTGGGATCCAAGGGTGTCAACCTGCAGAGCCCACCAGCCCCGTACACTGCGCCTTCTCCTGCCTTCTGTCCTGCATCTTCCAGAAGTGATTTTCTCCCTCCTCCTTCTTTGTTTCCATCTTCCTATAAAACTCGCTGTGACACTTTACACAAAGAGCCACGTATACAAATCAATTGCAATCAGCTGTATTTCTCTCCTGATGTTAAAAGACTCGTAAAGGAAAACGTACTTGTTTCAAACACCCTTTTCTGACACTAAATCAACCCTCCACTGTTGGTGGAGTTTCTACACAAATTGAGCGAGGCCCTCCAGAGACCGGGGTTTACCAGAATAAATCCCAGGTTTGCAGCGGCTGCCTAGTCGGATTAATAGAAAGAGCTGAGCTGGTGGCTGAGTTTTCTGGGGGCCGGTCGCACCACCTTGACTTCGGGCTCAAGTCAGAAGGGCGTTCAGCAACTCGCTTGCCAGCGTGTGGTGTGGAGGTTGACAGGGGCGCCGTGGCCTGGGTGTGGTCAGTCCTCATCACACCTCTCCCCTGCTCCCTGTGGAAATCTCAACCAGAAAGACTGTCTTCTGCGGAAACATCCAGACTTCCTAACAATAAATTGCATAGGCATGATGGCTCTCAAGGGACACTCACCAAATCTGTTTGACCCGCAAAACAATTTTGCTTCTTTGATAGCTGTGGGTCCTGCCACAACCTGTAGCAACTTCATCCGCCCCAGGGCTGCTGGTTAACTGTTACCCTGAACACACCACACATTTTCTAATTACCTCGGTGTCTCTTATTTGTATCAGCCCTCTGAATCAATCTCTTCATTTATCCAGTGGGGATGCTAATGATTTCTCTGATGGACAGAATAGAAATAAGAGGGTTTGGAGGGTCTCCAGAAACAGGTACCCTGTCTTTCCTTTTAACCACGGGATGATGTTGATCACCAGTTACAGAGTTTGGTGTAACCACACCAGCAAGCAATTCTGTGACACCAGCTGGGTGTCCTATAACTCAGCTCAGCCCTGATACTAAGTACCTGGAGATAACCAGATCCCACAGCATTAGGGTTCAGTCCCACAAGACTGTTCCCCCAACACACACCCACTTCAAACGCCAGTCACAAGTCCGGGTTGTCACCTGTGCTTCTGATCAACTGGCTATAGATGGGAGGTTCCACCAACTCCTCCCTTAGATTTGATTCATTTGCGAGAGCAGCTCACAGAGCTCAGAGAAACATTTTACTTACTAAATCGCCAGCTTGTTATAAAAGGGTGTAATTCACTTACAGCCAGATGGAAGAGATACATAGGGCAAGGTATGGGGAAAAGGCACAGAGTGTCCATGCTCTCTCTGGTCACCACCACTCTCCCCAAATCTCCACATGTTCACCCACCCAGATGCGCTCCATCTTTTTGAATGTTTAGTGAGGCTTCATTACACAAGCATGATTGAGTAAATCACTAGCCATTGGTGATTGAACTCAACCTCCAGCCATGCTCTTCTCCAAAGAGGTCAGGGGAGTGAAAGTTCCAATCCTCCAATCACGTGGGTGGTTCCCCTAGCTACCAGCCCCCAACCCTAGAGGCTTTCCAAAATTCACCTCCCTAACATAAGACAAATTCTCCAGGCTTTAGGAGCTCTGTGTCAGAAAGACCAAACACATATTTCCTATTATAAATCACAGTATCACACGATCCCTGTAAAATGATGGAAATTTTTCTTTTGCCCTTTTTGCCCATTCTAAACCAACCTCTCCATCACCTAGCTAGAAGGCAGGGGAGCGAGAGCCATGATCAGATTTGCATTTAGAACATAAGCTGCCAACTAATTTTATTTCCACATGAACATAAACAAGGTAATGGTAGATATAATGCAATCAAAAGGAAGACACTCGATGTGGTTACATTTTGTGATATACAGCGGTTTTATGTTTTATTTAAAAATGAAGATGGATGATGTCAGAGAGAGAGGAAAACTGTTTGGGAATTCAAAAATTGGTCTATATTCATGTTTATTTATTTTAGCACCTCGACTTTCCAAAGAAAAACAGCCACTGTCGAAAAGCCTTCTCCCAGTTCCCTATCGGTGTAGGAGATGTTCTGCCTGGGCGAGCATTTCTGTGCCCGTCTAGAGGGGGCAGGTATAAGGTCAGGAGTGATTCAGTACTGTGAATGCAGCATCATCCACAACCTCCAAGCACTCAGTTTGACCTGCAGGGACTTTGCGAAGGGTCAGCCTTCAAGGAGAAGTCCGAGAGACTCGGAGGGTCAGTGGGACTACCAGATAAGCAAAGACTCAGCCTGAGCAGAGAGAAAGTCCCTGGAGCATTGGGACGGCTGAGCTGTCATGTGTGATGACAGCAGGGACCCCTGTCTCTCTCTCACCCAGGCCCCAGGAGGTTCTCACCGGGGCAGCTAGTGACAAGGTCAAAGGTGCATTTGTCACGTGAGCTCAGGCAGTGACTTGAAGCATGGGTCCCAGCTGCTTTTGAGCCATTGGCAGTGGCCTAGGAGAGGACCAGGGCTGAAGAGCTGTTCCAAGGCCACGTGCAGGGGGGGATACTGGCCAGATTCCAGAGCATCTTCAAGATAGAACCTTGGCTAAACTCAGAATAGACATTACACCTTAACAGCAAGTGTCCCTAAGAGTAAAATATTGACAGAGCTTTCATCCTGGCTGCTTCAAAAAAATAAAAAAAAGCAAGATTTGTAAAATTCAACGACACGCATGATTATTCAACATACATTATCTGCTGACTGCTCCGGTGGAGACAAAGGAGTTTATTGGAAACAAACAAGTAGAATCAACAACGGGCATGTAAACAGGTCCTATTTTAATAATTGTATTCATCTTCCCATACTTCTAACCTTATCTGTTTCATCCAGATTTGCCCTTATCCCCGAAAGTTCCGCAGCACAACACAGAAACGGCTTAGAAAGTTTTCGAAGGCACTCAGTCAACCAGTCACTTTTGTCCACATAAAGCCAAGCAGGAGGACTGGACTGATGGGAATTCAATGATTTTCTTTTTAAATCTCTTTTGCTGTTTGTCATGGCATTGGGTAGATAGATAATTAAATGACTGCCTTCATCATCCAAGAAATTAAAGCAAAGAGCTGGTACTCGCTTGAAAAATGTTCCATGAATGGTGATGCTAGAGGTCCCGCGGGCTCCCCGGGGGAAACCTGCAAAGTGCTCAGCACCGGGTGGGAGGGAGACAGGCCCACGGGAGGCAAAATTGCAACCCATTGGCACCACACATATTTTTCCAATATAAAAGCAAGTAGAGAATCCGTAAATAAATTGACTATATAAAAGTGTCCCTTTATATTACGGCCTCACCTTTCCAAGGGGGGAAAAAGATTTCTTTTCACAGGTCTCCTATAAAAATATCATTTCTTCTGGGTAATTTCATAGTACCAGCAGCAGTCCATATCTATTTGAAATACCTCGGCGGCCCCACGCCCCGGCCCCCTTGCACAAATGATCCAGTAACTAGCACCAGCCCCACTGCAGAAGCAGCTGCCACGTAATTACAACCTCTCATCACACGTTGGGGAAACAAGTTGTGGCGTTTGGGAAAGGTCTGCAAAAATAGGTGTCAGACCTTAACTAATAGTGATTGTCCTTCCATTCTCCTGTAATTTACATGTAATTCACACATTTCATTTCCATTTAAAATATGATTACAGTGTTTTGAAGCACATCTCACCTGTCCCCTCGAATTACAGGGAGATGAAAATAACAGGGAACAGCAGGCACCAGGAAGGCTGCTAGCGCCCTTGGCTGCAGGGTCTCCTGCTGACGCCCCTCCCGGGGGGTCGGAGGGAAAGAAATTGAAGAGAAATGGGGGTGGGGGCGTGGAGGGGAGGAAGTGGGTGGAGCGTGGAGGGGAGGATGGGGGGAAGCAGAATGGGGGAAAAAGAGTGGGCGGATGTGCGGAGGGGGTGACGGGGCACAGGGGGCGGAGCGGGGAGGGACACTGACAGGATGGAGACTCCATCCTCCGAGGGCTCCACCGTGCCTGCCTTGTAAATTCATTATCTTCTGGCAGGATGCCCACTTTTATTTCATTCAGTTCAGGTTCATGACCTGATCCTGAATACATGCAGCAGGAAGCAGGTGCCTGTTGACGCTGAGGTCTGGTTCTCCTTACTCTGGAGGCGAGGGGAAGGCGGAGGCTTGGAAGCGTGGACTCCACACCCTTCGCCACACACCGCCTCCCGCAGCCATCCTGCACCCGGGCTTCTGCAGCTGTCGGCAGCAGGTGAAAATAGTTCCATAGACTCCAGGTCAGAGGAGCACTTTTTTAGACCAGGATTCTTTAGGCTTGCAGCGGCCAAGCTCCTCCAGGTGTGGCAGAAGATGGACTGGCCTTATGTAATGGATTCCAACCAGTGGTACCCGGATTCACAGCGAGCGTGTGATGCCTGCTCAGAGGCAGAAGGAAAGAGCTTATTCGTAACAATCCCCAGATGCTGCCCCCCAAATCTGGAAAAAGGCAATGCACATATCAACAGACGGAAAAAACATTTATAGAGCACCTACTGTGTAGTTAGTATCAAGCTAGGCAACAATGATTTTTTTTGTATATATACTTTTATTGAAGTATAGTCAGTTTACAATGTTGCATCAATTTCTGGTGTACAGCACAATGCTTCAGTCATACATGAACATACATATTTTCATTTTCATATTCTTTTTCACCATAAGTTACTACATGATATTGAATATATTTCCCTGCACTATACAGTATGAACTTGTTGTTCACCTATTTTATATACATATTAGTATCTGCAAATCTCAAACCCCCACTTTATTCCTTTCCACCCCCTTTCCCCACTGCTAACCATAAGTTTGTCTTCTATGTCTGTGAGTCTGTTTCTGTTTTGTAAATAAGTTTGTTTGGTGGTTGTTTTTTTTTAAGATTCCAAATATAAGTGATATCATGTGGTATTTTTCTTTCTCTTTCTGACTTACTTCACTTAGAATGACAATCTCCAGGTCCATCCACGTTGCTGAAAATGGCATTATTTAATTATTTTTTAAGGCTGAGTAGTACTCCATTGTATAAACATACCTCAGCTTCTTTATCCAGTCATCTGTCGATGGACGTTTAGGTTGTTTCCATGTCTTGGCTATTGTAAATAGTGCTGCTCTGAACATTGGGGTGCATGTATCTCTTTGAATTAAGGTTCCCTCTGGATATATGCCCAGGAGCAGGATTCCTGGGTCATATGGTAAGTCTGTTTTCAGTCTTTTGAGGAATCTCCATACTGTTTTCCGTAACGACTGCACTAAACTACATTCCCACCAGCAGTGTAGGAGGTTCCTTTTCTCCACACCCTCTCCAGAATGTATCATTTGTGAACTTCTGAATGATGGCCATTCTGACTGGTATGAGGTGATACGTCATTGTAGTTTTCATTTGGATTTCTCTGATAATTAGCAATATTGAACATTTTATCATGTGCTTATTGGGCATTTGTATGTTTTCATTGGAGAATTGCTTATTTAGGTCTTCTGCCTATTTTTGGATTAAGTTATTTGGTTTTCTCTGTTATTAAGTGGTATGAGCTATTTATATATTCTGGAAATTAAACCTTTGTCAGTCACATCACTTGCAAATATTTTCTCCCATTCTATAGGTTGTCATTTTGTTTTGCTTATGGTTTCCTTTGCTGCGCAGAAGCTTGTAAGTGTAATTGGGTCCCATTTGTTTATTGTTGCTTTAATTTCTATTAGGCAATGATGATTTTTTTTAATTGAAGTACAGTCAATTACAATGTGTCAATTTCTGGTGTACGGCACAATGTCCCAGTCATGCATACACACACGTGTATTCCCTATTAGGCAACAATGATTTTAAATCTTCACTCTCCTCAACTGCCCCATGGCCCACACCTCCTGATTAATGTACCTCCTATTTCCTAGAAAAGCTAGACACCAGCAGAGGGGAACTCCCTGTGTTCTGGTTACTAAACATAAAACCTACGTATGCCCCACATGCTCCTCCTTTCCTCCTGATACAACAGACTAGCTGCCCATCCCCGCTGAGGCCAATTCCTGTACTCGGGCTTTGCATATCATGCTCTCCCACCTTGTCTTTTTTTTTTCATTTTCATTCTCTTTATCCCTTCCTTTCTTGTATATTTAACCTCTCTCTTGAATTGGATCACTCCCAATGGCTTGAAAACATGCACCCGTCTCTCAGATTAAAAGGAAAAATGCCCTCAACCCCTCACCTCTATCCAGCTTTAACCCAATCAGTCTCCTGCCGTTCAGACTTCTCTAAAGCATTATCTCTATTGTGACAGAGATGGCTTGTTGCCCAAAATATGTCATACCCCTCTTCCAACTGCAGCAAGACAGTGGCTGCCCAGAGACAATATTGCCAGCCTGTCTTTCATCTAGGTATGGCCACGTTATTAGCTCTACCAATGAAATTGGAGCAAAAGTTGTGTGTAACTTCTAGGCAAAGGCTTTAGGATGCAGCCTTCTCCGTGCTGCTTTCCCTTTGGCCGGTTAGATGCAGACAGCTGCAGTGATGCGGTGCCACTGGGGAATGATGCAACCACACAAAGGAAGGAGGCTGGTCCCCTTGATCATATCAAGAGAGAAAGCTACCCAATGACCAGGAACATCCAGAAACACAACTGTTATAAGAGCAATACATTAACTTCTGTTTAGTGAAGATGCTGACATTTTTATTTTTATCAGTTTTAACCAATAAACCCACCCCTCAGTCCCTGACAATCTAGTTTCCTTTCTGTTTCTTGCAAACAGATCTCTATAAAGCCACCAGTGATTCCCAGGTTACTGAATTCAATGGGTACTATTTTCAGTCTCCTTCACAGGCTCAGACTCTACGACATACGCTCAGAACTCTAAAAACTTGCCTTCCGCTCCTAACCATGTTGAATTAACAGGAGCTGGACTTGCCTGCCTGCCGTAAACAACCAGACAATTGGAAATGTTGCGTTTAGAACTAATTTCAGACATTTGAAAATAGGCAGCTTAGGACATGACCTCTGAGAGAAGGGAAATACATGGGGTGAGCCTACAATCACCCCAACTTTGGCCAGAAGGAACCTGCCGGATTGCATCACAGGAAAGGAAAATAATAGCAAAGTAAACTGGTTTCACTGAGTTGATGAGACAGAAATCAAAGCTAGGACAGCCAGGGTGACTTGAACTTGCAGGGGAGGCCATCAGAGAGAGGAACCAAGATGGAAAAGGGGATCCTCTTGAGTCTTTGGCTGGATTCTAAGGGGAGGCTCCACAACGTGGACAAAGAATAACTATCAGAGTTCTGTAAGCTAAAGAATCCGCAGAGCTTACCAAAAGCTGAAATACGTTCACGTTCCAATGAACCAGACTGGCAAGACCTTGTCGAACACTCAGGGCACTCAACAGAGACTCCCAAAGGTCACACAAAATAAGCATAAATACACTAGCCCTAGAGTAAAGACTGCTCCCAACCTAGCATTATAAAGCTTAAAAACAAGCTTTAATGGGTTGGACTGATCCACAAGGAATTTAACTGCAAGCCAAAACAGATTTCACACTCTCCAAATGAAAACAACAAAATCTAGACATGTGACATTATACTAAATGTCCAGCATTTGATCAAGAATTACTATACGTGAGGAGAATATTCAGGAGGAAAATCAGACCATAGAAACAGACCTAGAAATTATAAAATGATAGAACAAGCTGACGAAGATTTATAAATAGCTGTATGAAAATGCACAAGATTTTTAAGGACAACATGAACTCAGTGAGGACAAAGGAAATTAAAACGAGAACTAAATGTAACTTGTAAAAAGGAAAAATGCGATACTTTAAAAATTTCACTAGAGATTGGTCCAAAGACTAGACACTGTAGAAGAAAAGATCAGTGAACTTAAAAAATAACAATAAAAACTATCCAAACTAATGGATAGAAAGAGGAAAAACAAGTCTAGAAATAATAAACAGAGCTTGTTTGACCAGGATCAAGCAGTCACTAAAGACCCAGAAGGATGTGGATGGTAGAAAAAAAATATTTGAAGAAATAATGGTTAATTTTTTCCAAATTTGATGAAAAGTATGAACCCACAAATCCAAGAGACTCAATAACACAAAGAAGGATAAACACAAAGAAAACAACACAAAAGTACATCATAATCTAATTAATAAAAACCAGTGATAAAGAAATATGGGTAAATATAAAAGATAAAAATAACCAATAAGATTTTTTAAAGAAAGGACATCATTACAGATTCTGCAGACATTACAAGTATAATAAGAAAATATTTTGAACAACTTTATGTCAATACTTGGCAACCCAGAGGAAATTCAATTTAAATAAATGTTTAAAATATTTCAAATCATTAACTAATCATTTTAGCAAAGTTACAAGACAGAAAGTCAACATACAAAAACCAGTTGTATGTTTTATGGTAGGAAGAACAATATGAAAATGATATTTTAAAAATACCATTTTCAACAGCATAAAGATATGAAATATTTAGGGATAAATTTAACAAAGTGTGTGCAAGCCCTATATGCTGAAAACTCTAAAACATGGCTGAGATAGATTAAAGAAGACCCATATAAATGTAGAAATACATTTTTAAGATATGAATTTTTCTCCATTTTAATCTGCAGATGCAAAGCAAACCCCAATACTATTGAAGCTGGCTTTTCTTATAAAAAAAATTGGAGAACTTACTTTAAAACATATGAAAATTAAAATGACCCAAAGATTATTCAAAGGAATAACCAAACCAATTTATCAAAAAAGGAAACATTTAGAAGACTTACATACACTACCTGATTTCGAGACTTACTATAAAGATACAAAAATCTAAATAGTGTGACCTATATTAATGATATACATAAGGGTCAATGGTACAGAAGAGAAAATTTAAAAATAGACCTACTCATATATGGTCCATTAGTTTTTCTCACAGATAGAAATATAACTGAGTAGAGAAAGGATAGTTTTTTCAACAATGGTGCTGGAACAACTAAACATGCATATTTATTTTCATGAACCTCAGCCCTTACACTATTCACAAACATTAACTCAACAGGTGTCATAAACCTAAATGTAAAAGCGGAAACTACAAAGCTCTTAAAAAAAAATCTTAATCAATTTGGCTTCATCAAAATGATACATTTCTGTTCTTAGGTGGGCACTATCAAAAAATGCAAAATGAAGACTAGCCACAGATTGGCAGAAAACCATAGATAAACATGACATGGAGAATATATAGAAAACTCCTAGAACACAATAATGAAAAAAAAAGGCGAAAACTTCAATGAAATAATTAACTGAATGATTGAGCAGACACATCATAAAGGACTCTTAACATTACTAGTTTTCAAAGCAATACAGATTAGAACCACTAAAATATACCACCACACACCAAGTAGAAAGGCTAAAATTCAGAAGATTGACAATGTCTACTATTGGCAAGGATATGTGGCAGCTGGAAACCTCATATATTGCTGATGGGGTGGAAAATGATGCAACCACTTTGGCAAATTTCTGGCAGTTCCTTGTAAAGTTTGCATTTACTAAAGTACCCAGAAATGTCAGTCCTAGGTATTTATCTGAGATAAATGAAAACATATGTCCACACAAAGACTTGCACATGAATATTCATAGCAGCTTTTTACATAATAGCAAAACCTGGAGAAAATGCAAATGTTCATCAATAGGTAAGTGGTTTACTCAATCTGTAGCATATCCACACAATGAAATTCTAGCAATGAAAGAATGAATTTCTGATACTTTTAATAGTGTGGATGAAATGAAAAACATTTTAAGTGGAAAAAGCCATGCATAAAAGAGTGCATGCTGCATGATTCCATTTGTGTGAATTCTAGAATAAGCAAAACTAGTGTTTAATAACAGAAAGCAGATCAGTGGTTACCTGGGGCTAGCATGGGGGAAGCACACTGGCTGACTCCAAATGGGGCATGAGAGAAATTTGGAGGTGGCGGAAATGTTTTATATTTTGATTGTGGTGGTGGCTTTTGTCAAATCTCATCATGTACGTTAAAATGGGTACATTTTATTGTATGTAAATTACATCCTACCTTAATAAAGACTTAAAAGTAAAAATAAAAATAACATTTTTTAATTTAAAAATTTTAAGCTCTGAAGCTTTCTTAATACTTTCAGATTAAAGACCAAATCCGGAATGTGCTCCGTGAGATGCTGGCTGGTCTCCTCCCATCTCCCCTACAGCACACTTCACCTCCCAGCATCCACACTCCTCTGCATCCCCAGCATGCTGGCTTTCTTTCCCTTCTGGAGAAGTCAAGAGCTCTCAAATTGCCAGCACTTTATTATCTTTTTAACACAGATTCATCTTAATCCTTGATTCATGACATTCTCACATCACGGGATATGTGTGGCCTCCTTTATTTAACTACTTAGGTTGTTTTGCTCTGTTTTTATAATGGCTCTTTTCTCACGTCACTCTTTCTTTCTAAGAAATCTCATGAACTCCCACAACTTCAATCACCATCTGCCTATTCACGACTTCCTTGCACATGCTCAGCTAACGCACATCACACCCAGGTCACAGAGCCTTACGTCCAGCTGCCCATCAGAGATCTCGAAAGCATCCCAAGCACAACATAGTCAAAACCAAACTCACTTTCTTCCTGTTTTCAGTACGTGGTCCTCCAACCACTTACTTAACAAATAAAATGTAATATCCTCTTCCTTGTGCTCCATATCCAACCCAACAACATCAATTTTGCTTACTTTTCTTTTTTTTCTGTAGTGTGTGTGTATGTGTGTATATATATATATATATTATATATATATATATTTGTATTGAAGTATAGTCATTTTACAATGTTGTGTCAATTTCTGGTGTACAGCATAAAGTAGTTTTCTTTAAATTCATCTACTTCTCTTATCATCTCATCTTAATTTAAGCTACTCTCACTTTGTTGACAACAGCCTCCCAACCAGCCTTCCCAACATTCTCTCTGACCAACACTAATAAAATATCCATAGTGCAGCCAGAATCGTATTTTTGAAATATACCTATCATCATGTCATCATACCACCCCATTAAATCCAAAATCATTAACAGGACCTCTGAGATCCCTCATGGTCTACTCCCTACCTCTCCTCCCAACCTCATCTCACATCACACACCCCATGTCTCTCTGCAACCCAGGCACACGGCTAGCTTCCAGTCTCTGGGAGAATAATCCCCTCTCCAAGTGCAAGACGTTTTTCTAATCTCAGAGACATAGAACTGGATCAGTTATAATCTTTTCTTAATGATTCATGGTCCTAATTGGTTGTGCATGACTTGGCGTGTGTGTGTGTGTGTGTATACATGTGTGTGTGTGTATACATATGTGTGTGTGTGCATATATATATATATATATATACACATATTCCTAAAAATAATTTTTACTTGTTTTGACTTTATAATAATAGATTCATACTATAGGTACTATTTGGGTCTTGCTTTTTAATTTTTTTTTTTTGCTTTTTAAATTTTATATCGTACTGTGACTAAAGTTTATTCATACTGTTGCATGTCATGGTAGCCCATCTATTTTTGACTAAAGCACAATATTCCATTGGTGGACGCACCATAGTTTATTTTATTGAGGTATAATTGACATATAACGTTATATTAGTTTTAGGTGCACAACATAACTATTTGATGTTTGCATATATTGCAAATTGATCACTACAGTAAGTCTAGTCAACATCTATGACCACACACAGATAACAAAACTTTTCTTTCTTGTGATGAGAACTTTAAAGATCTACTCTCTTAACTCTCAAACATGACACAATATTATTACAACGCCATGCTGTACATTACACCTTCATGACTTATTTGCTTAGGCCCCTTCACCCATTTTGCCCACCCCTCATTCCCCACCTCTGGCAACTACCAAGCTGTTCTCTGTATCTGTGATTTTGACCTTGGGTTTCTTGTTGTTTTGTCTACAGCTCCCTGATCACTAATCACATTGAATATCTCCATCTGTGTTTATTAGCCAAAGCATGTTTTCTTCCCTAGCAAATGTCTTTTGTATCTTTTGCCTATTTTTATGAGGTTTTTTTTGGGGGGGGGTCTTCTAATTGATTTTCAAGAGTCCTTTACATACTCTTCATTCTAACCCTCTGTTATCTATGTCTATTATGAATACGTCCTCAAGCCCCAGGCCTTACACTCACTGGTCTAACTGGATGCCCTGCCTTCTTCATTTCACCTGGTGAACTCCTATTGATCCTTCAGGTCGCATCTCGACCATCACTTCCTCAGGGAAGCCTTCCCTGATTTCCCTGACTTGATCAAATGCTACTATTTTATGGCCTCATGGGATGAGGAAACACTTCTTCTTAGAGTTTCTACAGGTCTAATCTTTACATGTTCTCGCACCAGCTCAAGGTGCAGTCCTGGTCATGCTGTTTGACCCTTCCCACCCCCTCCACCCTTCACTCACTACCTTTATCCACACTTTTCTTGCTTCCTTCTCTCTTCCCTGTTTCCTTGTAAGTGCTACCAGACTCAAAGAGGGAATTTTGTATCTTCATGCCTGTTTGAAGAAATTTTTTTCATTCCTTAGAAGGAAAAAGTAAGATGAGAAGGGACCAGATCTGAAAGACATAAAAGATAACCTAGAGGGTTGGTAATAATGACTCTCCCACTCAGTCACCAGTTTATAGGGGGCTAGGAGTGCAGTAGCCGTGCTCATTAATTCTGTGTCTTATTCCCTCACGCTAAGGAGGCCGTTACACAAAAGGCACTTGGTTGTATGCTCCAAATGCCTTTAGTTTTATGAAGCCAAAACCCATTTTGGAGAAGGATGCTGAATGAGGAAGGGGCTCCAGGAAGGGGTGGGGGAGCAGTGCACCTGTTGCATGATTTCATGAGGAAGAATTGCTCCTTTCCAGCACGGTGCTTAGAAAGCCCAGAATGTTCCACCAGACAGTGATGCTGAAGCCCTGCCTTCCAGGCCCTCACCGCAGACCTGTTCCCATGAGGTCCTCCAAACAGGCCCATTAGGGACCCTACAGGGCCATCTTCTGACAGCCACCCATCCCTCCTTTGTATAAACATGGGCACTTCCAAGCTGGACTCTCCACAGACAGCAATGCTTGGTTCTCTTCCTCCGCCATCAAGAGAAGAAAAATGGCAGAGAAGATATCCTTGAACTCCTTTTCTGCCGGACACCCCTCTGGAGGACAATCACTGGCCCTGGGAACCGCGGCCCAGCCAGCAGAGGTTCACTCACCACCCCAACGGGAGAGAGCTAGTCTCAGTGCCACGTGGCTGCTTCCCTTTCATTGGGTCGGTAAACATCCTGGCCATTTTGAGGTGTTATTTCCCCCTTTAGGACAATGTACTTGGGCTTGGGTTCTTTTTGCTTTGTTTATCCAGTAATCGTTACAGCAAGAGGGATGCACCTGTTCCACGGGCCCATTAGACTCCGAATTGCTTCTCTCCTGAGCGGAGGCACGTAGGAAAGTGGCCTTGGCACCCAGCGCACACTACAGTCAAGACAGCGAGCAGTGCCGGGAAGACCAGGATGGAGCCTCGAGCCATAACACGAAGAGGCTCGGGGCAGACAGAGGGAAGTAGGCAGTGCCTGGAACAGGCTGAGGCGTAGAGAGAGCAGGAACTTGCCCAAGGTCACGTTGCTCATTAGTCATGAAGCTGGAGTGACAGCCACAGAAAGCTGGTCTTTCTGGCTCCAAGCCCACATCTCCCGCACCTTGTTACATCTTGGGGCTGCCAAGGACAGAGAGGGGTGGGGACTGAGCAGGAAGCCTTGTGGAAAGTGGGGGGTCCATGCCCCATGAGCATGCTGAGGTCTGTTTTTGTATCTTGCCTCCATGTGAGAGAGGCCGGCGGAGGGCTGCTGGCGGAGCGTGTAGGGAGGGACTGCAGGTCCAGGAGAGGAAATGGGGTAGGAGAGGACGGGTTGTTCCCCTACCTCATAATTTGACTTCCTCTGAGTCCCACTCGGTTGGCTTAATCTGTCCTCCCCATCTTTCCCTCAGTCTGTAAACCCCAAGGACATCTGATTGGGGGGGGGGGTGAAAAGCATGGGATCAAACACCCCCACTCAGGTTTCCTGCCTCCAAGACACCCCACGTCGGGGAGGGGACCGCGGGGTGAGCTTGCACAGTCTTTTGTTTGGAATGTCGGCGTCACAGCCGACACAGACGCTGCTCTGGGGGCCCGGTGACTTCCTTTGTCATCTGCCGCCTCTCACGCAGGTGTGCGTATTTCAGCCGGAGGAGCCCAGGCATGGAAATCGCTCTCCCTGTGCCCATATATTATCAGTATTTTTTAACATGTCGCTTTCCAAGCAGGTAATGCATTTGCAGAGACAGTGATCTTTCATCGGGAGATTAGGATGATTTGTGTTCTCTGTCTAAATTCCAGCATAAATTTCGGAGCCAGTGAGGCATTGGCTTGTGGCAAAAGCTGCGTGTGGAGAGGTGGCAGACTATCTGTGCAAACCTCAGGCTCAGAGCCATTTGTCCTGATTAGGGGAAGCCTTTGAAATTCTTCCTTGTGGCTCACCTCCTTTATTTCTTCCAAATTGCTCCTCCAGCAGGTCACCTTTGTAGCTGGGGGCAGGCCTCGTGTTCCGTTTGCTGGGCTGGGCCCAAGTGTTGAAGCAATTCAACTTCCAGAACTCCTGGTTCTACTGAAATTACGGTGGGGCTGGGGTCAAGCCATATGAGCCGCCGGGCTTCTGTTTCTGCACTGGTACGTTCGAAATGGTAACCCCAACTTCACAGAGTTAATACATGGGTTCAGTAAAAGAGATAAATGAGAACGCCTCCTCCCACGGTGCTCAGAAACCAGAGGCAAAAGCCACGCGATCATCCCCAAAAAGCAGGAGCTTCAGCGTCAGACCTGCCCTGGCCCAAATCTCTTACTAGACATGTGACCTTGATCCCACCGCTTAGCTTCTCTAAGTGGACCTCCCCAACGGTTTAAAAACAAAAACAAAAAACTAAAAATGTCAGAGTGCTGTGCAAGAAGTGAGGAAGCAGTTGTGAAAGTACCTACAGCATCACCTGGCCATCACCTGGCACCCTGGCAGAGGGAGGGAGGAGGAGCAGCGGGGAGGGCTGATCATCATTAGAAGCCAATTGATGGGCTCTTTGTGCCAGTCCAGCTCACTCTCCACACAGTAAAAACCCCATCTCCCCATTTCTTCTCCTCCCTCCCTCCCTCCTCTGAGGTCACCAGATGCATGCTTGGGGCTGTGGCAAGGCAGGGTCACACGGGGGCAGTTCTGGCCGATACCAGCAGCATCCCTTCCCTGCCTCGAGGATGCACAGCCCCGCCCTCCTCAGCCCTCACATGGTGGACGCAGGCCCAGGCTCTCTGAAAGCGATTCTGTCTTCTGAAGGCTCTCCCAGGGCACATCAGCAGGGCTGGATGAGCGCCCAGAGTGGGAAAGGAGACTGCGGAGAGGGGGCAGAGGAAGGTCACCTGAACCCAGAAGGGTTAGGACTCACACGGCCATCAAAGCACCAGCCAAGAAAAGTTTTCCAACCCTGGGGAGCCAGCGCCTGGTTGGAAGCAGGATTTCCGAAGGGTTTGGTGATTGAATAAATATATGCCCGGCCCCAAACCACACATCCAGGATTTGCCCCAGTTGGAATCGCTCTCTCCCTCCTCTATTTCACTACACACACACATATAGACAATTTCACAACACAAGCAGATGCTGCAGGTTTGGGTCCAGACTGCCCCCCCAATAAAGCGAATATTCCAATAAAGCAAGTCACACAAACGTTTTGGTTCCCCAGCGCATTAGAAGTTATGTTTATACTATACTGTAGTCTCTTAAGTGTATGACAGCATTATGTCTAAGAAAACAGCGTACATCCCTTAACTTAAAAAAATTGCTAAAACACGCTACCTGTCCCCTGAGCATTAATCGAGTCGTAGTAGTAACATCAAAATTCACTGATCACAGATCCTTATAATCCAATCCACTTAATAATAATCAAAGAGTTTGAAATATTGCAAAGATTACCAAAATGTGACACAGAGACATGAAGTGAACATATGCTGTTGGAAAGATGGCACTGGTGAATTTGCTCAATGCAAGGTGGCCAAAAATTTTCAATTTGTTAAAAAAAATGCAGTATCCTTGAGGCACAATTAAACGAGGTCTGCCTGTTATCCTTTGTACCTCCATCAACACCCCCAAATTCGCTGACTAGTCATTCATCCTGATCTCTCAGTAGTGTAGGTACCTTGGGAGCAGAAAATGTCTAGTTCCGGAGGTTTGAAACTCACAGAGAAATCGCTCAATAATCATTTGCTAATTTATTTAAATATACTATGTCCCACCGGGAGCTCCGCCACCGAGTTTTCCCAGGCCTCCTGATTGAAGTCAGCCTTGAAGCCCTGAAGTCACATGCTTGAGGGCTTCCGATTTCATTTGTTTATTTCTGGTGCCAGGGTCAAGTGCTCAGTCCCCAGCCCGTCAGGAGTGCTGATACAAGACAGAGGAGGAAACTCAGGCTGACTCCCCCATCCAGCCTACTTGCTATATGAAGGGAAACATTTAAAGAGCCACCAAGTGAATTTTTACATTGTATTGTTTGGGTTTGGTTTTGATCATTCCAGCTGTAGCCAGTGAGCCTAGAAGTTAACACGTGAAAGTTCTCAATGGGGGAAAAAAGTGGCATCAGAGAATTTCAGGTTTGGGAGGGACTTTATTTTTTTTTTAATTGAAGTAGAGTCAATTTACAATGTTATGTCAATTTCTGGTGTACAGCATCATGTGTCAGCCATACATATACACACATATATTCCTTTTCATATTCTTTTTCATTATAGGTAAGTATAAGATATTGACTATAGTTCCCTGTGCTCTACAGAAGAACCTTGTCGTTTATCTCTTTTATAGATAGTAGTTAGTATCTGCAAAGGGGGTGGGAAGGGATAAATTGGGAGGGACTTTAAAATCCAGGTGAGGATTTTCCGTGTTGTTACCACCTTACACCCTCTGGTCATGACAAGAGAAATCACAGGCACGCGCTCTCTACCAGCTTTTCCATAGCAACACTAGACTCCATGACGTGTCTAAGCAGTTGACACATACTGTCCCATGGGGGAGTAGCCTTCGGCTTGGCCAGAGGAAGAACAAAATTGTCACTTCTCTAATGTCCTAAACACACCTGTGCCAGTGGGAGGGCATCCACTCCTCCCCAGACCCCCCTTTGCAGGTAAAGCTCCCTCCAAACAGGGGCCCTGGAGGGGACGCATTGTAGGGAGCTCCTCAGAAAGAGAAAATGCATCTATTGCTTTAAAACAGCACAGAATAAAATGCCCCACCCCTGTCCTCCTTCCCCTCCTCTCCGGTTTCCGCCACACCCTTCCAAAGGGACGCTTTGATCAGTATCTGCTCCCAGAAAGGGAGGAGAAGTCGAGAAACCAGAAGGGAACGCTCAGTAAACAGTATCATTAACCCATAGGCTGGCGATAAATCAGGGCAGGAAGGTGACCTCAGCGGGCTGGAGTAATCCTGCTTGTCAGGATGAATTTATGAGGCCAATTTTATTGGCCTGCATGACCCAGGCTCCTTGGAGACGTCTCGGTAACAAATCCAATCCACTTCATTTATGAGCTGCGTGTGGTGTCGCCCGTGGGGCCTGGTAGGAGCGCCCTGACCACCCCCCCACCCCCACCCCAAGAGGGCGCCAAGGAGCATGGCCCTCAGGGAGGAAATGTTCCCGATCCATCCTGACGGTCACTCCCTGGGCGCCAGCCGGACCTGCCCCAGGAGGAGCTGTCACCTTCAGGCTGCCCGTCCTGGGCTCTCCTTCTGGTTCTGCCCTGAGCGCCCGGACAGCCGGCCTTTGCCGTCCCCGGGCCTGTCTCCTCGTTGGCCTGCCAGGGTTTCTAGCACTAGAGGCATTTGGAGGAGGTCAAATCCTGCTCTCTGCAGGCTTTCATATCTCTGATTCCCAACCCACACGTGCCAGTGGTTCCCCGCCCCAGTCATCAGGGCGACCAAAAAGGCCCCCCGACATTTCCAAATGTTCTCACTTGACAGTTACAAGTAGATGATACTTCTGGCCCGAACATGTGCACAGACCTCCCAAAATGGGTCCGAGGAGGGACCACTTCTCCCTCCACCTCCCCTTTCTGGGAGCAGAAAAGCTGACACTCCAGCGAATGGCAGCTAGACTGCCAGGCAGGAGGCATCCCAGTGAGAGGAGGCCGCAGGAGGCGGGAAAGTCCTTTGAGCGGAGGGCCTGGTGCCACCTGGCCTTCACCTGCTCTCCGTTGGCCCCAAGAGCTGGGCGGAAGGCGTTTAAGTCTATTTGACTGTCCCTGTCATCGTAAGGTTTACGGATGGTTAATTTATTCTTTATAGCACAGTCATTGATGGCTGTTAAATCACAAATGAGAGCCAATAAAGGGTGAATTGCAGCTGAAATTACACTGTTTATATGACAGCAGAGTGCTGGCTAAAAGATTCATATGCTGCTGATGAAGTATGTTATAAATTTTAATTACCATAGTTTGTACAAATGACATGTTTGAAATGCTATTGAGTAATGTGACCCTGATAATGAAACTATAAAATAAATCATTAACTTTCTGAATGAGCTTTTTTATTTCAGTGCTGCACAGAGTAAACTTTTCAGTTTATATTCCGATCAGTCTTTTTATACCCCTACCCTCCGCCCCTGGCCTAACTGGCTTCTCTCTGTAACGTCTGGGGACAAGGGAACAACAGGAGCCTGGTGACCCTAGGGAGGGCCTGAAGGGGCAGCCAGGCAAGACTGACCCCACCAGATGTGGCCCAGGGGCTGGAGAGGGGGAGTCAGCCCAGGGTAGGGGTTCTAGATGTGTGCCTGGAATAAACCCTCTAACGTTCCCCACCTGGGGAAGGAAAGACACTTTGTGGGAACTGCAGACCCTCCAGAGAACCCCGCCTGCTGGTAGCTGGGCGCCGAGGCTGAACCACCCAGCAGAGCATCTGTGGCCAAGACCCAGACGGGTGAGGCTCCAGGGTTGTGGGGGGAGCGGAGGCAGGCTGCACCATACATGGGAGAATGGCACATGAACTGGGCCAACTGTCCTGGCCCACAGCCCCATTCAGTCCAGAAGAGAAAAGGGCAAGCAGGTATTTGGTGGGTTTTCCCATTGTTGAAGCACCCCTACTTCAATGCCCTGGTCTGTCTATTGTATTTATGACTTATCCTTGCTCAGCATCCCCAAGTGCCCTTCACTGTAGGTAAATACATCTCGCAGGAAAGAACTTGAAGCACCAGGAAAAAAATCTAGAAGAAAGAGCTCCATCAAAGGTCACTTAGGGCAACCTCCTGCCCCAGGAGGCACTGCCCAGCAAACACGGCCCTTAGCCTACAGGTCAGGAAACACATTGCTCAGTCCAGCAAAACCTTGTTTCCTAGGATGTTAGCACATCAAGTGACCCCAGCCATCCTCTAGTCCTGAAATTCTCACGGTGGGTAGAGACGGAGGGAGGTGGGGAGAGAAAACGCAGGGGAAGAGGTTTCACTCCCAGCCATGTAAATTCCAGAAGAAAAGATGAGGTTTGGAAAAGCCCCCAGGTGTCCCTCTACACCCTTCCAGGGCACCTCCCACTTTGCCCATGAAGAAGTGGAGTCTCAGTGGGGCAGTGGCAAGACTGTGGTTACAACCCACAAGACCAAGGATAAGAGGAGAATGGAGTATCTTTCACTCAGTGGGGCCAGATTACCCCAAGCCAGCTGTGAACGGGCAGCATCACTTTACTGATGGTCTCTCTGCAGCCAGCATCAACTCTGCTCCTCTCCCAGAGAAAATTCACAAAGATGCTCCTGTTTCCTCTGCAGACACGCTGCCTGGCAGGGAGGCAGGGCTGGCGTGAATGATTGCTCTCTCCTTGCCTCCATCCCCAGAACCAGTCTGCCCTCTGGAGTGTGCCAGAAGAGAGGAAGGTCAAGTTCAAAAGAGGACATCTTCTCAAAGGTTCTCCCTGGGTCTGCAGAGAAGACCCAGGCATGACAATGTGGCTTCATAAGAGGTTCTGCCACTGAAGGACCTTCCAGTGAGAGCCTCCTTTCAGCCACTCAGCGCCCAGGGATGGAAGAGAAGGGGCACCAACTACACACCCTGAACTACAGAATGTGTAAACAGAAACAAACCCGGGAAGGCATTTGTCTTAGGTCACAGAGCGCGTGAGAAGCTGGAGCAAGAATAAAACCCAATACATTTACAAGATGAGCTGGGAGATCTGAAGTCTGACTGCATAGTTGATGATACTAAGAAATTACTGTTAATTTTTAAGATTCAACAGCAGTATGGTGATTATGGTTTTAAAGAATCCTTAACTTTTAGAGATGCATGCTGAAGTGATAACAGATGAGATGGTGTGCTACCTGTGGTTTACTCAAAAATAATCCAGAGTGAGAAGGGATGGGGGAGCTGGTTGGATGGAACAAGACAGGTCATGATTTGATGTCAGTGATGATTAGATGGGGACGCATTATACTCTCCTTTGATGTATATTTTCTATTTTCTATAATAAAGAAAAAAATTTTAGTACCCAAAGTCTACTGCAAGTCCACTTTCCCATGCATTCTAAGCCAGACTGGAAAAAAGATCAGAACTCCTGTCTCCTTCGGCATGCTTCCAACGATGTGGGAGGGGATGAGCTTTGCCCCTTCCTTTTGTTGGAGGCGATCCCAATGACAAGCAGCCTGGCATCGGATGTGCCACATGTACCCAGCCCACATCACTGGAGAGAGACACTCCTGGTCTGGAAGCTCCTGGCGCAGCATCCTGGCCCATCCACAGCCAGAAGCAGAAGGTCCACCTGGGTAGGACCCAGACCCTCTGCATCAACTTGAGCAAGTCCCTTTATTTCTCAGATCCTTGAATGTCCTCATTTGTAAAACCAATATGGTAGCCCCAACCAGCCTACCTCAAAGGATGTGAGGGTCAAATTAAATAATGAAGGGCGACTTCTAGAGAGATGGTAGAGTGTAAGGTGGAAGATTTCCTGTGTTCAAACCCCAGCTCCACCTGGGGTTGGCTATGGGCTCAGACAAGTTTCTCAGTCTCTTCTGCCTCAGGGTCCTTGATAACAGAATCAGGGTTGTTGTGAGAACTGGATGAGTTAATATATGCAAACAACTAAGAACAATACCCAGGGTTATGTAAGTTAATAATGGCAAACTCATATAAGATGCCAACATTACGAGAACCACAGAGTGCTATCCCAGAAAGGGACTTGAGAGGGGATTGATTCCAAGCGCCACCCTTCAGAGGCTCATGAAAGTGGTACCATTTTTTCTGGCGTCACATCACCAGTTAGCGACAGAACTGAACCTGGAGCAGACTCCTTGCCCCTAAGTCCGTGGTCATTTCTCCTTCCTTATCACTACCCACCCATGAGGAGACCCACTTTGAATCACAATCTCAGTTCTGAGTCTCTCGCCAGACAGGCCCACCCCAGCATCCCCACACCCTGAGCCCTGCTGGGTCTGGGATGGGGAAGGACCACGGGGGTTGGAAGAGAACCTCTCGCTCCTGACTCCACACCTGATCCTTGCAGTACAGAGCGTGGGCAGTCAAGAGCCCCTGGGGTGTCTTTTGCCTTCCCTGCTGTGTTCCGGAAGGGTGGGCAGTCCTGGGAAGACCTCCCCTCTGACTCATCAACCACCACAAAAACATTTTCAAGGCGATGGCGCAAGCTGCCCTACTTACCATTAAGAGAAAGGACCACATTACTGCTGTTATAAACCATTGATTAAGGTTTATAATAGCAATAATCCCCTCGAAATTCATTGTTACTGCAGTTAATGACCAGTTTATTAGAGCGTTAACCATCCTTGGCAATGGGCTGAGTCGTTTAATGCGGGTAACGACCAATTTCTCAAGGATTATTGCTTAAATAACAATTCTTTGCGAGATGTATGCACCACCACAAGTGTGGCTCCGGCTGCAAGTTTCTCCTCTAAAATGTGTGTTAATTATTTCCTCGGGGTTGCACCACCGGCCCCATCCCCTGCAAACCCCAAACAATTGTCTTCTTGTGGCCAGGCTTCAGAGACACCCAGGAATCCGGAAGTTGGACCAGGGCCTGGAGATGTCACTGCACCCTTCCACGAAGGAGCCAGAGACGCCCAAACGAAAGGACCACTGGAAAATGGTACCTGGCTCTTGGACCACTCTTTCCTCTTCACTTGGCTTCATTTCCAGAATCTTCTACCTGCCCAACCTCAATGGGTGGAGGAATCAGGGTCAGCCAAGGGGCTGAGGAAAGGGCTGCAGCATGGGAAAGCGTGACCAACCCAGGCATCATAGTTTTAATACCCTCTGAAGCAAATATTTGCCCACACTTGACCACCCAGGTTCTAGAAGATCTGTTAGACAGAGCTGCAAGCACTGAATGGTACCCAACACTTCTCATGGGGCTGAAGTGCTTTGGGATTTGCACCAGCCAGTAAGAAAAAAAAAAATGGGCTCAGCTTAACATGCACCATAGCTCAGCTTAGGCTTGGAGAAGTCACAGTATCATTAAATATAATAACAGAGCCAGGGGACCTTATTATTATCTAGGACACTCTCCTTGTTCGACAGGTGAGAACTAAGGACCCAGAGAGGGTAGGAGGCTCGCCTAAGACACACAGCCACTTAGAGAAAAATTGGAATTAGCTTTCCATCTCTGTCTTCCCATTACCAATCTCAAGACCACCTTCTAGGTCACGCCCAAACAGAGAACTTTGTCTCAAGGAAGTTTAAAAGTGTCATGGCCCCATCAGGGAGAGAACACAGAGGCATCCCTGAGCCCAGGAGCCCTTCAGACAGCAGTCTGCGAAGAAGCCAAAGACCCTATCCCCCACTCCTCCCACTCCCCAACTTTCTCCCCATGCCTAACGCAACGCAAGCCTTTCAGTACAGTAACTATTTTCCATCACTTTACATTAGCACTGGTATTTCAATAGCTTTTATTTTTTTGACATGATCTGAAAGCTGCTGATATGATTACACCCTAATTGCATTCTATTAACCAAAATAAATACTAATAGGGTGTGAACCTAACATAATAAGACCGCAAATTGCCATCACAGGGCCAGTGTAGGCTGGAGAGAAATCTGCTGATTCACTCAATGAACATGAATTAAGGTCCTGTTGTGTGTCCAACTGCAAAAACAAAAAGTGAGGCATCACAGCCTCCTTGAGACTGTGGATCTTTCAACCTCCACGTTTTGACTTAACAGCAAGAACTATCACCGAGAGATAATGGCAAAGGGCAAGGTAAACATCCCTCCCAAGGGCTCAGTGAAGGAAGTCCACGTTGAGTCGTGGCTCCTCCTATTCTTTTAACATGTGGACCCATGATCATCATGGCAGCCAGATGAACCAAAGGGGCTGAACGGCTCCCTCCCCTCCCAACAGACGAGTAGAACGTGTGGATGACAAAGGGTGGGGCCCTCTTCCTTCTCCCGCTCTCTTGCTGAGACTCCACCCAAGATTGACCCCACGGCAATGACGTTGGACCCCATTTTCCCCAAGTTATAAAGTGTATGGGCCCAAATAGCAACTTTTTTTTTCTTAAGCCACCAAACTGAATTCGTGATGGTGTGGATTCGATAAATACTCTCACTACATCACAATAGTTAAATCTCTTCTACCCATATTCCTAACTGTATTGCTCACCATATGCTTATAGGATATTATGAAATTTTTATTTGCAGCCACGCAAGATATAGCACCAATTACAGATCATGTCTGAGCTGCATACAGGTTTGTTGCATCCAGTAAGTAAGTTAATATCTGCAAAGTGCTTCAAAGAATGTCTGGCACATGATGAGGGCTCAATAAATGTTAGCAGTTTTTTCTGTTGGCTGTAATGCAGTACCTGATACAAAATGTGATAAAAAATCAGTCAACAATCTTCTGTACATAATCATAAAAAAACAGTAAGTCTAATGATGAAAATGAAACCAATATAATTTAATTTATTCATTAACTCTCTGCATGGTGAACAATGTACTATGGGGGTATATCTACATGTAAGTATCAATGACATGATATGATAATTTACATAAGGGGATATATTTGATCAGTTACACCATCCTTGTCTTCAACGGTGGCAGAATATCAAGAATAGATCTTCAGTGTGATAAATATATATATGTACAATGGAATACTACTCAGCCACAAAAAAGAATGAAATAATGCCATTTGCAACAACATGGATGGACCTAGACAATATCATATTAAGTAAAGTAAGTCAGACAGAGAAAGACAAATATCATATGACATCACTTATATATGAAATATAAAAAATTATACAAATGAGCTTATTTACAAAACAGAAACAGACTCACAGACATAAAACACAAGCTTCTGGTTATCAAAGGGGAAAGTCAGGGAGGGATAAGTTAGATGTTTGGGATTAGCAGATACACACCCCCATATATAAAATAGATAAACAACAAGGACCTACTGTATAGCACACAAAACTATATTCAATATATTGTAATAGCCTATAATGGAAAAGAATCTGAAAAATAATATATATGTAACTAAATCATTTTGCTGTACACCTGAAACAAACACAGTATTGTAAATTAACTATGCTTCAATATAAATAAGTAAATGAATAAATAATTTTACAAACAACAATAAAACTTCAGTCCATGAGTCCATCAATTTTCTCCACCAAGACTTCAAAACCCAGGGCATGAGGAGGGTAGGGGTGGTAGGGATGGTGGGGGTGGGTCTAGCTCAGAGGTAGAGTGCATGCTTCACAAGCATGAGGTCCTGGGTTCAATCCCCAGCACTTCCATTAAGTAAATAAATAAACAAACAAACAAAGAAATAAACCTAATCACCCCCTCCAAAAAAAATAAACAAATACATTAGGAGGAAGCCGTTTTTGACGGTGCCTTAAAAAAAAATTTTTTTTAAAGACTTCAGAAACCTACCATGGTTTTCCTCTGACTCTTTTCATTCCTTGCTCTGAATTCGGTCCCTTTCAACAATTATTGTGCATTTTGCAGGAGCCAAGAACTGTGCTAAACTTAGAGATGCAAAGAAGGGTAACATTTGTGCCCTGAAGCAGCTGGCAGATCAAGGTAGACAGACAGAGCTCAATGTAATACAATGTGATAAGTGCTACATCCTCTAGATTGTGAATGAAAGATGGAAGGGAAGAGGAGGGAGGGGTGGGAGGGCTGCAATTCGCAGGCACAACAGAGGAGCAATTGTTTCTGCCTAGCAAAGGGGGAACCTCTACCCAGCAGGTCACATTAGAACCAAATCTAGAGCTAGTACCGATATGCGGGTTAAACATTTAAAATCCAGCAAAGCAGAAACACAGGAGAGAGGGAGGGAGCGCGAAAGGAGGGGGCAGGAAAAAACAGTTCAAAACTTTCATTAGAAATGGGGAGGGGAGTTAATTTCAGCGTGCATGTGTTTAAGGTCGTATTGTTTTCAAAAAAATTGTTTTCAACTTTTATTAACCTATAAGGGGATGGGGGTAGTGAATACTTAGGGCCCAGAAAGGAATTAATGCAGCCCTCATTGGATCTTCAAGGATTGAAATGAGATTTTCCAAGGCAGAAAGGAAGATGAGTCAACCAAAGGGACTGCACTTAGAAATGTGTACAATGTTTGGGCCTGAAAAGCATGAAGATGGTACACGGGCTGTTCTGCTGCTCTGAGGCCTGGCTCCAACTAGCCAAAAGGATTACTAGCTCGTGACTTAACTCCCAGGAGCTCCTTCCAGTACTTTACAGAAGGACTCACATCTCATACGGAAGTACCTTATAGCTAAGAGGCATTCGGAGGGGAAAAAAAATAGGGATAAAAAGAGAAGCTGAGCTCAGGCAACCATCTATCTTTTATCACCAGGAGAGAGTGGTGGTTTCTTATGGTAGCTCCTTGCCTTGGCTGGCTCCTGAAATTTCAGAGATGCCACCTAACCTCGCGGCTGGTGTCGCCCACGAGAGCTGTCACTGCCACAGAATAATTTCCATTCCCTTTACAGAGGTTTTTTCCTTGCGGTGGGGGTTCTTTGGGGAGGGGGTGGGGGGGCTTATACCAAATGGGAATACTGTGGCAGGGTGTTACCTTTTAGTTTTGTTTCACTTTTGAATTTTTTATTTCTAAATTTTTACTGTCATTTTTTTTAAATGCTCTATTTTTATTGTCCTGATTTTTCATCTTTGTTTTTCTAGCTTTGTTGAGTCCCCCTAGCCTTCCTGGCTCTCAGCCTTGTCCACAGGCAACAGTGACACGGACCCACCCTTCCTCCTCCAGTCGGGCATCTGGCATCAGGCTGTAAGTCACCCATGATGCGGGCGAAGAGGGGTTCTCTGCATGGGGCGGGAGAGCGGGTGTATTCTGTGGCCCCACAAGCTCCCTCAGACTTTCTCAGGTGCTCACAGTTCCTCCCTGGAGTCCTTTGGTTGCAGTAGGTGTGGGTGAGAGGTCAGAATGCCACTTCCATCCAGCAGGTCTGACAGGTACGGAGCATGCGGCAAGACTGAAAGCCCCAATTCCACTCCTTAATTAAAAGCATTTTTCATTCCAAACCTATAAAAGGCAGATGTGCCACATCCCCCCACCCCCCACCAGAGATTGCAGCTCTGTATTGAATGCTACAGCTCGGATCCTTCTTTCTCGGGACTTGAAAGCACAAGGCCATCAAAGCCCGGAGCGATCGCCTTCCTCCTCCACCTCCTCCTCGCTCCTCCATTTCCGCCTTTGCTGAGAAACCATCATTTCCATCATTGCAGGGGCCTGGCGTTAGAAGCTTCTCGTGACACCTCCATGCTGAAATGGAGTGGGCAGGTGGCCCATCTTCCAAGACAGACAGGAGGCAGCTCTTACATTTTGTTATTCTCAAACACCTTTTCATCTAGGTTTTTAAAAAGAAGCTCAGACAGCACTTCCTGGCTGAATCAGCCATCCCGAGGCTGTGGATTCACTCGGGTCCTCCTCAGCTGAGCCGTCTAGAAGCCTTTGGAAAAAAGAATGAGTGAACCACTTGCTAAGAGGGGACCAGATAAAAATGAAATAAATGCTTGCTAATGATGGTTTTCTACCTTCCATGAGACCTTTGCCCCTGAATTACGTGGAATTAAGTCACTCAGTTTGATCCCCTGGTACAGGAAGTTATAAGTCCAATTCAGGGTGTGTTCCCAGTGTTACCTGGAAATCAGTTATCAGTAACCTGCTTGGGTGGAGAGAAGAGAAAGAAGGTCCTTATATTCATTCGTTTTCGCTCATCTGTCTTCTTAAAGGGCCCTTGAGCCTTTTTCTGTCTGGAGTATTTATTCTCTGCTTTATCCCCAAAGATACTCTACATTACTCAGAGGCAGGAATACCCAGCCTTCATTCATAGATTATTTCCTCACTCAGTCCAACCAAGGCCTTGATCAAAGATGACCCGAGGAAGGTTGTGGATGGAACAACCTGAGGTTTTTCCGCTTGCTGAGCTGAGCCTGCTCCTGGAGTTTAGATGCTATTTCGCTTTGTGGATTTTTCTCTTTCTGGGTTGCAACCAAACGGTTTTATTAAATGTTTAAAAAAAAAATTCTCGCTCTTGTGAGTGATATCAAATACAATCAATAAAACTGAAGAAGGGAGCCCAAGGCATTCACAAGACACTTTTAAGATTTAATTGTTCCGCAGAATTTTAAGCAAGTAGTAGAGAGAAACTAAATTGCATGAAAGCAAAGATTTCGCTCTAGGCTCCCTATTCATCTCACTTGCTACTTCCCAGGGGCCAGTGCCAGCACCGCGGAGCTTGGGACTTTCCGGCACAGACAGGGATTGTGCTTCGTGCAAGTTAAAGAACATCCCTGTCCCTTGGAAATGGGGCCGTTGATCAAAGTCTCCTTTACCATGAAAATGCCTTGGTTCAAGGACACAGAGGGCTGAGTAAGGCTGAAGGATGTGTTTTACTAAACACAGGGCAAATCTTCCTGCTTCCTTCCCCAAAAGGAAACGTCCTGGGAGAGAGGAAACTGGTACCCAAAACTGGGCACTACATCTGAGTATCAGCAGGCCCCCAGAGCAGTACCAGGGCTTCGGAAAGGTGCTGCAGAGCAGCCTCGTGGGTGGGGGCGGCGGGGTCTGGAAGCCTCAAGAGGTTTCACTGCTTTTTATAGGCTGAGAAAACTAGTTAATGAGGCATGTCTGCTTCCTCTGGCCTTGATCTCTAGAGACAGAAGGAATCCCTCAATGCCCTGGGCAGAGCCCGCTGCCGGCGCCCCACAGACACACAGGCAAAGCTCAGGGTCCCGTTCCTCCTGTCCCATCACAGTGCAAAGAATCTGCGGTCTATCCTGACCAGACACCAGGTCAGAAAACAAGAGGACACCTGGGCTGGGAGTGGGCAGAGGGGAGCAGCCGGTGGGACGGGAGTTGGGGGCGTGGCTCTGTGCTGTGCTCCCCTCAATTTGGAAATGGATTGTGTACGGGAGGTTCAGCTGAGAGGACTGAGGAGACAGGAGAGCGTATGGGAAGCTGTCTGCCTGCCAACGAGGCTCTAGAGGTGAGCCCCCCTCACCCTCGCAACCCTGGGGAAGGTACCTCCACCTTCTGAGCCTCAGTTTCTTTGTAAACAGAGACAGCAAGACTCCCTACAGGACAGTGTTACTGTGATGATTAATGCAAGAGCATTTGCAAAGTAGCTTGGGCTGTCCTTGACACGTAGTAGATGCTCAGTAAGTAGCAGAGATAACTTTAATAATAATCATTACTAATTATGGACTGGGATGCAGTATTAGATGGAGGGAGGCCATCGAAGCCTGAGTTCCAGGGCCTTGACTGCGTTAAAGGAAAGTGAGGGTCGGGTCCCTGCCAAGAGACGGCTCTGTGACCGATGGGCCTCCCAGCCCCCACCCCCACCCAAGTCTTTCCAACAGGGCTTTTTGTCCAAACGTGGTCCTGGCATCCCTCCAGAAGCTCAATTCGAGTACATTAGAGCCATAATACAGCTCCTATTATACACTAGCACGGAGATAAGGAAGAAAAATGGCCCTGCGGGTCTGCACCTAAAAATATTTCAGAAAATCCCTGCCATTAAGTGCCCAGAGATCCCACCACAAAAGCAAACATACAGACTTCTGACCAATATGCCCTACATGTTCCAGCTGCAGAAAATGAGCGCGGCCGTGGACGCTCTGAAGTAACAGAGCAGCAGAGTTATCTACAAGCCTGGCCTCCGGAGGCCGGGACTGGCCAGGCTCCATCCTGACACACATCCCCCTGCACGGCCTTGGGAGGGGGGGCGGGGCGGGGGGGGTGCTGTGGGTTTGTCACGGAATTAGGGGCCGTGTTTGCAGAGCGCTGATCAGGGAGCAGGTGAAAGGGAACAGAAGAGCTCTGCTGTTAGCGTGGTCCCCACTGTTGCTGCCCCACCTCCAGGATGCCGAAGGCCGAGCAAGCCTAGACGAATAAACCAAACCGGCAGCTCGGGAAGAAGAAGAACTAGGGGAACATCAAAGGGGAGCCAGCGACCAGAGGAGCCGGGGTCCCTCCTGATTCCTTGCCTGAGGATCGAAAGCCTAACACATTTGATGTCACTGCAGGAAGTTGTACTTTGGTATGTACTTCCGGGCGTAGCACATTTCCGGATGAAGAATGATACATGATGATACAATGGCCAGGAGGGCCTACAGAGGGCCTGTCGTTTGTAAGAACCTGGCTGACCCCCCACCTCCATACACACACACGCGCACACACACAGGGACACTAATTTGCTACGTGCTGCAGGGGCAAGACTTCCACAGATAATTGCCTCCCACTCTCCCTGCACCCAGGGATGAAGCCCCTGGTGTCCCAGAACACAGGCTGTGAGGGCTGATGGGGTCCAGCCCAGCAGGGGTGCGCTCCCGGGCACATGTGTAGCTGGTGGGGCAACAGCTCTGCACTCAGGCCCTCTACCGGATGCTGGGGGGAGATACAAAGGCGAGAGAGACAGAGGTCCCTGCCCTCGGGGGATCCACAGCCAGGCCAGAGAGGGAAGCACATTACACAAGACCAAGTATATGATTTTTTAAATTTTTTTCAATTTTATTTTGATTGAAGTGTAGTTGATTTACAATGTTAGTCTCAAGTGCACAGCAAAGCGATTCATTTATACATATATGTACACATATGTATTTTTTCAGATTCTTTTCCATTATAGCTTATTACAAGGAATTGAGTAAAGTTCCTTGTGCTATACAGCGGAATCCTGTTGCTTATCTATTTTATATATAGTAGTGTGTGTCTGCTAATCCCAAACTCCTAATTTATCCCTCCTTTCCTTTTCTCTTTGGTAACCACAGTTTGCTTTCTATGTTCATGAGTTGATTTCTGATTTGTAAATTAAATTCGTATCTTTTTTTAGATTCCACATGTAAGTGATATCATATGATACTTGTCTTTGTCTGACTTACTTTACTTAATAGGATAATCTTTAGATCCATCCACGTTGTTGCACATGGCATTATTTCATTCTTTTTCATAGCTTAGTAGTACTCCATCACACTCACACACACACACACACACACACACACACACACACACACCCCACATCTTCTTTATCCAGTCATCTGTCAGAGGCCATTTAGGTTGTTTCCATGTCTGGGCTATTGTGAATAGTGCTGTTATGCACTTGGGGGTACATGTATCTTTTCAAATTAGAGTTCCCTCCGGATGTATGCCCAGGAGTGGGATGGCTGGATCATATGGTAAGTCTATTTTTAGTTTTTTAAGGAACCTCCATACTGTTCTCCATTGTGGCTGCACCAATTTACATTCCCACCAACAGTGTAGGAGGGTTCCTTTTTCTCCACATCCTCTCCAGCATTTATTGTGTGAAGACCTCTAATGCTGGCGATTCTGACTGGTGTGAGGTGATACCTCATTGTAGTTTTGATTTGCATTTCTCTGATAATTAGCAATGTTGGGCATCTTCTTTCATATGCCTATTGGCCATCTGGATATGACCAAGGATGTTTTAACACTGAAGAGGACAGAACATCTCCAAGACCAAATTCCATCACCGGGCTGGTGAACGCAGACTCCAGCCAGGTCCCAGACAGCCTGTCTGCTATATCCAGTGCTTTGTGGTCATAACCCTAATGGGTTCTAGTGGATGTTGAACTATATTTTCAATTATCCGAAAATGCTCACTTGTCTCATGCCTGCATTTCTTATACGTCTGGGGAGGGCGGCTGTGCTTGGCCGATTTAACACGGAGCAGTAAACGGAGCCTGTTAGAAGTGGGCTCCCCACAGGACCACACATCAGGCTGCTGGCTGCAGCTGCCCTCCACCCGCCGTCTACTGGCTCCAAGCAGGCCACTCCCCCTGTGCCCACCTCCCCTCCAACCTGCCCCCCGAGTGCCGCCAGCAATTTTCCAGATCACTGAGGAGCTGATGGCTTGTTTGTGTCACACGACTCAGGCTTTCAGCTTCTATTTTCATTTAGTCTTGATCTTCCAGGAGAACCAGAGAGGAAAAGGAAAAACGTTTTCCAAGAGCACAGCCTGGGTGAGTCTTTCCAACACTGAGATGTCCCTCGGGACGTCCAGGCAAATCAGCAAATAACCCAGGGGACAGCCCGTGCGGAGGTGGGGGTCGGGCTGGTAGTGGCAGGATCGCCACGTCTTCCTTCCTTGGAGGATGAGAGAGTGAGAACCAAGGCTGTGATTTGTTATCTCAGCTGTAGGAAGAAAAGCCGAGGGTCTCGGAGGCACCTGGATACACTGGCCTTTCCATCTCCTAGCAGCCAGTGTGGGTCACTGGGGACCTGCCCTCTCTTTTCCACCTACATGTTATTCCAGCCATAAATCCAAGTGACAAGCTTGAACTTTCCTCAATTGACATGTTTACAAGGGAAGTCCACATTTGACAGGAAAATTAAGCCTATCAATCACTTAACGAGCTCGTTAATGAATGGTTCTCTGATCTCCTCTGGTAGCTGGCTTTATTGATTATAGAGGGATGGCCCTGGCCCCAACTCCTCTCCCCTACACTTTCGCCCGCCTCCACGCTGACCCCTCCTTCTGCCAGATGTTGCTGCCCTCTGACCTCCCCCAGCCCCCTCTGCTCCCTGAAGCTCAGCAGAAGGTTCTGGTTGAAGGTTTATCGGGAGGTCAGACCCCCTCCTGGCTCTGCTCTCTGACAGAACAAAGGGAACAGATGTCGGTTTGGCCTGCAAGCGCCCACCCGGCATATGGAAGCGATCTCCTCCGTCCCAGAAATTACCAGGAGCTTGCTTGTTCAATGCTTTGGTTTTTATTGCACAGAAACCAACCTATTCCCCAACATAAAACACTTTAACGGTGTTTCTCCCTCCGGGGTTTCTGGGAGAGGTCCTGTCAGGTATAAAATGTGCAGAGCCCCTCTGACGGCCCACAGGAGCGAGACCTTCACAATTTTAAAAAAAAGGGGCACAAGGCAGGGAGGAGGGAAGGCCTGGTGGAAGGGGCAGGCTTGAAGGTGCACAAAGGGAGTCAGGGAGGACCTTGCCTGGGGAGGACCACACAGGACTTTCTGGAGCATCTCCCGCTGGTGTTAAGAAGGGCAGGAGGGAAAAAAAAAAAAAAAAAAAAAAAGAAGGGCAGGAGGAAGAGCTGCGATTGGCAGAAAACACAGCCAGTCACCTCCCACACCCAACACAAAGGGAAGTGTCATCCAAAGTCCGAGTCAGGCATCAAACATTTGTTAGGTGACCATTTTGTGTAAGAATAAATGATAATATGGGGGGCAGGGAGGGGATAGCTCAGTGGTAGAGTATGTGCTTAGCATGCATGAGGTCCTGGATTCAATCCCCAGTCCCTCCATTAAAAATAAATAAGCCGAATTATCCCCTCCAAAAAGACCAATTTTTTAAGAAGGATAAATGATAATATAGATTCGGAAGAGGCCTGGAACTTAGAATATGTTCATTTCCTGTACACAACATGGTTCTGCTCCTGGTACCACACCTCCAGGACATCCTCTCTGCAGCCTTGTGGAAGGGGGGGAACTTGGACTTGGGAACTGAACAACAGAACAAAGGAAGAAATGAGAAATGGATGGATCTTCAACCCAACAAACCCCAAGTTCCTGGCTCAGGGAAGAGAGAGAACAGACTTTCCTGGGTTTCCATTCGTGAAGTGATGCTTCTACACTGAAAAGGAAATATTTGTTCCGACGGCGGGATTAATTTCCTACGGCTGTAGTAGCAAATGACCACATGCTGGGTGGCTTAAAATAACAGAAATGTATTCTCTCCCAGCTCTAGAGGCCAGAAGTCCAAAATCAAGTTGTCCACACATCAGCAGTCCCGCTGAAGACGCTAGGGAGGTGCTCCTCCTTGCCTTTTCCAGCTTCCGGCGGCTCCCAGCAAGCCTTGGTGTGCCTTGGCTTACAGCTGCACCAGCCCATCTCTGCCTCTGTCGTCACGTGGCCCCCTTCCTCTGTGTCCTCTCCTCTTCTTATAAAGACACCAGCCATTGGATGTGGGGACCACCCTCATCCAGCATGACCTCATCTCCACTAATCACACCTACAAAGACCCTATTTTCAGAAAAGGTTATATTCTGAGGGTCCAGGCAGACAGAAATTTTCAGGAGAACACTATTCAATCCAGAATAAATAAAGAGGGTGAAACGCCAGCACAGAGGGAGTGGCATCTGAGAAAAGCCCGGGAGCCTTTCCAAAAGCAAGAGGAAACTCCAAGGCGTGCGGGAAGTGCTGAGGGAGAGAGCAGACTGGTACTGAGGTAAACTGCAGATACTAACGAATAGGAAGCCGGCAATTTAGGTGTCGAAAATGTGCTCTGGGTAATTCCAAACAAACTTTCAAGCCATTTTCAGACCATAAAATCCTCTGGTCTCAATCACAGGCGCCCAGGCAGGCCCCGGTGCCCAGGCTGCAGCAGCTCCCCCAGATGCAGGCTGGCAGGTCTGGGAGGCTCCAGCTAACACAGCAAACGAGGGCTGACTCCTCCTGATGATTGGGGACGAGCTCCTTTCCATTTCTTAGGCACCTGCTCTACTTAGAGACTGATTTCTGGTACTTGCCCCCCGCTTTCTTGGGGCTTTTTCCCAGAAGGGTGGCTCAGTCTCAGGAAACACGAGAAAAGCCTCGCCAATGACATATCCCACCTTGCTGGCCAAAGTCTGCTTCTTTGGCTCTGTACTTTCCAGTCTCCTTCCAGCCAAGAGCAAAGACCTCTGTGAAAGTCTTTCTAAATAATATGTGGCTGGAACAGGAGAACCCCTTCCACACACCAACCAACGTTAAGCACCTAGAACATGGCGCCCTGCAAAACTCCTGGGCTTCAAGCGTCTAAGCACCTCTTTAGAGAGCGTGTACCTGTTGTGCTGGAGGGTATGAGAGGCGGGTAGGGGCAGGGCAGGCTCCTACCAGAGCCTGAGGATAAACATATGCTGCACTTGAGTCTAAGCTGGTCCCACTCAAGAAATTGACCAAGTTCCCATGTAATAAGCATTCTCGGGGATCAAGAGAAAGCGTAGTATTTGCATCAGACAGATCCAGTCTTTATACCTGGCCCTGCCTGCCCCTTACTAGTTATGCACATTTGGGCTTCTGTTTTAACATCTCTGAACCTTAGTATCCTCATCGGTAAAGGATCATAACAAATAAAGTATGTGAGGTGTTAGCAGGAGTCGACCCTCAACAAACAGAATGTCCTTCTTTCCCGGCAGCTATCAGTGTTGGATAATGTATTTCATGTATGTAAACTGTTAGTATTTTTTGGTGGGATAGCAGAGGGTGGTGATGGGGAGGTGGGACAGTTGATGACCTGACCACCTAAAGAATGGCTGACCAATGGCTACATGCCCTCCCGTGGCACCTCAGTGGAGTTTCTGGAACTGTCATCCATAAACTGGGTGTTTGTGAATTTGGATTTTTGCAAAGGGATTCAACAAGTTTGCCACCTGAGCCTTCCACTGCACCCTTTCTTAAACACAGGAGCAGATATGAATTCCTGTGTCTTCCATGAATATTCCTCTTTTCACGTATGGGAGGATGCTCTCCATCAGAGAAAATTTCAACTGTGATAATTAGCTGGCTCTGCTCAGAATTTCCTCCAGAAATCCTTCTTCTCCAGCTCTGAGCTCAAGAGAAGCCTGAAAGGACAATGCCTCTAACAGTGTGGCCCGCCACACTGAGAAGGCTCGCTCCCACTCAGTCTCCAACCCTGCTCCTGTGCACAACCAGCCAGCCTCCCTGATGACCTCTGGTTTCCTGTGATTTCCCACGCCTCTCCACCCTATGCCTTCCACCACACCCCTGCTTCTGAAAGCATCTCTCTTAAGCACAGCTCTGATGATGACATTCTGGACTCAAAAAATATCCAATCACTTGCAGAATAAACTGGAACTCCTTAGAGACCTTGAAGACTCTTTGCCACTTGTCCTCAGATGACTGCCCAGCTCTATCTCCCTTTTCTCCCATTTTTTCTGGTTGTTTCCATCATCATTTAGCTCTGGTGTATTCTCTGCCTGCTGTGCCCTTTCTGACACTGCCCAGGTTCACAGCCTCCTTTTCTGTAAACCTTTCCGTGTGCCTGGACACGTGATCTCCTTCCTGCAGATTTCCACAGAGTCATCATTTATTCTGTTCTCACAGCTCATCACCATTACTGCCTCGGTGATGTGGTTTTTTTCTCCCCAACTTGTCTATAAGCTCCTGAAAGGCAGGGTGCAAATTAGATTCATCTCTGTTTCATCCTCATACTCAGCACAGTGCTTTATATCTACTAGGTGCTCAATAAATAATGCTTGGAAACAGATGAATGTCAACTGAAATAAAGAAGACAATGCTAGGTTTCAGCAGAGAAATCCTGGGCCCCCCAAGCTGGCTGAGGGGAGATGAAGCATTTAAAGTCCATGTACCAAGCAGAACCCCAGAGGGTGACCAGAAATCTCAGTTCCTTGAGAACTTAATGGCTTAGAGAGACAAAAAAAAAGGGACAACAGAGAGGCAAGGAGGCCAGCAGAGCTGAAGGACTCCTTCCCAGGGCAAAGAAGGGAGCTGGGGTTTGGCTCTGAGTGTCAAACCCAGAAGCCAGAGTTCATGTGGGGAGAGAAAGCGACTTGAAAGCTTAACAAAAGAGATTCCGGGCATTTGATTCACCCTAAACGTGGAGAGACCAACTTTCTGGGGAAAGAGGAAAGAGCCACGTGACCTCCCCGGGACCCCAGCTCCATCCAGGTGCAAGCACAGGTGAGAGGGCTCCGAGCAGGTGTGCTCTGCCCCTCCCTTCACCTCTCCCTCTCTTTCCCCAAATCTCTTTCTGTTTCTAGGCAACTGAGCTACTGGGCAGTCCTTTTGCCAAAAGTCCCTCATCCAAGAGCTGGCCTGGGTGCGTCACTCAAGGACGATCAACAGCACCCACTGAAGCACCGGGGACCTCTCCCACCGGCTCCTGAACTCTGCCACCAAGCCCCGTTCTTGGGGAGAACGTCTTTTGCTTGTTCTTTTCTCTTTCCCCCTGAGCCCCTCTTTCTTCCCCCCACCCCTTCACCAAACAGATGTAACTATTTATTCCTTATGTCCTAGTTTTCCTGTAATTTCATAAAGTGCAAATTTGCTGTCCTGCTCCCAAATGCCGAGTCGGTGGTTTGTCATAACAGTCATCAGTAACTGTCGCTTTCTGCCGCGGGCTTAATTAACCCACTCTCTCATTAGCATGTCCGTGCACTTGTAAGGAATGAAAGCCTGATTATTTTCTACAACAGTCGCAGCCAATTACTGCATCCAAATGGAACCACATTAATCAAATCTTTAGTACGGTGGCAAATTCAGAGATATCAGATTGCAAAAGGCAGCAAAACTAATATGTCACTGTCAGCGGGGCTGCGCAGGCATTTAGCGAATTGCATTAAATAGATGGCTTCGCTGAAGCCGCATGAATTTAATATGTGATGGGATCTGGAAGCTATTAGTGTGACATGGCAAAGTAGTGGGAGCTTTGGCAGCTCTGGACTTTATCCATGAACTCAGGAAACTAATATGAAAACTTCTGTCTGTGTGTGTGTGTGTGTGTGTGTGTGTGTGTGTGTGTGTACGCGCGCGCGCGCGTGTGTGTCTGGTGCGCGTGCGCGGGAGCTTCGATGCGCGTGCGCTTCGATGCGCGCATGCGCTTCCTGGGGTACGTTCAACGACTTAAGTCTTGCAGGTGGTGGGATGGCAACTGTGGTTTATGTGCCGGCCCCGTGTTGAAGAAAGGTAGAAAAAGACCAAGACGACAGCAAACACTGCCCAGGTGATGCTTTCACCCAAAGGGGTGCACATCCCAGCCTGCTGAGCCCAGGGACCAGAGCCCAGGCTGGGAGCAGAAGTCGTGGCTCTGTCCTCTGCATGCTGGTCACAGGGCCTTCTGACCCCAGCATCCCAACCACCAGGTTTCACTCTACCCATCTGCAAAGCTGAAGAAAGGTCATTGTGTCCAGTATAGAGCCACTGCCTTAAGGCAGGGTGCTCCGGCAGAAGGGACTTTCTGAAATGCAACCGACCTGGACCCATTCCTGCCCCACTCCCCATCAGCTTGGTCCCCCGCCCCAGATTTCCTGGCTTCTGAGCTAACTGAAATGTTCCCTCAACAGCACAATTTCACAAATTCCTCTGGAGCCCTTTCATGCTATGATGCCTTGAGACTGGGACCCAGTAAAACTAGGAACAGCAGAGGAAGATCAGCCTTAAGACAGCCCTTCCCTGAACCCACACAGCATGACAGGGGGCCTCTTCTTAAGCAGCTGAACTCAGAGGAGTGAGTAAGGACAGTGACTCGCCTATAAAAATAAATGTGCTTATTTAGCCAGTAACCCGGATCATCGGAAAGTTTACAACCACCTCAAGGAGTAGAGTTTTTCCCAAGAACTGTGAAAGCCACAGGGCTAAATCTCACCTCTGTGGAATGCCCACATCCTTTCTAGGTATCAGTGCTCCCACTTCCTAAGTGAGAAGGTAAAGGCGAATTTCACACTCAGCACGGACACAACTTCATCATAATGTGTCCACCTTACAAGAATTTATAATTACACACAATATGGCATAAGAGCTGGACTCTGGTACTTTACCTTGGAGAGGGCTGGGAGAGGGTGGTTGGTGTTGCTTTTAATGGGATAGAGACGGGGAGGAGGTGGAACTGTGGAATGAGACTTTGGAGTGTGTGTGTGGTGCGTGTGTGTGTGTGTGTGTGTGTGTGTGTGTGGAGAGAGAGAGAGTTAAATAGAAGCAAAACCAAAGAACTGAGAAGCACCCGGAGGGGAAGATTCAGGAGGAGAAAAGAACTGCTTCTTAGCTGCCAGCCCCCACTGCTGTATATTTACTAGTACCGTGTACATTGTTAACGCTGTCTCAAGACAGAGAACTACAATCTGAAAAGGTCTAAAATGCGAGTGAGTCTTAACACCCCTGCATCCTGCGTTCACCAGCTCCCAGAGGCATGGGGAAGACCGTGATTTCCTGGGAGGGGCTTTTGGCCATGATGTTGGCCAAAGATGAGCAGTGGCCAAGAAGCGATGCCACCTGCCCGGAGGAAGGTGCCTGCCGGATCTCCAATGACCACAAAAGGACTCTGGAAAGGTGATCCTTAGCCACCTTATCAGCTCCTTCCTAATTTCCCTCCCCTGGAGCTCATGCCTCTGGGGCCCAGTGAAGCAGGATTCATGTGCAGGGAGGAGGAAGCAGGGAGCCCAGGGCCGCTCGCCTGCTGCACAGGCAGCCAGGGAGACAGTGACAGCGGAGACAGATGGGCCCCGCAGCGAGGGCCCTGCTCTTACACAAACTGCCTCCATCAGCAACTTGCTGCTACCATCAGTTCATCTTCTTGCAAAGGTACATTTGTACATTTCCTCTCCCGGTAACCTAATCTACCATCTCCTTTATGCATACACGCTCTGAGGTTTTTTAGGGGATAGCACGGAGGGTGGTGTATTCACTAGGAACCAATCTACCCAGCTGCGAACTACAACTGAATTTAAATATGGAAAGATTCATTGTATCCGAGCAAGCAAAGGAACATCAGCCCATCCTCCCTCCCCATCCCCCACCTGTGGGGAAAAAAAAAAAGATCAGCCATACAAAGTACTAAACAGACTAAAAATTACATGTGGATGGATATGTAGACAGAAAGCCCTTACTATTAGAAGTAATATGTAATTAATTAGGATATGCAGTTTTTCCACAACTGCATAATTTCTAAGATAATTTACTAAATTCATTTTGGTAGAAGCAGAAATAGAACCTGAGGGCTTGTAGCAGGAAGATCTCTCTCTATTTATACCTTACCCCTGATACATGGCACACAGTACACAACACACACACTCATCTTAAGTGTATTCAGAAGGAGTCAGATCTTCTTAACTCACATTTAAAAAAAAAAAAACCTATTTGATGATAATATTGTCTAATAGTGAAAACCTCTTTCTGTTCCCAGCCTAAGAAGACAGATTTTGGAGCGTGACTGAGACAGGCATATTGGCAGAAACATGAACACAAGCGCACGCATACAAACACAGACCTCCACACTCCCACGCCGCCGCCCACCCACCCTCACGTGTTCCATGTGCCCAAACAGAAAACAAAAAGAGACACACAGTCTGACATCACGGAAAAGCCCAGGATGTGGCTCCTACAGAGTTAACTGCTGTTTTCTGAAGGTTTCCAACCTAGGACTGTGCTAGCCACCTGCAATGATGTATGCGTCTCTGGGCAGATGAAGAATTTCTGTCGCTCTCTCCTCACCTGGTGAAGGAGAATATAAGAGGGAGAAGGTACCAAGGACTGGAAGGGACAGGGCAGGGTGACTCCTGAACACCCTATCTCGTGTGGTCCGACTTCCCTGCAGAATATTTCTGTCCTGATACCCAGTCCCTCTGAACCCCTATGTCTACTGATTAATTGCCTAAAGCTGCTGAAAAGTTAAGGCGCTATGTATAAATGTCCTACCTCTCACAAGGGCCTTATGCAGATAATATTTTAAAGCAAAGGAGTAATTTGAATCGGAGGGATTTTAAGCCATGTCAAAGGTATTTGGGGGGAGATATTTTGATGGGGGCCTATGATAGATTATATTTGGGGCCCTATTCTGCAACCACCACTGTATCAGTGTAACTTGTCAGTACCCGCCCCCCCTTTGGGGCCAGTCTTATTTCCTAGCCTCTTGACTTTGAGTTTGGCCATGTGATTGATTTGCTTTGGCCAGTAAACCTTGAGTATGTCCACCTGTGCCCTTGCACATCGGGCATTGCCATGCAAGGAACATGTCCAGGCCAGTCAACTGGTCCCCTGAAGAGGACGAGAAACACAAGGATGGGAACCAGACAGACCCACCAAAGTGCAACTTAGGGCCACCCAGCTTCGGTCAGCTCCAGCTGACCTGCAGAGTCGTGAGAACCAATGAATGTTACTTTCAGTTTGGCGTAATTGTTACACAGTGTCTCTGTGACAATGACTAACTGACGCAGGAGCCCTCAGGTACTTCTGAAAACATACCCCAAAGATGGAATTCACTTTCCTACAAATGGGATCAGCCCAGAAGAGCCAGTGGAGTCCTGCAGGGGGAAGAAACAGAGACAGAAATCGGGCCTGGGCAGCCCTACTGCTACAGGGACGTAAGGAACTAGGGCAGGGCATGTAGCAAGACGCAGCCATTTCTCCCTTATTTTCTGCTTCAGCCGTGACCCATGAGTAGCCAGGATCTGGAACTTCACATACCCCCACCCCCACGCCCATCGGTGTGTATGGCTCCTGAAGCCAGGGGGTGACCTCCTTCCCGCACTGTGTGAGCCACACCCCTGAGTCTGCACCAGTGGCTTGGATTCTCCATCACTTGGTCCTGGAGCATCCAACCCCACCTGCCTGTCCCTCCACACTGTCCACCTCAAGACAGAGACAGGAGAGGGGCCCAGAAGAAGGAAAAGCTCCAGTTACAAAGTCAAATTCTGACCTGAGGTTACTCCCCTGGCCAGCCCTCCCTGAGTGGGTAGGGTAGGGGGGTTGGCAGAAACAAATCCACGCTGCCATCCTTGTGAAAGGCCTCGACTGAGTTTCCTACGGCAGTGAGATGCCAAGAGAGCAGGCCCACGTGGTACCTCTTCCACCTGTGGCCGGTGAGTTACGACAGGTCTTCTCTTTGGGCAGGAGGCACGAAAGTAAGAGGTGGGTAGGCAGAATCCCAGAGCAGCACAGCCCCCCTGCCAGTGTCCTTGTCCTCCCGGGTCAGGGCACGTCTGAGCCCCAGAGTCTCCCTCAACCCTTTGGGCCCAGCCCACACATACCAGCAGGACAGGGCAAGTCTTACCAGGGACACCAAAGACCAAGAAAGTTCATTCTCTCTACTCTTTTAAGGTAATGCAAAAACAGTGATGTAAGAGGGGTCAGGGGGGCAGGTGGTCCAACAAAACCACTGCTGTAGAATCTGGACCCCAGTTCACCCTGAATTCTAGAGAAAATGTCAACCATCACAGCAAACCAAAGACTAGAAGGAAGAACACGTCACTGGAAAGGACGTCAGGGGGACTGTTCTCCAGCATACGCCCCCAAATCCCAAATTTTCCTCCTTCTTTGAGCTAATCAAGACCCGAGTCCTTCAGCTAATGGAGCTCCTTGTTGGACACGGTCCAGAGAGCTACCGCTGCTCCCCCGAGAGCTACTGAATGGCGTTCAGAAATGGCATCTTTCCAATCTTGATTGAAAAAGATAGAGGAAAACCCTGAAAATGAGTGTGAGGTCCTTAATGAGAAGACAAGAGCTCAGATACCAAGGGGGGTACTGCTCATCCATCTAAAGATTGGCCAGACAACACTTTATCTGGAGTCATGAACACTCCATGTAGAATGTTTTTTCCAAAGAATAAAAACTCAAAAGCAAATGGTCATACCAAACGTCAAACGTCAAACCCAGGAGAGTTATCAAGCATCCCCGTAAATCCATCTTCAGTCTGTCTTGTGTGGAAAATGTCAATTTAACTTCAGCAGAGTATGATTCTGTCTTTCTGTGCACTCCGGCATGCAAGTGTATTCAAAGGACTCAATTGATGAAGCACTGATTTTCCCAAAACGTAGGTGACTATCTAAAGGGTTTATAAGAGATGCAGCTTGTGTTTTGATTCACACGCTGGATTCTCTAACACGTACCTAATACAATTTCGTAAACCAAACCATACAAACTACAACCCCTGGGTCAAACCCGGTCCACTGTGAGCTTCTGTACTGGCCTGTGACCTGAACATAGTATTTACACTTGTTAGTGGTTGGAAAGTATCAAAAGAAGAAACAGGGAACTACATTCAATATCTTATAGTAACCTATAATGAAAAAGAATATGAAAAGGAATATATGTATGTATATGTATGACTGAAATATTATACTGTACACCAGAAACTGACACATTGTAAACCGACTATATACTTCAATAAAAAAGTTTTTTAAATGAAATAAAATGAAAAAGAAGAATACTTCATGACATGTGAAAATTACATGAAATTCACACACCAGTGTCCATAGATAAGAGTTTATTGGAACATTGCCATGAGAATTCATTTACGAATTATCCATGGCTACTTCTGCACTACTGTGCAGGACACATGACATTAAGTGTAATGTGGCAGAGACACATGACGTTAAGTGTGAGAAGTACATACGCCCAGCAAAGAGTAAAGAATTTGGTATCTGGCCATTTGCAGAAAACGTTTGCCGATCCTATCTCTAAACACGCTATTGGAGTTGCCTACTTAACGGAAGTCTGTAACTATTCCTTCTCTAAAGGTGAACAACTCTAGCTCACTTTGGCTCTTGAGTTCTGTTAAAATAAGGTTCCTCTCGTATATATGACTCACTTTCTACCCACCGTAACTGCATGGAGTTTGCCTCCACCCTACTGGGAAAAATTTGGGAGGCAAAAATCCCCCATGTCCAGAATATACCATCTTAGCCGTGAAGAGCAGCCTTGAAGTCCAGCAGGGAGCGGAGAGGGGTTTCCTGGATGGTTGTTCATGAGGGAAGTGGTTGTTCAGTGAAATGCACCGTCAGTGTCTGCCTTCTTGGCCAGAAAAGGAACGGCGTCTACTGAGATGCTTTCTGGGACGTTCATCATGGAAGCATGGCAAGGACAACAGCTGTGCAGTCCAGCACACCTAGGGTTAAATGCCACCCCTGTCAGTTACCAGCTGTTTGGCAGTAAGTTACTTCATCTTTCTGAGCCTCAGTTTCCTCATGGGTAAAATGATGGCTGTCTCACAGGTGACGTGCGGATGACACGGTGAGATGATGCACATAATGAAGCACCTCACATGGGACGTGCGTCGTGGTGCTTTCACTCTCTTGGGTGGGTACCGGAAGTTGGTTAAGAGGACGGGCTCTGGGCCAGTCAGAATGGTACTCTGCTACTAGCTGTGTGGGCGGCCAGTCACCCCACCTGTCTATGCCACAGTTTCTTCCTGGGTGAAACGGTAAAACAACAACAGACCTGCTCTCTTGGTTTGTTGTGAGGACTCGGTGAGGCACTTAGAACAGTGGGGGGCCCAGGGAGAGTGTTCAGTAAGTGTCCATCATGACCATGACCTCCCCCTGGGGTACCTAGATGATGTGCTTTGCTCCAGTTAGCAGGAATGCGCTGGCCACAAGTGGGGACTTTCAGCCCCTCCCAGATACATCAAAACAAACTCCTCCTTGTCCAGAGGGACACTGCCAGGCTGGGCCACCAATCCTCGGGGTCTCCTTCTGGAGGTCAGATGACATTCACAAGACCTTCGGGTGCCAGTGCTTGTGCAGATGGGCAGAACGCAAAGAGCTTCTCATCCTCTCTGCTCCTCGGACCCTTGGTCTTGAAGAATGAGGTCTAGGCAACTGGGCAGCTCCACGTTTACTGGCTCTTTTACTCACCCACTGCCTGCCTGTGACCTCACATAACAGCAAGTCGCAGACGACGGTGGCCTCTAAGCGATCACGACCAGGTTGGCTCCCCTGCAGACTAGTCACTTTCCTTATGCTGTGCCCTCCATCAGAAGTGCAATTCCTCCCAATCCCGGGACAAATACTGCTCATTTTTCTATTCCCAGCTCCAACGGTTCCCTTAGGAACCTTCCCTGACTCCTCTCTGAGGGTCTCCTCCACGCCCGCAGAACTTTGCTCAGACTCTTAGCATATTGTGGTTTTCACGTCGTATTGCAATTAAGGGAGTCTGTGTCTGTGTCCTTCCCTCTGCTCCGTGCATCTCAAGGGCAGAGCCAATCTGTCCCTTCTTCGCCTTCTCAGCACCTGCCATGATGCTTGGCACACAATAAGGATGCACCAAATGTTTGATGCCTAACTGAATAAAAGAATGAACAAAACATACATTAGCAAGCAACTGGGAAGATGTGCAGACAAGTTTTTAAGATTCAGCGTGGCTTGGCCTCTCTTGGTGCCACAACAGGGACCAGGGGGGTATTCAGGTGTTTGCTGGAAATTTGTTCCTTCCAGGTGGCAGTGTTGGCTGTTTGGGCTTCTCCTCGGGTCCTCACTCTTGGTGGCCAGGGTCACCTGGGGCTAATGCACTGCCAGCTCCAACCCAGAGCGCTCCCGCAGAATCTGTTAATGTAAATGATCTGTCATCTTGACCAGCAAGGTTAAAGCAAGGTACCTGTTACAAGAAGAATATGAAGAGCCTCGGAGCGGCAGGGAGAGTTCAAGTACAATTGTTTTATAGGAAAGGTCAAGTTCACCTTGCGTCGGGCACTTGGGCTAACGGTTACCAATTAAAGGAGGCAATACCATAAATTTTGCTGGCCTTTTAACACACTGTGATGCTCCCCTCTCTCCACCTGCCTTGATTGGAAAGTCTTTCCTTGGCTCCTGAGAACCCAGACTCCCTTGTAATTTCGTCTTTTGCCCCAGAGCATAACAGAGTTTTGTTTCCGCCAGTGCTTCCATTGAAAAGTTCATTTCCAGAAAACAACCTCGGTCCACCCCATGTGATTTTTTTTTTTTTTTTACATTTCCTATTTTGAAGGTATTAAAAAAAAATTTTTTTTTTAAGTGACATGGCTGCAGTCTGCAGCTGGGCCAGAAGGGGGAGGCTGAATGAAGTGGATGCCAGCAGGTCTGCAAAGAAAGTACTTAACAGAGTGGGTGGGGGGTGGGGAGGGGGCGCCGGGGAGGGGAGGGGCCAGGGAGTGGGCGGTTCGACATGCAGCAAGGAAGAGAAGGAGGGGGAGCAGATTCAAAATAATAATAATAAAATAATAATTGCAGCCATCATTTTAGTGTGGTGTATGCTTCACCCACACAGGCGTGTTTAATTCTCACAACCAGCCCAGGAGGGGTGGGTATTAATATCCCCATTTTTCAGATGAGGAAATCAAAATGCCAGAAGAGAAACCCTTCAAACTCTCAATTTGTACACTAATTTTAAGGCCGTTGGATTGCTGGGTTCTAACCAAGTCATTTCATAAGTAAATACTGGTGGTTTGATTTTTTTTTTTTTGTAATTTTTAATGTTCTCTCTTCCAGGCCCCAGGTCAGTAACCGAATATGTGGGAAGTCTTTAAAAATACCGATGAGAGCATTTGAAATAGCACAGCTGAAAATCACCAGTCTTCACACTGGGCTTCATTCAGAGTTCAAGGCTGTACGTTTTTCTCCCACGCAAATTCAACAGAACAAGAAACCACAAGAATTGAGCGTTTTCCAAGTCTGAACAGGGGAATATGAACCTCAGGGTTTAAAAAAAAAAAAGAAAAAAAGCATGAGGAGAAATGTATTTGAAAGCACTTCTCTGAAAAACTTTGCACCTCAGTTTCCTGGCTTCAAGGCCCTTGAATCCATCTAGATATTTAACATATACCAAATCACCAGTGGCATTCAATAAATATTCAACAGTATGCATATGTGGTCCATTTCCTGATGGCTCTCATACTTGTTAGAGTTTTCCAGATGAATCACTTCTGTTTTATCCAAAGTCCACACCATGGCCAGCGCTCTACCTGCCCTTCCCATGAACTCCAGCGATACTGCCCACCAGTTTAAACTTTCTTAGAATGTGCTAAACTGTAGGCCTTTTTCTGTCCAATGCATCTCCTGCCAGACTGCAAATACCCCCAAAGTGCGTCCTACAGAGATTTCCACAGAGTAAGGATTTATTAAGTGTGACTGAAGGCATAAAGAAATGAACTTCAGCAGACTGTATATCTCAACATTTTGGTTTTCTTTTAGTGTGAGAGCTTGGGGTTTGGGGAGGGGTCGGCGGAATAGGGTTTTTTTCCCCCATTTTACCCCCCATTATATTTCAATTGAAGTTGTCAAGAGACTCAGAGTTTTATCTTCCCAACATGAATCGCTTATGATCTAACAAATTAATTACCCATCCATCCTGCCCTCCCTCCCAAGCGAGGTCAGGAGAGAATGGATGGGTTCAGATGACCTCCTCTGGACGGGAGTGTCATAGCCCCCATTTAAGAACTCGGGTTCAATGCCAAAATTGCCAGTTTAGGTTAGAATCACGCTTAAATGTATCTTATTATACACAGAGGCACACAAATGCAATATGTCATCTTTAATGGTTCAGAACAAAGCCTAAAAAAATAGTGTCCTAGCACAGATGAATTTTATAACCTTTGATATATGGCTTTCATTATTAACAATAATTTCTGTAACTGCATCCAAATTCGGGAAGACACCCGATGAATATTAATTTTATTTTTGATTTATTTTCTGCTCCCGGTGGCTCCCTCTAGGGCAGACCTGCCTTCCCAGCGTCTCTTCTGCCCTGAGAGATCTTACATCCTCCGGAGTGAGATTCTCCTGGTCCTGGGGACAGCCTGGTTCCCGGGATGCTGCATTTGGGAATTGGCTGTTCTGCTGGAAAATGAGGCATTTATTTTTTATCCCCGCTGCATTCTCTTACCTCCTTGTATTTTACAAAGATTTCCCTCTCCCACACCCTTTGTCATTATATTAAAATCTAATTGCAAGACAACTCTCCTCACCTAAGTCATCAACAAAGGCCAATTATTTCTAATGCATGCAGAAGGGGGGAAGAGTGCCAGCAATAAAAAGGCAGACAGTAACCTAAGCCTTTTTCACAGTCAGGCTTCAAGTTCACATGTGAATTTATGCCAGTTTTGACATTAGCCGAAAAAATTAACAGTTCTCAAAAATGAAACTCTCACAAAAGGGGTTTTGTGTTTCAAGCAGAATAAATTATAGTGTGATGTTATTAAAACACTTAGTTGTTAAGTTGCCAAGAAAATCCAGTATATTCACACAGACTCGAGGACCTGTCTCCATGCAAAGTAATTAAATTAGATTTATGGGCTGCATTACATCAGTGTTTGATAGTTCATTTTTCCTTTCTTCATATTTTGCCCTGCTTTATTAGAGCATGTGACAGATGGTAAAAATAGTGTGAAGTTTCTTGGCCCTGTGCTAAATCCCCTTTCGGTAGTATATCTCTCTTCTGTCAGTTCTCCCCAGTGATGATAAATTAACCTCTCTCTTTGTATCCCAAGTGTGGCAGTAAAGCTCTCTTTGACACAGCACCATCACTTTATCTTAATCTGTGCTGTTTCGAGGAGAGAGGGGGATGATGCAATCGCCACCAGGAGTTTAAAGAGAAGATTTATGGTGTCAGAAAAAGGGAGGATGATTAATATAATATGCATCATTATATTTTTCATTTTGTCTCATTTGTCGCCTTCTTCTCATCCAAGGCAAGGAGTTCGCCAGGGTGGGCAGCCTTTCACCCCGGGCCTCTGTTTGGAGGGCTGAGCCCGGGGCCCGGCAGGTGGAGGGCGGCCAGTCCTCCTCCTTGACACCCAGGCTCCTCAAGGCTGCCGTGAAAGGGAGGAGGTTTTTCTCTCTGGTGCCCGGAGCCGTCCTTGTCTTTCCCAAAGGGAGGAGGCGGCACCTGGGTCTGCTTGGCTCAGGGCTCCCCTTTGGGAAGGGAATGTAAATAAGATCTCGGGGCAATGCTGTTTGAGGTGGATCAAGTTCAAGGGTGCCCTGAGACCCAACAGGAGTTGGAGTCATCCAGCCCCTCAGAGACACTGCTGGCAGGACCACAAGAAGCAGTGTCATATATAACATTTTGGCAGAAAAGGAGTTCTTACTATTATTTTCCTTACTTACAATAAAGCTATGTTCTCCCTAAGCTACTTCTTGGCTAAGAATTGCTTCTCTCTGGAAACTGGTTCTACCCATCAGCTCAATAAGCATTGGTGAGCCTGGGCAGGTGAATGGCACGCGCCAGACACTGGATGGTCACAAAGTAATGGGGGGTCCATCCCTGCCCTCAGGAAGCTCAGGTTCCAGCCAGTGGGCAGCCGTTGGCCACACGCCATGAACATCACTCCCTCCTAGGTCCTGCCAGCATGGAGGGTGCTGGGGAAGGGATCCTGGACTCCACTGAAGGACGGTCCCCAAATCAAGGGAAGCAGATGCATTGCAGAGAAGAAGAGAGAAATTAGAGGCGTAATGGGAAAAGATCATTTGATGTGGGAAGGAATCCTGATATGTCCTCCCAAAAGGGAATAATCCTCTTTATGGAGTGAGTGATCACAACTCAATTCCCCTGCTTTAAAAATCTGAATTTTTCAATATTCTCTGAAAGTGAGGTTAACCGTCACGAATCCCAGACAACCAAAATAGTTTCACTTAGTTTTTCTCAAAGACTGGCAGGAACAGTTGCAGGAGGTCTACCTTGACCAACCTTCTTCACTTAGCCAATCAATTCTTTCCTCTTTTTCTAGGGCTGCCCCACCCCTAACCCTAGGAGGGGCACCAGCCGCCCTGTTTCCTCTCACACCACGTAACCCCCCGCGCCATCATAACTGACTGGACAAAACTTAGACCACTTGGGTTCCCTCTCTCCCAGGAATTTGGAATCGAGATAGAATAACAGCCTGTAGGCTAGAAGGGAATCAGAGAGCCCAGGATGCTGAGGGCAGTGACAACATGCCACAAGGATGGAAAAACAGATTCAGAGATGTGGAGACAAAGGGCACAGTCAGAGCCTCCTGGATCCTGGTGTGACTTTCCAAGCACCAGCCACTTCAGTCCCATGAGACTCCCTTGTAGCCTTAAAACAAATTCCCCTCTTTCCTTTTTTTTTTTTTTTAACTTACAAGATGGTTGAGCACCATTTGGGGAGTTTGAGCAAGAAAGTGACAAACTTAAAGCTCTCTTCTGATGTAAAATATAATCAAGTGGGGGTCCCGCAATTAAACCGCTATCATCTTTCTAACAACTAAGCTAACAATGAGATGAGATGCCTTACAGAGCAGTGAGCTCCCCAGGATTCAAACAAAGGCTGGATTTCAATACCACATAAAGGAATTCTTGTGTTGACCAGAAGATAAGATGCTTGGGGTATTCTCCTACTATACTAAAAGAGAAATATGAAGATGAAAATATGTATGTATATGTATGACTGGGACATTGTGCTGAACACCAGAAATGGACACATTGTAACTGACTGCAGTTCAATTTAAAAAAAAAAAGGGGGTGGAGTGGTAAGTACCAAGGTTGGTTAACAGAAGGAGAAAGAAAGAAAATACAAAGATATAAAATGTGTTATCTGAATGAGCCTCTCTTGTTTTGTTTTGTTTTGTTTTGTTTTGTTTTGTTTTGTTTTATTAGCTTTTTTTTTACTAAGCACACACTCTAAAGTTGAGCTATACCCCCACCCCCTAATGGGCCTCTTTCTTAGGGAGAAAAAAATTTTAGGAAAAAAAAGTTGGGAAAGATGGAGAACTAAAAGTATAAGGGTAAAAATTCACCATGAAATATATTAATATATCCAAGTTCAAATTGTGGTGAGCTGGACTAAAGTCTCAAGTCCCATGAGACTCCCTTGTACCCCTAAAATAAATTTCCTTCAATCCTTATATTCTATCCTTGTATCCTTAAAAAAAAATTTTCCCCTTTTTGCTTAAAGTAGATCAGATTATTCTCTGTTGCTTGCAACCAAAAGAGTCTAATACACCGGTCTTTCCAACCATGCCCATCTACAGCGCTGCCAGTCCGGCCAGACTGACCTCTCTCGTCATACGCACCATGCCTTGCTCATTTCTGCATCGCGATATTTGTTCTGGTTGATTCTTTCACCGGAAATGCCCTCCCTTTTCCCATGATCTGGCCTGCTCCTAACTCAGGTGCCTCCTCCATCATGAGAGCAAACCCAGTCCTCACTGATCATCGCTCCCTGGAGTTTCTCCTTAGAATCTATGCCACACCATTTAGCAATTAATTTTATTCTGTAATATGTGTTAGGCTGCTATGCTAATCTCATCTCCCCAAAGAGACTGTGAGCTCCTTGAAGGCAGCAGCGTATCTTTGGAGACTTGACTGTATCTCTTTGGATGCCAGCACCTGGTTTTACTGGGGCACCTTTCCCCAGCTGGATCCCTCACTGTCTGGCCAGGCTTGGTAGAGGGACCAACGAATGGGGGAGCCTTGGTTTACACAGAGCCACAGTGTCTCCTGTCTTCTCCCCAATACAGAGGAGTTTCCTTTCCACCAACTTCAACAGGGCTTGTGACCTCGGTTCGGCAGGATGAGCGTGAACATCACCCTGGGATATGGAAAAGGTGAGGCCATTTATGGGCAAACCAAATTTACTGCTGCCAGGAAAAGCAAGGTCAATTCACAGAGATATGGGGGCGATGTGTATAAAACCCACACCTTAGATGAACTAAGCATCATTTCTACTTAATTTTGGAAATCTAAATATATGAAATGCATTAGCTGATTTTTATTTTGGGCAGCAGTCTTAACCACTCTAATCATGTTTTGCTCCAGCGAATTTTAAAATTAGTTTGCATTTCCTAAGCATACATCAGCTGGGAGGGAGAAGAGGGAGAGAGAGCAGGGTGCTAGGAGAAAGCCAGGTTGGGACTAAAACTTTCCTGGCAGATGCTTCGTTAAGTGGACAATCCACATGCAGGTATGTGAAAGGTGGCCGGGACTGAGTCGTTGGCCTAGGAGAACCTGGCTGTCATAGTACCAAGAGGCACCTGCCCACCTGCCCACAATAATTATAAATGGGGTGCTGAATAGAGAGGGCAGGGAAGGGCTATTTATTTACGGACTGCACACCTTCTGACCAAAGAGGAAAGCTGCAAAAACAAAATTTCTGTGTGCTGGTGAATTTCATCTACTTACTTGTAGAGCTGATTAATCTCTTGTCTCTGCTAACATGGTAGTGATCTCAAATGACAATAAAATTCATGTTTCTTTTGAGGGTTGAGTGTGCTTGGCCAGCATAAACTCTTTACCTTCAGTCAGACCCGGAAGATGGGGCTGGACCAGGATCTCTATTCTTAGAGTGTTGATATGCGTTGAAAATCTTTTCCAAAGTCCACCCTCGCCCTCAGGGATCTAGCAATAGTGAGGGCCATTTGGGGGGACCCCTGCTATGCACTAGAAAATTCACATTCTGACACCATCACCGCAACCTCACAAGTTCGGTTGAATAAACATCCCCTTTTTACAGGTGAGGAAACGGAGTCACAGAGAGGGTAGGTAATTTGGATATAGTCGCACAGCCAGAAAGTAGTTGAGTTGAGACCGAAATTCAATGTTCTGTCCCTGGACCCTGTACCTTTGGACAGAGCCCATGCCTCTCAAGAAATACAAACTATGCTTTGGGCTGGAGAACGGAACTGTTAGGGGTCACTCTCCAGCCCCCGTTTAGGCAAGATGGAGACGAAAAGACCACAAAAGCGGCACAGTCACCAGCGCTGCTGGGACTTCCGGGCTCGTCTCAGCCACACTGCGCCATGTCACCTAAAAGGCTGTCTTGATGGGAGCCCAGCTCTCGGGACCTAATGAAGGGTTGATGGAGGAGGTCACGGGCTGCTCCGGCCTTGAGACTGAGAGCAGCCATTGATATTGCTCGGTAGCCAGTTGGAAGGGAAAAAAGACACGGTGCAAGCTACTACGTTCCCACTTTCAATGCCATTAAATTCTGCCCCTGCAGCCTTTGGGAATCCGTGGGCCAACTAGAGGTAGAAGTTGGTGGTGGGCTGAGGAAAGATAACCAAAGAGGAGTCTAGTTACAGTAAGGACAGCAGAGGCTACAAAGGAATGATGGAGGGTAAAACCAACATTAAATTGAGGCTTGGTTAAAAGAAACAGTTTAGTGAGTGTATTAGTCTGGGTTCTGCAAAGAAACAGAGCCAATGGGAGATATTTACATGTGTGTGTGCATTTTTCATACAGGAAATAATATGTATAATTTCATATATGAAAATTTTCATATATATGAAATAATAAATGTAATAGATAAACATATAATAATAATATATAATATATGAATATATTAAATAATATATAATAATAATAATAATAACATGTATGAAATAAAGAAGTACATTTTAAGGAATTGGTTGACACAACCATGGAGGCTGGCAAGTCTGAAATCTATAAGGCCAACCAGTAGGCTAGAAAGCCAGCAGGAGTCGATACTACAGTCTTGAGGCAAAGCCCCTCGGGGAAACCTCAGTTTTTGCTCTTGAGGCCTTCAACTGATTGGAAGTGGCCCACCCATATTATCAAGGGTCATCTCTTTACATAAAGTCTACTGATTGCAGATGTGAACCACATCTACAAAATACCTCCACAGCAACCTCACAGTTAGTGTTTGATGAAATCCTTGGGTGATGTAGTCTGGCCAAGTAGACATATAAAACTAACCATCACAGAAGGATTACCCTAACACAACTATTTTCACTGTTTTGTGTTCTCTTCCAATAATTATATTTTTTTACATAGTTGTAAAAGACCGTATTACAAGAATTTACTACTTTCATTTTACATATAATACATGTTCATTATAGAAAATTTGGAGACATAAAAATTTGCCATTCTAATTTCTCATGTAATTTGTAAACGCTTTTTCATGTTTATAAGACCATCTCCTCCATGGGATTATGGGCGCCATAAGAACAAGTGACCAGGTCCCATTTGTCTTTTTATGCCTGTCATTACTTAAGGTGCCTGGCACATACTAGGTGCTCAATATATATTGGCTGAAAGAATGGGGGTTTTGTTCCATAATGCCGACATTTATTATTTTTCATAGATACACAGTAGTCAAAATAATATACTCATTCTCTCAGCGCATGACCTATTATTAAACACTTAGATTGATCTCACGTTTTTTCTTTTCTTTTCCTCCAATATGGTTTACTGCTACATAGTACACATGCGTTTTTCTTTCATTGGAATAATTCAAGAAATCTGATTTGTACATGTTCTCTTTAACAGTACTTTGGACTTAAATAATCCCACTGACTAGTCAAGCTACTGATTGATTTAGAGGAAAGTATGGGTCCAAGTGATTATTTGAAAGATCCATTGAGACTAGAACAATAGCCTCATAATAATAACTAGTCATTGCGAAGCTCACTGCAAGACGGAACCCAAACAAAACTGAGCTTTTAGTGTGGACCTTTTTTGCTACTTACTGCTCAGTCCCACAGCTGCCCGCTAGGATGATGGGGCTGGAAGTCTGCAAGCTACATTTCCCAGGCTCCTTTAGCTGTGGACTTCCTGTTAGCTTTTGCCAAACTGGCAGGAAAATCAAGACGTGAAAGGAGAGGAAATGTCTTTGTTTCTCCTTCTCTCTCTCTGTCCCCCGTGCTCCCTCCCTCCCTCCTTCTGCTCTATCTGCTTCTTTCGGAGGTCGCTTTCCTTTCCTCCCCCCACTGTGGGGCTCCGTCTGACTCCAGCACACACAGACCTCCCGTGGTCTGCCAGCCTCAGTGCAGGCTCACTTCCACCTGCCACCCCCAGCTGCCCCGTCCCTCAGTGGGACAGTCACTTGACTTCCGCGAGTGGTTTCACTTCCCCTGTGCTCAGCAAAATGCTGACTGTGCACTTTGTGAGGGTCAAGCTGTCCTCAAAACCCCTGCAAGCTGCATTTTCTTTCTGAGCCAAAGGGTTCTGAATACTGGGCTATGGGAGGAGAGTTTTTAAGCCCTTTTTACCAGAAGAGATTTTTTTCCTACTACCTTCCTGACTAAAGTTTGCTTCAAGTCCAAACTTAAAATGGCTCCTCATTGGCATGATCTACTACCCCCGTCTGCCCATCCCCAACTTCTCTGAGTCAGTCTCTCTCTCTCTCTCTTTCTCTCTCGGTCCCGCCCTCCTGGCCTGCCTTCATCCTCCTCTTTTTGTCCATCTGCATAGGCTGCTCCCTCCACTAGGAACTCTCACCCTCCCTTTGTCCCTGTTTAGTTCCCAACTGGTCCTTGAGATCTCAACTCAGTTGTCACTTCCTTAGGGAAGCTCTTTCTAGCCTCCCCAGTGCAGTAAAACCCCACCCCATCACAGGCTCCAGTAACCTCACATTCAGCGTTCAGTGTGTGGAGTGGTTATTTCACAGATGCCTCTCCCCTCATTAATGACATGTCTGCTTTTCCATGGGTCCTGAGAGCGGCATAGTTCCCTGCCTTCCCTCCCTCCACCTCCATCAGCCCCAGAAGGTGGCCACGTGCAGAAGTGTGACTGCTTGATCCCATGGTCTGTGTCCCTGAGGGAGATCTGGGGGTGAGGGTCGCTTCACCAAGGAAGATCTCCCCCTCACTCACCCTCAGGCTCTCCTCCGGGAACAAGGGAGCCATCTGCAGGGAGAAATCCCTGACCTTGCACCACTGTCAGGTGGGCAGCAGGAGGGAAGAGAGCGGGAGAAGGGGGCGGGGTCCAGCCCGCCAGCCCTGCCTCGTCCCTCCTCAGCCAGAGCACAGCGTGGAAAAAGTGACTGATGCCTGCCAACATCAGGACCAAAAGGGAAAAGCAGTGTATTTGTCACAGGCATGTCGATCATCGCTTCTTACTGCAGCCGAAGACCGTGTCCCCAGCCCTCTGCCACGCAAGCAGGAAGGGCAGGGGGCAGTGCCTGTAACTATTTGCCTGTTACTTCCCTCCGTGCAAAGATGTGGGCTCCTGCACACACAGGAGCTGTGCAGCTGCGGGAAGAGGACCTAACTCAAGAGGAGGACGGGGAAGCGCAACCGACAATGGAAGCGGAGACAGAACTGGCTCTCTTTCATTCATTCATTTACTCATCTGCAAAGATCTACTGAGTCTCTACTCTGTGCCAAGCCCTCATTCAACACTGTGGACACAGCAGTTATCAAAACACACTCCTCGCCTTCTTGGAGTTTGTGTTCTTTTTTTTAATTGAATTACAGTTGATTTGCAATGATACAGGTGAACACGACGTGACTCAGTTATATATATACATATACATATATTTTTTTCTTTTGGATTCTCTTCCATTATAGTTACAAGATATTGAACCTAGTTCCCTGTGCTCTACAGTAGGACCTGGTTGTTTATCTTATATAGTAGTGTGTATCTGTTAATCCCAAACCCCTAGTTTATCCCACCGCCCCTTTCCCCTTTGGTAATTGTAAGTTTGTTTCCTATGTCTGTGAGTCTGTTTCTGATTTGTAAATAAATTCCTTTGTATCATTTTTTTAGATTCTACATATAAGTGATGTCATATGGTATTTGACTTTCTCTGTCTGACTTTCTTCACTTAATAGGATGATAATCTCTAGGTCCATCCATGTTGCTGCAAATGGCATCATTTCATTCTTTTTTATGGCTGAGTAGCATTCCATTATCTATATATATATCTCACATCTTCTTTATCCAGTCAGCTGTTGATGGATATTTAGGTTGCTTCCATGTCTTGACTATTGCAACTAGTGCTGCTATGAACACTGCGGTGCATCTATCTTTTTGAGTTACAGTTTTCTCTAGATATATGTGCAGGAGTGGGGTGACTGGATCATATGATAAGTCTATTTTTAGTTTTTTCAGGAACCTCCATACTGTTCTCCATGAGGGCTGTACCAACTTACATTCCCTCCAACAGTGTAGGAGGGCTCCCCTCTCTTGGAGTTTATCTTCTTAAACAACTAAGGGCATTTCAGGTAGAGGTAAGTGCGGTGAAGTCAGTAAAGCAGAGCACCGGACAGGGAGTCACTGGAGAGGTGCTGGGTGTTTCTTTACTGAGGGAGGCGGCCATGTGGGGACCTGGGGGAAGAGTGTGCCAGGCAGCAGGAACACAGTGCAAAAACCCTGGAGTGGAGGAGTGAGGTGCATTACACCGAGTGTGGAAGAACTAGAAGAGACTAGGGTTTGTAACTAGTTTAGTGAACGAGGTGGGAGAGTCATAGATGATGAGATCAGATGTCCACTTGACAGCATCAGAGGCCTTTTGGTAAACAATTTATATTGAAAAATAAAACAATTGTCCTCAACCCTGAAGTTAATGTAGTAGAGAGAATTCTAAACTGGGAGTTGGGAGATGTTCAGATGATTTAACTTCTTTGAGCCTTCCTTTTCTCACCAGCGAAGTGGGAAAATGACCCCTATTTTAAGGGTTTTGAAGAGAGTTCAATGTGACAGTGTACATGAAACACCAGCACTCTGGGTGCTCAGCCAGCCCCGGGGGCGCTACAACAATGAGGTACACTGCACCCCTGTGAGAATGGCCCGAATCCTGCACACAGACAACAGCAAATGCTGGTGAGGTTGTGGAGCAATGGGAACTCCCATACGTGGCTGGTGGGAGTGCAAAATGGTCCAGCCACTTAGGAAAACTGTTTGGCAGTTTCCTACAAAACTAAACATACTCTGACCACACAATCCAGCAATCATGCTCTTTGGTATTTGCCCACAGGAGTGGAAAACTTATGTCCACACAAAAACAAGGATATTTAAAAGCACCTTTATCCGTAACTGCCAAAACCTAAAAGCAACCAAGATGTCCTTCAGTATGTGAATGATAAATCAACTTTGGTGCATCCAGACAGTGGGATATATTACTCAGCACTGAAAAGAAATGAGCTGAAGTAAGCCAGAAAGGGAAAGAAAAATACCATATAATATCATTCATATGTATAATCTTAAAAAAAAAGAGAGAAAAGCAGACACTAGTGAACTCATCTACAAAACAGAAACAGACTCACAGGCATAGTAAACAGTCTTATGGTTTTACCGGGGAGGAAAGGGGTGGGAAGGAATAAATTTAGGAGTTTGAGATTTGCAAATGCTAACCACTATATATAAAAATGGGTAAAAAAACAAATTTCTTCTGTACAGCACAGGGAACTATATTCAATATCTTGTAATAACCTTTAATGAAAAAACAAATATATGTGTATATATTTGTATGTATAAATATATATATATTGTCCCAGTCATGCATATATATATATATATATATTGTGCTGCGCACCAGAAATTAACACATTGTAACTGACTATACTTCAATTTAAAAAAAATAGGAAATGAGATATCAAGCCATAAAAACACAAAGAGGAAACTTAGATGCCTATTACTAAGTGAAAGAAAATCTGAAAAGGCAACATACTTTATGGTTCCAACCATTTGACATTCTGGGAAAGGAAAAACGATGAAGACAGCAAAATGATCCAATGGTGGCCAGGGGTTGGGGACAGGGAAGGACGAACAGGCAGAGCACAGAGGATTCTTAGGGCAATGAAACTACTCTGTATAATACTATAATGATGAATCCCTGTCATTATACATTTGCCCAAACCCACAGAATGTACACCACCGAGAGTGAACACTAGCAGGGGGAGGGTATAGCTCAAATGGCAGAGCGCGTGCTTAGCATGCACGAGGTCTTGGGTTCCATCCCCAGTACCTCCATATAAAACAAAAACTACTAATAAATAAAAATAGACCTAATGATTGCCCCCTCCAAAAAAATTAAAAATAAAAAAACTTTTTAAAGAGTGAATGCTAATGTGAACTGTGGACTTTGGGTGATAACGACAAGTCAATGTAGGTTCATCGGCTGTAACACAGATTCTACTCTGGTAAGAGCAGAGGGGAATATGGGAAATCTCTGTGCGTTCCTTTCAATTTGGCCGTGAACCTGAAACTGCTCTAAAGAAAGAGTCTTAAAAAGAAGGGGGGGAAAAAAGAGAAAAATACTGGGCTAATGGTACTTCTAACCTGGCCATTATGGAATCCTGGGCAAGTTTCTTAAGAAAAAAGAGACACCTATCACTTACTGAGTCCCTGCATGTGGCAGGCCTGTGTGGGCATTGTCCACGGGTTACAGCTGCTTCCCCATTTGTGCAGTGAGGGGCCGGGACCAGGTGATACTCAAGGTCTGTCCAGCTTGGATGTCTGCCATTCAGAGGGGCTATGCTGAGACCACCAAGCCAGGGCAGACACAAATCATTCCAAGGAGACTCAGGGCAAGAGCAGCACCAGAGAGGGCCTGAGGCACAGGGCCCTACAAATGTCCCCCAGAAATCCACGGGACCCTCCCACGCCTCCCAGAGGTCCCTGGAGCCCAGCGTTATGTCATGGTGCACAGTGCCAAGTTCTGAGCTGAGACCCACCTGTCTAATAATATGATGCTCCAGGAATTTACTTTTCCATCTCCCTCCACAAAGTTCCCGTGACTCACCCCCACCTCTGCCAATATGCCACATCTGAAGCACTCAGCAAACCACCACTGCTAGTCCTCAGAATCTTCACCCGCCACCTTGGTACTCTGTGTGGTCTTGGCATTAGGACCAGATGGCAAAGACGCGGGGAAGCGAGCACCCTGAGTGCTCCTCCCTCTCTGCACTGTCACCTCCATTCCACACCCATGTATTTTCACCCCAGAGGCAGTAGCTACAGCGAGCACCAGCGGTGAGCGTGCTGATGAGGACAGCTAGTAATCTGACACCTGCGAGAGGAAGATGCCATCTTTGGCTCCAGTTTGCATGCAGTTCCATCCTCCTGACATCAAAAAATGAGTCTTTCATGGACTTCCTGCATGTATGAAATCCAGGGAGACCGTGCCTTGGCTGGAAGATGGTACTGTCAGTGACCGAGGATTCAGAGGCCTTAGAACGATCGTTTAAGTTCCTATAAAGTTATTTCCTTGATTGCCCCCTGGGCCTGCAGGCATGTGCTGATTTACGGGCCTTGCCCAGGACAAGAAGCTTTTCTCATCTTTACAACAGTCACAGTAGTAATGCTCACGGTTCTCATTTTCTGAGCATCTTGAGTGTCACAAGCCCTGCGCATATTTAATTCTCACGCACAGTATTCTCGTTGAAGCTTCAGATAATAACCAGTTGCAGGTGAGGAACTTGAGATTGAGAAGTGTTCTGTCCAAGGTCATCAAGCAAATAAATGCCAGAGCAGGAGCTGGAACCCAGGCCGGTCCTATTCCAAAGCGTAAATTCTTTCTGCTGTGCCGCGGCTGCCTCTCAGAACATAATTAAAAGCCTTCACAGAGCTCGACCCCACGCAAGTGGGTCTGTCCCCCAAGGCGGGGCAGAGACCAGGCTGGCCCAGTGGGAAAGCTTTGTGTCAAGTGCCTCATGGGAACACACCTCAAGCCCAGAAGAACTTAACCCCCTGAACTTGGAACGAGAGACCTTGACCTTCCTCCCTGAGCAAAATATTTCCTGGGTGTGAAAAAGTGTTATCAATTCAGCCGACTCCAATTAGCCTTCATTCTGCCTTTTTCTTGTTTAAGGCGGGGCTGGGGGCCTGGGAGCTTTCCACCAGGAGAAATCGCCTTCCTCCCTCTGGTCTCCTCCTCCTCCTGCCGGAAGCCTCCTGGCTCTGTTTCTGTAGGAATCACCAGAGGCAGGAGGGAAACTCCCCCACTCCTTCCACTTCCCCCCGACCCCAGGATGGTGATTTTTCCCCTTAGGCCCCAGGGCTTCCCTCGTGCTCTTTGCTTCCCCAGCCTCCACGAAAGAGGCTGCGGGTGAAGCTTTTTCCATTTAATTTCATTTTTCATCATTTTTGCCCCTTTTGGATGGTTCACATCTGAGGGTCTCAGTGGATTAACTGGCCAATCAGATTTCATTATGAGCCCAAGTAGTTCTTATCATTAAACCTGTAATTTATTTCTTCTGTGTTTCATAAAATGTGAAATATTACCGTTCTCCGGGAGCCTGAAGAGAACAGGGACGCTCCATTAAGTCCAACACTCTGCTCCTCCAGAAAAGGCCGTAATTATATGCGGGATTTTTTCCCCCTAACAGCTAAGTTTCTACTTGCAGATGCTAACAAAAGAAATAAGCTTTTAATCCAAACATAATTAATATGAATTACCTCCCCAGTACACCCTGGCTTTGCACCATTAAACTTAATTTTTGTTTTGCATGATAATTGTGTTATCATTACCGTTTATAGGAGAACTCGGGGACCCTCACTTTGTTTTCAGTCAAGACTAACGGGACTGGAAATGACTTGCCTCCCCTCTACCGGCCAAAAGCCTGTTGGCCAGCCTTCCCTGACCTGTCCCTCCCGGCCCTGGTGGCTTAGGGAGCCTGGGGTCACGGGCAATGCAGCCAGTGGGAGACCTGCTTCCAACAGTAAAAGGAAACAGATTCCTGCTTACTGGGGGAAGACAGGCTTAGTCGGGGCTGCTGTCTGATCATTAGATTGTCATCGCAGCCGTCATTACCATCAGCGGCATCACCATCATCATTATCATAATTGTTATTATTGTTCCTAACCGTAATGGGGACCACACAATTTCTTTGCAGCACGCTCTAGCTACTCTGCTATTGGCCATTTCTCCCAACTCTCTGAGAATCTTGGGCTGACTTATTTAAGCAAACCCAAGAAAATTGCAGATTGAGCACCAAAGGCCTGGGTTTCATTCAAGGGTCCATTCAAGAAAGACTCTGTGCAAGGCTGTCTTCCCCTCTCTCTCACGTCTGTGTGCCTCAGTCTCCCTCTGTCTCACCCACTCTGCTTACAGGGAAGAGAGTCATTTGGGGTCATCATGCTATTGGTCCCGTTTTTCTTGTCAAGCCAACAATCTAGACAAAGTTCTGCCTGCAGAGAAGTTTTGCTCTAGGGAAGACCCTTTTCCAAACGGTCTTTATCAAAGTCATCAATGGTCCAGGAGCCAGAAATAGGGGACAAATTTTAAATTAATCCAAAGTTTGATTTGACAAACTGGGTACTTGGTTCAAAACAGATCAAATGAAGTTCAGGAGTCATCATCGTAAAATTTTAAACCTATGAGAAAGGGGGAAAAATGATACCATCAAGTAAGTGGGGGAGAATTCAAAAACGGGGAAAAGGATGAGAGAATAAAATCTCCCCGGAAAAGAGCAGCACCTGCAGAGTGAATGTGAGCGGTCAGGAAAGGTCTGCTGCTCTGCTGGGGGCGGACCACGCCCGCTGGGAGGTATGCATCCGTTGAGGACAGTAAATATGAGGGTAGGATGAGACAATATGGATGAAACAACACCAGTCTAGCAAGCAGCCATCCCAAGAGAATCTGGACCCAGCCCCAGCTGGGCACTGCATTCCGTTTGGCGCTGATCAGCTAAAGGGAAACATGGAAGAAATCATAGAAAGGGTGAGAAAGGGATGGGCGGGGCCACACTGATTTAGCAATGGGCTTCGAGCCAATGAGAGGCTTCTACTCTGAGAGAACAATGCCCCGCTGGTCCTCTCCAGTCATCTAAGGAGAAAAGGGCATGGATGCACCAACCCCAAATGTGTCTCCTTGGAATGGCTGACTCTAAAATCTGTGCAGAACAGGGTTCTTTTCTCCTGTTTCATCCCCTCTGTCTCACCCATCCAGGCAGGACAACACTGGATTCTAGGTGGCAACTCTGGTCAGCCAGATTCCCCAAAGACCTGGGATCCAAAAGTCCCCAGGATACGGAGAATGGAAGTGACCTTGAAAGGGCATTCAGCCCATCCCTCTGCCTCTGGGCATCTCAACCATCTGAAACCGGTCTCTAAACTTAAGTCAATATGGGCTTCTCTCTGTTCAACCCATCTATGGGTGGAATCTGGTCCAAAAACATCAGCACAGAGAGACATACAATCACATCCTAACACCCTTTTAAAGAAAATTTGAAAAATAAAGTGGATGGAATGGAAGATGTGTGAGAAGGAAGACACGGGGTCCTTCCCAGAGTCCACAGGAAGAGCTACAGGAGCCAGGCCAGCTTCCAGGCCCGTGGGGACCAGAACTGGAGATTCGTGCTCCCCCTCCTCCTCTTGTCTGACCTTCACATCCCAGAGGAGGCGGCCAGAGGAAGTGAACGGCTGGTGTGGTCCCAGCTTGCCAACCGAAGAGGAAAGGGCCCCATCGCTCTCACAGCAGGAATGGTTTTGTGGCTAAGTTCAATCAGCAGCCGTGAAATCCTGTCTGCAGATACAGTGTCCTCACTGGTCCCTCAGCAGGAGGCAGCTCTGGGTACTGAGAAAGAATCCGGTTTCTGGAGACAGAAGGCTTGGAACCGCAGGCAAGCCACTGAACCTCTCCATGGCTCAGTTTGCTTATCTGTAAAATGGGGATGAGCGTACTACCTACTTCGTGGAGTTGCTGTGAAGATTAAATAAGTTAATACGTGGAAAGTGCTCTAATTGTGCCTTGCACACCTTTAACTATTAGGTAGGTGTTCACTTGTGTTTTTTTTAAGATTGTTTCTTTTTACTTGTGATGAGCTACATTGATTTCAAATCCACATTCGTACTCTCACGTTGTCACCGTGCTATAATAAATGCCGGCCGTGAGACTCTTTATTTATCAAATATCCTACTGGATTATACGGACATTTTATCCACTAGTCAGGATGCATCAGTTCTGAATCTTACATGTTATAAACTGCAGAAAGACACAAACTTGCTTGGAGAGAGGCTTTTATCCAATTCTTTAATAAAATATATGCATATTAAAGGTTTTCTGGCAAAGACACACACACACACACACAAAGAAGATTTTTAAAACTCTTTCACACTCATTCCTATCCCTGGTCCCGACATGCATTTTGTCGTTTGTTTCCTTTCTTTTCTTCCTCTGTATCCTGATGGCCACTTTGATGGAATTATAACCATTCAGAGTGTCATGATGTCTCAAACCTGCTCTGTAGTGCTCTACTGCTTGAGGATGGTAAGAGATGTTGGTTGGATAAAGGACTCCGGGGTGAAATAAGTTCAAGAGGCAGTAGGTTAAACCACAGAACTTCTCCGAACCTTCAGTGTTGACATGCACAGGGAGGTCCTGAGAGGAACATAGGGTACCAAGCATTTCCCCAGTATATGTGAGACAGGGGTCATATTCCCAAAAAAGACACTTTGGAAAAATGCTGCTGTCCAGCTTTGTACTCTGCTTATCATCAGCATTTCCATATTGTTCATAAACTTTCTTCATCTCCTTCTAAATCAGTGCATAAAAATCTACTGATACACCCTAAATGACTTAACCATTCTGCTCTGGTTAGACATTTAGATTCATTTCAACCTTTTGGTAACCTAAATAAAGCTGCAACTAACATCTTTTTGCACTGTAGATTTTCCAAAACAATGAGAATGTGTTCAGGATTAATGTCTTAGGACAGATTCCCAGAAGGAGAATTACTGGGTCAAAGGGCATGCGTGTTTTAAGTTCCCGTGCATGGTGCCAATTTGTTTTTCAACAGGCCTGTATCCATTTTCACTACCCAGCAGCGTGTGCCGGTGCCCACACGCCACACCGAGAGTGAGGCGATTGGCCAAGATGCTAAAAGCAGGGTTGCTGACGGTTACTTTCAGCAGCCTTCATTAGCACCACCTCGGGTGACAGCCTTTGCAGCTGTCAGATCTGGTGCCAGCCCCTCGTCTCTCCTTCTCCGGCTTCTCCCCCTCCCAGCTCCTCAAGCGGACTCAGACATGCCTCCAGTTGTGCATTTGTAGAGCTAACTGCACAGAATCAAGCTCACAATGATACCCACTCCCCTGACACTAGGGAGGCATAAAAGAGCTTCTCCTTCTGGTAGGTAAACACTCAGGACCAGCGCTCCAGGGCGAAGAGCCCTGGGGTGTGGCCTTTGCTGCTTTCTGCGGCGTACAGACTCTCACCCTGGTTGATTTCCAGCTAATGACCTTCTGGCATACAACGCCACTGGACTTGGAGTTGGGAAGAGATGTACCCCACAGGCTCCAGGGAGTCTGGAGGGCAGCTCCAGGCCCCACCCCTGTCTGGATTCCCCTCCACGTCCAACCACACCAGGGTCTCCCTAAGCCCCCTGAGCTGCAGTCACCCTGCACTGGGACTTGAGCCTGATTCACTACACAAGTCCAACGGTTTCAATGGCCAAGAACCCTGGTCTAAGAGGATGCTTACCCCTATGCCATCAGCCCAGCCTGAGCCCACTGGGTAGCTGTGTGCCCCATCCACTCCACTCTGGACTCTCTTGGGCTGTCCTGCCTCACGCCCACAGCCAGCTCCTCACCTCTGACTCTACTTGAGGACCATCGAGCTCTGACCGCCTTCTCTGCTTCCAGTTTTCCAGCCAGGATTTACTACTCCATGGATCCGGTGACAAGTTCAGTTTTCACGTTTATGAACCAAATTGGATGAGATGTCTAAGTTATTCTCTCTCTGTGAATTCCCTCTCCCCTCCCCGCCCCATGACCATCTATGTGCCCACTGAGGATTGAAAGGCGCCTAAAGCCGGCGAGAACAGGACCAGACTCCCTCCACCGTGTCCTCAACCGCGTATGGTCAGAGAGTCTCAACTTCCAGGCTTGAGGCCAGTCAACTTACAAACTGAGCTCTCAGCTGGAACACCTTGCTCTGTGTCCTACCCCACTGACTGGAGAACCCATGACGGGCTATTTCAAAATTACAACTGGAAACCACTTCGTCCCCAGCTGCCGCCCGAACCTTGCCAAGAGGGACAAGTGAGTCTGCCTTTCCTTAGGTCAGAAGTCACAACAAGAAAGCACCCAACCCACTGCAGCACGCATCCCATCCTCCTGGTTAATGTCCCCCAGCCCCAGCCCTGCTGCATATGGACAACCTCGTTCTGCACGTGGGCTGCGTGTGGACCACCCGACCATTCCCATGCCAGCCTCAGCGAGGATGTGTAAGCGAGGATTGTGCAAAAAGAGGGCAAAAGTGAAAAACATAAGAGGAAAAGGGAAAGATGATGCAGCAAAGTGGAAAGGAACAGTAGAGGGTACCGGGAGATGACAGAATGCTTCATGTTCTCCATCATCCCACTGGGATTTCCAGACCCTGGAAAACATAAATAATGGCTTCTACCTAAAGACAGAGAAGTGGAAAAATTAATTTTAAGATCCCCACAGCATCCCCATTTCAGCCAAGTGCGTTGTTACCCCATCCAAGCACAGTGTACGTACTAGCTAACAGTCACCATCCTGAGCTGAAGCGGGGAGGATGCCGAGCTGTGTTACTAGGAGGCATATGGACCCCCACGTTTTTTCCAAAGACAATCTATTCTAAGCTTGGAAGCAATCTGGAAGTTCCTCTTCCCCCAAAATGAGTTGAGCTCAACCCCCTTCGCCCTATCATAGGGAGGGGTGCTAGGCTGAATACAGGGGCAGAAGGCAAGGAGGAGACAGTGAGAAACAGAAAGCCAGGATCACTCAAATCGAAATCCCACAGAAAGCAAAGCTAGCAGTTGTCATGTGGCTGATCGCATTGGAGGAAGCATCCTTCCTTAAGAGTGTCCCTGATAAAGAGTCTTAAGTGAACCTGGAGGAATTGCATCACAGAGACACACGACTTTCTCTGGTTACTAATAAGGACTTCAATAGAAGAAACACAGTGTCCCAACCCAAACCGCTAGGGGAACAAGCATAACACAAAACGCAGGAGGGAAAAAAAAAAAAAAAAGCATAATCTGGAAAAAGAAAAATAGAGAGTAAATCATAATGAAAACTCTCCCCTCCTCCCCCCCCCGCCCCCGGCAGCCACACACAGTTTGGTTAATTCCTTAATGAGGATGGATTGTAATTAATATCAGAACTACACCATGTAATTATTGCATATAATTATGCCTGAGTTAACTCTAGAGTAAATCATATATGGTTTGCTCTCATATATTCTATAGTGTGAGCTTTCAATTAATCTTTCTGGGGGTGAGGAGGGTGTTTCCTAAGGTCTTTTGACACAGAACACCTCCAGGGACATACATCCATCTCCCTCAGGTGGATCTTTGGATATTACGTTCAAGACGATGATGCTTAGAATGGCCAGACCCAACAGCTGCATTCCTTACAGACTTCTTCCTTAAGCGCATTAATTCCTACCCAGTAGCCCAGCCCAGAGAAGGGGTAGCTACCAGCTGATCCAGAACCTGCCTCGGAATTAAGGTCATTTCTTGGTCCCCCGGTTGCTGGCTCTCTCCGCTGATTCCGTGGGTCCCTGGCCCCTCCCCTCCAGAGGCTGCAGGTCTCTGACCTGTTATCTCTCTCATCCCACTTTCCCCACCACATCCCCAGGGACTGAAAAGCTCTTTCCACTCCTTTCTTGGCTCTCAAAGTACAAACCATGAACCACTGATGGTCATAAAGTTCAACAGAGGAGGAATGACAGGCCTCCAACTGCTCAAACAGGAACATCATATGTTGTTAATGGAACTTGGGCTTCTATGCGATGCAGTCTTTGTTGGGGAGAGGCGGCAGGGGGGGAGAGAGACTGAGGTCCAGTAGGTGGTCTGCAGCGAATCAGGAAGGTTTGGGTTGCAGGCAGGGCTGGCCAAATGCAGAGCCATTTCCCCCTTGCCCCCACCCCATGTCTTCCCATCAGTGCTGGGAAGGCCATTACCGTTGTCTTAAAATATCTGCTCGTTTCTCCAGGCGCTGTTTTCATTCCTGGCACTACCCTTCCCTCACCCCGAGCCCTTATTGCCCGGAGTGGCTGGCAGAACCCTTCCCAGGGGCACGGGGTTTTATCTCAGGAGAGCACACTTCTTTTATGCCAAACGCATTCATTCATTTAGGAGAGACTGCTAACTCTACAGTCTTGACTTTACTTCCCTGGACCCTTTCTCTCCTTGCTCTCTAAATCCCTTCTCCCCACCCCAACCACAAACTCATCCTCCAGTGACCTCTTTGCCCCAGATCCCTCCCTCCCATCTTGGGCTCCCTGCAACTCGGGGTCTGCGTGGCTGAGGTTCCCAGCTCACATCCCTGGAAGCTGCTCACCAGTATGCAAAACAATGACCCTCTGACCCTGTCCCCTTCAGCTTCATCACCCTCTGGAACAGTCTAAAGTCTGAACCCTTGACCTCCTTCAAGAACCAGCAGGCAACTAGCACCCCCAGCTCGGCAGGGAGCCAAGAGGCTTAGAGAACAAGCAAGACCCAGGGCTCACCCAGGGCTCACCCAGGACCCGAGCATCCTCCGGGGAGCTCTGGCCCCTCCCAGCAGCCTCTCTAGCCTCACCAGGAGGAATCTACCAGAAAGAGACAGAAGCACGTGCTTCTGCCCCCACCACCAGCCTCCTGTCCTCTCTGACAGCTTTCAAAAGGCCACCCCTCGACAGAGTAAGTGACACTAAAGACAGCAATTCTCCCCCCGACTCCACCACCCCTCCACCGCCTGCCCACTGATAATAATGGGCCGAGACACTTTTATTATCATTATTAATTAGCACTTTCAAGCAATGGAATTAAATCAATATGGTGGACTGAAACTAATTTTAACAAGCCATTGAGATCAATCATTGGGACTTTTATCTACATAAATGCCACTAAACTCAGCTCGTTAGTGTAACATTAGCTGGAAAGAAAAAGAAGGGAGACTGGCGGGGTTTTAATTAGGAAGACATAAACCAAGCCACAATTTTTCTTCTTTGATTTGCTTTTAATCTCGTCTGCAAAGCTCTTCTGCTGCTGGCCAGGCTGATTTTTAGTCCCAGGCCACTTCCGAGAGAAAGGGTAAGGACGGGTGAGGAGAAGCCAAGGGCGAGCAGACAGGGACGCTGGGAGGGGACGGCCCCTTCCCCGGGCTCACCCCAGGAGGAGCCAGGCATTCCCCCACGTAGCCCCCAAATCTGAACTCTCAGATTTCCCTCATCTGCGCAGGCCACCACTCCCTTTGTGTTCACCTTCGTTGAGCATTTATTTGTCTCTGTGGTCTATGAAAATTATTTATGTCCACTGATTGGTTCAACGAACAACAGATGAGCGTTCAGGGTGCCAGGCACTCTGCTCTAAGAGAATTTTAAAAACAAGAAAGAAGTCACCCTACCCACCCCAAGGAGCAGGCATTCTGGTCTTTCTGTCCCTCCTGGATGGATGCCCTCTGGAGGGCAAGAACTGTATCTTATTTATCTCCCGCCCCCTCCCCATCTAGTTCTATGCTCTGTACCTATAGGAGCCCGGTGTGTAAGGCCAGCAAGGCCACATCATACGTTAGGCTCATTGCGTAACCTCTTTAAGCAAGTTGCTTCAAATCTCTTAAATTTCCTCATCTGTAAAACAGGGAAAATGTAGTACCACTTGCATCAAACGGATGACCATGAAGACTGGATGAGATAACGAACAGAAAGAAATAGACCACTGCCTCGCACCACCATTCTTAGCTCTAAGAGCAATTAATAGCAACTCTACCTCCCATATTCTTTTCTCATTCTTACAATTTGAACAATATATTTATAGAGCCCTTTCCTATGTGTTATCTTACTTCCCAGTGACAGCCATTCCCACCTAACAGAGAAGGAAACTGGGAACAAACAGATACAGCCACTTTCTCATGGTCACAAAGTTATTATGACCAAACTTTATTATGAACAAAGTTGGGACTCAAATCCAGGTCTTCTCCCATAGTCTACTGTCCCCCTTTATAAAATATTCTCCTATCTATAAACTTAAATAAAAAGAAAAAACACAAGCCCTACTGTTTTAATTACACTTTAAAATTATTTTTGAATTTTGAAATTCTGGTGCATTCCTGAGTCCCTTCCATGCCCCACCACCTGTGGCCCTCTCTAATAAGATGCCCTAGTTTTCAAAGCCTTGGATCCAAAAAAAAACCCACTTTCCCTATGACTGATAAAGACGGGCCAGATGTGTGCGCACTGACTACATTTTCTACATCCTTTAGGCCTTTCTGCCAAGCACCTTGCCCCAGAAATGATCCATCAATGCAGCATCTCCTGAAAAACGGGGGAAGCAGGCTGTGCTGGACCAAAGGCAGCAGCGGGGATGCCTCCCGTCGCCCTCATGGCTGTTTGTGTGTTCATGTGTCAGGTGGCAAGTTCTCAAGTCACAGAAGCTCGGGGAAAAAACAAGCTTGTTTGACAGTCACGGATCTTGCTGCTGTTAAGCTGTGAAGTAGCTGAAACTAAACAGTTCCCTCTCCGGAGAGTCCCCACATCTGGAGCTCCCCAAAAAGAGCGGGCGGGCGGCTCTAGGCCCTGCGGGTAGAAGCCGTGACGCAGTTGAACCGCGCTGCCTCCCGGTGCTCTCGGGGGCTGTCCCCCTGCTGAGGTCCCCGGGCAGCCCGGTCGCAACTGCCTCGCAGTTCCAACATTCACCTCAGTGCTATATTTTGACTCAGAAACTGAACATCTCAGTTGCCCTTAAGACGCCTTCTTGAAGCAAACTCATCAGCATCCCCTTCCCTCACTCCCTCCTGCCCCTCTCGGCAATGTCCTACCATCCTCGTGTCTAATGATGATCCCAAACTCAGGACCCTGCAGTTGTTTTGAAAATCCCTTCACTGCAGTTCTCCAAATTCAAAGAGTTCTCCATGCAAAGGGGAGGCGTTGACTAGGTACTCAGAGCAGACCTTGGTCATCGCCCTCCACATCTCACGTCTGGAAATCTATAGCACTTCCCAAATTCGCCTCCCTGGCAGTGGAGTCCTCGTTGGTTAATCCTTCTAAGTCAGGGGTCAGCAGACTTCTTCTGAGAGCACAAAATAGCAAATATTTTAGGCTTGGTGGGTCTCGCGGTCTCTGTTGCAGTGACTCAACCCTGCTTGTCCTCGTGTAAAAGCAGTCACAGACAAATATAAATGCATGGGCTGTGTTCTAATAAAACTTTATTTACAAAACAGGTGGCCAGCTGGATTTGGCCCATGGGCTGCAGTTTGCCAACTCCTGTTCTTTATTGTTCTTGTATTAATCTTCCTTAAACATCATAGCTCTTGCCGTTTTTGTAGTGTTTTGCAGAAGACACGTAATGAGATCCAGAAATAAGACTTGAATTCTCATCTCTGTAGCAGACACTGTCGATGACCCACCACATATCTCCTTAGCATACTTCTGAGTTTACCTGCCACCTCAGGGGACAGTCCCCAGGAGCACTGATAGCTCCCCACCTGGGACCACAGCTCTCCTTCACTGCCTGAGGGCTCTCTCTAGTGCCCTGGGAGCTTCCTGAGCTGCAAAGAAGGACAGAAATGCTGGGCATATAACTCACCAAAGGGGGATGTGCACAGATGTAGAAATATTACACTTCCTTATCCCTTAGGAAGACAGCTCTGAGGGGCATTCCACATGGATCCACAGAGGGTCCCAGCAGGATTGCAAGCCAGTTGCCCACAGCAATAACCCACTGCTTAATGTGTCTTCATTGGCTTTTCTTCCATTGCTGCCCCCTTTTCCCCACTCCTTCAATTGCTTCCTGGGATCTTAGTCTTAGAGTTAGAATTCAGGAAAATGAAACTAAGACAGCTTCTGACTCCTGGTCCAGGACTTTTTGTTTCCATTTTCATTCCCTTCATAAGAGTCTACAATGGCACTTTGCTTCTATAAACATAGCGGACTAAGCATTCTAAAAATATCTTCTGATCCTAACACTTAGATCCTGGATAAATTACAGCAAACACGCTTTTAAATGTATTTATGTGTTCTTAAAAAAAAGGCCATCTCCAAGGGCCACCTACATTACTTACACAAACAAACACAGAGTGAGCTGAAACAAGAAGGGTAAGTGATGGCCACAGGCAAATGCCAAGGCCTAGAGTTTTAGAGATTAACGTGGCTTAGCTGTGAATTAGAAACGGGAGGTCACACCTTGGCCTCATGCAAGGTTCAGTAGGTAAACGCCACAGATAGCTACATTCTCACTGGAAGGGCAAACAGAGGATAAATGCAGCCTTCCAACATAGGAAAACTGTCTCTCTGGTGGCTATATATATATATACATATATATATATTATATATACACACATAACTTAAATTTCCTTTAGAATTTGTAACCTAGATCTGTTCTCCCTGGGGGTCAGGAGTCTGAATTCACAGTATCCCCACGAAAAGGAAACCTCCAGCTGAGAAATTAAATTAAAGTGATCCTAGTTTGGTAGTGCCCTCAATTCCAAACAGAAGCAAATACAAACATTTCTGGAATAAAATGCTTCCAGCCAGACTCCCAAAGATTATGTTCACACAAACAAGAGCGCAAGTAAAAAGTTTTCTAACACAAGGAGGAACAAGCTGTCGAACAGCAAAGACAATGAAAAAATCTTTTTAAACATCCAAAAGAAAAGATTGATCACCAAACATGTAAATACAATAAAAAAAATAATAATAATTAGGCTAACAACAGACTCCTCACTTGTGACAATGGAAGTCAGCATATAATGGAATAGTATCTTCACTATGCTGGGAAAAAATTAGCTGTTACCTTGAACAGTGCATCCAGAAAATCTGAATTTCAAGTTGCTTTCAGATTTTAAAAAACAAGAAGTATTTTACTGCCAAGATATCCTCATTAAAAGACTTACTTTAAGAAGTAAAATAATCCTAGGGAAAAAAATGGCAGTAAAGCAAGAAGGAATTGTGAGTAATGAAAATGATAGCATACCAACAAAATAAAAGTAATAATCCTCTGTGCTTAAAAACAAGAACTAAAATGTATGGGCGGTTCTGGAGAGGTGGGGTTGGTGGGAGATAAAGCATTCCAATATTCTCATTCTTGAGGGAAGTGTGCTTAAGATGCTGATATATTTTAGACTGTTCAGTGCACAAAGTAAAATTTAAAGGCTAACCTTTAAATGAATACAGAGTGAGTAATTTCCAAAACCACTGGAGGAAAAACATTAAGAACCAACAATTCGAAAGGCAAGAAATAAGGAGGGGAAGGAAGCAAAGAAAAAGAAGATTAATAGCACAAAATAAAGTAGAAGTTTAGTTATGTAATTTGAAGATCATATGAAACTTGATGTATATATGATAAAAAATTAAACCCAAAGGCAAGGAGGATACTTAATATAAAATTCAGAATAATGATCACTTTCGGGGAATAGGGAAGGTAACTACGGAGAAGGAGGACCCAAAAGGGCTTCAAAGATATTGGTTGTGTTCTAACTCTTAAGTGGAATAAAGCAAATACAGATTTTGGTTTCATTCCTTTTTTTTTTTTGGTTTCATTCTTTATACTTTACACAAACACCTTTATAACACGTGTGTGTATTTGTTTAAGTGAAATATTTCATTAAAAGTTTAAAAAAAATGTCAAAGGATCTACAGGGTCTCCACGTTGCTCTATTAAGATTCAACTGGTCAGCCTGGCTTTTTAAGCCCTTCCTTAGCTAGGCACAACTTCTCTCTCACTCCTGCCCAACCTGGGGTCCTTCCTCTCGTGAGGATTCCCCATTGCCTTCCTTCTGTTCTTCATTGCTGCTACCAGATTAATTCACATCTCCAAGACTTTGTTCACTCTGTCCTCCCCCAAGTTTCCTTCTGTCTATGATGCAACCTCTATGGTTCCTGGAAGAAAAATAAATAAATAAACCATTTTCCCCTACACAAAGCCTTCCTGAGTTTACGCCCAGGGCACGGGGATCTCTGAATCATGTGAAATGCTTCCAGGATGAGTAAACTCCGTCTGCCACACACACTTGGTGTTCTGCGTTGGGGAACATCTCGTCTCTTAACTAGCCAGTGAACTTCTTGAGAGCAAAGACAGAGTCTGATGCTTCCTTTTAAATCTCACTACCTCTTAGCCAGCACTGAACTCATAAAATGCACTCAGTCAACATTCACTGAAGAAATGATAGCATAGGTCCAATTCTTAAGTCTCACGTAACAGATTCTGTTTGAGCATCTAGAAAACCTGTATGTCCTTGCTCCTCCAGTCTTCCTGATGTCCAGCTGTATCTTGTCACACCTCCCTTTTCCCCTTAAGCCACTTTTTAATTTAAACTTGTTCCAACCAATTTCTGTTACTTTTTAGCCTAACGATCCTTATGAAGAAACATGTGTCTAAGACTCAAGGCAACTCAAATTCACACCTCAACAAAAGTACAAATTATCACACAGCATTGACCTTCAAGATTGCTCACGAACAATAAATCTGTGAATGCCAAGGGTGCACTGAATTAAACCAGGCATTCAAGGTCCTCAACTAGTTCTCTGCGTGGTCCGAACATGATCCTAAATCTCTTGACACTCACTCCAGGTTCCTCTCACCCATAACATGTTCTTAATGTTCTTTTAGATGTTAAAAGATTTTTTTTTCTTCTGAAGCCTCATAATAAGGTTCCTGATAAAATAGCAATTAACCAATACTTTTGCCAATAGACAGCTGAGAACTATGGGATGTTCACTCGTTCATCCATTTATTCATTCAGCAAACATTTGTTGAGTGCCTATTATGTGGCAGGCATTGTCCTAGGCAGGGAGGACATTCTAGCTAAGGGAGTCTTCACAATAAAGTTAGTAGGTGACGTATGTTTTTACATCGAATGTTCATGCACACTATGGAGAATACAGAGGGAAGGGAATTTGCAGTGTCAGCAGGTCTGGGTGGACATCTCAGGGTGGACAAAGAAAACGTCCCTGAGAAGGCAACACTTAAACACCAGTACCCTGAGAATGGAAGCAGGAATAAGGGAAGAATGAATGCCAAGTGAGTTTGCCAGTAGCCCTTGGACAGCCTTCCAGACCTGATGCCCAGGTCTTTTCCTTGAACCAAAAAAGATACCGAGGATGGAGAGCTGGTAAGGCTCTCCTTCCCCAGCAAAGAAGTCACAGGGCTGGTGGAACCTGGCATCAGCAAGCTGAGGTGGTAGCTAGCAAATCCTGCCTCTCAAGAAATAAACAACAGACCAGGGCTTCCTACTTTCACAGCAGACCAGATCTGCTGAACCTATGAGATCAAAGCTTCAAAGCTAGAAATGGATTGCTAATGGGCTGAAAAAAAAGTCAGTACAGCTCCCAAAGCTGTCTTAGGAAATAGTTCACACTCTAGGAGAATCTGGTCCAAGCTATGCCATTTCTATGCCCTTGATCCTAAGAAGTGGCAGAGTTCCTCTTAGGGTACCAGGACGAAAAGTGTGGCAAAGTACCACAAAAACGCATCCTTTGCAGAGTGCATGTAGATTTCCTGTGAGTTGTAGGAGCTCTCAAGTCATATTGAGATAGCTTTTCTTAACAGGACCTTCCAGGCCACAGTTAAGAGAGATCACCAAGGAACAGGGAAGACTTCACTCAGGAAAGAGCAGCTGGGACACAGGCCTTCTTTTCCATCAGCCCTTCTGGACCCAAAGGTCCCTGCTTGTCTTCTGGGCTTTACATCTCAGCTGTGGTCTTTGGCAGGGTAGGGGCAGGGCGGCAGACGTGTGGACGAGCTTTCCAGGTGACCACAGTGAGCTGCAAGCACGCCGGGAAGAAAGGCCAAAAGGCATGAAGGGACAATTCCCTGAGAGCCAGGCCCGAGTGACAAAGGGCAAACCACTTCTTACAAGGCAGATTATCAAATTTCAGATCAATTTCTAGGTTTCTCTCCCTTTTATTATGCTCAGTCTTTTTGCAAGTCATGTTTGAATGTTCCTTGCTTATCTTGCGGGCTATCCAGTGTAAAGGGAGCAATCTCAGGTCAAAACTTGGCCCAGGGGGAAAGCGAAAATACTTTCTTCTTCCTCCTTCTCATCCCCCCAGGTCAAGGTAGTGGTTTAAATATAATTACTGAAAAGACAAAAAGTATTTACTTTTCCTAGGAGTGGTGATATTCTATAGCATAAAAAAGTAAGACAAAATGGCCTGCCAAAGAACTCACTCGGGTACCATGGAAAAGACCTAATATTTTGAGTAGGAAAACCTAGGTTTGGACCCCTGTCCTGCCACTTCCTGAGTGACCCAGAACCAGGTACTTAACCTTCCCGAGCCTCAGTTTCTCCAACTATAAAACAGAGATGTTGTAAAGGTTAAATGAGATTTTAGACTGTAAATGTGAATAGCATGTCTTGCATTAGAGAAGGTGTCTGTAAATGCTTTTCGGAACCTGACTCAGACCCTGGAAGGGCAAAGACTCTGACTTTTCTTTCCTAAAGCTGGTATTTCCCCCTCTATCCTCTTCCATCCACCCCACAAATTAGTAATGTCTGCTAAATACTTCGAGATACTGACTGGATTTCAGAAAACTACTCTCAATAAAGTCATACTGGGTACCTAATACTGAAGCACCCTCGCGAGCATTCGGTGGGGTGGAGAGTCAGTTGAGTGAAATTTACCGTATTCAGGAGCTTAGCGTTTATCTGGGGAGACAAGACAAAACCACCAGGAAGAGTCAGCACGCAATGATCCTCATTCCAAGGGTTAGGGAGCCAATGTGAGGTTTCTGCCCAATTACTGAGTGTGTCTATTCCATCTATACGTTCAGGAACAAAGAGGAAAACTTCAGAGAGGGTCCAGAGCCCTCTGTGAGATGGGTTTATGCCAAAACGTCCTTTAATCACCTGATCACAGGAACTTCTCACTTTTGACAAGTGGGTCCCAGGAGCACTGGGGCATCCAGTTACTAGTGTCGATTCAGAGCCAATTCAGGGTCTAGTAAATCCCTGAAAGTCTGAAGACCTCCATACCCCCGCTCCCCAGCCAGTGCACAGTGAGCCTAGTAAGTGGCCAAAGACCCCCGTGGGGGCGGCTTGGAGGAGTATTTACAGACGATGGTTGTAGCCGCGTTGTATACAGCAGAGTGTGCGTGCATCGGGGCTGATGTCCTCAAGGGGGCCAGCCTCCCCTTCAATCCAGGGGCTCAGGCTCTGCAAGCTGGCTTATGCCTCCACACTTAGGTAAGCAGCTAAGACTCTCCACTGTGCGCAGTCAAATTAAGTTCCTGGACATCAGAGCTAGACTGTTTCCGTTACCTAGAGAAAGCAATACTTTAGTAGGCTGCCCAGACACCGACTTCACTCCTAGGGACACAGTCATCAATGAGGCATGGCCTAAGACACCAGCAGGTCACTCCGTTTGCCTCTCTGTTCCTCCTGAACGTTACAGTAGTTGTGTCTACCTTGTCTCTAGCAGTTAAAAGCTACTCCTTGGCCAGTCATTTTCCAGGATCTCCATGGAAACCAGGGAACACATCTAGTAGCTGCATCTCCTCATGTGTACAGAGGAAGCCACCATAATAATACTTTTCAAATATGTTGGTGTTCTTACCACTAATACAGTGGTGAGAACACCACGCTTAACTTCTCCCCTTAATAGAGGGAAGGCCTAGGGCCTCTTGGGGGATGGGATAGAGTGGCAGTGGGGAGGAAGGGTCTGCAGTTTTCATATGACAAATCCATTCCCATGTTTCTATCTCATCAAACATTTAGGGTCAACCTTACACATGATGCTTCAACGTCTCTGAGTATGCGCCACTGTTGATTCAAAATGTCAGCCATCAATCAGGTAAACTAATTTTCAGAGGCACTTCTAACATTAGATCCATCATCTCTGGTAGGTACGCCTATATACTGAATTTGATTTGATCCAGTTCCTTATTCTATTCTCCTTGTCTTCACACCCTTAGCATCCATCCTCACATGTGTTCCACCCAGATTTATGCCGATATAAATTAACAACATCTTGCATTTGTTTTGGAGTATTAGCTATTTTTTTCAGGTCAGATAGAGACAACAGAGGTGGGGTCTGGGAGGCTTGAGAACAGGCATCCTTTGCAAGATGCCCACTCTAGGTGAGGTTATGACCCAGTCTTAGAAACAAAGGGAAAGCTGGTCACACTGGCCCTAGAAGAGCAGGCTGCTTCCGCTAACAAGAGAGACTTAGAGAGACCTGGGGGTCAAATCTCAGTTTCAAACAAGTCAACCCAGGTAGAAACTTGGTGGATCTGTGACTTCAACTTATGATATCATTCTACAGTCCACACAACCAAATTCCAAGTCTAATTTTCATCAAGATGTACTGTGCAGTAAGAGATTCTTCTTGGGTATCTATAAAAACACCCTGGTTTTCTGAACACTTGAGCTGAGACTTTAAACTTGTCATTGTCTGTACATGATTCTCCAGTGCAGCTGGAGGCAGCTATTCCACACCCGGGGTCGCTGTTGTCATGATTGCCAGATTCATCAAGTCCAGTAGCTACGAAGTCCCCAAGGCACTTGGTGCATAAGCTTGTGATCACAATCAGCTATGGGTGACAACTTTATCATACTACCACTGCATGCTGTGGATTAGTAGTAACCGTCTGCCATTGGCAAGGAGATCAGCATTGCGTTTAAGGCTAGAAAGAAAGAAAGAAATCAGGCCCAGACATTTTGGGGGGTCCTCTTCCTGTGATCACTTCCATTAGCAAGTATTGTACCAGCCAGTGTCCAATCGGGAAAACAGACCACAGTAGGTATATCAACAGGACGAAAATGTAATTGATTATAGGGTACTGGAGGAAATATTAAGCTGTCATCTGGATAATAACTGGAGGAAAAAGCTAACACCACTAAGGCTGGGGAGAAGGAAGAGGCGGTGGTTATCAAAATTAGAAGTTTGAAGTAGGACCCTCACAAGTCCTGGGCTCCTGCCACTTAAGGAGAGGGCACAATTGGATGCTGCGGGCTCCTCCTGAGTTCAGGAGAGGAACCCAGTGGGCTGGACAGCTGGGACTTAGATCTCAGCTACTGGTAGTACCTCTGAAGGGTGACAGTAAGCCTGGTTCTAGGATTAACTGGAAGCAGCTGAAGAACAGAATTAATTGCTGCCTCCAGGGTAACATGTTCTTGCTCAGCACTGCTGACAGTACAGAAGTAACTAAGAAAGTGGAAGTACCTTCTTTCTTCCTGCCTTCCAAGCTCCTTCCAGAATTTCCTACTGAATGGAGAAGCTAACAGGAACCCAGGTGACAAAGAGGAAAGTTTGTTTACAGAGTCGGGTCCTGGCACTGGCATCACAGAGCAGAAACCACAAGAGTGCCTTGGAAATAAAAGGCAGCAGATTAATAACCAGTACAAGTATGTCTTATTAAAACCGATCCAAGAAATGCCAGAACCTGTATGTTCTGACCATTAAAGTGAATGTAAGCAGAAGTCAAAAATTTCTCCACAAAGCAACCAAAAAACCCAGATGGTGTCATCAGCAGGTCTGACCAATTAGTCAAGGAAAAAATAATTCCAATCATAACCAACCTCCTCCTAACTCATTATATGAGGCTAGCATAACCTTTATATCAAACTTAACAAGATAATACAAAAGAAAAATTATATTTCTACTTCATTCATGAACATAGATGCAAACATTATAAACAAAACACTAATAAAATGAATCAAGCACTATATTAAACTGGATAATAAATCTTACCAAACTGGATTCATTCCAAGGATGCAAAGTTGATTAAATGTTAGAAAACCAATTAGTGTAATTCAACACATTAACATATTAAGGAAAACAACATTCAAACATCACAATAGATGGAGAAAAATGTACTTGACAAAACTGAATGTCCATTCATAAGGAATAGAAATCACTGATTTAAAATGACAGTTTATTTTAAAAAGTATAAATAATATAGTATTTAAGGGTTAAACTTTTAAAATGTTCCCTTTGATATATAAGCCAAATAAAAGATTCTTCTATCACTGTTTCTTTTCAACATTGTATTAGAGGTGCCAGCCAATGCAGTGAGATGAAACACAGAAATAAAAGGGGTATTGAATGTAAAAGAAGAAAATGTACTGTCACTATATGTGATAATAATTATGCACATAAACATCTAGAAGAAGCTACAGATGAATTCTTAGAATTAATGCCCCCCAAATTTTAAATTCCTCTATATATAATCAGCACACAAAAATCAATCATAGAAACCACTTCAAGACAAGACAGTCATTTGCACTGAACTAACACTCCCACAGATAATTATAAAATATTTTTAAACCAGCTACTGAGGGTACTAGGGGGCAATCAAAAGCGATCAGACACTGGTAAAGAGTCAAATCTCAAAAGAAGGGAACTCCCCTGGGTGTGTTTTTGCCCAAGCACATTCTATGGTCCATAAAGCATGAGACATCTAGACGTCAAACAGAAAGCTTCTGACTTACTGGCTTAAAAGAGTCAGGAAATGGACTTCCAGAACAGCTGAATGATAAGAGGAGAAATTGTCAAAAAGAGTGAGGCATGAGGACAGCCTCCAAATCGACATGTAATTCCACCCAAATCCTTGATCAGTCCTTGAACTGCACATCTATAGGAGAGATTCTAAGGAAACCAATGGGAAACAGTAGTTGTAAGGCTAAAAGACTGTGATCTCAACCCTTGCCTGCTCCAGGGGAAATAGTTTGGCGTTTGAGCCTAACCAAGTTAACTACTTGCTAGAAGAAAAATAAACATTCTTCAAAGAACAGTAACCAAATCCAGAGTCTCTACAACTTACCATCAACAATGTCTAGTTGATAAATTTTTTTTAATTATTATACAGGGGAGGGGCAGGGGGAAATAAACAAAAAAAAAATGTGACCTAGAGTCAAGAGAAGAAATCTTGTCAGTATAAACTAATGTCTAGATGACCCAGATGTTAGCATTAGCAGACAAAAATTTAAGGAAACCACCATAAATATGTTCAAAGTCTTTAAACAGCTAATGCTATAATGAAAAAAGATAGAAGTCTCAGTAGAGAAATGAAAACTACAGAAAAGACCCAAATGGAAAACTTTAAATTAAAAATTACAATATCTGAAACAAAAAGATGACTAGACAACCTTAATAGCATCCTAGAGACAGTAGAAGGTAAGAGTCAGTGAGCTTACTGGTAAATCATTAGAAAGTATCCAATCTGAAGGGAAAAGGAGAAAACGTTTTTGAGAAAGGAACAGAACTTCAGTAACCTGCAGGACAACGTCAATAGCAGAAAAGACTCAAGAGAGAGGAAGTTAATAGAACTATATTCTTGCAAGATTCTGAAGTTTTATGTGATAAAACATTAATTCTAAAAATACTCTGATAAATTGAGGAGGCATTTTGTAATCCTTAGAGAAACTTCTGAAAAATAATACAAATGGTATATCTTAAGGATGCAAAAGACATAAAGGTTGGGGAGGGAGTCAGGAAGAAACTGAAGGAGGGAGGGAGGAAGGAAGACTTGGCTTTGATTTTTCACAAAAGAAGGCAAAAAAGAAGAAAAAAGGAAAGAAAAAGCAGAAGGGATAAACAGAAAATAGATGTTGAAATGGTAGACCTAAATCAAATCATTATCAATAATAACATTAAATGTTAACTGACTAAACACACCAATTAAAAGGCAGAGATTGTCAGACTGGATTGTAAAAGCAAGATCCAACTATCCGTTGTGCATAAGAAATGTGCTTTAAATCAAAAGACACAGATGAATTGAAAGTAGGCTGACAGAAGAAGATATACCATTGCAAACACTAATTATAAGGAACCTGGAGAGGCTGTATTAATAACAAACAGAATGGATTTCAAGAGAGGAAGCATTACCAGAAATAGAGTGATTTTTCATAATGATTAAAAGCTCAATTATCAGGAAGATGTGACAATCATAAATCCCTATGTACTTAGTACAGAATTTCAAACTACATGAAGGAAAAACACAAAATAAAGGAAGAAATAGACAGTCATGATAATTGAAGGTTAATACCACCCTCGCAGTAACTGTAGAACTAAACAAAATAATAAATAATATAGAAGGGATGAACAACACTATCAGCCACCTTCACCAAACTGTCATCCATTGAACACTCCACCCAATGACAGCAAACTATTTCAAATGCCACATGGAACATTCACCAACCTAGACTATATACAGGTCCATAAATCAAGGATCAATACATTTCAGAAAAATGAAAGGGGATCTATGTAGGCTACTTTCAGGTCTACAAGAGGGATATGAATACACTATCATTGGATTGTAACTTAATGCAATAATTTCTGACTATACATATATATTTACAAATATGTGTATATTTTTATTTGATAAAGCAAATAGGGCAAAATGTAAACAATTGGTGAATCTGGTGTAAAGATATATGGGAGCTCTTATACCTTATCTGTAAGTTTGAAATTATAAAAAAAAAATGATACCACACATAAAATAGGTAAACAACAAAGATCTACTGCATAGCACAGGGAACTATATTCAATATCTTGTAATAAAGTATAATGGAAAAAACTGAAAAAAGAATATGGATATATACATACGTGTAAATGTGTATAATCAAATCACTTTACTGTACACTTTGCTAATATAATACTGTAAATCAACTATACTTCAATAAAAATAATTAATTACTTAGTTAATTAAAAATTAAGAAAGACAAGAAAAAAATTTTAGTATCCCTATGTTCCAGCAAACAAGAAATAAAATATTTTAAAAGATACAATTTACAACAAAGTATCTAAAAATAAGTCTTTACAGGGAGAATTATAAAACTTTGCTAAACTACATCAAAGAAGATCTAAATAAACAGAGTTATACAATATTCATTCATTATGAGACTCAATATTATAAAGTTTTAAATACTCCCAAATTTTTTTGTGGATTTAGTACTATTTAAATAAAACTTCCAAGGGGATTTTTTTTATTTTGGAACTTAAGTTGATTCTAAAATTCATATGGAAATGGAAAAGGCCCAGATTAAGCAAAATACTGTAGAAGAGGAATAAACAGTAGGAGAAAATGCTCTACCAGATAACAACTTATTATAAATCTATAGTAATTAAGATAATGTAGTGATGGTACAGGAGAGACCTCCACACATATGGATGCTTTATCTGTGACGGGGATGCCACTGTAGATCATTGAGAAATTGGGCAGGACTTGTCAACAAATGACCTGAGATAACTACATATCCATCTGGAAAAAATTAAATTGGATCTCTAACTCACACCATGCACAAAAACCAAATCAGGATGCATTAAGACATAACCATGAAAAGCAAAACAACAGAGATTTTCAAACAGAATGTAGACCATGAGTCCCAAACTATTCACCAAGGTAGCCTAGGACACTGCATCGAATTCACAGTGGTGCCATGGGATATTTTAAATTTTTGAGGGAAACACAGGGAGACTTGACACCTGTCAGACACGACACAAATGATTAGCTCTGCATGGTTTCAACGTTAGATCAACCTGCAGTGCCTTCAATGGCATCATTTCTTTACGAAGCTGGGTTTTCAGTAGCTGCTGTAATTAAAAGCAAATGCCCCCCTAAAAATCAGCATGAATGAGGAAACCTTATTCCAAGGTTTGAGAAGTTGTATAATGACCACCAGTTTCACATATCCCCTTAGAAATGATTGCAATTATTGAAAAATGAAAAATATACTATTTTTTCTTCGTATGTGTATTATCTTTTCATATGACTAAAAGTAGTTAGAACATAAATGCTTGGCAAGTTGTTTGGATCTAACTACCAAATAAATGGAAGTGCTGGGAATTCTTTTGTTCTAAGCATACCATGAAAAACTAACTGAGATGTTAAGGGTGCCATAAACTGAGAAAGTTAAGAACCTCTGGTATAGGATAATAAAATGTGACCTCAGAGTAGGAAAGACTTTCTTAAATGGGAGACATAAAGCACTAATCATAAAGGAAATAAAACATAAATTCAAATCCCTTAATATTAAGGACTTCTATTCATCAAATGACACCATAAAGATATTGAAAAGGCAACTCACAGAGTGGGGGAAGATATAAATAATGAATGAAGCTAACAAAAGACACTTTCCAGAATATGTAAAATTCCCTTCAAGTCAATAAGATAAAAACTTTATAGAAAAATGGGCAAAAGGCTTAGATATATCACAAAACAGGAAATTCATATGGCAAACAAACTTACGAAAAAGTGTTCACTCTCACTAGAAATCAGCAAAATACAAACTAATGCACAATAAGAAGATAAAACTATAAAACCTCTAGATGAAAACATAAGAAAAATCTTTATGATTCGGGGTAGACAAAAAAAAGTCTTCGGGTACAAAAAGTTCAAACCATTAAAAAATTGATAAATTGGACTTCATCAAAATTAAAAGCTTCTCTTGAAAAGATACTCTTACGGAAATAAGGTATAAAGACTGGGAGAAAATATTTGCAAAACACATATCTATTAAGAATCTATCTTGACAACTCCAATGTAAGAAAACAAGTAAATTTTTAAACAGGTAAAAGATTTAAACATATGCTTTACCAAAGTCAACACAGAAATGGCCAATAAGCATATGAAAAGATGTTCAACATCATTGGCTACCAGGGACATATAAATTAAAATGCAGTATCACACCAAACATTAGAACTGCTGAAATTTAAAAGACGGAATATATCAAGTGTTGGCAAGGCTGGGAAGCAACAAGAATTCCCACAGACCACTGGTATGTAAAGTGTAAAATGGTGAAACCACTTTGGAAAACTGTTTCATGGTTTCTTCTAAAGTCAAAATTGCACCTCCCTTATGACCTAGCAATGCCACCCCTATGTATTTATTTAAGAGAAATGAAAGCATGTACCCACAAAAAAAAAAAAAGACTTGTACAATATGTCTCAAAAGCTTTATTCGTAATTGCCAAAAACTGGAAATATTCCAAACGCCCTTCAACGGAAGAATGGATAAATTGTGACATATTCATACAACAGAATACTACACAGCAGTAAAAAAGGAACCAAGTACTGATACAGCCAAAAACACAGATGAATCTCATAAGCAGCCTGGTAAGTAAAAGAAGCCAGACACAAACGAGTATTTTCTGGATGATTCCATGTATCAAACACCTGGAAAAGGCAAATTTGCAGTGACAGAAAGCGTATTAATGATGTGTAGGCAATGGGATGGAGGACCGACTGCAGAGGCATGAGGGAACTTGTGGGGGATGGAAACGCTCACGTGTTGATTGTGATGGTGACTGTATGACAGTACACCGTTGTCAAAAGTCATCGAACTGCGCACTTCTGAAGGAGGGACTTCATTGTATGTAAATTATACTCAATAGATCTGACTTCCTGAAATTTTAGCCAAGGAAACACGTGTGCGTGTCCACAATGAGATATCCTTAAATAGCGATCAGATTGACAAAAGTTTGAGTCTGTTGGTATCAAAGGCTGGCCAGGAGGCGGAGCCGCAGGGCAGTCAGAGACTGGCGCTCAGGAAGCTGATTCTGAGAGGGAGCCTAGGGTGGGAGAAGTTTACAGGGGATCAGCCTCTAATAAAGGGGCGGGAAGGAGCAGGAAGAGCAGAGGAGTCAGCCTGACTCAAAGCCTGGAGGGTGAGCTCTGGAGCCCATCAGAGCTGCCAGGAAGAGGTCCAGACGGGCCACGCCTTTGGCCCCACCCACCGCCCTCAGATCCACACTGTCCCGGGAGGGCGTGTCCTAGAGCCAGGGCGGCTCTGCATGGGGGCCACCTTCAGGGGGCTGACCTGGGCTGCAAGAGTTTCTGGAAGGGGGAACTCCTGCAGCCCACCTTCTGGTCTACCATGGGAACCGGAGCACCCCTTGATTGTGTGGCGACCTAAGGCAATCATTTGGACACCAGTTGGGCAAAGCAGGAGATGCACCTGCCCTGGGATCCAGCACTGAGCTCCTGGATGTGCATCCTGAGAACCATGCCCAGCGCGGCCCTGTTTGTCATTGCCCCAAACTGGAAACAACTCAAAAGTCCGTCCCTGGCAGACCACACAAGTAAATTATGGTATATCCATAGACTGGAATAGTCAGTAAGTTATAATAGATGGATAAGATTGTATCAACAGGTATATATAAAATGCATGCAACCTATAGATCAAGAAAAATAAGGTTCACATGGGTGAATCTTATTAACGTAATGAGAGCACAAAAGAATACGTATCGTATGATTTCCTCCAGGTAGAGAGTTCAAGCTGGCAAAACTAAACCCTATAGCTTGGGAATAAATGAATAAATAAATTCTAAATCTATGTAGGAAGCAAAGAAAGGGTTTTCACAGAAGTCAGAGGACTGGTTACTTCAGAGGGAGGGCGAGTTCTGATTAGGGTGACAGCACCAGGGACAGTAACCAACATTTCCGCCATCAGTGGGTGCTGGCTTTATAATTCTTAATCAAGCTGCACATATAGATTCAGGGTACTTCTCTTTTTATATGTTCTACTTCACAATAAAAACAAAAGGACGCGGGTCCAAGGAGCTGGGCAAGTTTGGCCTGAAAAACAGAGAAGGCTTAGGGGTCATATAAAGGTCACTGATGATCTAAAGAGCTGTCCCACTGGGCCGGGAAATACGTTCAGCTGTTCCCTGGGCCCGTTAGTCCTAGACCGAGGATGAGTAATCTGGGACAGAGGGTAGACCAGGTGACCCAGGCGCCTCTTCCAGCGATGATGTCTGAGGGACAAAGAACCAGGCCTTGCTAGGGAAGTAGGGAAGCGCACAGGCTGGCAGGAGCCAGGAAGCCACTGCACATAAAGGAATAAAGAATGAATGAGCACATGTTTATTTTTAAAACAAATGTCAGTTAATGGACTCCCACTGTGTGAGCTGACTTACTCTGCCATTTGTACCCAGGGAAACGCCTGCTTTCACACGGAGTACAGCTTCCAGCTGGACCTGTTCTGCTTATGGCCCCCCAGGCTCTAGGTCCTGGGAGAGGCCCAGCGTCTCCCTCCAAAAGAGAACGGCAGGGGGGCTGCCTAAGGTGGTTCCAGCTGCCCCAAGTCCACCAGGGACTGTGCAGGGCCTTGTCCTCCGAGCACGTCCCCACTTGGATCATCATCCAGGAAGATGCAGAGCAGGGAGATGCAGGCGAGGAGTACCACTGTAACAGGAAAGAACAAATCTGACTCCATATCGGGTCCATTTCTTTTACTTTAACCTTTGTATTCTATTGCCTTTGCTATAAGAACGTTGCCTGTAGCCTGACATATACAAGACAGCCCATCCTCAAAGTTGCAGAACAGAGAGTAACATTCATCTTGATGGTGATTTACAGAAACATTGTGACCTGACCTATGTGGGCAGCTGCAAGAATACAGGATTTTGGCACCAAAAAGTTTGCAACAGCCAGCCACACACCTTTCTCTTTTAGAATAAAGGAAGACTGAATTCTAACTCGGGTGAGATGGGTCTTTGGGACACTAGTCATCTTCTTGGTCTGATGCCTTCTGAATAAAGTCGCTATTTCTTGCCCCAACAACTCATCTCTTGATTTACTGGCCTGTCATGCGGTGAGCAGTACAAGCCTGGACTCGGTAACACTGCCATTGATAATGGTGAGCAGAATGGTGGCATGTTTTACATGCATTTTCTCATTTAAATAATCAAGCTCTGCTGTGCCTTCAACCCCCAGTGCCATCTTCACTGTGCCTCAGAAGATGGATCCACCCACATTCCCCATAGCAATCAGAAGTGGTCTGGCAGAAGGTGAGCACTCTTCAGTTTGGACAACCTTTAGGGTAGGGGTAGGGTGGGGGTGATCTGGTCCTTATTCTGGATGAAGGGGAGCAGCCCACTTTCTCCCACTGCCAACTCCTCCTCCCACTGCCTTGGCTGCCATCCCCTTTGCTTGTCCATAATAACCTTCCCCACTGCCCACCACATGATAACTAACATTAACATAGCACCTCCTGGGGGTGAGATACAGAACTAGAAGCTTCTCATTCTAACACTGTTTTACTGGTGAGCAAACCAAAGTTCAGAGTAGTTAAGTAACCTATCCAAGGTCACACAGCAGGTAAAGAGCAGAGGAGAGTTCAGACGACCTCACAGCCCCAGTGCTTCATTATATACTGACTTCCCTCCAGCCTCCCACTCCAATCCATGCCCTTCCTACTTGGCAAACTGACTTCCCACGTCCTCCAGCAAAGGCCCACCTGACCTTCTGGGTCTAAGTTCTTATCTTGGCTATTAATTGCCATCATCCTCTCTGACTTCCTTTACAAAACCAAGAGAAGTTCTCCATCCTATCCTATAACAAATATTTCCTACCTATTAAAAAATGGAATTCACGCCTTCTCTCCCTACTCTTTTTTCTGCTTAATTTTGATGACACCCTTGCTGTGACAGAGCGTGAGTCTCTTCTGCACAAAGGCTCATTCCGTAACTGCCTTCTCGCTCAGAGAGCAGATGATGGAGCCGGTGGCTATGGTTGTTTGCTGGACATACTGCTCAGAGTGGGTGAAACCCATAAAAACTTGATGAGTCCAACAACGTGGAATACAGTTGCTCAAGAGCTCACAAGCGCATGAGTCGACAGCTCCGAGGGACCGGCTAGGTGTGCAAGGCAAGAGTCATAGGTCAGAGGGCACACTCACAGCGCTACCCATCCGGCTCTCTGGGATCGGGAGTATAACCCCATCGCCCTCTGCACCCCCCCAAGCCCAGGTTCACGTTCACAGGGATGGCCCCACCCCAGTCAGGCCCTGCATCACGTGTGACTCGCTCGTCAGCCAATTTCTCTGCAGAAAGCTCTTAGCAGTTAATTTCTGGCTAATTTATTATCCTTCAGCAGAGCCCTACAGCGCCATTAGCTAGGAGCCTGACACGACTGAGTGAAATATTGTCTAATTTATTATCTTATTACTCCTCTGGAACAGGATCAATTAATTACCCATTAAAGGATTTCAGCTGCGGAGATATATTAGGGGCCCTCTGCATTTTAACAGATGATTAGTTATACATGTTTGTTTGCTTGAAGAGGGGAGACTAGCAAATGAATAGAGGCGATGGGGAAAGAGGAGGAGAGAGGAGGCGAGGGAGAGGCTGCAGCAGGAGGCTGCTAATGGATCGCCTCTGACTCCGGGAAAATGGAGCAGTCAATGACAAGACTTATCGACTCATTCACTTGCGGTTTTGAGATAACCATATGTACCGGGGGAGGGGAGGGGGGCGCGGAAAAGCCCTCACTCAACTGCTTTTTCCATTCAATAAATTCGCTTCAGAATATATTGGATGGGGGCTTGATGGCTATTTCGTGTTTTGCAGAGTGCTGACACTGGTATGATTCAGTAATTATTGTTTCTTTTAAGTTATTGCTGTAATTTTGCTCTCTAAGATCCCAATCAATTTCTGCCTCTCAAGGGCACGCTTGAAGAGCGATATTTGAAAACAGCCCTCTGATAGATTGTGCTGTTAGACAGTGGCTGAGACAAATAGCCTAATCTGGCACAAATTAGCTTGGCTTCCACAGATAGTTTTATACAGCAATGTAAATTATATTGTCAGGCCCAGTCACTTTCCTGCTTAGAGTGCGCCTAACAAGGAACCATGGAGACATTATTGGTGACGCCGCACACTCCCAGGGCTGCTGCAAAGCCATTTGTAAGGAGAGAGAGAGGAGAGAGACTTGGGGTAACAAAAGCAAGGTGATCGAGCAGAAGGGAGCTAGAACTGGGAGGCGTGGGGGAAGCTGAGTTCTCCTGCTCAGGACGGAACTATCGGAACCGTCGGAAGGGGAGGCTACTGAGTGCGCGATGGGCTGGTCCAATCGTTGCAGAGATGGGGGAGCCGTGACGGGCTCCATTCGGAGGACCGGAAGCAGGAGAGGCAGTGCTCTGTTCGGAAGCAGCAGCAGAGAGGAGGCTACCTGAATCCCAACCTCCTTTCTGCCTGGAGAGATGGTTGGCGCTGGCCTGGAGGCGAGGGAGGGACCCGGAGACGGGCTGAGCTGAACTGAAGTGGAAGGAGGACGCGCTGAGTGGAGGGGGAGGAAAGTGTGCTGAGCAGAAGGGGCGGCCAGGCTGCACTGGCCATCCCCGGGAGGCGTCGGGGGATGCCCTGACCAGCCCGCGCTCGCAGGCTCGGGTGGGGGGGCGGGGCCTGGAGTCCGGGAGCCGCGGCGGGGCTCCACCCCCAGCATCCCTGCCAGGTGGGCGCTGGCTCAGCGGGGACATAAGCGCACAGGGCTGGGAGGCATCCCTGTCCCTTGTCGGACGTGGACCTTCTCTGCCTGGCCTTCGGAATCTGCACACACACCCACTCGGCCACCACAGCCCCCACGCTCCTCATCGCCAGCCTTCTCCCCAGGCGGACTGGTCTCCTGCACCACCCTCGGCGGGCAACTCCTCCTTCCCCTTCTTTCGCTCACGTCTAACACTCAGTCTTCTTAAACCAGAGAGATCTCAACTCTCTGTTGCTCTTCACAACCTGCTGCCTTCTCCAAGGCCCACCTCAGAGCCTGCCCCTGGGCCTGGCCCTCATGTGGCTCCTGCCAAATCAGATTCCAAGCTTTCACAGGGGTGGGAGCAGGCCCCGGACGAACAGTGGTAGCCATGACAACCTAAGGAGCCCTGGGTATGTCCTGGGGAGGGAGGGTCAGGGGCGACTGGCCAGGGTCTGGACAGACAGTGGTGAGTGTGGAAACACCCCGTCCACCCACCACAGGCAAGCCTCCACCCAGATGGGCTGCAGGGGAGAGCGCCCTTTCTTACTGCCCTGAGCTCCCATCCAAGGATGGTTGCTGGGTTTGGGTCTGGAGTCTTCCATCCCCCAGTTCTCAGCCTGAGCTGACATCACAGCCAAAAGCCAAAGTCCATCCTTTCTTGTCAAAGGACTGACATACGTTTCTCAGAGCCAGCACTGAGGACACTTCCCTGGAAGACTTCTGAGGGAAAAGAGCATCCACAAACATGGGCTCCTTGCCTGAGAAGGGCTCGAGAACACCTGCTGCTTCAAAGAAAGGTTTTGTTTTGAGTTTAATTTGGTTTTACCTGCCCATCCAGTTCTTGTCTGGTATTTCTGAACTGTTCTCAGCCAGACGCTTTCCCATCACCGCTTGGAACTTACTTATTCCTCAGTGACCCCCGAAGGGAGGTTAGTATTACTGCTTTGCTTCTTTAGAAAATGAGAGTCACATGCCTAGTTGACAAAAATACAACAGAAGCAAAAATGATGTTGACTCTTTTCATCCAATCTGATAAAAATATTGTTGTCAAGCAGAAGGGCATGTTTATTTATTGAACCCTACCATGTGACAGACAGTACCCACCTGACGCTTAATGGGACTGGTGCTTTCTCAATTAATTACAGTACTGCTGTAAAAATAAACCCTCAAAATGTATGATAGCCCCAACACAGTAGAAGTCTATTTCTCACTTCAGCTAAGTCTAGAGTGGCCCCCCTAATGCGTGAGGTCATGCTCCCCCAAGCAGTGATTGAACGGCCCAGCATCCTTCCATCTTGTGGCGCCACCATCTTCAACCCTGTGCTCTCCTGCATCAAGTCTGCAAGAGAAACAACATGGGAGTTTATCCATGGGAGCTTTTCTTATGGGCTGGCTCTGAAAGCGGACTGCATCGCTTCTGCTCACAAGGGATGGATAAGAACCAGAGATGCCCTCTGCACTCTAGGAGAGAATCAAGAATCTCAGATGGACTGCTGGTCATCTCTGCCACACCATCCAAGCATTATTACCCTATCTTACAGATAAGGAAACTGAAGTATAATGTCCAAGGTTACTAAGACTAGTAGATGCCGAGCTGGAATTTAAATCCAGATCTGTCTTACACCAAAGCCTGTGTTTATTCCACCAAATTAAACCATACAGGAAAGCGAAATCTAATCAGGAACATAAACTTTCAAGAAAACAGTCACTTTCCCCAAGACTCCAGTTGGAGAATTGGTTTTAGAACACCTAGTTGAAAGTGCTTTTTAAGTCTGATATGTGGTCCCCCTGAGCCACTAGGACCCTGGAACTCAGGAAGCAAAGCTGGATTCACTGCCTTTAAGCGTAAGGGCAGAAATTACTACCCAGTTCTGCAAATGATGAAACTTGGGTTCAGAGAGGTTAAGTGGTTTGCTTAAAGTCAAACAGCTAAAGGAGCAGCGGGCAGGACTGGAACCTAGTCTTCCCACTCCAAGGGCGTCATCGCTCCATTGACCTCACTGGGGCTTTTCACACCACAGCTGGAAATGATGTCAGCAACCATCATACTCTCCATGTTTAGGGCGCCTGTTAGTTATTACCTGAATCTAGAAATTGTGTGTTTTGAGGAGCCCACTTTCCCTTTCCCTAAATGGCCCAAAAAGTGAAAAAATGGAAGACTCCCAGTAATGTAGAGGTCAGGAGAGACCTCACCATCAATTCATGGGAGAGAACGACAAAGCTCCTCAAAGGCAAGAACCACATACCATTTTATTTATATCCTTAAGCCTAGCCTAGTACCTGAAAATCTAATGGCTATGCAGTAAACATCCCATTGACGGATGCATGCGTGAATGAGTGAATAAAAGCATTCCCTGTTTTCCCACCAAGGACTAATAATCAGGGTGACTTTCCAGTAGAGAGGGGCAAAGAAAAATAAGTCTCTTCTATTCATCTATTGGCTTTTGTGCATGACTTACTGAACTATTATTTTTGAAATTTTTCATGCAAAATGTAAAAACTTCACAACTGTATAGGTCAGTTTACCAACTCTTAGCATCTTTTATGTGGCAGTTGATACGCAAATTCCATCTACTCTGTGATAAATCCCACAAGACAGTGTTAGAATTTATGCTTTAAATGTTGTATTTTAAAGACATTAAGAAAGGAAAAATTATGTTTTTTTTATTTACTCCAGATATTTACCATTTGATGCCCTTCATTCCTTCCTGAAGATCCGCTTTTCCATCTGATATCATTTCTTCTTAATCTAAAGAACTTCATTTAGCATTTGTTGTATTGTGGGTGTGCAGGCAATGAACTCACTTAATGTCTTTGTTTTGCCTTCATTCTTGTAAGATAATTTTTACTGAACAAAAATTTGGGGTGGACAGGGTTTTGTTGTTGTTTTTTAATGACTCCAAACATGACCTTCCATGATTTATTATTTTCTTGCCTCTATCAAACCACTGTCTCCCTATGTATAATGAGTCCTTTTTCTCTGTCTGCTTTCCAGATTTTCTCTTTATACTCTAGTTTTTCACAGTTTGACTATGATGGGGTAAGGCATGGTTTTCTTCTTATTTATCCTGTTTGGGGTTTGCTGAGATTCTTGAATGTATAAATGTGTCTTTCATCAAATTTGGAATTTATTTGCTCATTATTTCTTCAAATATTTCTTCTGCATCATTTTCTCTCCTCCTTCGAAACTCCAAGCAAACATATGTTAGATATTTTGATATTGTCTCACAAGTACCTGAAGTTCTATTCTTTTTGTTTGTTGTTTCCTTTCTATTAAGATTGAATAATTTTTGTGATCCGTCTTCAAGTTCACTGATTCTTTCTCTGTCAGCTCCATTCTGCTTTGAAGTCCATTCAGTGAATTTTACTTCAGATAATTTATTTTTTTTACTTTAGATATTTTATTTGTTTACTTCTATTTTTCACTTCTCCTTTTTAACAATTTCTATTTCTCCACTGAAATTTTATATTTTGTCATTTATTTCAAGCATACTTTCTCTTATAATGAGTATAGTTACAATAACTACGTTAAAAGTCTTTATCTTTAAAATTCCAACATTGGGTTCAAGTAGAGGTCTGTCTTCATTGATTTGTGTTTTCTCTTGAAAACAGGTGGCACTTTTCTAGTTCTTTCTGTGCTGAGTAGTTTTGGATTATGTTCCGGATAACGTGAATGCTGGGTTGCAGGCACTCTGAATTGTTACATTCGGCTGAAGAGTGTGAAGTTGTTATTGTTGTTTGTTGTTGTTGTTGTTGTTGTTGTTGCTGTTGTTATAATAACTATTAAGGCAACAGAACTGGTCAAACTCAAATTGCAAATTCTGTCTCTTGGGGGACAGCTGAAATCTCAGTTCTTCTATTTTTAGCCAAGCTGCTTGGATTCAGCCCCACGCATTCTTGACCCAGAGATTTGGGTGGAGTTAATATTTAGCAACTGTAGTTGCCCCCAAAACTCTGTCATCTAGTTCCCTAGGCCAGAAAGACTGCAAGTTTCCTACAGGTGCTTTAGCTGACCCGTGTGATGCTGACTGCAGCTAATGGCAAGAATAAATGGGAAGCTTATCCCATACTAGTTCCTTCTTCCAAGTGTCACTTGTGCTTTCTGGAGGCTGTTTTGTTTTGTTTTATTTTTTAATTTTGCCCAGGGCTTATAGTTATTGTCTGTTTATCAAGGGTTAGTTTGATAGATGCCTACCAGGCCATACCAGTTGATCTCTCCCAATGTACTTTGAGAAGGGGAAAAAAAAAAAAAAGCCAGCCATTCCAATAAAACCACCCCACATAGCTCCTTGTCCTACTGCATTTCACAGACCTTCCCAAAAGTTTCAAAGGTGAGAGAGGTGTGTTGGTGGTGGGGGTGTGGAAGGAACTGAATTCAACTATAAATGCAGACTTTAAGTGGATCTCTAACATGTCAACAAGCATTTACTGGGCATCACTATGTGCCAAACAGGGCTCTTAATGGTTAGTACATGTCAAAGCTCTTCCAACTCTGATTAATAGGAATATACCATACGATGTTCTGTACTACCAGAGGCATAATTAATAATAGACACTATTTTGAGTACCAAATGTGTACCTGGCACTGACTCTAATATTAACATTACAAAGATTCAGCATTTTTGTCATCTCTATTTTACATGAGCGGGGTTACAAAGTGGAAAATAATCAGGTGTTAGAGGTAGACAGGCCTGGGTTTGAATCTTAAGTTTGACACAGAGTAAATGACCACATCCTAAGGCCAATTTCTTGATGCTTATGATCCTCAGCTAACTTATGTATAAACTGAGCATTCAAAGTTGTCATAATGATAAGAAAATCCTGGCTCATAGTAACTACTATTCTTTTTACAGATGAAAGGACTAGAATTAGAGAAATATTAGCTGTGCAGCAGTGAGGGCAAGAGGGAACTCAAGAATGCTTCCAGGTTTCTGATTGGAGCAACTGGCTATGGCGATGGTATTTTTCAAGAGAGGAAGTTGCAGATGATAAGGGGAGTTTGGGAGATGTTAAGTCTGCTGTGCTGGTTGGTGGCAGAGACTGCTAACTGTCCTCCCAGTACTCATTAGGGCGGGTCAGGGAGGAGAAGGAGCAAAAAGCCTTGATCAGTGGGATAAACTTGGTCCTTGGGCCTCAGCTCAGTTTAATAGATTTGCTTAATTTCTTATCATTCTATGGTGGGTGGACGCAGAACCACATTCCTCAGCTTAGCCTGCAACTTGCACGTGGGTTGGGTGTGTAAGTGCCATGTGCAACCACTGTCTCACTTCCAGAAAAGGAGCTGGTTGCCCTCAGCTTCCTCTTACCCCTTCCTATACGCGGGATCACAGTGCTTTGGAGACATGTGCACCCTGTGAAAGAGGACACCACCCCAGATGGTGACGTCACAAGATAGAAAAAACCCTAAGTCCCTGGACGGCTTCGTGGAACAGCCCCACCTGCCCTCCCCGGAATGGCCAGACGCTCTGGACTATGGTGTGAAAGGGAAGTAAACTTCACTCTTACTTAAGCCACCGGATTTCATATTCTCTCTGTTACAGCCAAGTAGCCAAGTGGAGCTGTCTGGTGGAAAGCTGGAAATAGAGTCTCAGAAGAGCTGGAGAGCTTTCAGAACATAAGTCTATGGAAGCTGTGACAGAGAAAACAGTGTGGGCAAGAGAGGAAACAGTGGGAGAACAGGGACTTGGCCAAAACCCTAAGGATCCCAACAGGAGGATCAGGTACCCAAACTCAAGCTGGTGAAGCAAATTAAGAAGCAAGCAGAAAGGTGAGCAGCCCCCAGGAGATGGTGATGTTCCAGGAAGGAGTGGGCAGTGCTGGGCAGGAAGCACTCAAGCTGAGTGTTTGGTTTGGTGTCTTGGAGCTCATTGGTGACCTTGGGGAGAAGCTTCAAGGGCATGGAGGAGAGCAGAAGCCACACCCAAGCGGACTGAAAGGCAACAGACATGATGAGTACACCATGGTCTTTCGGAAAGTTGTGACTGGAAAGAGAAAGAAAGAGGTAGCTAATCTAGAGATGACGGCGGAGGTAGCATTTTTTTAAGACGGAGGAGATCTGGATATGCGTAAGTCCAGGTGGACTACAGATGGAGGAAAGCATGAACATTAAGTCACAGTCCTACATCCCAAGAAGGAGAGACATGTTGGGATGAGCTAGAGAAAGTGGAGGAACTAGAGGCAGAGAGGAGGAGGGAAAAATGTGGCATCTATTTTAACAGAAGAGAAAGAGTTTCTGCCACCACACACCTGTTCCACTAATCTGAGTCCAGGTTCACAACCCTTTTTTATCATCACATTAGACAATCCAGTCACCAAATCAGTCAAGAGCAACTTATATAAGAGTTTTTGAATAAACGTTTATAATAGAGATCTAATTTTTGCAGAGTTTTGAAACCAAACTCATGAGTGAATCCTGGGTATTGAAACCGTCTACATTTTATTATATGTATTAAGATGCATATGCAAATCATATGCAAATCCAAATTAGGAAGCTCAAAGAGGAGCCCCTTGAAGGCAGGAATGTTATACAATTGTGGTTGGATGCCTCAGTCTAATGAGTGTGCAGTAAATATTCCAGGATTCAGGGAAGTTCAAATTAGATTTTACAAAACAATTGTTTTTGTTTGCCAACGGATTCACCACGAGGTACCTGCAAATAGCCCAGTAAGCCAGCTGCCTTTAAATTCTGAATAGAAACATACATTCAAATTTTGGCTCTAAACACGTTTGGCATTTTGAATGATTGCCGTAGACTCCAGCCACTCCGGGATTGTAGGGACACAGCTAGCGAGTAAAATCAAAAACCCAAATTCTCTCAAATCAGTGAGAAGAGGGAGGGCCACTGGAGGAGACATCGGTAGCAGAAAAACTTCAGATGCTGGGAGGTGGGGGGTCGGAGGTCGAGCTAGAAAGAGCCCTAACCTGCCTGGCCAGTTGGATACAGTTTGTCCCTGGGCCCAGGGTCATTTTAATAGACTTAATTTCTTATCATTCTATCGTGGGTTGACAAAGTCCAGGGCCTACCTACTTATCTTGCCCCTGAGGTCAGTTTCTCTTTAGGCCAACAAGTGATTATGGGAAGAAAATATGCAGCTCTCCACACTCTGGCGCCAGTTTTTCACTAAAGCTCTGAAACTCCCCCGACCGTGTCCTCGGTTCCTGAATTATTAGTCTATTCACCTTCTTGGCCCCCTGACAGATGTCACTGAGACACACTGACAGTTCCTGGAGAGCTGGGTTTCTCTCTTCTGGGTCACTGCAAGTCACCCTCAAGAACACCACTCAGATGATCCGGTGGCTGAGAACCCCAGCCTCGGCGTCATCCGCCTTCAGGAACAGAATAGACAAGTGACAGAAACCTCAGACTCCAGAGAGAGACGACCCCGTTGTCCAGTCGCTTCATTTTGTAGTGAACCCTGTGACCAAAGACGGGAAAGCAGCTTGCCCGAGGTCGCGATCAGCAGCGGGGCAGGTGATGGGATCAGCTCTCCAGGCTCCCAGTCCCACGTTCCCCTTAGTGCCCTCCAAATTGAGACGTTATCCCCTTTTCAAACATTTGGTCCCGGCTGTTTCTATCTTTTTCACACAGGTCAGGGAGGAAAAGCATGTACGCAACTCTGTCCATAGGCTTTATTTTTATTCGGAGATAAGAATGCATTTGGAGAGGATCTCTCCCCGAGTGACATATTCTTTCCATTTTTCTGTCCTGTCATTTTTGCACAAAAGCCCCTAGGCCTTCAAGGTCTGCTAAGTCCACCGGCCGTGGAGACAGCCAAGGGACCAAGGATAACCCTTGAAGACAGAGTCACACCTCCAGGGCCCCTTTTACATCTTCCAGGCATTCTCACGCATATATTTATACACGCATAAGCATGCACACACATGCAAACACACACACGTATGTGGCAGCCAAGTGAGCCAAGATGAAAATTTTTTAAAAGGCCCACGCAGGAGAGGGGAAAATGTCCCCTTTATATCTGCAGGCCGCCTCCAGCAAAAGCATTCCTAAACACGATAGGTTAAATATATTGCTGCCATTACACTCTACAAGAAACACATTCCATAAAAACGAAGGTGCTGTAAATTATACAAATATGATGCTAACAAGCCAGGAAACGCGCCGCTAATGAGGTCAGCTCCAGAACTCCCGCAGCGCCGCAAATCACGTGCGGATCCTGCTCGGGAGGTACCCACGCCATCGGGTCAGCATTTTCCAAGCGCGCTTGTAACCTGCTGTTTGGTGTATGGTTACACAGGTAGATAAAAAGCCTCCACTTCTCCCTCCTCGTCCCCCCCAACCCTCCAACTTTGTTTATGTGTCAAATATCCAAGTCACCAGACAGGCATGCTCTGCATTAATGTACCTGACTATTATGCCCATTGTTCTCCTGCTCGGAGGAGAGAATTAGTCACTCAGATGTGTAAATATTGGTTACCGTTTTGAAGCATGCGAGCTTTGTGTTTCTATCAGCCCCGTTCCTGGAGGAATTATGCATGCTGTTGGCACAAGGTTTTGTACACACTGTATTTGCTAAAGCTCTAAAAATCAAATAAACATGTTCTCGGCTCCTGAATTATTAGTTCATTCACCATCTTTCCCGTTAGGGGGGGAAACAATAAACACGCCGAAATGTGGCATTTAGGAACTGCAACAAGATTTCTGCTTGGCATTTACAAGCTGGAGAACCATCCAAACCCCTTCCCATGACTTTGTCACGTGGCGTTCAGCTCAGAGAAGCAAAAGGTTGCCTGACCCCTTGGCGATCCAGACCTCCCTCCAGGGTCAAGGTGCAACCTCCACTTCCCGACACAGGTCAGAGGTGGGGACTAGTGCTCTCCGAGCTCCAGAGATGAGGACAGAGAGGGAGTCAAGAGTAGAGGAGTCCAAGAAACCTACACCTCCCAAATTCCCAGGCCAGAGCCACATCTGTCAGGAGCAATCCGGCTTTCCCCTCTGAGCATTCCCGACTCTCTCTCTCTTTCCTGGCTCTCCACCAGGAGGACGACAGCTCCAAGACGGAGCTTAGAGGCATCGCTCAGAAAGTTCACCCAATATGGGCCCCCAACCCGGAAGCCATTTGGAAGAGGAGAGGGCGGCCCATTTAATAGGCCAATCCCGTGGTTTCTTGGCACATTTTTTTTCCATACCCGAATCCAGGGCAATTAAGGTTTAAAACCATTGAGGGTGGGTACAGAGAAAAGGGAGAAATTCAATGTGAGATGCACAAAAGGATGTCAGTGAACATTTAGCCGATAAATAGGATCACAAAAATATCTCCGACGTCCCCCAGCGCTAAGCAAAGTATTGACGGTACAGCTTCAGTTCAGAGCCAACAGCAGGGGGGGAAGGTACTTCTGTCTGAACCGCCTGGCCTAGCCCTAGTCTCAGACACCTGTTTATACTCCATCGCGAAGGTTTTATTGAGTCTGCTCTCCCCAGTCTCGGGGCCCTGCCGTGGATCTATTTGGATACACATATCATAGGTTTTGGAAATAACTTCAGCACATAAATGCCATTATTTCCCACTGAGTTGGTGTAAACCATATTTACTACTCAAACACTCCGCTCAAAACCAGGCTGCAAGGAAACAGGAGCAGCAGCAGGGACACCACCAACAAAGAAACCCGTGACAGCTACAAAGCACCACCACAAATCAGACACCTTCGCAAAGAGGCCTCGAGGTGGGACGCACAAAGCAGACGCATAGCAAGATGGCAGGTCGGACAGTGCTCGACACAGATGGGGGAAAATTAAATTAGTGACTCCCCGCTCTGAATTCAGTGCAGACTGCACGTGGGGCACACACAGGGCTGTAAAGGGGAGGGGAGGCTACAGAGGGAGGGGGCACAGTGAGAAAGGCTAGTTTTTCTCATCACCATAAAAATCTCAGCAGTCTATGTGATCAGAGACACGGGCATCTCAGGGTCTATACAGAGAGCCCCACAGCTGTTCCTGACACTCAACAGCTACATAATATCCAGCATCGTCCAAACAAGAGGGAACATCTGACCGGCAGCATCCCTACAAGTCAAGACTCCCTTCCCCCCGGGGTGTGACTGTCTCGCTTACTGCTCCAATCAAGAAAGATAAAGCCACCGTACCAGAGCCACACCCCCACCCAACATGGGGACTTTTTTGGGGGGGGGGATAAACATTAACTAAGCACCTTCTTTGTGTTTGGCACTGGAAAGGATAGAAAGATATGTAAGACAGTACTGTCTAACAAGGGAATAAGAACTGCTAAATAAGAAAATGATGGGTATATGGGAAAGTGAGAACAGCTTTTTAGGGGGAAAAAAAAGTCTAAAAAAGCAGTGTGTGATTCTTGACCAAGGGAGAGAGTAACAGGAGTTATAGGTGCTGAACAAGTCCCAAGGGAAGAGGGAGCTCTGAAGACTGGGGTGATGCAGGAAGGCTTCAAGGAGGAGGTGGGCTCTGAAGGCAGACAGGACTGAGCTGGGCAGGATAGAGAGAGAGGCGGAATGGATGCAGAACAACTGTGTGGGGTAAAGACCGAGGGGCGGGAACGAACCCGGTGTGCTGGTGGAGCCTAATGGGACCATTCTGACCAAGATGCAGATTTGGATAGGAGACTAGAGGCAGGTTAACACTGGAAAGGCTGGTGTTTCTACTGAGTAATAACAAAGCTAATATCAACCAAGGCCGTGGTTGAAAATGACCTGTGATAGACACAAGGCAGCCTTCAATAGAAGGAAAGCGCGTATCCATACATTCTACATAAATCTGCACCCAGGGAGAATGAGATCAGGATGCTGCGTGGGGAGGATGGAGGATGCAGCCTGCCTGCACATGCGCACTGGGGTCTTTCACACCCTCTCCCTCCTGGAAAGCAATGGACCAGTGTAGTGTGCTGACAAATAGCCCTGCTGCCTCTCAGGCAAAATATGCACGTTTAGGGGGAAGACAGGAGGGAGCGGGAGAGAGAGAGACAGAGATAGGGTTCTTCCAGGCCAGCAGAAGGTACTGGAACTCCGGGGGAAGGTCACTGTTTGTAGTGGGGATGAGTTGAGAGTCACCATGACCTGAAGCCGACAAAGTGTCAAATATGCATTTTTCTCTTTCATTTGACACCATTTTTACGAGACCTCTGTGCAGATGCAGCAAGCAAGAGCCCTTGGCTCGAGCTCTGCGGGGTTGGCAGATTTATTACAGAATTTGAAAAAATAAAAATGAAAATAGTTCAGCTGTCTAGCCAGGTAGAAGGGATTATCTCTACTTGAAAGAAACCACACCAAAAAAAGACCTACCCTGCTCACTTGCGCACTGTCTCTCTCTCTCTCTCTCTAGCACTGGCCCCGGCTCTCTTCGTGCCAAACCCTCTCCATGCCTGTCCCACCGCCGCGAAACTGCAGGCCCGAGGCAGCAGACTAATTCTTGCACCAGCCACAGAGGGGATGGGCCCAGGCCGGGAAAACAGCCCCAATCTGGGGCCCACAACGACCTGACTCCCAGAGGTGCACCCAGTCCAGAACACTTGTCCTCGGACCTTCCCCAGCCGGGGCTCAGCCCAAGACTGGCCCAGCCCTGATTCAAATACCTTATCCCATTTTCACAAATACTAAGGCCGTACTAGTACCAAAAACAGGATAGGGATTTACAAAATGCTTTCCCTCACATCATCTCATTTGACCAATTTTCCATTTTTACAGGATTTACTGAACTCTAGACCACATGCCAGGCACCATGTGGGGCACTGGGCTTATGAAGACCAGGCCCCTGCCCTCGGGCTGACCCTCACAGACCAGCAGGCAGCCTCTTCCAGACTCACAGAGATATTTAATTTATGCCCATTGGACGGCTGAGGAGACTGGGACTCAAGGAAATTAAGCACAGAGCCAGCAAGGTAAAAGAATCCATACGTAGGAACCGCTCGGCTAAATCCACGCACCTTCAGGGGTCGGCGGTGGGAGGGTGCATCCCGACCCTCTGCTTTCTGTCCTTGTCCCCCGTAAACACACCTTCCTCTGGGCCCTCTTCTCCAGCAAGCTGTGTTGCTTCCTGCCTTTATCGGAGGCCACACTCACCCAGAGACGGTCTCCATCAAGCCAGCTACAGCCCTGCTCCCCAGTACCACAGCACATTGTCTGCTCCCAGCTCCTTGCTTGGCCATGGAGAACTGGTTGGCTCTTCCTACCTCTCTGTAAACCTTCTACCCCCGACCCTTGTCAGCTCCCTAGAAACTGAGCTCCAGAAATCCCAGCTGGAGGTCGTTTACCAGGCCCCCCAAGGATACAGGGGGCGCCCTTCCCTGGCCGCCCATCAACCCAGCCCCTAGCCCTCCTGCAGGGTCCTGCCCTCCTGCCCGACCTCCCTTCTTGACCTCGGCCTGCCCCTCCCTGTCCCCTCCCCTCCTCTCACTCCAGCCCCCGAAGAAATCAGGGATTGGTGTTTGCCAAGTGCGGTGAGAAGGAAAAGAGCCAAGTGCCTCCCATCCACAGGAAGGAAACCATTTTAATTGAAAAATGAAATCACGGATTACATGCAAATCTTTGTTGGCAAAATTCAATTACCACCAAATTAAATGCATAGTGAAGCTAAGCGTCTTTGGGGCGCTCCATTTAATGGCTTCCTGGGGTGTGACCACAGCAATCAGGCGCGGCCTGGTAGGGCTCCTCCTGCTGAAAGAGCGCCCCGGGAAGAGTTCGGGGAACTGGTCTCTGGCTGCCTGGGGCCCCCACCTTTGAGCCTTAAATATTAGGTTATCTCGGCTGGGAAGTGGCCATGTAGGGCAGGAAGAGAGGAGTTTTGACTGGTTTTACCATTCAGCTTCCTGCCTTTCAAAAACTCGGCCTCAGCAAAGGAAAAATCAGAGAAGATTCTAGTAGCAACAATATTAAAAACGACCTCCCCAAATTACCTGGCCTTTCCCTATCATCTTATAAATGAGAACACTGAGGCTCAGAGCATCCCTTGATCAAGCTGAGACAGGACACAAGGTTACATCCGGCCCAGGACAGAGGGTCTAGTTAACCCTAAGGAGCAGGGTCCACTCTGCTAGGAGCTGGGGATGAGAGGTCCGCCTCCAGACTGCTGTGTATCATTTAATTCTACCTGGTGTTGGTGGCAGCGTCAGGGACTCTAGCCCGCTGCCACATTCTACCCTGTACACTCAAAGCGCATGTGCTGATTGCTTATAGGTGCGCCCGGCACCTTGCTAGGCACCGGACCCCAAAACCAGAAAGCCAATCTGTCCCGCATGCCTCACCCGCAGGATTGCATCCGGTCTTGTGAGAGTGGGCACTGCTTCCTATGAGACAGGTGTTAAAACAGACCCTCCAGCCAGAAAGAAAGAACTGTGTTCGCAAATCTGTGAGTCTCTACCTCTAGGTCAGCGCGTTTTAAAACCTCCCTTCATGTCTATTAATGAAAAGAACCCATATTTGATGGAAAACGCTAATATCATGGTAGTTTTGCTCAGAGAAAGTGGGGATGACCCTGGGAAGTTGACCTTGAATTACCAGATGCTTCTAGCTGTCTTGTATCGAAGCAGGAAGTTTCTTATCATGATAAGATTATTTCCACGTAGCCTATAGCCAAGACGCTAGAAGACGTCAAGGAAGATTTAAGTGAGAGGCTCTCCCATCGCAGCACCTGCCTGGCCCTGGGGCACCCCTTCCCTGGCCTGGCGTCAGACCCCAGGGCCTTACGCACACCTGCCAGGCAGAGAGCATGAGGAGGAGGTGATTTTCAGGCCGTCCCCGGAGCGGGAAGTCAGTTCTGAGAGTCTGAACAGCCACCCTGAGCCTGCTGAGAAAAGCCAGGAAGAGTGTGACAGGCCTGGACTTGGTGGGGAGATAGTCCCCCTCCACAGGGCCTGGGGCCCCACGGAGGGTGGCTCTCACCCCGACTCCGCCTCTGCAGAGCATGTGGGTTCTGGCCTTATCTGCCAGATGGCTCCCGGAGGGAATGATTTATTAGGTGCAGAAAGCTCGCTGATAAATTTTACTGCAAGTCCCCGGCAGAAGACTGGGGGTAGCAACAGCCCAGCGCAGGCAGCTCTAATGGAAAGTGCCGTCACCAAAGAGCAAAGCGTTATTTATGACTGTCTGTGATGCCGTTTGGGGGAAATTCATCATCGCCTCCCTGCTCCGCGCAGGCGGGGACAGCAGCACGGGGCGGGGGGGGCACGGGACAGGTGGGGAACAGCTAGAGCTTCTCTGGGAATCTGCCAGTGGAAAGCAAGGCCATATTTTCCCTGAGTGACCCAGCTCCCCCTGCCAGGCACCGACCTACAAGTCCCCTCCCCGTCCCGACTTGCCCCACTCACCCCGGACCTTGCCGCTCCCCTCCGCGCCACAAAACGGTGACTAGAAAAAAAAAAAAAAAAAACGACGGTTTCTTGTTCTCTGCGTGGACTGCAGATTCTTACCTGTCTGCATGGCTGAGGACAGTCCCTTCCAGAAGCAGACGTCTAAACCAAAGGACCACTCCAGTCCCCATCAAACTCCACACCTGAAAGAGGTTTTCTTGCTTATGCAAAACTGCTGGAGGAACGAGGCTTAGAGCGAGACAGTGACCCAGCTACGGTCGCCCAGTAGTCAGGGCCAAGGAGCGCAGGGCTGGAGAGCCACCTTCCTGGGGACACACAGCATGGCCCTGTGGTGGCGTCTCTCTGTAACTGAGCAGGACCCTGTGGGGCTTTCCAGGGTCAGATTCCCTCCCTCAAATCCTCTGCTGGAGCTCCTCTCTGAAGTACTCAGATAACAGTACCTCATGTATATTTCCTGAGTTTTCCAGATGCTAAAAACCACCACCCAAGGGGAGAAATTAACTACTTGACAATCAAGAGCACGTGGCCCCCAGAAGGGGCACCTAGGGTTTGGCAGTGTTGACCGCCCTGTTACCTCAACATCACCCAATCAGAGGACTGTACACGAGCTGATCACGCACCCTGCGACCCCTCTCCCTCACCTGGCCTTTAAACAGGCTTTGCTGAATCCCTTCAGGGAGTTCAAGGTTTCCTCGGGCATGCGCCACCCCATCCTCCTTGCTCAACCCTGCAATCAACCTTTCTCGGCTCTAAACTCTGACATTTCAGTTTGTTTGTCCTCACAGTGTGTCGGGCACACGAACTTGCCTTCAGTAACAGATGGAGACATTTGGGGGCTGCCCTTGTCCTAGCCCAGCCCCCTCCCACCATGCCAACAAATGAGGCAAGTCTCTGTACTTCCTTTTGGTTTTTGTAGAATAGAGTAGTCGTGGATTGCTCTCTGCCTCACATTTGAATTATTTATGTCTAAGTCTGTCTCGATGGTCAAATTAAATGCTTCTTGAGGGCAGGGCTTGTATCCTATTCATTTTTATATTCACCGCAGAGTAAGCAGGGCCCCTGGCACATAGCAGCCTTGATAAATGCTTGATGATAAAACCACACCGGCCAACTTCAGATCTACTGAGACGGTGGCCTCATGTGTTCCTACGCGTCTGTCACCATGCTGGTATTCATAGCATTACAAAGTAGCTGGTCCCCGCCCCACACATCCATCAGCATGTTTCCACGGAAAGAGCACTGGATTAGGCGTCAGGTGGGGTGGGTTCTAGCAGGCGGCAATCCCAAATATTCCCTGAGTACATAACGCGAGCCAAGTCAGATTTCACCCCTATTGCTACGATTAAGCGGGGTCAGCTCGGCTTACTCCTGCACGCCCTGGTATGCCGGGGAGCACAGGGGTAACGAAGCCTAACGCACAGGACTTCAATGAGAATGTGGGCATGAGGAGCAGCAGGAGGGCCCAGCTCTAGGAAGGGAGGGGACAACTTGCATCGGACGGTTCTCCATGCCAGGGACTGTGCTATCTCAGTTCAACCCCTTCACACAAATTCTGTGGAGTCAGTTTTGTTAGGATACTCAGAGTATAAATTTGAAAACATTGGTGTCAACTCCTTCACTCTCTGGCTGGGTGTCCTTCAGTTGAGTCATTTTCCCGCTTGTGGTCTTTTGTCTCATTCGGGAAATAAAGAAGTTGGACTGGATGTTCAGTACGGTCCCTTCAACTTCAAATCCACTGCCCCGGCCGTCCTAGCCCATTGGAGGTGTGGGATGTGAATGGGTGATCAGTACTTCCAGGAACAGTAAATTATGCATGAAGGGGGTGACTTAAATTTTGGCTTGAAGATCTGGGTGTTAAAGTTCCCCCCAACAGGAAATATCTGAGACTATGGACTGTCTCAGGAGGAGAAAAGAGTCTGGCAACTTTGGGCCCAGGAAGGAGCAGGCCAAAGAGGTCAGGGGGACAGGAGGAGAAAAGATTCTGGCAACTTTGGGCCCAGGAAGGAGCAGGCCAAAGAGGTCAGGGGGACAGGAGAAGACTCAGGAGACTGGTCCCCAGCCGGGTCCACCCTCTGCCCATCCTGGACTGGCGAGGAAGTTGGTAGTGATACCCCTTGTCAAGGCCCCGGCAGTCTCTTCACTTCGAGTCAAGACCCACACTGTGTTACTCAAGGCAAGTTGCTTAACTTTTCTGAGCTTCAGTTTCTTCTTCTGGGGACAATGATAACTTCTTCATAGAATTATTTTAAGGACTAGGTTTGACAAGCCCTAGTGAGGTGTCCAGTACAGAATAAATGGACAATGTGTATTTGTTATTTTGACTCTAATGTCCAGAAATCAAGTAGATTCAAACATTGACCACATAACCAGAAATTTCAAGATAATCGGTCAACATAAACTACTTTCTTCTCTTTCAGTTTTTCTTAAAACCAAGCCCAAATGATAATATGGATGCATAATAATTCAGACACATCTTAAAAACTGACCTCCATAAAGCATGACCGCTGCTCATCCAAATGACCCATCCCTTTGGAAACTGAGACTTCTTTTCCATTTTCCAAATGACTACCATTTTCCAGTACCTGGAATGCCATGGAATTTCAGGTAGCTCAGCCATGAGAAATGAATGTGGTATTTTCTGCCAGCCATCTAATGGTGCAGACAAGGGCAAAACATTCCTATCATTTAAGTGTCTGGCTCTCAAGCATAGCATTGTGGGCTGGTCTCAGGTGTACTGCGGAAGAATTCCTTAGAGTGTTTGGTAGACATGTTGATTTCCAGGCTCCAGACCAGAAATTCTGATTTAGTCTGAAATGAGGCCCAGGAATCTGCATTATAAGTAAGCAAGAGATTCAGATGTACATTCAGATTGAGAACCACTGATCTAAGCCAAGGGTTATTTTTCTATATAAATTTTATTTATACTTTCTCACCTTTTTTTCTGTCTCTTTGAATCTAATATTGATACCGTTAAATCATGGGGCAATTGAGAGAAAAGACAGAGAATATCTTTATCCTGACCTCCTGGCCCCATCAGCAACTTCCACTTATATTTTGAGATTCTCCCTACACTCAATGTTATAAAAAATTTCTCCCTGCTTTCAGACAGTCTTTGGGTTCCATAAAAATGTACTTAGTATTTAAGATAGCAGTAAAGATTTAATACTTTAAAACAGAAAATGGCAAGTAGGATTCATGTGGTGGAGCGCAACCAGTTGATTGGCAGGGGCTGTGTGGACAGCAGGGCGCTCTGAGGAGAAGCCCCGCTCAGGGAGAGTATGTGTCGAGTTCGATTAGTGATGCCTGGCATGGGTACAGTCAAGGGAAAGTGAGATAAGAAGTTACTTCCTTCCAGCTCAGCTTCAAAGTATCTTATCCTTCCAGAGGAGGAGTATTCAAAATGGATTAAAGGGCAATGTTTACATTTAAAGTTTCCATTCATACTTCTGTAGAGAACTTGTTTTCCATTCTTGCTTTTTATTTTTTCCTAACTGAATTAAAGATGTATTCAGGAAGCTGTGGTCCAGATAATGTAGGAAGCAATCTGAAATAAGAACAGAAAATTCTAAATGGATCCCATGGAAGCATACACACCAAGCAGCCCTTCCCTTCCCCCACACCAGAATGGGGATATTGGTTTTGTAGCTTCTTCCTGTGTGTGTCCCCAAGGATGGACTACAAGGTGAATAAAGGTGTTCACTTCCCAGCACCCTGCCTTCCCCGAAACTATTCCTTCTATACTAAGTGCCCGACCCACCCTCCACTGTGTTTTTATTGTAACCTTACCAATCATTTAAGGTCCAAATAAGACCTACCTCCAAACAAAAGACTTGACAGAAGACTTAACACTCCCAGTTGGAGTTATTTTTTCCATAATACTTGGTGACTTTATAAAAGCACTCCTGACCAGCTCCTTGTTATCCTCGTTAATCGTGTGTTTGCCTAACCCCCTCTGCCCCCGCCCCAGCTATGAGCCTCTGGAGAGTTGAGACAGAATCGTATTCACCCAGCGAAGTGAGCTGCCCTTGTGAGTATTCACTGCATTAAACTGAAAAGGCAGCTAGGCTCTGTTTGGTTTTGTTTTATAAACCCAAGACAGAAAATAAAGTGCGCGGTGAATTATGCAAGGGAAAGTCTTCTTTGTGTTTCACACTGTTCCAGATGCATTTGTGTGCAGGGAAGCTGGCTGAGAAAATGCCCTAACGGTGCATCCAAGGCTCTCCCCTGCTTCTTTAGAGTCAGGCAGCTCTCAGTGAGGTGTGCTCTCAAGGAGGCTTGGTTTCTGGGAAGACTCTTACCGCCCTGGGGAGTGTGCGGGTTCTGCCGAGAGCCACGACCCGCAGGGACGGGCACAGCAGCCAATGACAGCCCTTCAGGAGACGGTGGCGCCTGCCTGGCAGTATGGTCAGCAGAGCGGCCAGGGGGCCCGGCATCCAGCCCTCCGCAGCATTCCCAAGCCCCGAGGAATCAGAGTGGCTGGGCTTCCCTGCACAGCAGCAACGTTTGATGCCATCAGTCCAGGCTCAGTACCCCTCTCCTCCTCAAGGCTACCAAGTGAGCAGACAAGGAAGGCAGGAGGGAGGAGGGGGGTTGGGTTTACCAGCAAGTGGGTGCTGAGTCTGAGAGAGCAGCAGCCACCTTAGAGCCCGGAGGTCATGTGTCTCCCCCAGGGCTACGTTCCTTGATAATCTCCCAGGTTCCTTGATAATGACCCAGGGCCAACCCCTGAGGCTTCCCTCTGTAGTTGGTTGAATCCTCAGATGTCAAGCTCATAGATATGGAGGACTGAGCACAGGAGGGCTGATTGTGCTCAGTCATTAAGAGAGCATCCACAGATTTTGGTATCCTCCAGGGTCCTGGAATCAATCCCCCAGCATTACCAAGACAACTATATACAGAGGACGGGGGCAGAGGGCTCACTCCCTGCCACACCCCAAAGGGGGGCTGTCCGCACCGAGGCATAAAGAAGAGAGGTCTGTACTCAGTGTTTAGCTCTAATGGGGTCCCCTCCCTTTCTTACAAGGATGCTACGAGGACAAATGAAGTAATCTACCTGAAGTGTTTTGAGAGCTTTCTAAGTGCGACATAAATATTACAAAGGAGCCGCTGATGCTGGTAACAGTAATAACAATGGTGGTGACAGGACCATATCCACGGTCGTAACTTAAGGGAATATTTAAAATGAGAAAACCCAACCAAAATCAATCCACTGAACCTTATTTAGAAGAGAGGCTGCTAATAAAAATATTATGGGAATGTGAACTCTTGGGAAATAATGATGATTTTCTTCCATTAAAAGGCTCATCAGATCCATTTCCAAAGAACAGCTCAGTTAACTGTGGGCTCTTTGCCACTTGGCGCAATGAGAGAGAGAAGAAGTAGAGGGGGGAGGGGAGGAGGAGGAAGTGAAAGGGAAGAAGGTGAGGGAAGGGAGAAGAAGGAAGGGGAAGAAAAAATAGAAGAAGGAGAAGAAAGAAGGAAAAGCAGCAGCCATCCCTACTGTGCGCTGCAGCCCTGGGTTTGGGAGACACAGCTGACCTGAATCCCTACACCCACGGCCAGCTATTTCCATGCAGAGAGAGGCTGGCACTGTCTGTGATTCTCTTCCTTCTTCCTGCATCCCTCCGTCCCATCCGCAGCTGCTGCCAAGCTTGCATTCAGAGTCATTCCTAACGGACACTAATGGGCTGATGCTGTCTTTCTCAGAGTTGGCTGGGGTCACTCTCCAAAGGCAAATCCACCCAAGGATGAGATCCCAACACGGAACGTCCGTGAAGCCCCCGATGTGGCAGCTGGCAGGGTGCTCCCGTGCAGTCGAGGCCTGACCCCTGCTTTCTCCAATTACCCTGGTTAGGGAAGTGGGGGTGGGGAGATGAAAACTGCAGATGAGGGGAAACAACGGGGCTAGGAAGAGACAATTAAGTGGAAACCCAACCCCAAGGAGCCTGGGGCAATGAGGACCTGGTGAAGGTCGGACAGAATCCCATCCCATCGCAGGCCCAGGCAGAGACTGAATCCCTGCCGTCGCATCCTTCAGCTCTGTGGAAGAACTGGTACAGCAGCGATGGCTACTCTCACGCCATTTCGGTACTGGAAGGCTAAAAGCACCCTAACCATGAGCGTCGTCAGGGAAAAAAAATGCTAACAGCATTCTGGAACTTGCTGGGGCACCTTAATTCTGAGTTTTTGGAAACATCAGGAAGGCGTAGCCCGCAAGGGAAGTCGAGGGCTGAGATTGGCTGGAAAAGGAAATGCGGCACATTTATTTTCCTTAAAAGATGCTATCTGCCACTGACAGAGGCTGGATGAGGAGGTCAGAAGGAGTAACGCTGGGAATGTTCGTACTGGAGGGTCCGCACCCCTGGCCAACCCGGTTGGTCCTGCAGTGAACGCAGGGCAGTTTTCGGGGCAGAGGAGGCCAACCTGCAGTCAGGCAAACCTGAGGACCCCACCCCGGGCTCCGGCGCGCCCTGAGTACTCCATCTCCTAGTATTCACAGCAAGAAGGAGAGCGTTTTCTACCTCTCCTTAGTTACCACCCCGATGCAGCTCAAAAATTAGTGAAAAGCTGTCACCATTTTTATCGATTCTCAGAAGGCAAAATGATCTGGCCACTGACAGTGAGAGGCGGCCAGCCCTTCTAAGGCAGTGTTCCAGAACACTGGACACTGCAAGCGTGTTTTTGCCTTTAATTGACGTAGCTCAGAAACATGCGTGTGTCTTGGTATTTTTCCTAATGGTCATTTAAAGCATGGTTTTTATACTAAAATGCAGGTGTGTTATGATAGAACCTACAAAAACGTGGATGAATTTTTCATATTGAACACTAAAATTCAAACATTTAGCACGTGCTCTGAGATGTTTCAGGCCATCACATACCAAGAGCCTCTCACCCACCCCTCTCTGTCTTTACCTGAGGGAAACGGTTTAGGACGCACTGCTCCGCTCTGAGTTGCGCTCTGTCCAGGCTGGTCCACTCTCTGGCTAAGGGAGTCAATTGAGTCACTGAATCGTAGAATAAAATTCTACAATCTTCTGAGTCTGGACATAGTTTATAGAGATGTGGTTCTAGAACTTTCTCGCCAGAAGTCTTTGAGGCAGAAGAGTCACACACCAGGATGACTGAACTGGAATCTCCGTGTTGCAGAAGAATAAACAGATTCTTAGCTTTGCTAACTCCGTTGTGGCAGAAACCGAACTGTTCAGAGGCGCTCCCACCCTCCTGCCTCCATCCCTTCGAGGAGGACCCTGACGCCTTCCTCTACGCCCCAATCCCTCACTGGCAAACCCAGCATGTTTAGGTCTGTCACGGAGCCGGAGAGACGGAGAATCACTGGCCACACCAGCTTCTCGTTTCACCCAAAAGCGTAGCTTTGGGACCCGATCACCAGAGAGCATCCTCCCATTCCCCGACTAGGCAGAGCGAAAGATACCTGAGTCCTGCGGATGCTGTTCCCACCCACAATCATTCAGCAGGAAAGTGGGCGATGCCCTAGAAACACATCCACCAAACCCAAGGCCACTTCGTCTCCTTTATTCAGGTCTATATCCAGGCTGGTAACCTGGCCCTTGGCAAAACAACGGACTCCCAGGCAGTGTGGGTTTGCAGATGACACTGTGACCTGAGTACCATCCTTGGTGGATGTTCAGACCCATCAGGTCTGGATCCCAGAGCTTCCCTGGGAACCTGACCTCTTTCTGAGCTGGCTGGCGCCTTCTCAGAGGAAGTGAGAACTGTTTGCCCCGACACTCCTGAACTCAGAAACGTTTTTGAATAAAAAAGAGCAAAGCCTTTAAAAAGAAGGCTCAGCAGTGTCAGGATTTACTGCAAATTACTGCGAAGACGGCTTGTGCACGGGGAATTCAACCTCATTTCCAAGGCTCGCAGATTAACGCTCCCGTGACTCCTTCCTGAGACCTAATGTTGTATGTGTGAGGTGCTAAGGCATTCCTGTTGGGTGTCAAATCTTGTCTCCAGGGAGCTTAATTATTTTCAATACAGTTCTTGAACCAGAGGCACCCCTGTACTCAACCAGGTCCACAATGGATGTATCAGACAATGCTGACGTCCATGCTAGGAGGGACAGCCCAAGACAACATTTTTTAAAGAACTGTGATTCACTTGCTTATTCAAAAAGTACTCACCAAGCTTGTATTATCTGCAAACACTTTGGCCTGATATCTTCCTTTCTGGCTCTGTTGGTCCTGGTGTTGGGCAACAGAATGAGCAGTGAAACATGCCTGTTTACTCTACATGACTTCAGTGGAACATACTGGAGAGGGGGAGAGTTTCTCTATTGACTCCATCACCATCTCCATTCCTCCACCCCACCCTGTGCTGACTCCCAGGAAAAAGATGACAGAGTAAGGATGCCAAGAAAAACAAGAGTTCTTCACCTCTGAGTTTCCAGAAGAGATGCCCCCAATAGAGGGATTTTCAGAAGCAATTTGGACTCTCCTGGACTCCTGGCCCCCACTGACTTGAGAAGTCAACACCCACCTGAGACGTGACCCCATCCTATCTCCAGAATTCATTGCTATTTAGAAACCACCCTGGACTGAATACCTGAGTGTGGTGCCTCTTCCGCCCCACGGCTGCCCAATACCCTCCCCTACAAAATGTAGCTGGGAAGATTACGTGGGAGCCTCTCCACTCACCTCCTTAAACAGAAATAGTAAAAGTCATTTAAAATGTTTAGCATCTAATACCATCCATGCCCGTAGTTAGGATAATGACAGCCTTGAGATACAGACAGTCTATGCAAGGCAGTTTTGCACCATTTCTATTTGGCCCCTTTCTCATCGAAAGAATTTTTCATGCCTTCTGGAGGAAGTGACCCAGATTCATGCTTTTTAACACCACCACCCCCCATGCTATACCCATAAAGTCCAGGGGACATTTTAGAGCCTGAGATGCTCTTATTTCTAGGTGGCAACTGTATCCATTTTCAGGCAAGTCACTCCCACACCCTCCATTATCCTTTGTTGGGACAGCCTATCCCTCAGTCTTCCCCTCTGCCAAATGGGTCACAGGCACAAACAGCTTCCACCACGAGAGCCAGGGGAAGTAATCAGAAATGACCAAATGCCGAAGGTGAGGATGTACCCTGGGGAGGGTTAGACGGAGGGGAACACTGACTGCGGCAGCGCTGTTGGGACAGAACGGGGAGCACCCCCCCTCCCCTAGTCTCCTGATTCCCAGAGCAGCCCCCTTTCTCCCACACAATAACTCTGCCACAGAGACAAACGCTTACTAGTCCTACTCCCACGCGGGACTGAGATTCCCGAGCGGGTAAAAGCCTTACCCTTGGTGGGGGGGGGCTGCTTTTGATCCACAGCCAGGGGACCTCCAGCGCCCCAGAATCCCTGGCTCCCAGCACACCTCCCGACCTCAGTCCCTACATCTGGGTAAAGGCTTCCACTCAGCATGTGTGTAACTCAGAGCCACATGACACTGAAATGCTAAGTGAAGAGCAATTAACTTTTGCTTCTGAAAACCCACTTTAGCTTTCCATAACTCTTTGGGGGCCATTTCAACTAAGCCAAACCTCCCACACATTCTCCCTCAGCCATAAATTACCTTCCTGGCTTTAATTAGCTGCCGGCGTGCAAAACCCGGGCTGGGTGCTGACGTGGCTGCTTTCCCCACAGGTCCCATTCTGTCACACAGACTCCAGGAGAAAGGCAGCTACAGGAGCAGTGGGGCTGCCTCGGTGGGGATGTGGGGACGTGAGCATGGGGCCAGCAGTGGCCTCACCTGCCCGCAGGGTGGGGAGGAGAAGCCCAGAAGCCGGGGTGGGACTGAATTCTACAGACAATGACATTAGCTGGAGGGGCCGCTTGGCTCCCTGGGTTGTGCCCCCAGGTCTCCCCTCTCACCAGTCTTTCCTTCCTCCAAAGCAACACGCGGGCGCACACACACACACTCTCACACACTCACACACTCTCTCTAGCCCCCAGGTATCCAATATCTTTATCTCCCTTCTCATTCTTGCTAAGGGAGAAATTACAGAGCTTACTATGTAAGTCCTCCCAGGAGAATTTGCTGGATAATTGTGAGCTAAGCTGGAGTCCAAATGAATAAATCTCTAAGGGTGTGATTTTAGTCACATCTGTGGGCTGGAATCGGTACTGGCTGGAAAAGAAAGAAGTTAAAAAAAAAAAAAGGCACCCTCAGAATCCCCAACATCATTCGGAGCCCAAGATTAAGATTTGAGGTGCTGCTTCTAACCGCAGGTGTGACCCTCCGTAAGTCCCTTCCTCCTCTGGGCCAGTTGCAGAGGAGAACCGTGATGGATGAGCCGGGTCCTCTTTCACCCTGCCGTGCGGGCATGTGTGTGTGTGTGTGTGTGTGTGTGTGTGTGTGTGTGTGTGTGTAGGGGGTGAGTGGGGAAGACACATTCTATCCCTGACCCGGGTGCCTGTGTATCTGTTTTTCCTCAACCCCACCCCTTTCTTCTAGAGTCTACAATCGTGGCCAGGGGGCAGCATCCGAGGGGGGCTGGTGGCCCCACCCCGGGAAGCCGGGGTGCACCCACACACACCACCCTGGGAGCTGCCCCCGGCCCAGTGGGGGCCCTGGGAAAGGACCAGAAGCCCTGCTCTCACTCAGTGGAACACACTTACGCTAACGACCGCTCTCCTCCAGCCTCCATCCCTGCTCCCATCTCCTCTGACAAGCCTAACCTTCCGAAGCCCAATTACAGGCCGCATTCGTCTGCCCTTCCTTTCTCAGGGAAAAAATTACAAGTAAGAAGTCCAAACACGAAGCCCACCGCCAGGCCCCGCTTGTCAGAGGAGGTGACAGGCGGCGGGCACAGCCCGGCTCCCGAGGAGGGGGTGAGCCCAGGACCCAGCCGGCGGATCCCGGCCCTGGTTCCCCTCCGCGCCTCCCCAGTTAACAGGCAGCCTGTCGGCGGGGCGGGCGGAGGCCGGCAGGCAGGTACCCGGCCTGTCACAGCCGCCAGACAGGCCCTGGGCGCCGCCCCCGCCGTCTGCTGCTTCCCAGCCTGTCACACACCCCACGCGGAGAGAAGGGAGCAGTCCTCGCCGCCGAGGAGAGCGGGGACCGCCAGCCCTCTCCATCCCGCCCTGCAGGTGGCCCGGGGCCAGCGCAGGCCAGGAGTCCACCTTCCGCATCCCTGATCCCCACCGGCAGGGATGCCCAGAAGCGATTATTAGCGGAGGGAACTCCCAACTGGCCTAGGAGACGACCTGAGTGTTGGTAATATGGGACTCCTAAGACAGGGGGAGGGTAGAGCGCATGCTTCGCGTGCATGAGGTACTGGGATGCATGAGGTCATGGGTTCAATCCCCAGTACCTCCGTAAAAAAAAAATAATAATTATTATTACCAACCACACACACAAATTTTTTTTTAATTTTAAAACATAACAATTTTTTAAAGAATTAAAAATAAATAAATCTCTGCTGAATGAAGGAGGGACAGGAGTCAAGTTCTACCGTGGCTCTCCCAGCCTCTTCAGTTCTGGAAAAACGTAGTATTATATGTTCGTAACCCTCTTTGGGCATCAGTCCAACTACCAGCATCCCTAGGCTGCCCCATTTGGAAAGAAGGAGACAGAGAAGAAAGATGCTAAGAAAGGAGAAACCAAGAATGGAGAATGGTGAGAACACACTTGAGCACGTCTAGTCTCCTCCCCACCTGACAGCAGGAACACCGGCATTTAAGCCCCGTTAAGCATCATATGTTTCAGGCCTTGCAAAATGATACTAGCAGTGGGGAGGGAGGAAGAGAAGGAGAAAGAGAGAAATGATCTCTCCAAACTGGTCGCTAAGCTACAGAACTTACAAATATATAACCTTTCATGTGCATGCGGCAACCTCCCCCCTTGTAGAGGGGAGTACAAAGTGATGGAGACGGAGATAAAGAGACACTAAATGCCAGCTCCTATCCATGGCAAGGAAGACTGTACATCAAATTCATTAATTATGATCCAATTTGTGCTTGCGCAGTGAAGGATCATCATTTGCCATCAAAGAGATGCCCTTCCCTTATTAAAGCCATTGAGATGCTCAGGAAGTGCTCAAGGGTTTGAAATTCTGTATTTGAATTTCACACATGCTTTTTACTGCTGGGACCAGAACTCAATCAACACTTGATAGTGCTGACACCGACATTCAAGCCACAGGGGTCTTCACTCCTTCACGACAGACCTACAGAGAGGACCGGGTTAGGAAATTTGCTAACTTGTTCTTCTCTGGATCTGTGTGCGTGCGTGCGTGCGTGCGTGTGTGTGTGTGTGTGTGTGTGTGTAACACATAAGCCTGTACCTTTTTTTAAAAGAGTTGAGGTAGGAATAAAAGGACCCCAGCCAACTTAAAGAAAGGAACAATTAACCTCATCTCTCTCCGATATCCAGTGCCCAGCTGTCCGGGAGTGGAAACCGTGTCCTCACTTTCATCTCAAAGCCAAAGCAACATAAACATGTTGCTAAGAGACCAGACTTCTCTTTTAACTCTGGACCCCAGCCTGTGGTCCAAGCCCAGACACGGCGGGCTGGGTTAGGAGCCAGAGCTCAGAGGCTTTTACTCTTTTCTTTAGCAGCTCCTCAGCAGGGCCTTGGTTCTGAGTTGCCTTTTCCATCGCTGTCTCTTGCTTTTAGGATTCAGGCTGAATCAGAGAAAGTCACTGGATTTCTCTAAGAGCTGAATGAAAGCATACTGAATGGCACTGACGCCACAGGATGGAATGCAATGGACTGGAACAGATGGAATATAGTTTGGAAAAACCCTCCCGCCATCCAAAAAGATCTTTCCTTTCCTGAAGCTTCCCCACTGCAAGCAAAGAGGCTTCCGCAGTCTGGAGCCTGCGCCAGCCTAGTTTATTGCTGTAGCATATACAATGTAGCATACTATACTACAGCATATAGCATTGACTACAGCATAGTATCTATGGTCTCCTTGACTGTAGGCCGCGGAATATCTGTCTTGAAATGGAATAGTCACATGCAGCCAAAGACAGTGGTAATATCAAATCCCCTCACAACCTAAGGGGGTGCTGGTGTTGTGTTCATTTTACAGACAAGGAAATCTGACCCAGAGAGGTTAGTTAAAGAACTTGCTCAAGATCATATAGCTAGTAAAGGCAGAGAAGGAATTCAGACTTAGTCCTTTGTGAATAAATGAGGCACAGGCAGGCAGGAGGCTCCATCCCCTGGGTGGAAGAGTAGAAGTCTGGCATGTCTTCTCCATCCCAGAGGACCCGTGAGTGCCATGAATGCCACACCCCCTTTTTGAATGACTGACGGAGGAATTTCCTCTCTATAATTTCTCCTGCTTTGGTGTCAAGCGTCTGAGCAGTCCTTGTAGCTCCTTCACGATGGGGCAAGGGCAAGTTTAACTGCATTTAACAGAAGGGAAGGCTGAGGCGCAGAGAGATGGGAGACAGTGAGATCGCAGCTCCAGTTACCTGGCCCCTAGCCGGCCTCACTCCCACACCCCAGGGCACAACCCCGCTCCTCCCCTCCTCCCACCTCCGAGGTATGACTGACAGCCCTCAGCTTCAGGGATCAAGCCCTCCAGATAGAGTTCTTGACACCAGATGCCTTTGGAGCCGACAGGCGGCGGTGTGGGGAGGGCAACTGTTGGGGGCAGTGAAGGACAAAAGCCTTTCTAAAAATAGAGCAAGGAAAGACCAGAAGAGTAGGTGTAAAGTCACACGGAGAGTCAGGCAGTGGCCCTTCCAGCCCCAGCCCAACGGGAGAGTGGGGACTCCAGGCGCCACAACCAGGGGACCACTTGGGCAACAAGCACGCCTCCGCCCCGAGTGTAAATTACCAACACATCTTCCCAAACAACGTCCGGATTCCCACTTCCTGGCTTCACAACACTGTCCCAAAGACAATGTCTAAAAGGGGTTTTCTGGGCCTAGGCTGGTTTGGGTTTTTTTTTTTCCTCTTCCTTTGCCCAACTCCCACTGATGTTCCTTTCTGAAATTCTCTAAATAGGAAAAAGTGAGAAGAACCGTTTATGTCTCCTAATGGACATGGATTCTAAAAAGGGATGCTCTGCCTCCCCAGGGTGTCCCCCCAGTACACACATCCCCCCATTAAGACGGTCGCTCACCCCCCACCCCAAACATCTAATTCCACCCGCCTCATCCCAGGCCCTGGGTTCAGGCCTGTGAGAAAACCCAGAAATGGACTACAAAGCCACCGCCCTCAGGACACTGACGGTCTACAAGGAGTTTTTATGCCGCCACTACAAACAAATCATTCACAGCCTGTGCCTCAGTTTCCCTTCTGAGTCCTTTTGGCAAACCACACACTCTCTTTCATTAGGGCCCGATGCCTAGAGTTGACCCCTCTCGTGGGGGACAAAGATGACATCTGAGGAGCACCAACGCTGTGCCAGCCCCCGGGGCAGGCGGTCTGACAAATGCTCGTGATGTCTTCAGGAGAGGTCGTGTTATCTCCAAGAGGAAATCATGGCTCAGAGAAATCACACAAACTTCCCACAGTCCCCCAGCCACGGAGGGCAGAGAAGGGATTTAAATCAAACACCCAGGAATGTGATGGACTCACCCCTGAGGAGCAGAGGGGAGAGCTGAATCCCAATAATAATTGAACAAACTGTCAGGGATGATCTCCGCCGCGTTTACTGAACACATGCCAAGAAAACCCACCATGTTCAGACTGATATTGTAAACAGGGACAACCTCTTTGGAGAGCAATGTGGCCATATCGACCAAAATTTTGAATGCACCAATCCTGCGTGCCAGAAATATCATTTTTATGAATTTATCCAACTATACAAGGACGCTTGCCGAAGCACCGTTTGTAATAGAAACAAGCTGGAATGCACCTAAGTGTCCATCAATCAGTAATGTGTTAAATAAACTGGCTCGTCCGTAAAGTGAAATATTAACACTAGGCATGCATTAAAAAGAATGAGGGAGGACTGTGGGTGCTAACATGAATGTACGTTCACAAAACGTTCTCCAAAGCAAAAGCAAGTTGCAGTTGTATGCATACTATGATCCTGCTGACTTAAAAGCCTTTTATATATGATACACTCATACATACATCCATGCTCAAAGTGTCTGCAAGACACACACCGAGCTGCTAACAATAGCTACTGCTAAAGAAGGAGTGGGGCCAGGAAGGCTTCTACACTGTCTGGTTTGCTTCTACAGACCCTGTATTAAAAGTTTTCAGTAACAGGTATGCAGGTCACTGAGTTGCGCCTGTTGGAGAGCAAGCCTTCAGAGGAAGTACAGAGAACAGGAAACCCAACGCTTCCACATGGACCTGCCCCCAAGGAGCCCAGAGCCTCAGGATTTGAAGCCCTTGGTAGGAACCCATGGTAATTCACGAATGCCCAGGTTAACTCACACTGCACTCTTACTGGTCCTTTCTGCAAGAGCTGAGGCACCCGAGGAAAAGCAGGGGATGGTGGGCTTGGTATCAGAACACATGGATCCAAACCTGGCTTCAGGACGTTGGGGCAGGGAGGGGGGTGTCACAATCTCTCTTTGAGCCCAAACTTCCTCATCCATGAAACAAGGGCAGTGCTAGAACCCACCTCATAGCCTTGCTGGGACAGTTCACCAGAACAAGGAATGTCAAAGCACATTTTAAAGACCAGGTTGGAAACTGACAGAAGGAAATGAATTCACTGACTGGTATCACCCACGGAGGAGGCTGAGTCACGGGAGAAGATGGTCCCACTCCAACACTGACCCTGCCCTCTCCCCGTCTGCGTTGACATGAAAGCATGATGAAAACTACCACAAACTCACAGACTCTCCAAAGAACGTCCCCCACCTCTCCCATTCCAACCTCAAGCGCTGGCGGTCTGGGACTGTGAGGCCATGCAAAATGACCCCGGAGAAAAGTGCCCGCCAACGAGTCTTCCGGGTCAGCCTCTAAATCCCCAAGTAAAGATGAGTTCATTGGTTTGTTGATTAACATCACTGCTGCCAAGAGACCCTCGATGCTGAAACAGCAGTGAAACAACCCCGGAAGCTTCCAACCACGGGCCTCGCGTGGTTCCTACCTTAGCTCCTTTGCTCACACCCTCTCCCTTCCTTTCTTCCCCCTCATTCTCCAGCCACTGCGTCCCCATCCTATCCCTCCATCAACAGAAATTCACTCCCTTAAGAGCATCCCTGGGCTGGAGGAAGTAATCATTAACGTAGTGGGCTGATATATAACATTTAGTAATGATGAGAAGGAGAAGAATCCAGACTTGGGGAAAAGAAAACCTGAGTTTAAATTCTACCTCCATAACTTGTTAGCTGAGTAATCCTGCATCACAAACCTCAGCTCCCCAGTAGACCAGGGTTGGTTATAAGACAATTCACATAATTCAGAGATGAGCAGGTGAAGCGGCCGTACACACGTAGGTTACAAACGCAGGCGGGTATCACTAAACTGCCTTACAGTTCAGGTTTTCCCAGGTTAGTTAACGGGATCATCTCAACAAGTCTGGGGGTGACACGTGAAGAGAAATGAAATTCCAGGACACTAAGCCATTCCCCCCAAGTCATTCACCTGGGGAAGGGGGCGCCTGAGTGAGGTTCTCTGACCCTGAGTCCCGTGTTCTTCCCATGCTGGGGGTGGGGGTGGGCGGGTTGTGTTGGAGGGTGTCTGTCTGTGGGTCAGACTCACTGCCATTCCATCTAGCTTCTCTCAGGAAAAAGCAATAGAGTGTGAGCCCAAGAGCTACCTAAGGCTGGAAGGCAAGGCTGAGTCAGAGGGGAAATGTGCTAAGACAGAGACTAGCCACGAAGGGGGTGGTGTTCCAAGAGCCTGTTCAGGGAACAACGAAATGCCAGTCCCACCAAGAGGCCACTGAAACCAGGGATATACGGAGGTGACTGCAGACTCCCAAGGCATCTGGCAAGAAAGCATGAGACCATAAGAGGCTATTATACACATAATAAAGGTTCTTTCTGACATGCGGGCAAATATAAAAAAAAAATCAACTCCTTGGAAAATGTCCAAATGCTTCTGAGATTCTCAACCAGTTCTTCAATCGATAAACACCTGCTGAAGAGCTGCCATGCACAAGGCAGGCCCGGGGCTGGGCTTCAGGAGCTTGGGAAACGCACGCACAAGCGCTCACCACCTTCTGTGTGCTGACGCTTACTTAGCCTTGGAGGATGGTGTTTTCTCTGCAAGGAATTTGTACTCCTTCACACTGGGGAGAGAAGATGCAATTGCATCAAAATGTAATTAAACCCGAGGTCGGAGGCGCTGAGAGCCCAGGACGGTGCCTGCGGGATGGGCTTTAGGCATCCAGAGACAGAGAGGGAGAGTGTTCCACAGGCTCTCAGCGCTGTGGACACAGCCCTCCCTTCCTTCGCGTGGACTTTGAGCGCAAAAGAATTCTTTCTGTCTCGTAGTCAGGGCAGAGGGGAGTCAAAGCAGTTTCTCACAGTAGGGCAGTGCCTCCGTTTGGTGTGCCATTAATCTGAGTGTTTAATTACATAATAGAACGTAACAGAAAACACCAGATTGCATCCGAAGCCGTGAAGGTAAGTGAACACCCAAAAGCACATGCATACACGCGTACACACAGGTATGTACTGGGCCACATCAGAAAATATGCTTCTTGCTAAGGGTTGCTGTGGTCCAAAAAGCTTGAAAAACACTGAACTAGGATTAAGGGAGAGATGGCCCTGGAGGACAGGTACTTTATTTAGAAGGAAAGTGGGGAGCAAACAGAGACCCTTGACCTCCCAGCCCCTCTGATAGAGTCAGACCTGCCTCCCTGACTGTAGAGCAACCCCCCAGGATCCCCCCGACTCCCCACCCCAACCTGAACTCTTCCCCCTCACCAAGTCCATGACCCTGACCAGTGGTCCCTGGTTCTCTGACCGAGGACTCCGCACCAAGCAGGCCTCGTTCAATATTTCAGTTCTTTCAATATTTCATGGGCCAGGTTACATAGAAAGTACTCCAGCTCTGGAGTAGCTGTGTGACTTTGGGCAAATCATTTAGCCTCTCTGAGCCTTCACTCCTTCATCTGATGGTAATAAATGGGAACGGAATGCTTGTGTCTCTTGTCTCCTTTATAACATTACAGGGAGAACCTGTATCTTCTACGGATTTTGTAAAAGCCAGTCCACCCCCACCCTCGTGCCCATGATGCTGTAAACAGTACCAGTCACATGGTAGAAACTTACTATTATCTGACTTGGAAACTGCGCTGGGCAGAAAGCAGACACTAACACCACCATTGATGGTGGTGTTACCAGCACGCCGGCAGCCACAGCCCACGCCCCCACACAGAGGCCAGCGAGCCAGCTTCCCGGGCATCAAGCTGTAGGCCCCACAGCCTCCCGCTCTCTCCCAAATCAGAAAGGCCTGCGTTTCATTTAAGACTCTGCTCCTAGCCATCTTGAAATTCTTCATAATTGTGGACCAAGGCGCCTCCATTTTCATTTGGCCCTGGGCCCTGCAAATTATGCAGCCAGTCTTTACCACATCTAGAAGGGCCTCCCCGACAGAGACATTTTCGGAATGTGTGGCCTTCTTTCCAGTTCTCTCTTCCAGGAGTTATCACAAGCGGTGATGGCCTGGAAGACATGTATGGAAAGATCTCTCACCTGGCCGAGGGGTCTGAGGCCAGACTCCGTGTCAGGAGGCCAAGCTCCCTGACCAGGGAGTTGGAGACACTGCTTGGAGTTAACAGGGCTTTGGTGTCACTGCAGACACTCCCTGCGGGCAGCCAGCACGAGCCCTGTCTAGTCCCAGTCAGGCCAACCTGGGAGGTGAACACTCACTTAACCAACCCGCCCACCAAACAAATCTAAGAGGAAGGCCTAGATATATACCTGAGCAGCATTATCCTTAGAAAACCCAAGACATGTGGCCACCGTAATTACAGCACTGCCTATAGTCCCACAGAGTACTTCCTCATGCCCATCTCCTCCACCAGTGAACTCTAACATGACCTTGGTCTTTGGATGCCCAGCACTCACCACAGGACCCAGCATGGCTGAGTGACAGATGGACTGACTGATTTACAGTCTGCCACCTCACTAGTGGGTGCACAGTTGAGAGGTACCAATCATTGTTGAATGAATTTTAAAAAGAAAGAGGAGGAAGAAGAGGAGAAAATGATAGCAGAAAAAGAGGAAGGAGATCCCACCATCTCCTTCTGTCTCCCTGGACTTCATCCCAGGAGAATGTGGTCCTTCAGACTTCCACATACACTACAAACATCCGTCCTCCATACTTCAGAGGATTATGGGGAGAAACATGCAAGAAAAACAAGGGCAATAAAGTAGTGTGCCATTTAAGGGCTGAATACACACTCTTGGTGGTACAGCTATGGAAAACAGGATGGAGACTGCTCAAAAAAATTGAAAATAGAGCTACCATATGATCCAGCCTACTCTACTTCTGGAGATTTATCCAAAGAATCTGAAAACATTAATTTAATAAGATATATGCACCCCTATATTCAGTGCAGCATTACTTACAATGGCTGAGATATGGAAACAATCCAGGTGTCCACTGTCCATGACTGGATAAAGAAGATGTGGGACATATATACAATGGAACACTACTCAGCCATAAAAAAGGTGAAAGCTTGCCCTTTGCGAAAATATGGATGGATTTGAGTGAAATAAGTCAAACAGAGAAAGACAAATGCCAAATTATTTCACTCATATGTGGAATCTAAAAAAAATAATAATAAAGGAACAAAAAACAAACACAAACACACAGACACAGAGAACAGAATAGTGGTGACCAGAAGGAAAGGGGGCGGAGGAGTGCAAAATGGGCAAAGGAGGTCAACTGTGTGGTGACAGATGGAACTGAACTTCCAGTGGTGAGTACGGTGTAGTGTATACGGAAGTCAAAACAGAATGTTGTACACGTGAAACTTACATAATGTTACAAACCAGCGTGACCTCAATTTCTTTAAAAAAAAAACTGTATGCAAATGAAGACAATGTCATTAGCACATGAGGGCTGCTTTATCTGGGCCATGGTTCACATCACCTTAATAACCAGAACTGAAAGTGTGACGGGGGTAGGAAGACAGGGCAAACCCCCAGAGGGCCATTGGACCTCTCCTGGCTTCAGGACCCCAGGAATCCCAGTGACCTTTCTGACCCCAACACTTCCCCACCCACCACCTCTGGTCCCCTCATTACGAGTCTGAAAAGTCCTGAAAAACCTTCTACTGAGGTTCCTTTTTATTACGCACACACACACAGAAAGAACCACTCCTGGATTTTGTCTGTTGTACTTTTGTTCTTGGATCTGTTTGTACTTATTCAGAAATTACATAATTAAAAAAAATAATATGAAGTAAATGTGCACATGAGCCCGTCAAGCTGCCTGGGCCAACATTCACTTGGGAACTACAGTGACAGCTCCTTGTTTTTAAGCACAAAGTATGTCACACCTGGAAGTAATTAGCATAATTTTTACTAATTTATAGCTAATTACACAATTACTTTTCTATGAAAGGTTCTGGAAAGACACTCGAAGCAAGTTGCACCAAATCCAGCGGCGAGAAATTGCTTGAAAACATTTTGCTAGCTTCAGACATTTAGAAGGAGGGACGGGGGTGGGGGTACACCCAGTAAAGTAATTCTTTCCTATTTCGGAGTGTTCAAATATGACAGAGATGTAATTTCTCCGGTAATTTGCAAAGCAGAATGTCTAAATGTCTCTGCTAATCCAGCCCAACCAGAGGCAGCTCTGAAAAAGAGCTCCAGCCCCAGCAGAGGGTGTTGAGAACACCCAGGACGGAATCTGGGAGGCACTGCTTTGCAACAACAATTAGTTTTGTGATGGAGCCAAAATCTGACGGCTCTTCCTCCAGGAGAAAACCACCTTTGTGACAGAATGTGACCCCTCGCCAGTGCCCTGCTCCTGAGAAACTGTGACTTCCGGAGGCTGGTGATGGATTCAAGCCTTGGGAGCACTTGTTCTCAAAGTCAACTTCCAGGATGCCAGGGCCTGAGTATGTCACGTTGTCTAAACAGTGCCAAGAGAAACAAAAACACTCTTGAATTCAATTCATTCAACTGACACATTTTAAGTTCCTACTCGTTACCCTGTATTCAATGGGAAGATTTATAAAAGGAACAGTTCCTGCTTTCCCTAGTCAGGCGAAGAAAAGAAACAACAGGGCAATCAACCAACAAGTGTGCCTGGAACGCTGCTTTAGGCAGAGGGGGGAGCAGAAAGGAACGGGCTGCAGCACCTGCCCTCAGGAGACTGATGGTCCTGAGACCAGAGCCACTCGTGGGAAGCACGTGACCTAGCCTGCATCCATCCCGGGCCAGTCAGCGTCAGGCTGGGTGGCCTGGGCAGCCAGTACTGCTAAAATGGGAAGCTGAGGGAGGCCACAGGAAGATGACGGAGTCCCAGCCCTACAAGACCAGCCGGGGCGGGGGAGGTGAGAGTGTTCTGTCATGTCAGGGCCACACAGAAGGACGCCAGGGAGGCAGCAGGGGGAGGATGGGTAAAGCGCCCCAAATGCCCCAGCAGGAAAGGAGGTGCAGGAGCCAGGAGCATCCTTAAAATCTAGAGACTGCACACCAGACTCCTGGGAAGGACCCTGGGGCACTGAGTTCTGGCCTTTGTCCACCCCAGGGCTGCATATTTGGTGACTGTCCATAGAAGGGAAGCCTTACCAAGCCATGGGGACATGTTGGAGAAGCTGACGGGAGTCAGCGGAAGGGACTGGCAGGGCAGAAAGGCACACGCATTCTCAGCAGGGGTTTTTTAGGGGCAAAATATCTGAGATATTGCAGTGATAAACAGATACACCATATGTCTGCGGGATTAAAAGCTCATGTTGGGGGTGATCAGGAAATGCTGTCTAAAAAGTCTAGGGGGAGGTGGGGGCAGGGAGAGGTCAAACTCAAGAAACCTGGGGTCAAGGTCCCTAGAAGGCGGAATCTCTCCTTCCGAATGGTCCTGCTGTCACCTCCCCATCTCCTTAGGGTTAACCACTCCTTCCCCCGCAGGGACACAAGCACCTAAACCTGCCTGTGCCAGGGCGCGTGTCCCTGGAAGAGGACTCACTGGTTTTCAGGTCTTCCTCGCCCCCTAGTTTGTGAGTTTCCCGAGGACAGACGTGGAATCCCGTCCTTTGCACGCCTGCACCCATCACAGCGCAGGAGGCGCTGGACACACAGGAGCAAAGCCGAGTTGAATTGTTCTGTGACCTGACGTCTCACTTTAGGGACCCCTATGTAGGTGGGAGTGAGGCCCTCGTCTGGCGTCCAGTTTCCACCAGGCTCACCTCAAGGCGGTTGAGAGATTTTGGCAAAGAAACGTCGTCTGCCTCCCACAGGAGAGGGATGTTAATGGCTTACACTTGGCATATTTTCTTCCCTTTTCCAAATTGCTTTCACAGCGGCCGTCATCTGACCCTGGCAGAAGCCCTGGGAGGCAGGTGGAGGATGTCATTAACGGCCACACTGTGCGGGTCCCTCATTCGCTCAACAGGTGTGCTGGAGGGACTCAGGTGTTCCAGCAGTGGAACACAGGGGCCGACAGGATGGCAAGGGCCTCGCCCTCGCCTGGCTTACACGCTCCAGAGAGGACACAGATAACAAGATAGTTACTGATCTGATCAATGCTAAGAAGGAAAGCGAAACACAGAGGAAAGACAGAGAGGCACTCTGGCCAGTGTGCTCCTGGAAATCTCCCCAAGGAAGGGACCGGCATGATGTGATGTTCCCGATGAGTGTGAGCTGGTGGAAAGAGCTACAGAAAGAAACGGAGACCCAAGAAGGATTCTCCACGCATAGCAGAGGTTGGCAGGTCTGCAGACTACACCTGCCCAGACCTCCTTTTTCATAAACTGATCCCACCCTCTGACCCTCCCATTTTGTAAATAGAGACCTGGATCACAGAGAAAGCAAGTGCATGTGTGCGCACACACACACATGCACACACACACAATTCCAAGGAATCACCAGACAGGCAGGCAGGGGGGCAGATGGCAGCGCCAAAGCAACTTAAGGACAACAGAGGGAGGGGCGGCCCCACCCAGGTTCTGCTCCCCGGCTGGCCGGCTGGCTCCCCTCGGAGGAGCACACGCCCCCTTCCCCGGATGGCAGCCAAGTCCCTGCCCTGAACCGTGTTTATGATTCAACAGGGCAGGATGAGGCTGTGCTGAGACTTCAAAGCTGGCGGTTTCATTAGACGCGATCAAGGAAGATCTGGACAACTGGTGGGACGTGTGTGAATGTGCACAGGCCGGTAGCTCTCACTAGCGCCCAAGTCAGGACACCGCTTTCCTTTTTTCCTTTCCACAGAAACTCAGAGAGTCATTCTTTTCCCTAAACATCGACAGCCCTGGTGACTCAGTGGTCACGTTCTCTCCTCCACTCAACAGATGCCTCCTTCCTGCCCTAGGTCCCTCTGCCTTGGAAATTCTCCTTGACCCTGAAAATAGAACACTTCCTCTACGGTCCAGGGCCACTTAATAACCTCATACTTCCAGAACACAGTGGGGCATTGCCCTACACTGTGACCTTGAGGGCAGCTACTAGCAAATTCAAAAGAGGGTCAAGGCAAGTCTCTGCACCACCTGCCTGTGCAGTGAGTGAGGGGCAGGGCTTACTGGATGCCTTGGAGCATTCTGGGTCTGTGTATACAATTTCCCCACTCCCCACCACAAATCTGTAGACAAGGAGCCCCCAATTTTGCGTGTAAGAAGACCGAGACCGGCAGTTTCTGTATCTGGGAAGGTCATGCGGCCACTAAGTAGCAGGACTAAGATTCAAACCCTAGTCCGTCTGACTTGAAATCTGGCATCTTTGCAGGACAGGGTGATGCTCTTTCTGGCTTTTCTCAGCTTCCACACCTCAAGGCACCAGCTGTGGAAAGGAAGACTTCCAACAGGAATGAATCTTGCCCCCTCCCCAGCTGACGCACAAGGGCAAGGTGAAGGTCTCTGAGAGCTGCAGCCGGGCTACAGGGCCTGGAGGCAGGCAGGAGCATCTCGCCCGGCCCAGCAAAGGCTATTTATGGCCAGGGCTTCTGTTGGGGGCAGCTGGTGACCAGGGCTGGGGCCGGAAGCTGCATCCACCTCACTGATGGCGGGGATTCATGAAGGAGAGACCTCCCTTCCTGATTCCAGACAGGGGACCCTGAGATGGGGGCATTGCATCTGGTAGGATGATGACTCATTGCAAAAGAAAAAAAACCCACCTGGTTTGACGTCCCATCCTGACTGAGCTGAGAAAGGCTCCATTATGACAGTGAAGGAGACTTTCCCCTCTGTGTGATCTTAGCTTCACCAGGGTGAGTGTCCCATGTACAAGAAAGTTGAAGTCTGGGTCCACCTAATTTTGCATTCGACACTGCTCATCACAGAGTAAAAGGTACCATGACTTGAAATCCTGAAACCAGAGTCCCAGGCCTGGCCTTGCTCTGACTGTGATAAGCTGACTGTGACATTCTGGGCAACTCACGTCTGCTCTCTGGGCCTCCATTCCTCCATCTGACAAATGAGAGCGTAGGGGTAATGATGGTCTGGGGCCTCCGGGACTGGAATCTGTCCTTACAGGCTGCCCTGGGACAGTGTCCCCCACCCCATACAAACACTTCATCTGTTATCAGCGGGGAGGGAGGCACTACGGGGAAGCCAGACACAAAGGCACAGTGAGATGGACAGAGACAGAGCGAAGCAGGGAAGCTACCTGGCCAGAGAAAGGAAGAACAGCCTGGGAGTACGGAGAGAGAATTAGAGCCCCTGATGTAAGCAGACTCTTGCCAGTATTGCTGGAAACAAACAGTGACAGATTGCTAACATGTTACAGTGAAAATTACCAACACGATGAGACTTTTGCACCATAACCAGCACCTCTTGTTACCCCATTAACAAAACTGACGAGGCCAAACTGCTAACAGGAGAGAGCGTTCACGCTGCATTATACCACTCCTTCCCTGCGTGGAGCGGGCGACCGACTAGAAAGTGCATCGATATCTCCCGAGAGCCAGTTTACCCCGGACAGACTTGGGGGAGGCCCTGGAATGCACACTTCTCAGTCACACCTAGGAACACCCACTTACGCCTCCAGCGCCTCCGTCACCACTGCCCCAGACGTCTGTCCCCGTTGCTGAGCTGGGCTGGGAAGGGCTATTCGCCATCACGTGGAACAGGAACCAGTGACCTTTACAAAGTACATCAGGCGCATGGGACAGGCAGCGGGGGAGGGAGGGACCAGCGGCCGGTGGTGCGAATGGGCTCATAGAGACCCCAGCTCACGTGCACCTGTTCCTAGAACAAACCAGCGCGTCAGACTCGCCACGATGTATACCGTGCTCACCCCGATCTGGCCACCACTTACTACACAGCCAGGCCAGAGAGAGCCCTGAATCCTAATTCCGTCATCCCAGAGTTCAAACTGTCAGCTGAGCCCTGGGAGGTGTAAGGAACAGGACACATCTGGTTCGTGGAAGCCTCTACCTAGACATTTGAAGAGGATCCTTCCTCTTTGGGCCGGGGAAGGATTTCCTGTTCAAACCCAACCGTCATCAGAGAGAGCTGGATTAAGAATTCGCTTTACGCTCACTCCTCTTCCAAAAAAAAAAGAAAAGAAAAACACCCGCCAGTTACCCCAACCTCTTCACATCTGCGTTTTTTTCCACTGGGATAATCACCAGCTACCCTAAGCTCCCTGCCATCATCCCAGAGAGTGGGGCCCGTCTGTGGCCGCCCCCCTGCTCCAAGAAGTCCCTCAGAAAAAGTAATTGGCCCAAGATTATTCTGCGTAATTGAATGGCAAGGGTTTTGTATACCAAACAGGGACTTGTCTTTGTCAAAAAGTCTTTACAAAGTACCCAAGTGCAGGGTGTCAGACAGGACAAGTTTTTTAATCATGTTAAAATGATTTATTTAAACGTCAAACCATGTCACCCCACTTCCTTTCATTTTTCAAACTGTTTGTGTTTTTTCTGGATGATAAATTTATCTTCAGACAGCCTCAATATGACTAATTAACTTTGAAATATAAGAACCAGATGTGTGAGTTGGAGAGCTTTCTGAACTAATGCCAGACGAGCTGGTGGGTTTTTTTTTTCTTTCTTTCTTCTTTCCCTGCCTTTCCCCGCCTGCCTGTCTCCCCCCCCCCCCCCCCCCGCACCCAGCGTTCTCTCTCCCTGCTGGCTGCCCCGAAATCACCAAGCAGAGACAAGTCGACTACATGGGATTGTGAGACTCCAATAAGCAACAAGCATCCACTGCTTTTTCTCTGGACTCCACTCCCCAGCCTCTCAGGACCCCACGCTCTCCCTTTGACAGTGGCCCCAGGACGCCTCCCTGGGACTGGCAGAGCTGTCTGGGAGGAGGGGTTGGGAAGACACTCCCACCCTTGCCCATCCCCACTCTAATGATCTATCTAACAGAGAGCACGGAGCTGCCAAAACACATTTGCCACATGAAAGTAAGTCACCCTGCACCACGACACAAAGTGATTTCTTTTAAAGAGGCTTCCCCTGTGAAGTCCTCCTTAGATCTGCCTCCTCCCTGTTCCCTTTTGATGAGGGGCAAGCGCACAGCGCAGGAGAAATGAGGGCTAGGTGGGGGAAGGCTCGGTGATTAAGTCTTTCAACTCTCTAAGCTGAAGCGCTTCTCAGTAATGGTCCATTTGGGGATTGGAAGCCACAGATGTGTGTGTGTGTGTGTGTGTGTGCGCGCGCCACTCTCAGGGACAGGCTGGCAGCTCAGAATAATCAGGTGATAGCAAACATAACATTCCTTCTTGCAGGAGCCATGTCGCTGAGTCAAAGGGCCCAGAGGGAAAGGCAAGGGCTGTGTGCCTCAGTTTCCCCACGAGCCTGTCCCACCCCATCTCTCCCCGCCACAGTCGGCTGAGGTGATGCGAGATCACAGATGCGAACGCGCTTGGAGTGCTCTCAAAGACGCGCGGTGCCTCCTAAGGGATTATGAGGCTAGCTACCCCTGTTATTATATCATCTTGGCCATTATCATGATCACGCCTCTTAACGCCTGAGATTTTTCACCTGGGATAATCTCACTCACTTGCAGGCCAGCGGAGCTCTGCAGCCTGCCGGGCGCCAACCTGCGAAGATAAACGGGGGACTTGATTCTTCTTCTCAGCCAAAAACATCAACAGAACTACATCCTGGGCCCAGGGAGAGGAAACCACCCCCCTCACACTCACACACACACACACACTCGCTGCCTCAGACTGCACACTGCTGGCAGAGACAGACTTGGCCGCCGAGGAACACCGGCACCCGTGCTGTCAAGGGGACAGAGGGCCGAGTGAAGTCCCCTCCCCTTCACTAGAGAGCAAGGCAGGTGAGAGGCCTGGGGAGGGTCCTCGGGGCTCCCTGCTGCCCCTCTGATCTCTCTTTAAAAAGCCTTGCTCCCTGCTCTGGAGACAGGACAAGGATGCACCTAGCAGGTCGGACCCTGGAAAATATCACGAACTGGGGCAGATCCCCTCGGGTCCTCATACTTCCTCTCTCCCCATCCGGGTCCCCGCAAAATCCGTCCTTGCTTTCAGCCGTGTGTCACCGAGTCTCCAGTAGGGAGGAGTCTCCCCACTCCAAGAGGTGTTTGCATGGGAGCAGGAGTTTCTGGGGAACTCGTGAAGGAAAAGGGCCTTCAGTCATTCAACAGGTAAGGAGATGAGGAAGGGGGTGGGGTGGGAGAGGGCGAGCCTCCACCTCTGCAATCGGGTCGTGCCTCGGCCAGATGCTGAGACAGCACATCTTAGAGGCAGACAGAGGGACCAGAAAGGATGGGAAGGCAGCACTGAGAAGGTCAGCCTGGCCGCTCCCCAACCCCCGTGCTGGGGCCAAGTGAGGGGACTGGATCTCAGCCCCGCCCTACGGGAGCCCGAGGCCACCCCCTCTCTAAGACCCACCACCCAGAGCTCCTGGGGAAGTGGGAGAGATGGGTTGCAGGAACACTCAGCACTCCGGCTTTCCCGGGTGTCTTCCAACTTCCCAGGACAGACAGACAGACAGACAGACAGATGGGCAAATGGTGCAACGATCTAGTGAGAACTTCCCCCACCAGAATCTTCTCTCCACTGCAGCAGCAGGAGCGCCTCTTCCCCACCACCCACCCCACCCCCGGGCCCCCGCGAGAGGGCACCTCCTGGAGCAGAGCCCTGAGTGTCCCCTTCCCGCAGGGCTCCCACAGTCTGCCTTGGAGAAAACCGCGTCTAGACCCTGGCTGAGTTCTTTCAACAGCACTCCCGCCCACTCCCCCAGGGCGAAAAATCCAGATAACTTTCTGACTATTAATAACAGTTCTTGCTCTGTCAAACTAAGATAATGATGGAGCTTACCAAAGCACAGGGTCCTTGATTAAGTGACTGGGACCAGAGAAGTCTGGGAAGCCGGCAGATTGAGAAAGTGGGGCCCTGGGTTTCCTGGGCCTGAGAGGGGGTTGCCCCCTCCTGTAGCCCCCCACCTGAGTGCAATCCCCTCCCTCCTGCTGCTCTTTCTCCCCATTGGAACCAGAATCTGCACTGATGAGCCCGGAGGCGGCCCTGAGTTCTGGCCAGGGGAGCCCACCCTGGAACACCCATCCATCACCAAGGAGCCACCCAGTGTTCTTGGAAACCAAGAGACCTGGATTTGTTCTCCTTCCTGCTGCAAGCAGGCCCAGCCTTCTCCCACCAAGTGAACATAACACAGCAGGAAACTTGACACTGTAACGGGCAGGAGGCATCGTTCCGGAGCTGTCAGCCCTGAAGTCTCAAGGACCTGGGATCCGACGGCCCGTCCGCGGTGCGGCCCGAGATATTTAATAAAGTCAAGCCCTCTGGATGGAGAGGCTGCAATGCCCCCATCCCTTCCTGCAGCTCACGCTGGAGTTCTTTAAAGCCTGCCTCGCGTCTGTCTCTCTCTCCAGAAAGCCTTTCATGCCGCCTCGCCAGACTGACATTTTGACAAGTTGCCACGAGTGACATCTGATTTGTACAAATTTCAAGACTAATAAATCTACCTGTCAAAGCGGAAACTTTAAAAGGAGCTAAGCCCAGCGGGTATAGTTTAACAGAACTCAAGTTGATGAAACTGTAGGATGGAGAAATTATATCTGTCACAATCCACCCACATTAGTTCTGCAGAAATGTTGGCAACCGAAACAAACGTCTTTCACGGGCGTTACCGAAAAAAAAAATTAAAAATTAAAAAAAAAATTTTTAATCGAAAAAGGAGATTGTTAATACCCCGAGTAACAAGTCACAGTTCTATTTGTAAACGAACGAATTTGACGTATTTAATTTTTAATTTAGTTGCAGATGTGAGAAGTGTCTCTCCTCCTACCTTTTAAGCTGTCTCCCTGGAACCTAGACTTTCCATTCAAGCTGGGGCCCATCCATCACACAGCGGCTCCCGGGCCGGCCTGCAGCGGGGCGTGGGGACTGAGCGCCGCTGCAGGGCTGAGGCTGACACACTGCCCGCAGCCCTGCCTTCCCACCGGGCCTCCGGCTCCTCCATCCATCCCCAGGCGGGCGCTGAATCACTTCCTCCACTGCCCTCCGGCCTTGACCGGGATCCTGAGCCCTGGCTCCTACTCTGGGCTTGGCTGTGGGATTTTTGTTTCCAAGAATGCAAATGTTGTGGGGTAGAGGGTGAGGGAAGTAAGGCAAGAAAAACGTATACAACTGGCTAACTTTTTATTTTTATCTTATCTTCCCTTCCTGTCTCTGACAAGTCCACTTTTGCTCTGAATCATCACGTCAGACATGGATAAGCCAGAATTCTCTGATGAGAGGAAGAAACCAGGGGGAGGGAGGAGAGTTTCTCAGGGTCCCACACACCTAGGAAATCCAAGGAAAGGCATGTGAAACAGAACCCCTGGCTGTGTTCTCCGCGCTCCCCCATCCCTCCACCACCCCCGGGTCACAGAGGAGGGTGAACTCCTCCCAGCTCCTCGAGGTGGCCTCGGCTTGCCCTAGGGGTGAGCTGTTTTCTGTCCAATGGCAGCCTCCACGAGCCAGAACCTCTCCATAATCGTTGCTGTTACTACTGGCTTTCCTCCTGAGAGTTCCAAATGGGATCTCATTTGCCCTCTCGCTCAAACCGGTTAGGAGGCAAGCAGGCAGGACAGAGAGGATCTTTGTTCTCACTACAACTAGAGGCAGCGGGGCTGAGGTCACCCAGTCCTCCAGGGTGGGCCAGGCTCCAGCTCCCAGATCATGTGGTCCATCCTTGCCCTCCCCACAGGGGCTGCTTCCGCCCTCCAATTCCCGAGCTTCTGCTTCAAACTCACTTGGGCAGGACAACACCTAGAAGCAGGCATCTTCTCTTCTATGTCTCAGCCCACTCCAGGAGCTGGCTTTGGGAGAGTCGTGATGAGAAGGATGCTGACGCTACCACGGATGGCACTGAGTCCGGGGCAGGACTCCGGGGGTGGGGGTGGGGTCATGTGACAATCAGGGAGGATCCCAGACCTCCCCCGACCCCGCCACCACCCCCCCCCCGAGCAGCTCTTTCGGGGCAGGCAACACAGTGCCGATCTGTCTGCTGGGAACCGGGGCTGCCCAGCTCACTCTCCTCCCCTGTCCATGGGATGTTTGTGAAGCAGATTCCACCTACTACGCTCTGCTCTGCAGCATGTGAGGCAGGGAGACCTACAAGACAGGATCCGTGTCCCAGAGGAGTTACAGTCCACCTGAGGGTCACGTAAACAAGATGACTCAGGGCAAACTAGATCGTGATCAAGAACACAGTGAGCTCAAGCAGAAGCATGAGGAGTGAAGGGGCCCTGGACCCAGCCCTGAGGGATCTTGGGAAGAACGTCCCCTCCGTAAGGACAATCTGGTGGCCAGATGATATGAGGGCCCCGACACTTTCTGTGGGCTTTTGAGAAGAGGTGTTGCAGGAGTATACATGTGAAAGCTCTTTGTAAGCGATAATCATTTAGGCAATGGTTGTCACTGTTTCCGTGGGCTGGGGCGAACAGGCCTGTCTTCACTGAATGGTCAGGTTAAGATCTAACACCCAGAGCAAATGAAGAAGTAAATGAACAAACAGGCGAAGAAACAGGTCGGGTGGGGCTCTGAGGAGGGGTAGAATTCGGTGGCTCTCCGCTCCCCCTCCGCCCGTGCCACCTACAGCCTGAGCTGCAGCTCCCAGCCTCTCACCGCGCCAAGCCCTGGGGCCTCGCCCGTACCAGTCAGAGGCAGGTGGGGCTGGCGGGCAGCAGTCTGAGGGGTGGGGGGGTGAGAGCAGCAGGAGCCAGGAGAAACCCCAATATTGCTTTTTCCAGACAGGGCTGTGGCAAAGCTATGCAGCTTTTCGGAAGTGGGAGACCCTGGGATGGTAATTAGAAGTCCTGGGGTGGGGCCCCCGGCCACTGAGCCACTGCCTCCCAGGCACCACCCCGCCTGGGGAATGGCCAAGGTCACCACATTTAGAAGACACAGGATTCTGAGAGGCATGCAGGTGAGTCAGGCTTCACAGGTAGATGCCTGGGGGAAAGAGGGACAATGGGACAGCTCTACTGAAATTCAGTAAGCGGGCCACATGTTAAATTCACAGAGCACACCTAGTGCTCCTGGGACAATAGGATTCACTATCAACATGAATCAGCCCCCAGACTGATCTGATTCATACATTTGCATTTAAGCAGGCAAACCCTTGCGAAGTGGTTATTGGGAAGCCAGAGCAGGGAGAGCTTTGCCATCTTGTGTGCAATCGCACAGCAAAGCCAGCTGCAGATTTAGAAACTGCCGGCTTGAGTTTTCCTTTGAGATTGTTGCTTTTTTCCTTTTTCCCTCGGCAAGCTGGCCCCTCCAGGGAAAGGCTCAAGTATGCCAAATGTGACTAATAAAAAAAAAAAGAAAATGTTTGAAGAGTTTTTTTTCTAGAATAAACATTTCACTGTATATTTTATTGGATTAGTGTTTGCTAACTTCCAGGGTTTCTCGCCTAGCAAACTGGAGATCGCTCCCCTTTTATAATGAGTTTCCTGAGTTTGGACAAGATGAGTCAAGCTGTAAGAAAGGCAGGAGGCACTCTGCAAGCCACAGGTAGCAGTCCAGAGCAGGCCCAGAGGGTCGAGGCCCAGGCTGGGAGCTGCCAGGCCCAAGGGGCTTCCTTCCCCTGCCAATGGAGGCTGATCGCTTTGCCCCTGGCCACAATCAGTCCCTGATTCTACAGTCCATTGTCTTCTGTCTGGGGTCCATTACCCACACTGCAGGAAGAACTTAAGTTCTGAAAAGAGAATCTAGGCCCATCTCTTTCTACAGCCTCCAGGCAGCATTGTGGGTTTTGCAACCAAAGAGAAAAGAAAAAGAAAAAGAAAAAAAAAATCTTGAACTGTTTTTCAAATGTTCTGGGTCTTGGCAAACCCCAAAATGCCTTTTGCCAAATGCTTTTTCCCTTAATTTTTAAACCTCGGGTGTATTTCCAGAACAATCCAATCCATCTGCTTCTGATTCATTTACACTTAACTCATTAGGAGGCTGTTGCGTAAGGAGCAGTTTGACGTCCCCAAGATCCCCTGGGGAGGGATTCCTCCCCCCTCTTTGAATCAGAGAGACGTGTCTTGCCAGCTGGGTATGGGGCACAAACCCCCCAAAATGGAAAGCCTGGCTTAAGACCCCAAGTCCCCAGGATGAAAACAGGTTTCCCTTGTGTTCCACCCATCACTCACCTCGCTCTGCTGTTCCCACCAGATTATCACCATAATTGCTGTTATTGTCATTAAGGATACAACAAATGGCCACATATTATTGTGAAAGGCTTCGCACTGTATTCTACTGTATGCCATTCTTCATTCATGCGCTCTAGACTCATCTGCTCAGAAGTTAAACAAACACCGCTGACCCACTGTGAACCACCACTGGGGCCTCGGATGGGGTATCAGATTCAAGACTTACATCTAAGCACCAATCCATCCCAGCTTGCCTTCTGCAAGGGCTATGAGCTCTGCTAGGAAGCCCAGGAAGAGACATGTGGGCAGAGAGCAGCTTCCAAGGGCAGAAAGCAAAGCCGGAAAAAGTGAGGATGGCCCAGAGGCACCAGGAGAAAGAGACGGCCGGTTTCCAGGGGTATGAATGACTGGCCAACCTAAGCCACAGGAGACACCCTTTCTCTGCTGGAAAAGAGGTTTTTCTCTCCCACCTCCCATTCTTCATTATCATCATTGTCACTACCACCTTTATTCAACAAAATTAATTTTTAAATATATGAAGTGGGGTGGGGGGAGGGTATGGCTCAGTGGTAGAGTGTGTGCTTAGCGTGTATGAGGTTCTGGGTTCAACCCCTAGTACCTCCGTTAAAATAAGTAAGTAAGTAAATAAACCTAATTACCTCCCCCAAACCAATTTTTAAATAAATAAATTTTTAAAAAACTTTTTTAAATGTATGAAGTGCCTTCTATATACTCAGCCCCACCCTATGCTGAGGACCACAGGGGGCCAAAGAGGTAGTGAAATGTCTTCTCTTAAGGATTTGCCCCCCATTGGGGAAACTTTACATTTTTCATGAGCGTTTATGATCAGCAGACAGCTTTTGGCCAAATGATCGAGGCACAGGGAGAGTGCAGAGTGGTCCCCCGACAAGGGAGAGCTCATGAGCCGGGCTGGTCAGCAGACGGGTTTCAAATGAACCAGCCTGGAAAATAAGGGCTTGGCAAGATGGAGAGAAAGATGTCTATGCCCGAAGGAGGAACCAGGGCTGAAGACTCTTCAATGGGGAAGAACCTAGCATGTTTATGGGGCAACAAGAGCAACCATATTGAGAAACAGAGGCAAATAAATGGAAAAGTAAGTCGTAGTTGATTCAGCGAAGAAGTCTGGAGTTAATCACAAAGGTGAGAGTGAGTCACTGGAGGGTTCGGGGCAAGGAAGGAAGATGGAGGGGGCAGTGATTTAGGGGAAACAATCTAGCGTTAATGTACAAGGTCGGCTGACGCGGAGAAAGGCTGAAGGCAGGAAGCCAGCAGGAACCTGTTGCAATATGTTAGGCATGTCATGACAGGGGTCTAGGAGAGGGGGAGTGACAGTGAGAAAGGAAAAGAAAGAACAAATACTGTGAAGGTAAGATCAACCGGACTTGAGGACTTGGTGGCTGGAGGACCCTGAAGACAGGGGAGGAGTTAAGATAACACAGAAACACAGAGCAAATGAGGAAGAAAACTTTCACCTGCAGAAGACGTTTATGTCATAGTTAGCACGTGCTAGACACTAAATACTTTGCGTGAATTATCTCCCAATCCTCACCATCGTTATCCCTGTTTGGGGGCTTAGAGGGTTTATTAATTTGCCCAAATTCACACACAGAAAGGCTGGGGACTCCAACATTTAACCACATTAAAGTGCTGCCTTTGCTCCCACTCCCTCCCTAAACCATGCCTCCATCCTCCCTTCCTTATCTCCTCACTGACGCTCACTCGCGTACCTTAATCCATCCGAAAATCCCTTCTGCCCACCGCTTCGCTCATCTAAGCCCAGATCAAACCTCAACTCCTTCCAGAAACTTCTTTCACCACTTGAGCTTTCAAAGACCTTCTTTCTCTACCACCTCCTGCAGGTGCACAGGCAGAACCACACACCGGAGCATCTAATTCCACACCTTTCTCTATCCACTTGGATCCTACGTTCACATATTTCTTGACTTTAGGGCTTGGCCCTGGAGCTGAGCCTGAATCCCAGCCTTGCTCCTTCGTGAGTTATGTAGCCTTGGGCAAGTTATTCAACCACTAAATCTGTTTCCTTCGCTGTCAGTTGGAGATAAAGGGTTATTGTCATGATTGTATGAGAGAATGCCTGGCACGTAAAAGGCAGTGGCTGAACAGTACCCATCAGCATTATCACTGCTATTTCCATCAACAGTCCCAGGATGGGCAACGCTATGTCCAAAGCTTTGGAGGCAATAGGTGCTCCGTGAATATTCTTCCACTTGATTTCTTGATCATTTCAACGGCTATATACAACATTTCAGGATTCACTACAGATCTTCCTCGACTTACGATGGCATCACGTCCCAACAAACCCATCACAGGTTGAAAATGCCATAAGTTGAAAAGGCATTTAAACCACCGAACCTACAGAATGACATGTCTTAGCCTAACTTAAATGTGCTCAGAACACTTCCATTAGCCTACAGTTGGGCAACACCATCTAACACAAAGCCTGTTTTGTATTAAAGTGTAGGGGCGCTCGTGTAATTGACTGACTCTTGCCCTGAAAGTGAAAAACATGATGGTTGTCTGGGTGCAGAATGGTGGTCAGTGTGTTGGTTGGTTACCCTCGAGATCGTGTGGCTGACTAGGAGCTGCAGACACCCTGCCCAGCATCACCAGAGAAGACCACACAGAATTTCGCTACCCTAGGAAAAGATCAAGATTCAGAATTTGAAATAACGATTTCTACTAAATATGTAACACTTTCATACCATCATAAAGTCCAAAACTCGTAAATCGAATCCTCATCAGTTGGGGACTGTTTATAACTTGAGTCTTAAAATCATTACATTTATTTCAGCACACTTAAAACCAATGTGTGGGGTGAGGGTTCCTGTCACGACACGCTGCAGACAGGGCATCTCCAAACCAGGGCCAGGAATTCCAGAAGCAGGCCAGGCACCCACGGCATAGAGAAGATATGTTCAGCCTCCCCTCAGGAAGAGAAGCCAACTTATTTTTCCAACACAGGGGTACAGGACTTGGCCCTGCTGACAGCTCAGCTGGTCCCAGTGGGATCAGGGTCCTGCCCTGAAAACTGCCCCACTGGCCCCACCCCAAGTCCGCTCCTCGAGGGCAAGTGCGGAAAGAGGAAGAGAAACAGGTCCACGGTTGGAAATTTGGTCACGGTGGCCTCAGTGGCCCATCTCCTCCTTCTCAGGCCCCCATGTCCTCTTGCTTTCCTTTCCACCACCCGGAAGGCTGGTGTCCAGGGCCCCCTTGGCAGCTCAGAGCCTCCCCAACAAGACGGTCTGGTGTCCTCCTCTTCGCCTCCCCCAGCCCCATCAAACTCAGCTCCCACCTGCTGCCCCAAGGAGATGACAATCCCCAGTGAGTATTAATGCCTGATGGCTTATTAAACCCCCATAGGGAAAGAAGGCACAGCCTTACCCCCAGCACCCCCACAATGACCAATGCGGAAAAGAGGTCAAGAGAGAATTGTTTGGGTGGCAGGCTGGGTTTGGGGGGCAGAGGGGCTGGTATTTCAGTGGCAAGTATTGAAAGCAAACATCCTACTCTTGATTTTATTTTTTCGTTCTTTCTTTCTTTCTTTCTTTCTTTCTTTCCTTTCTCTCCCTTTTTTATTCATTTATAAATACACACATAGTCTGGCAATGCAACAAGGGCCTTATGCATGGGACAAACGTGGGGATGCAGACTTTTTTAAGGACCAAGGTGGAGGTCTCTAGGAGTGAAGAGCTCGGGCAGGCAGTGGAAAAGCTATAAGGAGTACATTCAGGGCGTGTGCCGAGGGTGGCCTGGAGGTCTTCTGCAGCCAGTGTGGTGCTTCCGACCCTTGGCAGCAAGCCCCAGGTTCCGTCTGGACGGGGTAGCTGTTCACCATCCCGGCCCAGCGGAGACCCCAGCAGGCCTGGCTGCAGGGAGGGGGAAGCTCAGGAAGAGGAAAACACGAGAAACAAGGAACCGGGTTTTGGGATGCTCTCAGAGGGAGAGCTACATGGCTGGCGGATCTGCCTCCATCCAGTGTCGCCTGCAGTAGGGACAGTAGGGCAGTTTCTTAGGCGCTGCGAATTGCCCCTCAATCCCCAGCCCTGGCAATTTCCTTGCTGTTTCTTTTTAATGGGGATTTAAGGCCAAAAATACACCCTCTCTCACATACACACATTCTAGGAAGGAGGGCGGCAGGAGGAGTCGAGCCCCAGAGTGCAGCTCAGGCTTTAAAAATGCACAGGCGGTGCTCGGGGAAATGTCACAGCTTGGCTGGGAGCATGGGTGGCACCGGCAGGCAGGGAGAGGCAGAGAACGGGAACCGAATTTAGGAGTGACTGGAACATCGACAAGAAAGAGAAGCCAGGGCCCGACGTAGATGCAGAGACCGGAGACGCGCTTTCCGAGAACTTCCCCGGCTGCCACGGTCGCCTCTGGGCACAAAGAACGCAGCCCAGTCTCCCTGCTGGACACGAAGGACACCAGGTGCCTTCCTGCTCCCAGCCTTGGTTTCTGCTGAAGCCGATGCTTGGAGCTTCCCTGCCCCCCGACGGCGCCACCGCCCGCACACACATGGCCGTCCAGTCTCCCGGGCGTCTCCACTTAGGCTTTGTTCTTAATCTGCCCTTCCACTGTTTCCTAGAGATGCCCGGACGCCTCGTTTCTCCCACTAGAAACGGCGTGGCCTCCAAGTTCAGGCACGGTGCCCTGGCGTCTACTGTGGTCGGCACGTGGTTGGCGGCAGCACTGAAACACAGGGACTCGGGGCTCGACTCAACTTTCCCCAAGGACCTGACCGCCTGCGGAGGGTCCCCGGGCCCCTGGGACACCCCTCATCCCCCTCTTCCGTTCCTCCCGTGAGCAAATGCACTTTTCTGTGCATTTTTTTCCCCTGCCCAAAGCCGTTTTGTTGAGAGGGCCCTTCTTTTCCAGTTTGATTGAACTGAAACCTCTTTGCCTGATGCCTAACCATGTCCAGTGGCCCAGAGCTGCCATATTATATCAAAAGATGTCGACCACTTTATGCTCAAAAAAACCACAGCACATGGGGGACTAGACCAGGGGAATTTAGCTTACTTAACCGTGATGCAGCCTGGTTAGGGAGACTGCAGCTGTTTACCCAAGAAGTAAGTATCTCTGAGCTCTGACTAGGCCTGGGGGAAGGGAGGGCTTGTCTGGTCATTTTATCATCTCGCAGGAAGAAAGAGGAGGGGAGAAAAGGGAGAATAAAAGATGAGAGGTGATCATCTCTGAAGTCAAGATCACTCTTGTGTTACAGCGCATGCCAGACATAAAAGATAACCGCGCCAGCAGTCTCGCTGAGGGATGGCCTGCTCAGACGGGAGGGCCGCCTGCCCGCTGCCTCAGAGACGGGGGAGTCAAGGGGCAGCCCGAGGGGGACACAGAGAGATAACTGTTCCAGGCAGAGAAAAATGGGTGTGGGGAGGTTCCAGGAAGAGAGATGGGCAACACGGAAAGGCTGTCTTGTCTCCTCTCTTCCAGAACATCTATATCCTTCGACTCCAATCCTCTTACAACCAGAGCTAGATTCTAAACCATCAGATGGAGGGATTTCCAACTGTGGGCAAAGTGGAAGGACGGAAGGAGGGGCTCGTGGCCCAGAAAGGGGGTGGAGGAAGACTGGTGTGTACAGTCTGAAAAACACACTTTATGATTTACTTCCAGTTTCTAAAAAATATGAATCAATTGCTTTTGTAATGTAAACTGCAGCAAGTAATGCCCAACAAAATCTTCCTAGCTGAGGTGGCATGAATCCAAAATAGAAATGGTTAGAAAACCCTGATTCTGGTTCATCATCCCCATTTCACAGGCCAGGAAGCTGAGGCCCAGACAGATAAAGCTGGCTTTCCCAAGATCACACACCTGGTTCCCAGCTCAGCCAGGAAAAGGAACACAATCACAGATTTTTGTGTTCTAGAAGAATTACTCTTGCCTCACCACTGGGCTCCAGGCATGCCAAAGAGCTTCAGCCCGAGTGCATCGCTCCTGGATGCAGCCTGGGGTGGTGGCCACTTGGATTGTGTCCTCAGCATAATCTAGGGCCAGAGTCCTTCTTGGAAGAAAGGAAGGAACCTTTACTGGGAGGCGTCATGACGTCATAGAAAGAGAACAGGCTTCTGATGTCAAGATTTGATTGGCAGTTCCTCAGCTTACTAGCTGGATGACTTAGAAGATGACCTTGCCTCTCTGGGCTTCTATGTCCTCATCTGTAAAATGGGGTCTTGTCTGACCTGAATCCCTCACACAGCTTTTGTGAGAACAAATGCTATCATGTGACTAAAATGCTTGGTATTCAGAAGACACCCAGTTATTGTTTGTTTCTCCACCATCATTTCCGAATTCTTAAAACCATCAAATAGCTATAAGGATGTCCTGGGGTCCTCTAGTGCTCGCCTCATGCAAACTGAGGGCCACGCTTGTCCTCGTCACCATGCTGCGTGGAGGGCAGTGCCGGCCGAGAGCCTGCTGCCCAGCTCGGAGCCTGCCTGTCGGGGATACTCTGACCACAGCAAGTGTGTAGAAAAGTTGCCAAACCTGCGTGATTCCCTTTGAAAGATTTCCTGATGGTGGTGCTTTTATAGCTTCTCATCGTGGAGACCATTCTGGAGCCTTAACAACCTCAGAGCTCCCGTTTCAGGTGACCTGAGACAAGGCTGGAGCAGCTGAATGAGACAGAGCTTTAGGTCAAAGGAAAGCTTCCCTGATGGGTCATGGCTGGACATAATGAGACCTGTATTCCTTTCCCTTTGCTGCGGTAAAAAAAAAAAAAAAATACTACCAATGTAGAGGCTTAAAATAACACAAATCTGTCATCTGTACTTCTGGGGATCACAAGTCTACAATGGCTCTGACAAGGCTAAAATCATCGTGTTGGCAGAACTGGCTTCCTTTCTGGAGCCCCCAGGGTAGACCCGTTTCCCTACCTTCTCCAGCTCCAAGAGGCCGCCTGCACTCCTTGGTATATGGCTTCTTCCATCTTCAACGCCAGCAAGGGCCGGTCAATTTCTTTCTCACGTAACATCACTGGCTCTGAGTCCCCCATCTCCCTCTTTTACTTACAGAGATCCTTGTGATCACATTGGACCGTCCCAGTAATCAGGATAATCTTCCCATTTCAAGGGCAGCCCACCTGCAACCTTGACTTCCCCTTGCCGGGTAACATATCCTAGTCTCACAGGTTCCAGACACTAGGATATGAACACCGTGAGGGACCCAGTCCCCTGCCTTCCAAATTCTCAAACCTCCTCCTCATGCTCCTCTCTGAGGTTGATACAAGATCTTGGCTGATCACACACTCACTTCTGCCTCAGAATCCTTCTCAACACTGTTGCCATCAATCAAATGGACTTGGCCTAGAAGCAAAATCTACTTGCTCACCTTGACTGCAAACGGACAACTCTAGCATAAGGGCAGGGTTGCTGCTGCAATGCTGGTATTTACAGTTCATCTCAGAGTCTGGTGTCATCCTTGCAGAAGACAGACCCTCATAGGCTGATGAACTCTATCATTTCTGACATCAAAGCAACTCTGCTGGCTACGGCAGCCCCTCCCAGCCCCCCATCTGGGACCACAGTTGATAGCAGGACATTTTTTTCTTGCTCAGTTTTCCTTGGAGAGTGTCTGTCTGAGCACTGAGTTGACCATGTGGACAAGTGGCCCATGTGTCTCAGGGTTCGCATCGGACCACGCCTCCTCCAGCCACTTCCCAAATCTGCCCAGAGCTGCCTGCAGAGCTCTGATTCCCAACAGAGACGGAAACGCTCTTCCTCTCTGCTGCCTCTACCTGCACTGCCAGCTGAGGCCACCCCATCAAACTGGTTTCCATGGTGGAAAACTGTATCTGCTTCCCCTCCTGCCAGAAGGTCAAATCCAAACGTCTCTCACAACTCTAAGACAGTCCAAAGCTCTGTCCTGCCAACCACGAGAAGGAAACCGGTGCATCTGTCCAGCATTCCAAGTCTGCACTCAGATTCGAACCCAGTGGTGGAGGCAACCGCTGACAGAAAGAGGAAGACACGACTCAGTGACTGGGGGACGGTCCTGACTCTCCCACTGACTGGGCACCTAGGGTTTGGGCAAGTCACTTCTGGCCTCTGGGAGCCTTCACTTCACCAGGTCAAAAAAAGAATGTTAGGTCATATTCATCCTAGGACATCTTAAAATTCTTTGAGCAATCAGTTTTAGTGCTCACAGCCTGGAGTGGTTCCAAAAGCGAGTCATGAGAACAGCAGAAGGCTCAGAACTGGGGATTCTGAAAAACTCCTGAGATGCTGGGGATGGGCCACCAGGAAAGGAGAAGCCGGTGGGCCGGGCCGTGCGGGTCCTCCCGTTCGCATCCCACCACGACGGTAACGACTACTTAACTTTCACCGGTTCACTCGGGTGTCCGCCCCTCTCTGACTACCCTGCAGTCTTTCTGGAGTCCCTAGGGAGTGGCTCATGCATGCCCAAGACACACACAGTCAGTTTTCTTGGCACCCAACATTGGGTTCCCCTTGGCGGGCTCCAAGCCGTCTACCAGGACACCAGCCCTGCCGCCTTTTGCTGGCAGCACTGTCCCTGCCACCGCAGAGGTGCTGGAGGTCCCCGAGGACGAAGGGCCACAGGCCTCCAGCAGCAAAACCTCCCCCTGTGGGTTTTACAGTGAAGACAAGTCCCAAACTGGCTCCCCAGTCACTACTATGCATGCGTTTAAACAGGCTCATCCCATTTTTATACGTTCTCCATAGGTCGCTGAAAGACGCCTGGTGGGAGTGGCGCTGTGCCCAGAGCCACCTGTGAGCCATACCCCAGGCAGTGCTCAGAACTGCTCCCACCCTGCGGCCAGCAAAGCTCGGTTACCGGGCCACTGTTTGCGCCCCGTTTCTTCCTCCAAGACAGCTCCTTTCTAGGAGGCTCGAGGTCTTTGGGGCAAACAGATTCAAGCAGGCCTCCGCGGAGGTGCACAGACCTGCTCAGACATGCCTGACCAGCCCAGGCTCGGCTGCAACTCCCTGCAGACGTCGCGAGCGCCACCCGGCCGCGTGGGAGCAGGGCTGAGCTGATGCCTCCCGGCCTCAGCAAGACCAGGAGGTGGAAGCTACAAAGAGACGGAGCTTCTGTGTTGTGCCCAGAATTGAGTGGATCTGCCTGGAGGTGTGATGAAAGTTCTCGGGTGGCCGGGAGTGTCCTGTCACATGCACTGTTGGGGTCAGACGGTGCCCTAACAGGGATGTCGTTAAGAAGACGCCCCAAGCGTTAGACATCGCCCTGGAAATCTTGCGTCTGTCACCTTTCACTGTGCAATCTGCCTGGGAAGGCACCTTCCGAATTGCTGCAGGGAAAAAAAGGTCCTACGCTTTAGCGACTGGTTTCATTGCCCAGGAGAATAACCAGGCCACATTCCTCTTCCATGCATGTTGCTGAGTGAACTCAATGCTTCTCCAGAGCAGAAACAGCTCCAGAAGGTAGTCAAGAGTTCTAGAGAAGCAAAATCTGCCTTGCACTTGGGCTGCAGCGGGCTGCCCGGCTGATGCGGGGACCGCGAGCTCAGCGCCGTCGAGGCATCCGATCCCAGAGGCCGTCACGGCCATCAGAGTGAACGCTCTAGAATTCATGCTCTAGAATGATCTCTCCCCACAGGATGCAGGAAGTAGTGGGTGGCAGAGCCACAGCCAGGGGCAGATACTTCTGTGAAAACCGACCTCGCTCAGCAGCCCGGGAACCTGCCTTACACACAGCATCTCAGCACGCAGGGTTCAAGTTCAGCACCGTAATCACAAACTGCCATCTGACAGGAACCATGAAAGCTGCTCACGCCAAGGGTTTACTGAAACCCATGTTTTCTCCCTAGACCCCAAATCCAATATGTTACTGAGTGGGGACCCTTCGCTTATGCACGTGCGCCAGATCAGCACTGGATGCATTCATTCAACAAGCATTCATGGAACCCCTAATCCATGACAGGCACTGTCACGGGGTAGGGGAGGGGAGGGTGCAAGAGAGGGAGGGAGTGGTGACAGCAGGAGGAGGAAACAGCATCCACCAAAACAGGTCTGCACTGCCTCCGCGAGCACTCATATCCATCCAGGAGACAGACCTTATGGAATAACCAAAGAAGTAAGTGCACAACTGCAAACTACGATCCTTGCTGTGAAGGAAAAGTAAAGGGGGTGTTGGGGGTCTCTAAGGGGCCACTGTCAGAAAAGGCTTCTCTGAGGAAGCCACATGGAACTGGAGGCTGAGTCTCTGGAAACCAGCTGAAGAGTAGAGGGAAGCTCTTCAGAACGTCATGAACAGTGTTGATGAGGTGGGAACAGGACTGAGACGGTCCAAGAGCTGGAAAAACGGGGAGCGTGGCTCAAAGCAGTGAGCGAGCAGGCTGAAGGTCCCTGTTACAGATTTCGTCTATCTTATTCTAAATGCAAGCGATAACCTGGAAGGGCTCTTCAGTGACGATGAGATGAGATCAGATGAGATCAGATTTGGGGCTTTAAAAAGAGCATCCCCAAAGAAGGGAGTGGAAGGGACTCAAGAGTAGAAGCAGCTAAAAACCTACTGGGGGTGGGGGTACGGGGTGATCTGCACAGAAGTTGGGGGGCAGTGCAGGAGGACTAGTCCACGCTGATTCTGTTTGAGCTGCCACCTCCAGGAGAAGGTAAAAGAGCAAGGGAAAAACAACCCTGCATGTTCAGGGAAAATTATGAGAATAAATTTAACGCAACCCTAAAGTCTGAGAGTCTGAAGACACATAATTAGAGTCAAAAGATAGCTCTTCAGCCCAGACTGTTCACGGAGCCTCAGGCTACTACTTACAGAAAAAAGAATAGAAGGAAACGCACCAATATGTTCACGGCAGTTATCTCGGATCGCGGCTGCTTTTTACTCCTATTTTGGTGCGTTTCCATTTTCCGCATCTTCTGCCATCACTGATGTGCTTCTTCTGGAGTTAGAATAAAAATCCATACATTCATTGAAAAAATAATAATGACTTCCCACTTCCTGGGCATGTCTCCAGGAGAGAATTAGAGGTGCCTGCCGGGGGTCTCATCTTCCCAGTGGGATGCTTACCCTTCTTGCAGAATAAAGAGGGAGAGGCATCCATAAGAGCGGTATCACATTCTCACCCTCAGAAAGGTCCAGATCCTTAGGACAAAAACACAGGCCTGTGATAGCTTCCTTCTCCTCTCCCAGTAATGTGCACGGCTCCCTTCTGCAGCCGACCCCGTAGCATCGCCTCCCGGCCACACCCTCTCAGAGGGGGCTCCCCGCCGAAAGCTGACAATTACCCCAGCTACTGCCAACTGGACCAGAGACACACATGGGACTCGAGTTACGCTAACTGGATTTTCTCCCTTAGGAATTTGGGATCAAGACGATGAGATTTAGTGGAGAAAAATGATGATGCTTGAACAAAACTGTGGTCATGTAGCACAGCTGCTAAAAGCCAAAGCCATCAGAAGACGTCAAAGCAAAGACTCTCTGGAACCTTCCTTCACTGTTGGCGGGAATATAAAATGGTGCAGCCATTATGGAGAACAGTATGGAGGTTCCTTAAAAGACTAAAATTAGGCTTACCCTATGATCCAGCAATCCTACTCTTAGGCATATATCCAAAGAAAACTCTAATTCAAAAAGATATATGCACCCCAATGTTCAGAGCAGCACTATTTACAATAGCCAAGACATAGAAGCAACCTGTCCATCAACAGGTGACTGGATAAAGAAAAGGTGGTACGTACACGTATGTACACACGCACGCACGCACACAGGAATATTACTCAGCCATAAAAAAGAATAAAATAATGCCATTTGCAGCAGCATGGATGAACCTAGAGATTATCATACTAAGTGAAGTCAGTCAGACAGAGAAGACAAATGTCATAGGACATCACTTATATGTGGAATCTAAAAAAATGATACAAAGGAACATATTTACAAACCAGACATTGACCCACAGACATAGAAAACAAATGTACGGTTACCAAAGGGGAAAAGGGGGAAGAGGGATAAATCAGGAGTTTGGGATCAGCAGGTACACACTACTATATACAAAACAGATAAACAACAAGGACCTACTATACAGCACAGGGAACTATATACAATATCTTATAATAACCTATAATTAAAAATAAGATACACAGATATATGTATGTATAACTGAATCACTTTGCTGTACACCTGAAAAAACAAAACAAAGATTCTCCCCAAAGAAACCCCGAAAAGAGGAAGGAGCAGGAGCAGAAGAAGCTCAGAGACCACACGGCTCCGCGGGAGGTCGGGGAGCCGCTCCCACCCGCCACCCCGCACCCCCGAGACGGCCTGCCTGGGAGATGTCTACGCTGTCTGGGAGATGGACTGCTGTGTCCCTTCAATAAATCCTGTGTACTTGAATTTGTCTGAGGGGTTTCCCTTCCTTTCAAAACCAGAGCTTCAACGAAGAAATTCTCCTCATATTCATCCAACAGTCCAACTTCTCATTCTCTCCTGGAAGTTCATCCACCCCGCTGATGACAGAGGCCTAAACCACTGTCACCTGGGGAAGGGCGCGGGCCAGCGTCTGTCCCCTCCAGCCGGGCCCCACCAGCCAACCAGGTCACGCCACACTCCCACTCCAAGCTGGGTCCACGTCTCCACTCTCCAAAGCTGAACAACCCAACAGCAGGGCTGCAGCCCCCCTCACAGGCCATCCTGGGTCTCCACCAAGAAGAACTCTGTGTGCTCTGGCCTTGTGAACTCCCCCAAGGCAGAAGCTTGCCCCTTGAGAAGCTCCCCACGACCCGTAGGAGGGCCAAGGGCTGAGCAGCCACTGCCTTTAGCCAGAGGAAGGAGGGAGTTCGACAGCTCCAAGGTAAAGCCTCTTTTTATTAAGACAACACAGCAAACTTTTTTTTTAACCACAGCTGACATCACTCTAATAAATCACCATCATGTCTTGTGGGATAGAAAAAGCCAAAACACTGTCACATTTGATTTTGCTGGCTACTCGCGTCTCGAGAACAAACCATGTGTTTTTAATCAACAACACTTTGTTTTGCATTTCTCAGACCCCAGTACTCTTTAAATAGTTGCTTTTACCAGAGGGCTATTTTAAACCTCGGGCCAGCTTCTTTGCAGAGGACATTAAGAAACAGAACACCACGTTACTGGTGCACCAGGCTTATCCAGGGCACTTTCTCTGCTGGGATGATTATGTAGTAGGAAGTTCTCTCTGTCTGTTTCAGACGGGGCTTTCCTTATCCCTCTTTGGGAATTTAATTAGATGTCTTCCCAGAAAGTTGGAGTTTTTTTGGTTTCTCTAACAGGCAACCCGACTGGATTATGGGAAAACGGCACATTCCCAGCCAAAGGAAACACAGAAAGTCACATCTGGGACGGGGATTCCAGAGGAGAGAAAGAGGAGGTGGCAGAGGAGGGGGACTGCTGGAGGGGAAAGGAGCCCGAAAAAAAGATTTGTGGACTGGCACATGTCAGTTTCCGACGCAAAGCGGCCCTGGGCTTCCTGGAGGCTGATGTGCTTGGACAGACCCACTGGAGCTTGTATGGGGCTCATCCTTTGGATTTGGAGGAATGGGTGGCTCCTCGAGGCAAGAATAGCCACGTGCAGGGATCTTTCAGGAAAGGGGGCTCCTTCCTGGGCTGCCGAATATGCCGGGATCTCAGCAGTGATTGGCAATAAATGAGGACAGAGAGAGGAGACCCTAAGTTCAACTAGAGACACTCTATACTCTGCTGAATAGTTAGCCAGAGCCCAGTTCAACAGTCTAACCAAGGGCACAGGCGTGGCTACCTTGTGGTTCTGGTGTCCACGCCCATCCCTCAGCTGTATGGCAACATTCTTTTCCTTGAGTGACTAGTGAGATCATCCAGCACAGGTCAGGTCAGGCCTTTCTTCTTCCACGGAGATCCTAAGTGCTCACCCTCTGCTGATTCAGATGATCCACGCCACCCAGGGAGATGCCCCCAGACCCGCGACCTTGCAGGTCGCATTCATCCCTTCCTGGGTCTGAGCCTACAGCCTAACGAAAGAGAACTCACGCTCGTTCAAAGTTCGCCCTTCCGTGGAAAGTCCTCACCAACCGTGCACTCTGGTTAGTCCTCTTCCCATTTAGTATTCCATAAAACCACAGAATGTGTGAGCACAATCCTACCCCATGGAAAACCCACTCTGTCAAGTCCTCTGCAAAAGTGCCTGCCCCCAGACACCCCAAACACCCGTCAATGTGCTGGGAAAGGCAGCAGTTGATGCCTGTCATCCAGGGGGGACCTTCTAGGCTGAGTGCTGTCTGGAAGACCTTCTCCCATTACTCACAAGCCTTTACTCCATAATCAGGTCTGTCTCCCTGTCCTGGGTGAGCAAGTACTGGTCACTATTGGCTTGCGGTCTCACTAGGGTTTGCTGTTCTCGCTGAGGATTTCATTTGACCACGTGAGGGTCTTGGGACTGACTATTCACAAGTCCAGGTTAGGGATTACTTTCTGGTTGAGTATTACAAACAGGTATTTAGATCATGGCCTCGGCCCTTCATGTTCTGTGGCAAATGTTTTCGTTCATTTGGATGTCTTTAAAGAATAAACTAGGAAACCTGGAAAGACAGTGAAAAGAGAGGGTGTGTGTGTGTGTTGGGGAGGGCTGCAGATTTGTGTGTGTGTGTGTGTGTGTGTGTGTGTGTGTGTTGGGGAGGGCTGCAGATTTGTGTGTGTGTGTGTGTGTGTGTGTGTGTGTGTGTGTGTGTGTTGGGGAGGGCTGCAGATTCCATGGTTCAAACACCCTCGAGCAAGCCTCCAGAGCAGCCTCTCAGATTTTCTCCTCTGTTCACCTCCACCTGCTTCCCAGGTCGGCCATCCCTGGCCATGGCCAGCTGCACTGAGCTGTAAGGATTAGGGAAGGGTAGAGTCTTGCTACCCAAGGTGTGGTCCGTGCACAGCACTGGTCTGCTTATTAACAAGGCACAAGTTCTGCTGTCCCACACAGATGGACTCAGAATCCGCACTTTAATAAGGTTCCCCAGATGATCTGTGTGAACATTAAATCTGAGAATCACTGGTATTTCTTAAGCCTGGTTACCCATTAGAACCGAATGGATTTTGATACTACTGTTTAACTCTAGACCAAGTCAATCAGAATAGCTAGAGGTGAGGCCCAGGCTTTGGAATTTTAACTATTCCCTAGTAACTTCAACATACAGCTAGTGGGGAGACCACTGGTCCACAAGAGTGATCACGTCCTATGTCCCACCGGTCTCACGTCAGAGCCAGCTTTTGAACCAGAGCCTGAGCTCCAAGCTCTATGCAACCATCCTGTCCACGGTGGTGATATTCTCGCATCTGAGGACCAGAGACAGGCAGGCCCAAGGAACGCACCACTCCTCTCCCAAACAAGCCACGCAGGCTGCAGTGGGAGGAGCAGTTTGGAAAGTGCGGCCACCACACAGCAGAGATCCATAGGTCACACGGCCGTGCCCTCCCTGGAGGGGCAGGTGCAACAGCCCACAGACCGAGAACCACCCCCCAACCCAGAGGGAGCTCCCAGCAGCTCCTGCCTCTTCGCATCCAGATTAAGTCAGGCCAGCCGGGTGAAGGTATTTCAGCCGGATTTAATGGGACCTTTCCGAACAAAACGTTGCTTGTTAGTAAATAATAATTATAGGTGAGCAGGTGCCCCGGGGGGAACAGGTAACATGGGATCTCATTTTCTAATGCCCTCCATGAACCAACCCTGTTTGAAATTGAAACATCCCTGCTGTCAACAGGAGTGTTTAAAGAGACCCGGGTTTCTGTAATAGAAGCAGCAATTCCAATGCCGGCTGTTCGTGGAAGGCACCCTCATTTCCAGGGAGCGCTCACATATACTAATGTTTTTAAGCCTCACAACGAGCCTGCAAGGCAAGTACTTTCCCTCACCCCGTTTTATACATGAGAAAACAAGCTCCAGGCATATGGCGGAGCAGGCCCAAGGTCACTCAGCCCCGGGACCGCATCAGGGAGCTGGGCCTTTGGATGCAAAGCAGGGCCCAGGGTCCTGCCCCGTGTCCCCACCCCGGCTGCCCTCCAAAGCACAAGAATGCCATTCCATCAAAACTCTGATCCCACCAGACAACCTGTCCTCCTTCACTTCTGGAATTCCCTTTGCTGCTGGTCACCAGAGCTCTGGGGTCCTGACTGTCCATGTCCGTGCATCTGCTGAACTCTCGGAAGCCATGTTTGTGGTACCCAAGGGGTCCCTCTTTGAGACTTGAGGTAACAATGAGCAGGAGTTTGCCGCCCAGCAGGACAGCAGGGGCAGGCAAAACTGGAAAAGTTTATACATGGGTACACACACACACACACAGCATACACTTCAACTGTAGGACAGATTCTGGGTAATGTACCCAGTCACCCCAAAATTCTGGGCGGAAGTCGTGAGCAAAAGAAATCGTGAACACTTCAAATATGGCGGCCAAGTCATAAACGTCACCACTAACTTGCAGAAGATTAAGGAAACTGGGAACAAATTAGCTGGGTGTAGACAGTGACTTACGGAGAAGTCGCTGAGAGGAGTCAGGAAAGCCAACGACTTTAAATCCTGTAAAGTTTCTTAATCGAGTTATACTATTATTTGAAATTGGCAGAACACCAATGGATTTAGTCCAAAGGCATAATATATGACTTTTTTTTTCTGATTTTCTTTTTTAAGGGCATTAGGGTTTTAGTTCCTTTTTTCCTTCTTCTTGAGAGGTTTTTTTTTTTTTTTGGCAATATGTCGCTTTCTTTCCTCAAATTCGTTTCCATCCAACATGCAGAAAGTGGAGCCATTCCAGGGAGCCCGACCCCTCCCTTCTCTTTCCACCCCAAGAAGAGCTCAGTTAAACTAGCCCGCTCTGCAGCCGCAAGCAACAGCACGCCGTTTTGTGCAAATGGCTCTCTCCTCTGCCTGGCTCTCCCTAAGTTCAGCTCTCCCCTTGCAGAGAAAGAAGGTGGGGCGAGCCCTCACCACCGACTCACCCCCCTCACCAAGGTTATGGAGGACCGTCCCCTTCAAAGGCCTCCTCCATCCCACCTTCCTCAAGGCCATACCACCCCAGGCCCTGCCCGCCCCTTTGTATTTCTCCCCCCACCTCCTCCCTCCACGTCTCAGCCCCTCTCCCAGGGCTGCCCTCCCTTCCCCAGGAGCCCCCAGAGAGGCCGACCAGGGCCCCGGGAGGCGCTCACTCCTGCAACTCCCCTCCTACAGGCCCTGAGAAGCCCCGGAGATCAAAGAGCTGGGCTGCAGGACCAGGTGTCCATCCTCCTCCACCGGCCACGATTAATCAAACTCCTGACTCACAAGGAGATCAAAACCGACCCCCCGCCAGCTGTTGGTTAAAGCTGGCCTTCAAGTTGCCCTCATTAAGTTTCCTCTCCCTCCCTCTCCCGACCGACTCCTGCCCCGTGAGCATCTCCCTCCTGGGTCTTTCTCTCAGTGCCTATTTCCTCTCCCTTCCCCCTCCTCCCACCAGCCCCTCAGCTTCCGTCTCCCTCCGTTTCCCTGTCTCTCTCTTGCTACCCCAGCCCCCCATCTCCCCGACACCCCAGCTGCTCTGTCTTCTCAGTCCATTTCCTTCAAGAACCCACAGTCCCCAGACTCCCTTGCCTGGACACTCTCCTGGACCCTCCTGCTCGGCCCCTGCAAGTTCCAAGAGGAGGTTGTTGGGGGTGCCTGGGCCAGGCTGCTGGGGGGGTCGGAGAACAGTTTCCCCGGCCCTCAAGGCCAAGGATGAGTTCACACATGCAGAACTGAATTCTTTCCTGACCCTCCTTGCAGCAGACACAGGCCTCGCCAGCACCACACACACACACACACACACAGACTCACAGACACACAGACATACAGACACATACACAGAGGCAAACACATACACATGCATACAGAGACACGCATACATATATACACATACATACAGAGACACACACACACACACACACACACACACTCACACTTCGTGTCTGGGCGACTCTTCACTTCCTGTTTTCAGAAGACCGCCAAGCCCTCAGAGGGAGCTTCTCAGAGCATCGTGGGGCCAGCTGGTCCGTCCACACCACAGTCCAGTTTGCGAGCCGCCCCGCCGCCAACCGGAAGAACCATTTCAGCCCTGACCGAGGAACGGGGAGAACCACCTAGGAGCTGGAACACGGGCAGCGAGCCTCTCTCCTCTACCCGCTCTGCCCAGAAGGGAGAAGGATGGAAGCTTTGGATCCTGACTTCTCCCCAGCGGATGTGTCGAAAATATGCACTCCAGTTGTCTGAGGTTTGTTTTGATACACTTTTTCCTACAACAAACACTGACAAAAAAAGAAGAAGAAAAGCGAATCCAGGCTGCAGAGTACTGTCCTCCCTTCCTCTGTCTCACTATAGATACATCTATGTATTTTTTAACTTGTTTTCTATTTCAGTGGTTCTTAAAGCGCACAGGCGTGAGAAAACACAGATGGATGGAGCAGGCAGTGATGCCGCTGTGCGCGGAAGACATCACACCACGTCGGAGATTTTTAGAACTCTTGGAAGACCTCAGGATGCAGACAGGTTTTTTGGTTTGTGCTGGTTTTTTCCCTTTTCCTCCATAGAGAGCTGGAATGTTCTTCTTGCCTCCTGTCTCGATTCTGTTTCTCTAGCCGTGGCATCACCAGCTGCCGCTGGGAACACAGGGTCCCCTGGCCTCAGTGACTGGGTCACTGTGGCTGTGGCTGCCCCGGGCTTGACCCCTCTACCTGCCCATGTTTCCCCAGCTGTGATGAGGCCACTCCCGGGGGAGGAGAATCCATCCATCACTCAGGCGGCAGCAGAGGCCTGAATGAGGGTGAGAGGGGTCACGGCTTGCCCACTTGGGCAGCTCGGAGGGGGGATGGGGGCATTACAAATTGTCCAGATATCAGTGCCGGCCTTGATCGATGGTGCAGAACAGGGGCGAGATGCTGGCACCAGGACCCAGCCGGCGCTCCCGCCCTTCCCAGCTTCCTCCCAGCCCACCCCCAGCGGCCCCTCTTTCCCCAGCCTTCTTTTTCTCGCCTGCTCACAGCCCATCAGTCAAGCCGTGCCCCAAAGCTGACCTTTTGCAGAGAACAGCCAGCCTCAGAGAACCATTGCTTTCTGAAAAACCTCACGGAGGAATTTTATTAATGCTGGCAGGCCCAGTCGTCGTTGGGAGCCACCACAGCCTCCTGTCCCCACCGCCTGCCTCCGCTCCCATGAGTTTCCATAGCTTTCAGCCAGAAGGGAGAGAGGGGCGGGGGTGACCAGATTTCTTGAGTCACAGGTAGACTAGCTGGTCTGAGTCACCTGTGCCTGGTGGGGTGCCTGGCTCACTCCAAACTCATCAGTTTTTCCTGCCCCACTTCCACCTCAGTGAGGTCTGGCCTCTTGAAGGCAGTGACTGGCGTTTCAGGAAAAGCACTGAGGCCTCCTCCGGGAGGAAAGCGAACGTGGACTGAAAAGTCCAGCTGGATGGGAAGGAGACGTGCCCTGGGCTGAGGCCGGGGATAGAAGCGCCGGTCGGGCGGTTTCTAACCGGCCGAGGGACCTGTCCATCTCCTCAGGGCCCCTCTTTGGGGACCACACAGGTGGCCAGTGGCGCAACAGCACAATAGAACAGAGAGTGGGGACTTGTTGGGGCAAACAGCAATGGAAGATGTTTAATAGAATTACGATGAGGCCTCGAGTTAATGAATCACAACTGCAAGAAATCATGATAATCCAGCCGGCATTAGTGACAGATTAGCTTCAAAGCTGCCATAAAAGTGCCATTATGCTTACCTAACGGCATGATTAATTCTCCCAGCACATAATGGCTTTATGGAGGAACCAGGCACCAACGGAGGCTTGACGGAAAGCCACGCCAAGATCCCCAGGGCGCCGGGGGCACCCCCGCCCTGCCCAGGCCCTGCCGCTTCCGCTCCGCCGGCCTGAGGCAGCCGCCCCCACGGGAAGCTGCTCAGGTTCACCCAAAGCCGGTTCGAGAGGGAGGCAAGGAGCCGTCCCTGAGACTCCCTCCAGGGCTTTGCCCCTCAGCCGGTGGCTCTCCTGGGAGACCGGGAAATCACATCGCACCAACCTCCAAGAGAGGCTACTCCTCTGACCAGGGCTGGTGCCCAGAGAGCCCCATCCCCATCCCTTGATCCAAGGGTCCAGCTTGGAAAAGTCTGGAAAGAGTACTCAACTAGAGAATTCACTGTGACTGACCTTACCAGCTGTGCGACCTGGGAAGTCACTTAACCTCTCTGGGCTCAGGGAGTCAGGCTCCAAGCCTGCATCCTGAACCACTCAGACTGCCTCCCTATAATGTCCTCTCAGTTACGAATCACTAACCTGCGTTTCAGGCATGATGCAAATCTTCTCATATGTGTGATTTCATTTGCTGCCCCCAACAAACCTATAAAATAGGTACCATTATTATCTTCACTTTACAGATCAGGAAACTGAGGCATGGAGAGTAACTCCACAGTTACCCTAGCAGTAAATGTGGAACCAGGCATCACTCCCTAATTGCTTGCTTCCCTGATCAGCCCTCTTTAAGCCCTAATACCACCAATTTAACCTCAGGGGAACAGCAGCTTGTGAGACACCGAGGGAGGCTCAGCTCTGCTTGACGGCCTGCCCTGCCCCCTGTAGCAGTGGAGAATCTGAACTGGCAGCCTAACTGGATTCCACATCTCCTGTTTACCTGGACTCTAAGGATCCTGTTCTGATAGTGTTACCTTGAGCACACAACCACTCCTGGTTTCTGTTTCAGCTTCTCTTTCGTACAAAGGGAACAGTGACATAACAGAGAAGAAACAAGCCTGACTCCATATTGGATCTGTTCCTTTAGCTCTGACCCTGTGCTCTGCTGCCTCTGCTTAGTCATGCTGGCTCTGCACCTTCTGTAAAAGAATACTGTCTATAGCCTGAGGTACACAGGAGAGCCCATTCCCCAGGCTCTGATCTTTAAAGGTGTAACACTTTTCCATTCATATAAAGATAACAAGTTGCAGAACAAAGAATAGCTTTTGTCTCGTTGGAGGTTTACAGGAACATTGTCACTGGACCTACTTGGAAAGCTGAAAGAACAGAGGATTCTGGCACCAAAAAGTTTGTAACAACCAGCCACACCCCCTCCCCTTTTAGTATAAAAGAAGTCTGAATTCTAGTCAGGTGAGATGGTTCTTGGGGACACTAGTCTACCGTCTTCTCAGTCTGCTGGCTTTCCAAATAAAGTCACTATTCCTTGCCCCAGCTACTCATCTCTTGATTTATTGGCCTGTTGTGCGATGAGCAGTAAGAGCTTGGGCTCAGAAACAGAAGCGGTAATAATAATAATAGACTGCCCGCCTCACGACAGGAGTGTCTTGACCCCTTAGGGCTCAGATCTACCTTTTCGCAACTCCCACTAGAGCCAGGGCCACTCTCACACCCACACGCTCCACTCCAGAGCCTCCCACTGTGGTCTGCCCATTTTCCCATAAATATGGAGGCAATTAGCAGGAAGCCCAGGCCCAAAGGGAATTCTCGGAGCCACGTTCATCTTCATAATGCTGAAGAAATGCCCCCAGGAGGCCTGAGTCACGGCCATGGCAGGCAAGCTGTTTCTGGTCTGATTAACTTGGGCTCCCCAAGAGGCACGCAGCCCTCCCTCCAGCTGCCTTCCTCCCAGCTCACGCCACTCTGGGATTCCCACCAAGTGGGGCCCCCCAAGGCTGCGCCAGGTACACCTACAATAAAGGAAACTTAGTCCTCCCCTGCCAAAGCATCAACAGGTTCCAATGTTCCCCAAGGTCTATGCACCCTTTCAATTCCAAAGTCAAATCGCAACTGTCACTGAATCAGCAAATACAGTGGAACCTTGAACAACAGGGATTTGATCTGCACAGGACTGCTTCTATGTGTTTTTTTCAACAGTAAATACTACAGAGCTACATGACCTGTGGTTGGTTGACTCCATGGATAAGGGGGAACCATGGACATGGAGGGTCAACTGTAAGTTGTACTCAAGATTTTCAACTGCATAGAGGATTGGAGCCCCTAACCCCAGAGTTGTTCAACAGTCGACCATATTTACTTTTACAGACACCGTGGCAAAGGCCAAGAAGATTCACTTCATACCTTTGCAGCCCTGAATCCCAAAATAAACGTGAGGTTTAAGGATGTGTGATGCCAGTGTTGGGTGGGTTTTCTGACGGTGACACCCTCGTGATGGTCCACATGTCTCTCGCAGCTAATGGTCTGATGAGTGTCAAATGGACTCCATCACTTCAGTTCCAAAGTCGTCAAATCTCAGGGTTGGAAGAGATGGCAATGGTTGTTTCTCCCCATCCCCCTCCCCAAATCTACCTCCATCTGCTATTGACTCCTCTTGAGTCAAATATATAGTTCTTACTTCAACATGCTGAGCCCAGTGAAAGCCCAATAAATATTTATTGATGGTGGTCCCCGTGATGAATTAACAGCCAAAGCTGTAAAATTAAAGTTTCATACAAGCAGAGGCCCTGGTGAGAAAGAAATTGCTACATAAAGTTTGAAATTTTTCAATATGACAAATACTCACAGACTCACTCACACACACACACACACACACACACACACACACACAGAGTATGTCAGACAGGAGACTACCTTTCTCTAGCTCACCTATCTAGAAAACCCCATCAGAAAACAGGAAGTGTCCTTCTTAGAGAACATTCCTGCTGCCTTTGTGGAGGGCACGTTCAGCTTCTCAGCCCAGTCAGCCCAGCCTGTCACCATGTGCCAGGCCCTGGACCCAGTGCCTCTCTCTGTCTCGTCAGAGCCAGGGGCCAATGCAATTCTGTCCTGGAGAAACAGAACGAGGCCCCTGAGTGCTTGATCAGGTAGGTGTCCCAGGTGGGCCGAAGTCAGTGCAGAGATATATTACAATTCTCAGGTTGCTAGAACTTTAAGGAAAAAGATCCAGGGCAGGAGAGGCGGCTTAAATGGGAATTTTTGACCAGACAGTGTGTACCTAGAAGGGAATGTGAGGGAGTATCGTCGCTGTAAAGAAGTTAAGAACTTTGAGGCCTGGTGGGTAGAGACCAGTCACCGCCAGCTGATCAGATCCTGCAGCCCCTGGCCCCACTCAACAAGTCCATGTGCATGAACACATGTGGGTCTATGAGCCTTCCACAGTTCTGTCCAAGAACCAATGGATAGAGTGCCTTCCCTCATCTGGCCTGCCTGGATCCCCCTAACTGCAGCTCCAAGGCACCAAAGCTCATTGTCACACCCTTCCATCTTCATCTATCTGACTCTGAGTTCCACGCACCTCTCCAACAGAGCCATGCAGTTACCTGAAAACCAGTCGGAAAGGGACCTTCCCCTCCTGAAACCCACAAGAGAGAACCAGGTACAAGCTGGTAAAGTACACAGGCTAAAGAAAATCTCACAGCCAGCTTGAAAGGAGGAAAACACAGACGACCTTGAAGAAACCAACTCGAGTTTGTGCTGAACTTAGAAAGGGAGACTGTGTGTGTCACTCACTTCCTCTGAGCCTGGTCTGCATCTCGAGATTCTCTCATACTGAAGGAAGCTGCTTCTAGTGCAGGATGTGGGAGGGCCTGGTGGAGCAGGAGAAGTAGGAGGGGAAGGGGCATGAAAACTGAAGAGCCCCCAAGAGACCTGCAGCAGGAAGTGGGTCACAGCTGCCCGGCAGGCTGCCCTGCCTCTTGTGGTGCTCCCAGACCGCAGGCTCTTCTTCCTCTTCCAGCTCTTGTTCCTCGTTCAGTACTCAGGAACCCTCTATTTGGACATTCTGCTGGCAACCTGGAGAAGACAGAAAGGGAAACTGTCCATTTAATGGCATCACCCTGTGCTGGGCCCTCTGTTAGGGAGCATTCTCTCAGGGGAAGAGCACAATATGTCCATGGACAGAAGGACCCCGATGGTCCAGCTGGCAATGCTCGTTGGCCCCTTCGCAGCCTAGGCCTGCCTTCCTTGGCTGCTGAATGGTGTCTCCTGATCCGGCTCTAGCTTTTAGTGTTTGTTCCTGCCCAGATGGGGTGTCTGATCTTGCCATGGCCGGTGTTTTCTGCAGAAAGGGACCTGGTACAATTTTATAGGAACCCAGTGGCTCCCTGGGGCCAGACTCTAATGCTGTCCAGATGCAGAGAAACAGAAGGGCCATTCAAAAACAACCGAAATATCAACACACTTTGAAAGCAGTCTGTTAGCACTTGTCATAAGCACAATAAACAAAACAATGAAACCATCCGAAAGGACCGTGAGACAGTCAGGCTTTAGGAACTTGGCTTTGATGCCTTAGAAAAGCAGACAGGGGGGCAGAACCAGTTCCCACTTGGGCCGAGGCTTGTTTGTTCTGCTTATCTGGAGTCAGCGCTAACAATCCTCACCATGATGAAAGGACCTAGAAGTTTCTGCCTTGCAACTGGCCCCTTTGGAGATGGGCACTGCCTTCCACAAGTAGTCAGTTTCTGCACGTGGCCCATGAAACGCTCATTTGTGCGACACCACGCCCATGTGTGGAAAGACCCTTGTCCCCTCTCAGTTAGCTTAGCAAACAAGTCAGCTCAGCCGACATCATCGGCTGGGTTCCTTCCCAGGTGGGTTCCAGAAAATAAGACCTCGGCTGGCGGGGACACGGCCACAGTCAACAGGCAGGTCCCCTGGCCCCAGGTGAGTCAGAGCCAGGACCGAGGTCCCATTGCTCCTGCCTTTTAGAAGAAGAAGCTGAGAGAGAAACGTCAACCCGCCGCCTGGTTGACACCGGCCATCCAGTTTGAGTTGTTGAGCTGGGGCCAGGCCTGTCTCCGGGTGAAATGAGGCTGCCTGCTTACCAGCTCCTCAAGGTTCTTTCCCACTGTCTCCGCGGCTCCAGCTTTGCTTAATTCCCAAAGTGGGCGCTGGCCAACATCTCTCAAATTACCTGCCAGTGATTTAAGTCCGCTTAGTCCGTTTGGGTGCAGTTCTGCATTTTGACTCTCAGTCAAGCAAAATAGGGGATTAATCAAAGGGGAGGATGGGGGAATCCGACATTCCCGTCTACTGGGGGTTGAGGGCGGCTCCAGAGCCGAATGAGACCTGATGGCAAGAGCGAGAACCTGGGGGTTCTGAGACGTGGGCTCTGGTCCCCTGCCTGACTGAGTGACCCCGAATCCATCTCTGGCAGCCTCCTATCCCCAGACGTATACCCAGCTGGCCAGCCTGCTAAGCCCCGGGGGCAGGTGAATCAGAAGATGCGAGGCTGTTGTCCCCTCCTAATTGGGAAAGGAAAAAAAAGGCAAAAACAGATGTCAGAACAAAGGAACCCAACATGCATACAGCAAGAACGCTCCCATTTCTGCTCCAGGCCTGAAGACTGAAGTCTATTCCGCCATAATCCATCTCCTCCCAAGGCAAATCGCCCGAAGTGTCTGCCAGTTTAGTCTGAATCTGACTGTTTCTCTGAAACAGAGAACGATGCCACGACAATCACTAAAACGTCACTGAACACCTTCAGTGTACCCAGTCCCTCTCTTCAGCTACGTCAAACATCTCAGCAGGTGGGAATCATCTTGGAACCGAAGCCTCAACTTCCCCAGATGCTTTTCAACCCACCCCTCTTCGCGTCCCTAAGGCCTCCCAGCCAGGTGGGGACGGAAACGCGAGAGCCAGGAGGCTTGGGCTCCAATGCCTTCAGAGTGGCCACCTTTCCTTTCATCAGCCTCCTCCGACATAGAGGAAAGGACATGGAGGTTTGGAGTCTGAGAAGCCTGTCACTCAAGTCACAGCTTTAGCACATCCTAGCCACCAGCCTCCAAGGAGCTCGTAGAACTGCTGTAAGGACTAGAAGAACTTGAGCTTCGCAAAGACCAATGCACAGCCCAGCACGGAGCGTGCGCAGTAAGTATTAGCTGCATTATTCTTATCTCCACCCACATACAGCTGTCAGTCAAGCCACAGACAAGCATTTGTTAGATGCCAATTAAGTGCCCAACACAATGCGAGTTCAAAGGATACAGATGATAAGCCAAGGCTGCTGCCTTGGGGAGCTCCCAGGAGGATGGACGAGACGAGCAGATCGTTTAGATAGAGAGAGAAACGGCTTCAGTCCAGAAACACGGAGTCCTGTTATTAGAGGGTGGCAATGCAGTTCTATGTAGGCTTAGACGCATCCTGCTTGGGATTCTACGTACCAGCTAGATGACCTTGGACCAAGCACTTAAGCCTGCTCAGTCGTGGTTTCCTCATCTGTAAAATGAAGAAAATCTCATCTATCCCATAGGGCTGTTGTAAGGATTCAATTAAATTAAACTAAATGTGCCCCTTATCAGCTATGTAACCTCATTTGTGAAATGTGGATAATAACTGACCTAACTCGTAAGGATGCTCTGAGGATTAAAACTGTTAGTACATGGAAAGTATTTAAAATAGGGTAATGTCATTTTCGCTCTCAAATTGAAGTTTCCCGCGGGAAGGATTTCCATCTGTTTTATGTACTGGTGCATTCCCAATAGAACAGGACCTGGTACATTCCATGTAAATATTAGCTAATTGAATGAATCATTGAATGTAACTGGAGCACCAAGCAGAGGGGCAGATTCCATTCCAAGAAGGCTCCCAGAAGGAGGCAACAGAGAATGGTGAATAGGAACTAGCCATGCTGAGAAGGAAGGTGGGGAAGGGAATGCCTGCAGAGCAACTAGCATGGGGGTGGGGGGCGGATACCAGGTGTGAAAGAGCACGGTGTGAGTAGGGAACCTCAAGCAATCTAGTATTTGCAGAGTAAAAAGGACGGGAAGAGGCAAGAGATGAAGGCTCTCTCTCCCAGATCTTCCAGTGACTGATTTCAGTGGCACCAAATACACCCTGGAAAACATACCCCAGAGAAAGGCGAGCATTTGAAAAAGACAGCTCTCATCAGCCCCTCCCGAGGGCCTGATCCAGGACACCCTCAGAAAAAGCAAACGCCCTGGGGATAGTCCCACCCCTCGGGACCCTAACCCATCTGTCTGCCCACTTGGAGAAGCAGGCGACCATGCCTGTGAACTCTGACCCCATCAATCCCAGCAGGGCCTGGGGAAGCATTTACATCTTCAAAGGTCCTGGTAAATGTTAGCCAACAGCCTCCCCCCACCCCCACGACCCACACCTCCTCCCTCTCCGGGCCACTAGGGGTCAGGGACCAGGGTCACACCTGGCCAGGCCTAGCCCAGGCCCAGATCAGTCTGGCAGATCATCCACAGACCCTCCTGCTCCTCCCTGATGCCCCCTACCGTCTCTCCCCAAGCACACACGAGCCCAGGGGTACAGGAGGTGTAAGGCCACAGTGTTGGGGGGGCTTTGTAAGAAAGGCCCAGGACACCTTCCAAGGGGCCTGGAGACAACGGCTTAGGTCAGCCACCTAGGACGGAGCCCTGGGTCCTGGATTTAGGGGAGGGGGCGGGACAGGCCTGTAGACCAGGGTCAGCCCCAGCTATGGCCACCACGCAGGTTTCAGTGCCCTCTCCCTGACCCCAGCAGTCCCTCTGATCTGCTGGAGGCAGGGAGGCCTGTTAACTTTTACCAGCCTCCTTTGACATGGAGCGCTAATAAGAACTTGGGAGGGAGGTTCACTCAAGTGTCAGAGGCTCAGCGCAGCCCTGCACAGCCTCACCGCCTGCCCCCAGCCTTGCAGCAGCCCCCAGGGCAAGGAACAGGGCTCTGGACCCAGAGAAGCCAAAGGGAGGCCTGGTGGGGGGGGGGGCGGCAGAGGTAGTGCCTCCACACTGGCCACTTCAAATTCCCCTGCCTGGGGCTCTCGTGACACTGTGACCTCAGCTCACAGCCTGCATGAGCAGCTGACAGATGATCGTGTAAGTTTCTCCCAGAGAGTCAGGGCCTGGCTCAGACTGGAACGAACGATCGGAAGCTCCGTTGAGCTGGGCCATCTTGGGGATGGTCACCCAGCCAGTGCTGATCAAACGGGCTATGAATGAAGGGGAAAGCCCCCTCCACCCCTGCTCCAAGCCAAGCCCCCACCCCAGCTCCCACCTGGAGGATGTGTTTGTTAGAAGGAATCCCAGCGCAGGTGTAGGAATGAGCAGGCACAGGCCGGAGAGCAGACTAAGGGTCAGAGCCTGGACCGCCTCCTCCGCGCGACAGTAATGAGCTGCGTGGCTTGGGAGAACCGTTTCCCTTCCTGTGCCTCGGTTTCCCCACTTGTCACACAGGGCCAGGGTTGGGAGGAGGGATTCTCTAAGACCCCTCTTCGTTCTGCATTCCCCGATTTCAAGTTTTCAACTGCCTCCAGTGTCTTCCAATCCCGCCCCACATCCTCCTCAAAAGCCCTGCTAGATTCTTTTGGTTTTACCAGACTTTACAGCCAGAGGGATTCCTCTTGCTTAAGCCTTTATTTAAAAAATGAGATGGCTGGAATGCAGCCAGATGACCATTCATCTGAGTGACCTGGAGTCAGACTCCTTAAGGCAGGGCCAGGCCTGGAATTCAGGTCTCCCAGGATCTTGCCCTTCATGCCAGGCCAGCTCCAGATCCCAAACTCCCCAGGGAAGGCCACCTCCCCAGACGGAACAGACCAAAGTCTCTGCCTGGCCTTCAAGACCACCTCCCCACAGCCTGTCCTCTTACCAGCCCCCTGATGGCCACCCTGCTCTTGAATCAATTCACCCCCTTCCACAGCAAATCCCAGGATGGTGGCTGCCCCAGCCTCTTCTCCTGAAGGCCCCACCCCGAGTCCACCACCTCCCCGAGCCTCCCGTCCGCAGGGCCCTGCCCTCACTCCCTGACCGCCCACCAGCCATGTGTCTGAGTCACTCCTGCTCACTCCAATCCTCGTCTTGCTCTTGAAGGCATCACTGCCCCCTGTCTTCTGCACACACCGAGGACAGTGGACGGCTCCAGCTGGGAGCTGTACACCGACCCCGGCAGCCTGGGGTTGAATCCTGGCCCTGCTACTCACTGGCCGCCTGTGCCTCGGTCTCTTCATATGAGAAGTGCGGACACTGGGAAAACCAACCTCAGCTAGCCACTGTGAGAATTTCCTCTAGCACGTGCACACGTTTAAAACAGTGCCTGCCACGTGGTACGCATGTACAGAGATGCTGCCGGTTCCCTTCCAGACACTGCGATAAAGTGAGTATCACAATACAACGAGCCACACAAATTTTTCTGGTTTCTCAATGCATATACGTTTACACTATCCTGTAGTCTATTAAGTGTGCAATAGCCTTATGTCTAAAAACAAAAATGCTCATAACTTCATCAAAAGGTACTTCATTGCTAAAAAATTGCTACCCGTCCTCTGAGCCTTCAGGGAGTCGTAGTGACAACATCAAAGATTACTGATCACAGGTCACCGTGACAAACACAATTAACAATAATGAAAAAAGTTTGAAACGTTGCAAGAGTGACCCAGATGTGCCACAGAGACACGCAATGAGCCAATGCTGACGGAAAAACAGCGCTGATATTTTTGCTCGACGCAGGGCGACCACAAACTTTAATTTGTGTAAAAAAACGCGGCATCTGCAAAGTGCAATAAAGCGAGGTCTGCCTGTATCTATTTACTATGTAAATTACATAATACTATATATCATGTTTCACGTACATATTTTTCCCAGCTGTAAGTTTCTCTGAATGCAAGTACAATAGCGTGCTTCTTGGTAACTTCCGGAACCGCGGTGATGTGGGTCAAGGAAGCTTTCAGAAATGGATGGATAGGGGAGGGTGTAGCTCAAGTGGTAGAGTGCATGCTTGGCATGCATGAGGTCCTGGGTTCAACCCCTAATATCGCCATTAAAAATAAATAAATAAACCTAATTACCTCCCCACACCAAAAAAAAAAAAAAAAAAAAGAAATGGATGGACAGGTACATAAATGGTTAGTCTTGGTGATAACTCAGCATCAGGGTGAACTTGCTTACTATCAGAATGCTGTTCCCAGACTGAGGAACAGACATTCTCTCCCACCAGGGTATTCTCCAAATCATGAAGATTTCCCTTAAAATTCTAAATGCCCCTTCCCACCTCCTGCCACCAGCAGCGTCCCTTAAATTCTGTTGGTTCACCCCCTCTGCGTGGTGCCCAACCCCGGCCCCTCCCACTCACCCCAACAGACAAAGGGCTTGCGGGTGATTGATGGTGACAGTGACCTGCCACTGACCCTTCCAACCTGTCTTGCTGCCTCCTCGGCTTTTGAGATGCAGCCTCCCCACCTGAGGGGGCTGCTGGGCTTCTTCCCCTTGTGAAGCGGAATCTTTGATGTGCACCCCACAGGGTTCTCTCCAAAAGCCTGAGCCCTGGAGTCACTGCCTCCAACAATCTGGCCCCGGACTGCCTTTGTGGGCTCAGGGCATGAAGCTAGACAGACCTGGGTTCAAATTCCAACTCTGCCACTTTCCAGACTTCGAATCTCAGACTCCTTACTGTGAAGATGGAAGATAAGGCTTGTCTCAGGGAGCTGTTGGAAGGACGGCCTGAGATAACGTATAAGGCTTTTGGCCCAAGGCAAGCCTGCTGTAATAATTACTCGGTAAGTGCTGGGCATGGGGAGGAGGAGGGGGATTCTATTAATGTGATGGCAGAGAGTTGAGCATGAGAACAGCTGCAATTCTCTTCTGTCCGCCTCCTTCCTCTTAAAATGACCTCCTGATCTCCCTCCCCAAGACAGACACACACACACACACACATACCCCCCACACCTTATCCACAGCTTTTTACTTCACCTTCTCCCCTCAACCCAGAACTCCCCCACTGCTCTCTGGGACAGCCTCCCCGCCCCCTGGACCTGTGCCCTTGTTCGCTCCCCTTGGTCATTCGGGGGATCTGCTGGTCAAGCTCACGTCCTCCACAGCCGCCCGAGACCTGCTGTCCTCGCAAGGGAATCCATCTCCACTAAACCCCTGGGCATTTCCCATGTCACCATTTAAAGCCGTTTATTTGCTCATTGTCTTAAGTTTATTTGTCTAGTCCTCCAACAATATTTGGTTGGAGTGACTTCCTGTTACCGAATTCGGGTGCCCAGGCGGCCTGGCCTTCGAGATGGGGCTGCGGCTCAGTCCACCTCCACTCTGAAACAAACAGGAGACCACACGAGCGCCCGGCTGGGCCCATCCCCTGCGGTTTTTCACAGATTTCAGTGCAGGAGGCAGGGATCCATGAGTAGCAGTTATCAGCAAGATGAAGCTGATGAAAGCCACCAGCCAGTGAAGGCCCTGGGAGCAAAGAAAGAGCGTGGGGAATGCACCGGCATCCCCACTCCCTTGAGGCTGCTCCCAGGGTGTAAAACTTGAAGCAGACAAGAACAGGTGTTTGCATTTGACCGGAAAGGGGGTTTGGCTTGCCTCAAACTTCCAGCTCCACGGGATCTAGGGGCCTTTAATGTCATCCAACTTCCTCTACTTCTCATCATAAAGGAGTCTCTCTCTCAGCCTCCCTCGCTTATGCTACCTTTAATGACATCCCCAGACTTCTTCATTATAAAGATACGCACTGGGGCATTCGAGAGCCCAGGAGGAAAAGAAAAGCGTGAGTCTGGACTAAGATCGCCCTGTTTGAAGAACGTCAGTAAACACCTCTGAAAACGAGCCTTCCCTGGGAAGGCAGTGGGGAAGGAAGAGATTTTTCCAGGCCTCCCTTCCAGGAAGCCCCTGGGACAAAGAGACTTCCCCAAAGAACCCTGTCCTCGTGGATGCGTCTCCTCCCTCTGCTCTTATACCCCAGGGTGTTCAGAACGGCAGGTGGGTGTCGGGGACATGACAGGGGGAGGGGCGTGTCTTGGGGGTGAGGCGTTTTAAAAAGGAAGAGCATCGGAAGGACCCATCTATTCCCCCTGGAGTGAAATGAACTGAGAGAAGAAAGGAAGGAGGTGGGGGGAGCTCTCCAAGCGGAATGAGTCGCTGACTTAAATTACAGGGACCTGGGAAGGATGATTAACAACCCTCATGGTTTTCTGCTTCACAGCCATTTTTCAGCCCAAACCCGGGGCTTCTCGGTTACACAGCCCGGCGCAGGCCGACCATTTTTTCCATTGACTGAAAACACATTCTGACTGAAAACAAACTTTGGATCCCCGAGGCTTGGCAGCCCTGGGTCCTTCTCCATATTTAATCAACGGGAAGCTAAACACTTTCAGTCTGTGATGGCTCATTTGGACGGGGTCTCGGGGCTTTTGCTTGGTGCCAGATATAATAACTCTCCGCTCTCTTTTCTAAGGCCTATTTTATAATTTTGCTGTTTTTCAATGTCAAGCCCATCTTTTGAAGAATTTTTATTGGATTTCCTGCTAGACTTCAACGAGGATTTTTCTTGCTTTGGCAGAAGTATCAAGCAGAACAGGGGAAAAACTCAATCATCATCTTGGAAAGTCATGATGGTGTGTTGAGGGGGTGGGGGGAGGCCGTGGTCTGTTTGCACACAAACAGGTTTCTAGAAGGCTGGAGCCCCAGTTTGCCAGCTTTGGTGGAGGGGGGCCTCTGACTTCTGGTGGAAATTGACAGGCAAGGCGGATGGATGTGGGAAGGGAGGGGAAGTCGGGACAGGGGAAGGGGGAGAGAGGCATGAGTGTGGGAGACAGGCTAAGGGCGGGGCGGGTGGGTTTTCAGATGTCTGCAGCGAGGCTTGGCTCCACCGTACATGCCCGTTCTTGAGATGCGCGGGTGCCGAGGAACGGGAGACACTGCCCACTCAGGGGGCAGCAGGCAGACTCTTAACCAAAAGCACGACCCCTCGGAGCTGCTAAAAACTCAAAGGATGGGCAGGAAGTCTCCGTCCACAGGCTCCTGTTCTACCAGCCACAACCATGGGCTCTGCCCTGGCTCCAGGCAACGTTCAGATCTTTATTTTTTCTTCCCGGTGATTACTCCCCAGAGGAAGCAAATTGCCAGTAAGTGACAGCTTTTGTTTGCTCAGATTTTCCTCTCTTCCCAGAGTCAACTTTCAGAATATACCAGGATGTTCCCTCTTACTCCTGGACTTTCTCTTTTTTTTTTTTTTCTTAGTGGACTGGGTACGGTGGGGGGGGGGTCCCTACAGAGTATTTTCCAGAGAAAAGAAGTAGTTCTTTGTCCAAGAATGAAAGAGAGAGAGAGTCCTTTGCTACCTTCTTTTTATGTTTCATTTTTCTGGTGACTTTTTGACTTTTTATGTTGAGATCTTAAGTAACCGCCCATCACGCCTCCTCGGCCACTTCACACCTACCGCTATAGGCGTCACAGCCTACAGAATGTTTTCACGTGTCTCACGGTTTTATTCCCAGGTTTGGCCGGGGTAGGGGGAGGCAACCCCGCCCCACACAAGCCATGTGATTTGCCCCAGTCTTGTGGGTAAGTGGCCAAACCAAGGTCTGAATCAAGCTGAGTACTTTTCACTACCTTGCTACAAAATGTACATGATGCAGAGGGAGCTCTCTGGGCCCCTTTATTATGATGGCTCATTCTGCTGGGCAGGGTCCCCAAGTAAATTTCCTGCAACAGAGGACACTGAGTGTTAAGCCATCACAGCAAGTTTTACCGTAACCACAAGTTCTGAAGCAACTTTTCCTTGGGCCAGACAAGATCAGGCCTCCAGGGCATCTGAGCCTTCCTCATTCCTTCCATTTCCAATAGGAAGAAAGGACACCAAAAGATCAGGTAGACACGGGGGGCGGGGGGGGGGATAGCTCAGTGGTAGAGTGAGTGCTTAGCATGCCCAAGGCCCTGGGTTCAATCCCCAGTCCCTCTATTTAAAAACAAAAAATCAGGTGAACAAAAAAACTTAGGGAATACCCACTCAGGGTCCAGGACTGGGTTAGCAGATTGAGGGAGTCAGGGCAAGGAAAAGATACCGTCCCTGCCTTTGAGGGGTTTATGGTCGAGATGAGGAGATAAGAGAAACAGACCTAGAATCCTAGTGTTGTACGTGCCAAGACCCTTAGAGGTCATCCGTCTAAACTCATTTCAGAGAAACGGCGACTCAATAAGAACAAAAATGAAACAGTATTTGATTTCACGTGGAAGAGTGCAGTGGCCACTGGAGGCTGGTCAGAGAGAGCAAAGTGGTCAGAGATGCGTACTAGGGGAAAGTAACACTTGATCTCGATCTGGAAGTGTGTATGGAACGGATGAACGGACAGGGAGGGAAGGACCACAGAAGCCAAAGAGAGCAGATCGATGGAAGTCCAGGGTATTCCTGAGACCCTGAGGGGCCAGAGCATCGAGATGGGGAGGAGAAGGAGGAATCAAGGCTGAACACGCGCTGAATCCGCAGAGGACCACAAGCAGAGGGAAAGAATGACCACACAGAGCCAGTGAGAGTCACGTGGAGATCAGGGCTTCAGCCCCTACTGACCAGGGCAGCCGCACCAGTCCTATAATTTCCTAAATTCCACCCCCGTACCTAACAACCCATCTAAACGTATCCCAAAGACAGCTGGTGGCGTACAGAAATCCCAATGGGTGCTCAACTTTGAGTCTGGACAAACGAGCCACTGCAGCAGGGTTCACCAGCCACCCAGCCCATCAACCCTCCTCAGCCCTGCCGCCTCCCCTTCAGTGTGAGCGCCCAGCTCCCAGCCCCCGTGCGTGACCATCTCGTAGGTCCCCGGTAAGGGCTGCTCTGCGAGGCTGAAAAAGCAAAGAATCAAGAAGCAATGAAGAAAGGGATAATCTCAGGATAGAAAGAGCTCACGGCTGAGGATGGCACATTAGAGAGAAAGCCTCTCTGCTCAAGACTTTAAGATAGTTGACATCTGGAGCAGAACTCTCTCCAACCCCCAAGGAGGGTGGGCGCTGAGGGCATGAAAGCTGGAAAGGAGCCATCCCTGGGTCCCTGTCCTCCTGCGGCAACCCGGTGACCTGAGCATCTCCACCACCTTTGTTCCTGTTTACATTCCAAGCTTATGCCTCACTTTACCCATCTGAGCCTAAAAGCAAGAACGCCAGCCCTCTTCCTTCTTGCAGAGACTGAGGTGAGGGCAAGCCAGAAGGCAAAGACCCAAAACGCTTCGGGGGCGGGGGGGGGTTGCTGCTGCAGCTAACACTAATAATGACACAGTAATATCATTCTTACTCCGCCTCCAAACACAGAGCCTGTCTGCCCTCCTGAACAGCCCTCTGTGCTGCCAGCAGCTCCCATCTGAAGGGGGCAAATCCTCCTGGACCCCATCAGCAGCCGGCCTTCCATCTTCCTCCCCTAAAGAAGCGCCCCCACGACCCTGAACTCAAGGCTCTGGTTCCTGGCTGTCTTACCTCGGGGGAGAAGGGCCAGCCCCATCTACCCTCATGTCCCACTCCAGGGCACCAGGAGTGAATGAACTTTGGCCACCCAGCTGGTGACAGCGGTTCCCAGGGAGACCATCCTCCACGTTCATCAGCTGTAATGAATGCATCCTGGGAAACTCAGACTCCATAATCAAGCCCTCACTTTTAACTGTGAATACCTCCCCAGGCCAGGCCATTCCCAAACCCAATCCCCACAGCCCCAAAATGCACACACCACGCCCCAAGAACTCGACACTCCACTAGGTAAAGACCTTACAGAGTCTGAGAGGTGAGTATCCGGGACCCTCACCTTTCCCCCCCCCGCACCCCGTTCCCACGCTGGCTTGTCCTTCCACGCACCTCAAGGTCGCCCCCAAGTCTCCCAGAGCTGCCCCTTCCCTCTTTGTGTTCACCGGCCTTCCTTTGTTCCTTCCCCGGGCCCCCATCGACACCTCCCTCCTTGGCTATTTGAGGTTAAGACACATGCTGTGGTCGTCCATAAATTACATGACAAGAGCAGATGACAAAAACAAAATGTAATGCAGATTAAAGTCACCCTCCAGCTGAAATGATGGTTTATTAACCAAAAGGCGATGCTGCCAATCCACCTTGCTGGCCACTGGGCCCCTTCTGGGAATCTTTCTTAGGGTGATTTAGGATCCACCAAGGCCCTCGAATGGACTCTCCCATCACCTCCTTCCCATCTCTCTGGATCAGCCGCTGGGCTTGGCGCAGTTGACAAATTCCCCAAGTAATCCCTCCAAAGATTGGAGAAATGCTCCGAATGCTCCATTAAATTTATTTTCCATGCTTTAAGAGACCCAAAACTATGTCCAATAAATAAGTCTTCCCTGTGATTTACTGAAATGCTCCTCTGATTTAAAGTTATAGGGGGAAAAATATGGAGCCCCTGGGAGCCCAGGACCAGCCTTGCAAGTGAGACCAGATGTGAGATTTCTGCCTAGGGAGGGGGACGAAGGGGGGAAAAAAACAGCCCGACTGATGGAGGTTTGAAAGTGACAATGTCTGAACCCCGGTCCTCGGCTTTAACATAAAAGGTCCCCAGTTGAGCATTCTTTCTTACAAAATTTATTGTGGTTGTAGTTAGAGGGGGAACCATCAAAAGAGTAATTCTGGCCCTTGTTTTGCAGAGCGCTTTTGATAAATATGATACTTAGAAATATGCCTCCCGCTAGACAGCAAAGCCATATAGTTAAAATGAAGTAATCTGTCAGTAAACTCGCTAGAATCAAAGCCAAAATGAAACCTGTAAAAGGAGAAGGGGGAAAAACTCCATTTAGAAACGCTTGAGTCAAGCAGGGAAGAAGGTGGAGATTAAGAATTGTCCTTTATTCAGATATTTTTATCTACGGAGTTAAAAGCGGAGATTTATTTTTAAAGGGGGCTATTTATGTTCCGATCCCCACCAGATGGGCCTGTGTTCTGCCTTTCTTGTGCAGCCGGGGCTCAGCAAAAACAGCTTCTCTCGCGAGCTGCCACTTACCCAAAGAAGGAGGAATAAAAACTTTGGGAAGCCAATGTAACCTTTGGAGCTGTTGGGTAAACATTGGATCTGTTTACTGCAAAGCCCAGTGAGCCAAGACCAAGAAACAAACAGGAAGGAGGGGAAACAGCCAACATTCAGCCTAACTATATAGGAATATATAGTAACATGTACTGCGTGTGTGTGTGCGCACACCTGTGTGTGTGCACATGCACGTGTGCTGATGCCCAAAGGGCCAGAAAGCCTAGGCTACGAACGTCCCAGTAGAGAAGTGCCATCATCAATGAGTTGTCCCAAATAGTCCTGTCTTTGGAATCCATTCCTCCACCTGATAAATCACCTGTTTGGAAAATGCTCTTTTCACAGCTAGGGATGAAAAAGATTGGCGGTAATTCCCCTTGTGAAATTACCCACAAAGTGTTTCTCACTCTTCCTTCCTCTCTACCTGCACCAGAAGCAGCTCATCGCCATGCTCTGCAGGCTCCTGGGCCAGCCACTTTGGGAAGTCAGGCTTCCCCAGCCTCCTAGTGCAGCCCGACCCTCACGTAGAAAGCTCTCCACTGAGCAGTGCGCTGGGCCCGGCAGCTTCCCCAAAGCCTCATCCCAGGAAAAGCCTCCTTTTGTTGTCACTGTCTCCCAGGGACGTCCTCAGTCCTATCTCCAAAACAACGTTCAGTGCAGCTAGCCCAAGAGAATCGGATCAGAAGTCCACCACTCAGCTGCTGGGGTGGGAGGCGGGACGACCACCCTGCCCTCGGTCCTGCGTTCCACATCTCCCCCAACGTAGGACAGAAAGATGAAAACCCATGGTGTGTACACACACATAGTGTCAGACAAATCTTCCCATTCCCTCCACGGGCACTTGGACCACGGTCATATGTGCCTAAAGTGAACCTGCGGAGGGAGGAGGAGAGCAGAGGCATTGTAGAAGGGATCTGAGACATCAGATGACTTCAGATCTCACCCTGGCTGTGCCATTGGGCACCTTTGTGACTTGAGACCAGTGGCTTCTCTGCTCACCCCTCCATTTCTTTATCTCCACAGCGAAGGCTTGAATCAAAACGACCTCCTGACCTCAGACTCCCAGAGCCAGCTCCTCTCTCGTGGACCCGAAGCCTCCTTCCCTCCACAGCCCCCCATGCTGGTCTGCACAGAACTGGAGGGTGTGGAGTTGGAGCAACACCTGTGTTTACACTGTACGATCTGCAGTTTACTGTCATAAAATCATTGAATACAGTCATAATTTTTTTGGCAAAGGGTTGTGTTTATGGTGAAGCAAGACAGAGAGGGAATGATTGACTACAACTGATTAAAACGATAAATCAAAAACAAAGGAGGGAGGATGCGGAGAGCACAAAGCCACAGGCAAATCCAATTTAAGTCATTTAAGTCTTCTCGGGTTCTGTGCCTTTGTGGGAACAATTCTGTCTGATGAGGAGCCAGCCCTGGAGGTGCGGGCCCAGGGCTCGGGGTGGGCGGGATGAAGGCACAGACTCCACGGGGTAGAAAAATAAGGAAATGGTTTTACAAGAACTGGTTTTACAAGAACTAGTTTCCTGGGCCTCCATCTTCAAAAAGGTTTTGCAGGGAGGACTGGGAATAAAGTGCTGTGTGTGCGTGTGCATGTACACATGTGTGTCCAGGTAGAATCGTTTTAGCCAGACCTTGAAGGGCTTCCCAGAATCAGAACCATCCCTCAAATACAGGATCTGAAACCCCACCACTAGCAAGGCTGACTTAAGACTACAAACACTTCTGACCTGGAAAACACTGTCCTTCAGCAACTGAGGACCCGCTGCAGGCTGGGCACCCTGCCAGGGCAGGAAGGTGACAAAGGATTGTCCATTCAACACTTGCTGACCCCGTGTCCACTCTGGTCCAAGTGCTGCTCTGGGCATCGGGGACAGAGAGTGAAAAAGAATCCTGACCCCATGAGCTCCTAGTCTCGTGGCATCTACATCCTCATGGATATACAGCATCTTGAGAAGCACACTCAGGGTACCCAGTTCTTTGCGCTACAGTGTAATAAAGGCTGTAAGCCAAGAATGTTCAAGGGGTCAGGAACTCTGAGGAGGTGACTTCTGAGTTGGTCTTAAAGAATGAGAAGAGCATCCTTTCCTAGCAGAAGACAATGGTGCTCCAGGCAGGGCTCACTGCACTGGGAAAGGCAGAGAGCTGTGGAAGGTCCTGCTGGAGATGGAGGAGGAGAGAATAAACGTCTAGGAAGAGCCAGGTATTGAGCCGACGGTCTGCTTATCAGCTGATGACTTAGTCACCTGTCACCTCCTACAGAGCCATTTCATGCTCCAGGCTCCAGTGGAAGCTGAAAGTCTTCCAGATCCCTAGGTAAAGGGATCAAAGCTCTATCTCCAAAGTAGGAAGAACCTTCAGAACCCAAGGAGGCCTCCTGGGTGTTGTGGTAGAGAATAAGAAAGATGTAATAATTCATCCCTTACTTTAAAGGGAATATCCCAGCATGCCCCAGACCACTGGACCCCTGAACACTTCTCAGATATGGCGGGCTCTCGAATATTTCCAGGATTTATCTCCCACTGTCTATAAAGTGTGTGTCTTACCAACAATGCCTCCAATATACTTGTCACTTCTTGTTAATCCTCGGAGGATGATCAAAATGGCTTTAATATTGTCTACCGTGATGACATTCAATGGAATGTCCAGATGGCCTAGGTTCCTTCAGGCTTTATTATGACAGAGGGCAGAGGAGTTAACGCAGCCCTGGGCCGAGACATAAAGGTATACAGTTGTCCATCTCATATGAATGTGAGCTGCTTTGATCTCCCTGATAGGTATGGGAAAAATGCACTCACCAGATCAAAGGCCTCTACCTGAGGCCACGCTAATCTGTCTAGCACAGATAATGCATCTGACAGAACAACTGCAGTCATGGCTCCCACTTGGCTGAGTTCGTGCTAGTTCACTGTCATCTCCCAAGATCACCTGTTTTCTGTAGAGGCTAAATGGGTGGCTAAAATGAGAAGATGATGCAGACAATCATCCAGGCGTCCTCTAGATCCTTAAGAATGACACTGATTTATGACACCTCCTCCTTTCAGGATGCAATATTGGTGTTTATTTCCTATTTTGGCCAAGAGGTGGGGAAAGGTTCAGAAGCCACTTGGCCACTCCTGTTTCAACGGCTCTTACCCCACGTGGAGAGGAACCGATGTTGTGGTCCTGCCAACTACCAACTTTATTCCAGTTATACATTCGGGGACCAGGGAACTGACCACTGGGTGCATCTGAAGACCCAGTAGACCCACATGAGCTGGACTTAGCCGGAGGGACCTTACCAATGCTCCAGTTTCCTGAGAGGCAATGCCAACACAGATCCTATATCCTAAAGTCCTTGATAAGTCTGAGGACTCCCTTGTCCCAGGGAATGGCCACCCAAGCCAATGGCCACCTATACCTCTGGGGAAGGTTTAAAGAAATTAGAGCCATTGTATCTTAGCTGTGGCATTACAGGTCCTTTCCACTGGGGACCCGATCTCTCCTTCAGTTGATGGGTCCTCGGTCTAAACGTTGACTCAGGTCCAGAAACTGGGCAGGAATCGTAACTTTTTATTGGGGGCAACTTCCTGAGCACTGATTTCTCCCAGTTGCACGGACTGAACCATGCTGTTAGGGGCCTAGCGACTTGCCCCCAGGGACTGTGTTCTGTTCACTCTGTTCATGCTTCTCTGCAGACCAGGCCCCCCAACCACCACTTCGCCCTTGCTCTCATGACAACCACGCCTACCTTGCTTCTGGCGATTGCTACACCAGCTGGCCTCTCTAATTTGGGGACCCTAGCATCTCCTGCTGTAACGGAGTGAAGCTCGGTGACACAGCCTCCGATGGCCAGCCCTAGCTCACAGAGGACCGCCACCGCTGAGTCTGTCAACAGCGCCGGTGCCGAGGAAACAGTCTGTATCACTTTCACAAATGGGGGATGGGCTGGGAGGAGTCCCTTGACTTCCTTAGGGAATAGTCAGTGTGGGTTTTCCAGCCTTACGTGTCAATCAGCTCTGGCATGGCCACTTCTTGAAGCCTTTCCACCCATTCTTCCACTGTCCACCCCGGCCATTCTGGAATGTCTGCGTCACTGAGTGTGGGCCTGCATCTTCTCCAAGCTTCCAACAGCCTCCCTGGCAGCGTGTGTTAGCGGTATCTCCCAGGGTCCTTGCTGTGTGGTTGACTCCTGAATGAGAGGAGAGTGTTCCCAGGGCAAACAAATAAAAACGAACAAACATAAAAGAGCCCTCTCTGATTCTCATTTTACCGCTCTTGATCCAACACCTTCAGAAAGCATCTCCCCACAGCATCTCCCAGCCTTGGGAAGCACCTGCCAGCTAAGTCCACATCTCCTTTGGATAGAAGCCCTCTCTTCCCTTAGCCGGCCCAGCCCTCTCCTGACCAGATTCTGTCATGACTTTTCCCTGGTCATCAGGCTGGTGGCCGGGAAGGAGGAATGGCCGCACCCTGAGGGGACTCGTGGGGTCCTGCAAACGCGGAGGCCTCGGCACTGTCTTCCAGCCAGGGGTGGAGGAGGGGAGGGTTGGCCTTTAACAGGAAGGAACAGGCTGCCTCTGCCTGCCCAGAGGGGTCAGGGGAAGCTGAAGAGTCAATATTTTTTAATGTACTAACCCAGATGTCCCCATTCCAAGTCTCAGGACCCTGTCGGACAGGCTGGAGGTGACAATCCAGCCTTCTCTGGAGCTTGGCTGCCTTTATCATAAAGTCCTAGGCCTCGTAGTCACTTTTTTCCCCTCTAGCTTCAGGCAATAAGATACTCCTTTTCTGCCTCCGCGGAAGCCCTTGGTGTTAAGTTGGTGATTAACTGTCCCCAGCCTCCACTGTCTTTCTCCAATGCATGTAAGAGCTCCCAAGAACAGCTTTGTTTCCTTAGTCCTTATATTTACTACCGCCCCCAAGCCCCTCAAATACCTGAGACACCAGACCTGCCAGAGCATCTCCCTCCATCAGTGTCCCACCTCACCCGCCACCAGCGAAAGGCCTAACAGTGGCAACGCGTGCCAGCTTCCATTAAAACATCACCCATCACCAGGGACGGGGGCCCCGCAGCCAGTCGGCTGGCAGACGATCCAGGTCCCGGAACCCATTTTAACACGTGCTTCCTGGCACCTCTTCCTAGACCAACCGTGGCAGGTCCAACTCCCCCAGAAACAGACTTTGAGATGGAGACGTGCCTGCAGGTGATTTATTGGGACGTGTCCTTGAGAGGGTGTGAAGGGAGCAGGATTGGGCAGAAGGTGAAATTTGGTGGCCATGCAGCTGCAACCCACAGAGAGATGTCCCACCTTGGAGGCAAGGCGACCAGCTCTTTATACAGCATGTGCCCAGTCCTTGGGCGTGGGCTGCCCCTGGAGAGGGGGCTCAGCCTTGGGTGAGGGAGCTCCCTTCACTTGCGGGCAGTGCCCAGAGAGGGATGAAGCCAAGTCCAGCAGCAGCAACGCTCCCAGCAGCAGGGGCGATTAGTGCCTTTGTCCCCAGCGGGGATCTGGGCAGTCCACACTCACAAAATTAGGACAGTAAGAAAAATCCCTATAAAACTTTTGGTCTGTACCCTCAAGCAGCAGTGTATGATGCCTGAGCAAGGAGAGGTCTGTTCAGACGATCCCGACTCATGCAGGCCATCGCCCACAAGGATGCAATGTCACAGGAAAGGAGATGGGGGAACAGAGGGGGCTCTTTTGCTTTCATCTTTCCACGGCGAGCAGATCTGTTCATGGAAATGATGCTGTATCACTGGTTCTCAAAGCAAAACCTCACCTAAACCAGAGTTGCCCGAATATTTACCAAAACCTTGCAGAGCGTTCTTAGACTATGCTCCTTGGCCCAACTGCCTACCCAGACGCAGAGAAGGGCAGGACACGAGCAGAACTGCTAGACAGAAGAGTTGTTGGGTGAGCAAGCCACTCGCCGACACACACACACACACACACACACACACACACACACACACACCACCCTTCACTCAAACTCACCAACAAGAAGGACAGGAGGGCATCTCTTGGAAACAGTAAGAGAAGGAATTACATTTGCTGAGCATCTTTCATGTAACAACATCATTCTAGGCCTTTTAAATGGTATTTCCGTTAAACCTCACAACTCTATAAAAAGGCATTAGTCCTTGTGAAGGTGGAAAAAACCAAGGTTCAGAGCAGTTGATGACTCGCCCAGGGTAACACAGCTAGTGAGTGGAAGAGCCTACGCTGAGGGCAGGTCTGTGTTCGTTTGAAGCCCACACTGTCTTCAAGCAAAAGTTCCCTAAGGATGTCCACTCTGCAGAGATAACTGCCACCCCCTGCCCCACCTTCTCCACCCTGGACCACCTGCAATGTACTGCTGTCCACAGCAGGTAAGATGCCCCTTTTAGTTTCTTTTTTGCTTCGAGAGCAAAATTTCTGATTTGTTATCCAATTACATTTGCAAGGAGAAAAGGCTGAGGGCTCAGCAGAAGCCCAAAATTGGCCCTACAGTAACTGAAGCATGACATTCGGTGTGTTTTTTAATATTACGGACTAGAACACTCAGGTACTCAGAATTTGAAGCATCTGAGAATACTTGTCCAGATAACAGAGGAGTTTTGTTTCTTGAAGAAACATAACTTTTTATTATGCTTTCTACAATTTCCATACATCCTTTCCTACATCCTTAAACAGGAGTGATAAGTTACATGGCATTAATTAATGTTTATTTTACAATAATGACTCCCAGGGTCCCTGACCTAAATGATCCCAGGCTGTTGTGTTTTTGGAGTTCCTGTGTCGGCTTTTTATGGTTCTTGTCTCCTCCCTGGATGTTGGTCACTGTCACGGCTGTCAGTGTGCTGTGTCTATATCAGCCTCAATTTTGCTGTTTCTAATTAAAGTGGGCTTGGAAACAAATAACCAGGCTTGCTGGAATTATGTGTTTAATCATACTACCTAGATTTCAAGTGAGAGTATGGCGGGGGTGGGGGCTCTTCCTTGAGAAGTCCATGAAATGTTAATGCATTCATTCAATAATAATTTATCAAGCACTTAGAATGGGCCACTAGGAGCTGGGTTTACAGTAGGAAGCAAAATAAACAAAAATCCCTTCCTTTGTGGAGCTTACACTCTACTGGAACCAGAGGAAACTGGCTGCTTCTGTTCTAAATGTACAAAGGCCATTTTTGCTCACTGCCTCGTCCCCTGTTGTGTTCCACGCGCATGGGATGAACAGACAGCTGAGTTCCCCATGCTTGAGGTCTGACTGTCCGATCGGTGGCAGGTACACAAGTTCCGAGGTGTTGTTAGGAGCACAAAGCTAACAGAGAGATGTTAGTTCTGTAATTACGACGCATTGTGAATTAAATGGGCTTTGGTGGGTGGGTCTGGGAACCTAGCCACCAACTGTACCTCTATTTCTATAGGGAAATGTATTCTGAGTCCAGACAACTGACTTCCCAATGAAGTTTTGGAACAGAACTCTTTTGTAAGTTTAGGACTGTCTGTGTTTCTCTATAAATAGTCCAAATAACAAGGGCATATCTGACCTAAGGGTTAGAAGGGAGCGTATCTGGGTACCATCCAGCATCCTCCACTAACGAGCGTGGATGCCACGGGCAAGCCCCAGAATCTCTCTGAACTTCAGCTCAGACTCTTGCATATTGGGTCTCACGAGTATTTTGTTAATTAAGGGTTCTGCTGATAAAGACAGAAGTCTGAAGAGCACCGTTTAAAAGAATCAATGCATATTTCTCCAATGAATGAATAAATAAGCAAATGAAACGAGTAAACAAGGAAATTTCACTTACATTCCTAATTCACTGGGCGTCAAGTCCAAGATGAAGAATATCTCACTAAGAAGTCTTTTTCTCTTTTTTCCCCTTTCCAGGTGGCTTCTGACCCAACGTCCAGTCATTTTTGAAAGAAACAGAATGACTGTTCTCACTCCTGGGGAGCCCACATGAGACTTCGGACCTCAGCAGGACCCCAGAGAGAGGGTTGTTTATGCAAGCCCATGGAATGAATTATTAGAGCTGGGAGTGGCTGGAAATCAGGCAGCATGCACTTGTCTGGTGAATAGGAAGAAAATGAGATACATGAGGAGAAAATCAAGGAAAAGAACTAGCTTCACGAACAACCATCCACCCGTTCCCCAGGGCAGGACCAGCTTCCTTCTGGACCTGCCTTCCCCTGGCTGCCCGGGAGGGCAAGGCTGGAGCAGGACAAGGGAGGTAGCTAGCCTGTGGACTTCTAGGCCCAGCTGCTGTTAAGGTCCTAACCCTGGATCCCAAGGTCACACTGATGCCTGGGGATGGTCTTTCTCCCACCTCCCTCCTCTTCGGGGGCCCCATCCCTCACCCCTACCCAATCTTCTCCAAAGAAGGATGGCTTCAGGGAAAAGCAAACACACCAAGTCTCTCTTTGTGTAGATGACATTCATGGGAAACAGAGAAGGGAGTCCAGGAGGCCTGGGGAGCTGTCGCCTCATGCGCAAGTAAGGAAGATTTATGTCGAGGACCAGGATGTGGACATACTAATGAGTTATCCTTTTGTGCCAAGGTAAATTGGATGGGGGAAAATGTGTGTCAGAGAGACAGATCCTGGACTTGGCTGCAACCCTGGCAGCACGTGGGGAAGCCGTCCTCCCTTCATTCTCATAACGCAGAACTATCCAGAGCCAGTGATTCTTCCAGACTCTCCTGCAGAAGAATAACCTACGTGCATTGGGTACTTTTTAAGGCCAGCATCTTATTTACATTAACTTATGTAACCCTCTAAAACCCTATGAGCTCGGTACTATGACCCTCCCCACTTCAAGATGAGTACACGGAAAAACAAAGAGCTTAACCTGTCCAAGGTCACACAGCTTGGAAGAGGCTAAGCAAAAGCATGAACTTACATGATTAGACTTCAGATCTGACTCCTCCCCACCAAACTGCACGTGCTGGAGCCACAGAAAGTATATAGGAAACCTTGAAGCAAGAGAAGGTGACACGGCCCGTCTCTCCTTAGAGAAAGACACTTCCAAGCTCCCTCACAGGACACTTGGGAAACAAGGACAAAGATGGCAGGGACGTCTATAAATAAGAAGAGTGTCCTGCTATTGGCACAAATACCTTCTATAGGTTCCCAGCAGCCTTTAAGAAAGGACCAGGAACAGAGGAACCCAAGCATTCTGTATGCTTTTTGTTTTTAAACTTTTCAGGGATAACCACTGTAAAAACTGGGATGCGTGGTTCCCTCCTTCTTTTTCTATGCATCTATAAATATTCCAGTAAATTCGTAGAGATATGCTTTCATATTGACTTAATTATCTCAGGGCCACTTCCCTTCTTTCTGGGAGGGATTGAGGCGCAGGGATTAAGCCCTCAAGCTGGACCATGGGAAAGCCTGGGTGCAAATCTTGGCTCCGGCACTCTGAGACCGCTCCGCTCTCTGGACTTTAGCCCTTGGATTGGTGTAATGGCGTTTTAAAAACTTCTTTGAAAATTGACAAATCGGGTGGAAAAAATCAAATGTTTGCACTGCCTTTTCTGTATCATCTCTTTGTCAAGCCAACCACACAGCTGACGAGGGAAGGAATCCTTTCCAGAAGAGTTCCAACTAATAAGCACAGAAGGAATGTTAAAATTGTTCAAATCACCCACGAGGATGTCCCTGGCAACAGATACCTCTCACACTTCAGCCCCTTTGAGGCCCTTTTCTATCATCAGCTGGAGAAAATCCTCTGCTCTTAAAAGGCTGACAGGTTTGGATTAGGCCCACCCAGATAATCTACCAAATTTAAGGCCATCTGATTAGTAACCTTAATTACATCTGGAAAATCTCTCTGTCCGCATGCTGTAACACAGTCATGAGGGTAACACAAGGGGGTGAAGGCCACAGGGTCATTTTGGTCATTTGCCTATTCCCCTCCCCATGATGTGTGATCTGCCCTTCTCGTGTGATGTCCCTGCCCGCCACCCCTTCCCTCTTTCCTGGACCAGAAGGTTCCCACGTTTGGCTTGGAAGAGTTGTTTGTTTGGAGGAAGGAAAGGAATTTAACAATTAGGGGGAAGTGCTTTATTTTTCTCTAAATTTTTCATCCTTCTTTTAGTTTTCGTCTATTAGGGGCCCAGAGAAATGGAGATGAGCAGGGGCTGACTCTGAGTGGCTAGTGCAACCTCAGGCAAGTTATCTACCTTTCTCGTGCCCCTGTCTCCTAGTTTATAATATGGAAGTAATCACAGTCCCTACCAGACAGGGGTTCCATGAGGAGTAAGTTAGCTGATATACGTAAAGTCCTTAGAATGCACCTGGCACATAGTTAATCTAAGTAAGTGTCAGCTATTAGCATCTGTAAAAATGTGAATAATTACGGTAAACACTTTATTGGGTTGTTATGGAGATTAAATGAGTTCGCCGGTGTTAAATACCCACTTCAGCCCAGAGCCAGCCACGCAGCCAGTGCTCAGTAAGAGAGCTGTCATGCAGCTGACCCAAGAGCCCCAGGGGCACTGGACAAGAGCAGGGCTCCCTTCACACAATTTGGACCCCAGAATTACTAGCAGCAGCTCACCAATGGCTCCTGTTACCCCCAAAGTAAAGCCCGAACACTGTAGGGAGTTTCAGAAGGTCCTACAGAATCTAGAACCTCTTCAAGCCTCGTTCTCCACATTTCCTGCTCGCTCCCCAGACAGAGTCTTTCCTTTCCCGCTGAATGTCTTCAGAATGACGCAAAGGTCCCAGCTTACCCCGACTCTCCTCCTACCCTGACCCGCAATCTGTACTTAATTCCCAGCCATCAGTCTGACCTCAGATGGAAAGTGAGAGCCTTTGAAAAACCATCCCTGACCGACACACGCACGCACACGCATGCACACACACATGCACGCACGCACAAGTGTGCTGTCCCTCGCTAGGTCCACCTATGGCCTCCTCCGCTCCACCCCCCTCCATTAAAGGGCCTCGGACTGCAATGTCGTGGCCGGTTTACCCCACGCCCACTCCCACCACACTGTATACTCCATAAAGCTGACTGTGTACAGACAGGTCTCAGCATATATTTTAGTCAATCTTTGTGGGAAGAATAAGGAAAGACATTAGAATAAGCAGTGGAAGTCAGGGTTCCAGTCCCAGATTTGACTCTAATGAGTTCTGTTCTGTGGACAAGTCATTCTCCCTTCCTGGGCCTCCGTTCCTGCATCTGAGACATGCGGATCAGACAGGGTCTTGAGGGGATGGCAGGACTGCCCAAAGGGACTAGGGGTGGGGACAGTGAGGATGGAGAGGGACAGCAAGGAGAATGGGGGGCAGGAAGGAGGAGGAAGGGCGCTAGGCGTGAGCCGGGCTGAGTGGGAGCCTCGGCAGAGGCTCTCCAGCTGCAGGCGGCTCCCAAGCGAGGTATCAGAGCGTTCTCAGGAACAGACGTCCTTCCTGCTCAGAGCCTGTGATCACACCACCGCCAGGAGAGGCGGTGGGGGTCAAGGAAAGAGACGGTGGGAGTTGGTGCAAACCCGGGAAGAGCTGACTTATAGGGCGGCGGGTCTCCTTATCACTGTGATGCGGCCAGCATCCCCACGGAGAAGGCTCCAGTCCTCCCACTCACGTTTGCCTCCCCAGGAACGGGGGGCACACTGGCCCCACGCCGGCGGGACTGGGTGCACAGGAAACTGTGAAATGTGAATCCGTCACAGGGATAGTATTTTCCCTCATTTTGTTTCCTTTTCCCACTCTTTTTTCCGAAACAGGGCCTGTGCCTCCACGCCTCCGTTCCACATATTGATTCTGACGGCTCAAATTAATATGTCAGATGCTGTGATCCTCACTGGCGACAGGCCTTCTGACCCTATCAGTGCAATCTGCCTCCCTGATTGAAAATCTCTGCACCTCAAATTGATTCAGAGTTTTATAAACATCCTGCAGCCACGATCCAAGGAAGCCACCAGTGAAAAACCTGGGAGAACTTAATTTGCCCTCCCCTGACCCAGCTCCTTCAACCAGCACGGCAGCAGGGTGGGATGAGCAAAGAGTTTAAAAGGAAGACCTCAGACTGGGCAATCCTGCAGGCTGAGAGTCTCAGGGACTCCCTCCGCCACAACTGAGCTATGCCCCCGCTTGCCCTGCCTGATCCTAAAATGCAGTTGGAATGATTTGGTGAGATGGAACCTGATTAGTCATCAGAACTTCTGGGCTGTCTAGCTGTGTGACCTTGGAAAAGTTCCTTAACCTATCTGAGCCTTGGTTTTCTCACTATAAAATGAAGATAATAATAACCATTCTGCTTAACTCAACAGGATTGCTGTAGCGATGGCATGAGATGATGCATTCGGAAGCATCACTGATGGAATGCAGGGAATTGTGACTGGTTTTATAATACACTGGGGAAATGGATGAAACAAAATTGGCAAAATGCTGATAACTGCAGATGCTGGGAGATGCGTATGTGGGGATTCACTATGCTCTTCTCTCTAATCTTGCGTATGTTTGAAATTGTCCAAACTGGGTTTTCTTTTTTAAACAAAATGCACTGAGCCATAAAGTACGTAAGTTTTAGAAATATGTGAGTGAGTGTGTGTATGCAGTGTGTGTGTGTGTGTCTGTGTGCACGCGGGGAGGAGAAATAATTTCCCAGTAAGCCCTTCCCCATCTCACATATTTAGGGGTCCCATCGGAACAGAGTCTTAACTAAATAGTGGTGATGGAGATGAATCTGGATCAACGTGAAAAGATGTTCATGATATACTGTTAGTTTTAAAAGTAGGTTATCAAACATCCAGGGAAAGCATCATTTCCTGAAAAAGTGTCAGCAGTGGGCAGGGCAGGGCTCTCTGCACAGCAGTTCCCTGTCCATGAAGACACTTTCACGCAGAGCACATCTGACTTCCTCCTCCGTGTGCACCCAGCACCCTCCTGGACCTCAGCTCCCACTTACCACTCGGGATGATGGCTGATCATTTATCTGCTGGCTCCTGTGAGCCCTCAGAGTGCAGGGCTAGAGTGTGCGGTGGGGACCTCAGTCCCTGGTACCCAGTACAGCACGTAGCAAGTGGTTGGTAGAATCAGCAAGACCGCTCCTCACAGCCACTCAGCCGCTCTGCTGAGGCCTCCCTCCAGCTCCCAGAACCTTCTGTCCCACAGCTGCTATCTCTGCAGACCCTCAGGCCCAGCCACCCACAGGCTGTCAGCCCCATCACAGAAGACCAGCATCTGTTCCAAGGGTTCTCAAGGAGAGGTCTGGGAGGGTTTCAGGACCCATTTTTGCCAAACATGCACAGGTGACTCTGACAGGCGCTCACACTCAGAGTGGCCTAGCCTGAGCACCACCAGCAGGACGGGTCCTTTACTCATCAGCCTCTCCAGATGAGGTTCTGGCAGCAGCAGGACTGGACAGCCAGCCCCCTGACGATGGCTGCTGCATTTTCCTGCCTACATTGATGCTGCAACAGAAGGAACACAGAACTTCCTCCAGATTCCTCCAGGGCCTCAGGGCAACTCCCAGGGGTCCTCCAGGCCCCCTACAGAGAGGTCACGCTCTCCATCCCTTCCACCCACAGCTGCCCCAATCAAGCCATGCAAGGGAGAGAGAGCAGGTGGGCAGGAGAGGACAGATGCAAGGAAGGGGAAGGGAGAAACTGAGTCCGGGAGAACCAAGAGACACCAACCAAGGGCACACCCACAGGAGGGCCCCAGCTTTCAGCCTCAGAGTCCATCTTAAACCACAAAGGAAGTTCTCTCCAATCTCAGTTCCTCCTGGTGGAAGCTGACAGTCAAGAATGTCATGGGGAAGGAGGGGGCAGAAAAAAAAAGAATGTCATGGCTCAGCAGCCTAGCGGACACTTCCTCCCACAGTCGCCTCCCTGGGGCTCTGGAGAAATGATGAAAACAGGCACATCCTCCTTACTTCCTCAGCCCTCCACTTCCCAAGTTGTCACAAAACAAAATGCTTTCCAGCTGGTCTCCGTGACTGTAAGTGAAACTACTTGCTCACTGCAAGCTGTCTCCAAAATAGACAATGGAGACAAAATAGACCAGATACAGCATTTGTGCCTTCAAAGTCCATCCGTCTAGAGTATGCTGGCTCTGCAACCCTGCCCAGCTGGTGTCTGGTCCCAGGTGTGTTGAGTCTATGGCAAAGTGTGGCCTTGGGCTCAGATCCTGGCCCCCTCGCTCACCAGCTGCATGACCTGGTGCAAGTGAATTAATCTTTCTGTGCCTCTGTATCCTCATCTGTAAAATGGGAATCATAATTGTGTTTACATAGGGATGTTTGGAGGATTCGCTGGGTTCCTATTTGTAAAATGCTTAGCACAGTGTCTGATACATAGTACATGCTCTGTGTCAGCCATCATCATCATCACCATCATCACCATTATCACCATCTCCATCATCACCATCACCAACTCCATCATTGTCATCATCAGCACCATCATCAACACCTCCTTCACCATCATCATCACCATCTTCATCACCATCATCACCCACCATCTCTATCATCACCAGTTCCATCATTATCACCATTATTACCATCAACAACATCAGCACCATCTCCATCATCAGCACAATCACCATATCCATCATCAAATCTCCATCATCATCACCATCAGCTCCATCATATCACCATCATCATCGCCATCTCCATCATCACCATCTCCATCATCATCAACATCATCACCATCAGCACCATCACCATCATCACCATCATCACCATCATTATTACTGCTTATTAAGAACCCTTGTTTCTGGCTTCCTAAAAATTTATCTTTTTCTTCTCTTCCAAATTGAGCTTCCTTACCTCTTCATTTACCAAGATGTCTATTCTCAAAGTCCAAAGTATTTCTCAAAACCAAAATATGATTTTCCTTTCTCAAGCTCTCTCTCCTCCTTCCTACAGGCCAGACTCATTCATTCATGGTGTTTTATGATCTGCAAGACATTGGGTTTTCTCTTGCAAAAGCAACAAAATAGCTTTTGTTCACCCGTGAGTTTGTATTAATAACTGCGGCTAGTTAACAAAGCTCTTTTACTTACACTCTGCCGTTAATCCTTTGTGGAGGCCGAAACTGTTAAGTGAGTCACCCAGGGCCCTTTCCTTCCCCAATTACAGCTTGGAAATGACTGAGCTGCAGCTGGACTCCTGGCCTATCTGATCCCAAGTTCAGTGTCCTCCAAATCTCACCTGCCTCCAGGGAGACACAGGTGACTACACACCTGAGAACAAACACTGGCCACTGGGAATACATCACTTCCGTGTGAATCTCACCATTTCAGAGGTCTCTGGAGCTGCCCATTGGAACAGAGTCCTAACTAAAACAGGGTAATGGAGACGAATTTGGGTCAGTATGGAAAGATGTTTGTGATACACTGTCGATCTTAAAAATAGGTTACAACACATCACATGCAACAGGATTTCACCTTCACACACTACCCAGAAAGAAAAGAAACTGAGGGGACATCTACATTCGGTGTTGACCATAGTAGAAGGAATACATTTTGTAATTCTTTTGTTTTGTCTGTATTTTCTAAATACACAAAACACACTATTACATTGGTCATTTAGAAAAATTGAGTCGGGGGGAAGTGGACACAAATGCACAAAAATTTTACTGTCCACGAGAGGGATGTTGGCTTGGAGCTCTCTCCTTAACAAGGAGAAATGGACTCACAGGAGGAGTACTCAGGCTCGCCACATGAGACCTGGGTGCCCCATGTGACAGCCGCCCCCACGTTTCCAGGAGAGCCTCCATTCTTCCTCAAAGATAGACTGAGACCAGGGATGGGCACCAGCATCCCAGGCGAGAGAAACAACCATCACCTTCGTTATCAGCCCTAACACGGGCAGAGCACTTACACAGCTTCTCATTTAGCCCACACCCCAGACTGAGAGGTAAGTCAGGCCGGTGTTATTCTCCCCATGCCACGGATAAGGAAATTGAGGCCCACAGAAGTGAGGGAATTGGCACAAGATCCCACAACGGGAAGGACTAGGTGGCTATCCATCAACCCCACGTTTCCTGGCACTAAGTTTGCCTCACTCACAGCAGGTTCCACTGGCACATTCACCGGCCCGGGCTATCGTGCCGGGGGTTTGAGAAGCCCTCCCACTCCCCAAAACCTTCTTCTCCTTGCCTAGGGTCTTCCTACCCCCACCTGGTCTCAGAACTTCCTGGCTGGAACCGCTCCCAGCCGGGTGGCTGCAGAAGAGGCCAGGTGAATTTCCTAGCTAGCGCTGCCACACAGCACGCCGTAGATGGGGTGGGGGGGGTAGCTTATACAACGGGCATCTGTTGTCACACAGTTCTGGAGGCTAGAGTCCAAGACAAGGTATGGGAAGGACTGGTTTCTTCCAAAGCCTCTCCTGAGCTTTGAGATGGTGATCTTCTCCCTGTGTCTTCATGTGGTCTTCCCTCAGTTCCTGTGTCCAAATTTCCTCTTCTTATAAAGACACCAGCCACACTGGATGGGGACCCACCCTCGGCTTCATTTTAATGACCTCTTTAAAGACCCTGTCTCTAAACAGAGTCACATTCTGAAGTGCCTGGGATTAGGACTTCAACATATGCACTTGGGGGGAAGTCATTCCTCCCATAACACCAGGGGAAGTCCCTCTCACCGGGAGGGGTTCCCCGAACCTCTCCTGTGGGCACTCCAGCAGGGACTGATGACCACTGATGTTAGTAACCCCTCAAGTCCTGAGGGGGATGAACTGCCAAGAGGCAACAGTGGAGAAAACTGGGAGTGACGAGTCCTGGGATAGGACAAAGGGGACACACACAAGGGAACTGGGAGGAAGGGCGCTGAAGATGGCGGGTCCCCCACAGGCCAGTGCGGAAAGAGGAGGCTAGACCAGGGCCTCTGATGGTCCAGGGTCCATGGAGACGGTCATGCCATCGGTGAGTGAGGCAGAAGTACGCATCATATTTTTGCCTGTAAAGGAGGGTTATAATAGGACAATTGCTTTCCTAGAAAGGAAAACAATTAGAAAGTTCTGGAACTTTGGGCAAGTCCCTTCCTTATCAGTAAGAGGATCAATAGAGTCCATGGTTTCTATCTTCCCTTCCAGCTCGAACATTCTCAGATGCTAAGACAGTGATTCTTTTTCATGATTTCACTGGAGCTGATCAAATGCTTTTATGGAACTGACACATAGTAGGTACTCAGATCAATTCAGCTTCCTTCCTCCATCTGCCCCCTCCTCTTCCCACAGCTGTTCTCAGTTCCCAGGTCCTCTTCCTGGGTTAAAGAAGAGAGAGAAGGAAGAGAGGGCAGCAGAGAAAGCCCCAACAGTTTACACCAGAAAAGGCAAATCTAAGTGGAAAAGAGAAACATTCATGTGCACTGACAATGGTAGAGGTGCCTGTCTACTTTCAGAGAACTTGGGCCGGACAGATGGCTCTTAAGGCAGCAGGGAACCCACAGATGCAACAGGGAAGTAAACGTGTTACTGACCACGAGGCCCCAGCGGGCACTTTCCTTTCCCACCCCCTCCAGGTGAAGGCTCTGCTCCAGCAACCTTCACTCAGCCTGCCTGGGCTGGGCAGGGATCATCCCATCTGGTCTTGGCATTCACGAGCCAATTATTCTCCGAGATGAGACTCGGGGCACCCTCACACTTCAGCAGGTAACTTCCCAGTGCCAAGGACCCTGGGGAGGAAAGACTGCTCTCAGAGCGCCCCATGAGCCGTGAGCCAGACCTTCTGTCCCCAGACCAGGCTGAGCCTCGAAGCTGGGGATGAAGGTCTGGGGGCAGCGATGTCCAGCAGGACCACAAGGAGAAGGGGCTCAGCTGCTGCTGCTGGTCTTGGCGCTGGGCAGGGTGAAGAAAGAGATCGACTCCTGGCACCAAGTCCAGAACCTCGCTCCAGGTAAAGCACATCTCTGAGAACTTGATGACAAGTTGTTCTCATCTTCAAAGTATGTTTCCTTACCTCACCTAATTTGAGCCTCGTTACAATCTTCTGAGAAACTCAAGGCAATTATAATTCCCATTTTGCCGATGAGGAAATCGAGACACGTGCCCTTCCCACCTCGCTGCGGGGGACTGCTCTCAGCTCCCACGCCCCTGTGATCTTGGATTTGGAAAAGAAAACCAGTAACAGCCCAAAGGTCTGAGTAAATGCAACTCCGCTCCCTGTCTTCAAAGTGTCCGTATTCTGCCTTTAGAAGCCAGCTAAGATGTGACAGAAAAAGCCGTGGAGTAAATGTCACTTCGACCCAGACTCCAACGCCACCAGCTACTAGCAGGTGACCTAGGACAAGTCAATGGCCTGCTTAAGCTTCAGTCTCAGCCAGGACTGTGCGTAAGGCGATATGGTTTTGTGGCAAGGGTCTTTTGTGTCAACCTGAGATTGGGTCTGAATCACAGCTGCCACTTCTTAGATGTGTGACCTTGGGCAGATCACGTCACCTCTCTGAACTTCAAGCTTGTTGGTTATATAATAACAACAATTCACATCTATCCGCCCATGTCTGCGTCTGGCGATTTTCGTAGATAAGCTCACCGTAATCCTCTCCACAACTCTGATGATGCCCTCCCCCCTCCTCCGCCCATTTTACAGATGAGGCAATCTTGCCTGAGAGGTGAAGAGACTTGCCGGAGGTCGCACAGCCAGTAAGTGCTGTGGAAGGAATTTAAACCCGGCTCAGAGTGGCTCCCGACCACTGCCCTTCACCTCCACGTGCTGCAGGACCACCCCACGGATCGCAGAAGCCCTCCTGAGTGGCAGCTGTTATTGCCATGACGATGTGGCAGTGCTACTTAACCTATAAGCCACTTGTCCGCCTGGTGCCTGGAATGCCCATGCTGGTGACCTCAGATGGGACAGAAGGGCTACCCCTGGCTGGGTGGTGTCTCCTTGAGCGGAGGAACTGGATCTCATGCATGGCTGTCCCTCCCACCAGGACTAATGCCCGTATCACCATCCCCTCCTTGTCCTGGTCAACCACTACCTTACAGCCATCCACACCACACCTTCCCTCCATCCTGGTGAAGTCTTAGGCCCCAGTCTCTCTCCCCCACCAAGGGCTGCCATCATCCAGGGTGGCTTCCATCCCTGTTCAGATGCCCCATTTCCCAACCCGGCCCCTCACTTCCTTGACCCATTGCCACGACCCTTACGTTTACCCTTCCTTAGCTACTCTTTCCCTAGACACTGTTCCTAAATCATAAACTCACAGCCCATCATTCTTACCACTATCCTTCCCAAAGCCTCTGGATCTTTGACCCCACCAAGATTGTCAGCCCATAAACACAAACACACTACTTTCTCCTTTATTCCCACATCTTCATTTTGCTCTCTCTCCAGCCCAGATTCCATGAGCCATCATTTCAACATGCTTACCTGGCTAAGCCGACATGCTTCACCTGGATATCCTGGTCTTGTCCAAGGTCCTTGCATCATACACACCTGGCCAAACGCCAAGCCAGAGAACCTAAGTGTCCACAGCTACACTGGGATCACCAAGCACAGACAGAGGAAATCCTGCAGGATGACAGACTGGCTTCCCCATACTGTCCTTTAGATGAAGTCGAAAATCCTTAACGTGACCTTCAAGGCCTTGGACAATTGCCACCTACCTCTCTGGCCACATCTCCTTAACCCATTCAACAGATAACTCCTGACCTACCCCATGTGCTCACAGAGCCCTGGTGGCCCTCCTGCCCACACCCCTACCTTCAGCCACAATAAATGTCTTCCAGTTCCTGAAATACGATCCCTCCTTGCCCTGCCATGTGGTGGGGGAGATGGCGTAAGAGCTGCAAGACTCTTGGGAAGCTTTCCGCAGACGCTGGACAGCACAACCTACATTCCTCGCCGTCCTCCCAGCCCTCTTCCTTTATGACATCTCGCGAATGACCACGGCCCATATGCTTCCCTAGTTATCACTGTTGTTTCAGGGAATTTTTCTTATGTATTGGGATTGGAGAGTTATAAATAAATGTCTCAAGAGGAAAAAAATAGTAAAAATGTTTAATTAGATGTTATATGTTCCGAGAAGTAGTGATAACAATGGTACCTACCTCATAAGCCATTACTGCAAGAATTAATTCATATATTGTGTGTATGATTATGAATGTATAAATATAAATATGAATTAATCCATATGGCTATGAATTAAATGAATTAATGTAAGTACTTAAAACACTGCTGGACCCATGGTAAGTCTAAATGAGTATTAGCTATTTTCTTCATCATCATCCTTACATGCTGATACCCCAGAAATTGGTGACAGCGGCTGCCTCTGGGAATAAGGACCAGAGTACTTAGGGGACAAGAAAGGTAGCACTTTCCTTTTCTATGCATATTTCTTTGTAACGTTTAAACCACTTGCTTGTATATTACCTATTAAAATAAAATAGTTCTAAATTTTTTTAATTGCAAAAGAATGGTATAACCAGCATGCCCAGAGCCCTGGGTTGGTGACAGTCATTTGGCTCTTGGTCTTCTGCAGTCCGGATCTGTCAGTGGATCCCAGTTCTCCATCTTCACTACCATGTTGGTGACACCATCTGCTGAGCTATGGTGCTAAGTCACCCCACACACCAAATCATTCATAAAACCTTCACACCAACCTTGGGAGGTGGGGAATATCACTGTCTCCATTTTAGAGGTGAGGACATCAAGGACCCCAAAAGACAAGAAACTAACCCAGGATCCTACGGATAGTAAGGAGCCAAGCAAGGATCCAGCCGGGTGTGTCTGCCTCCTGAAGACACACTCAGGACCATCTGTGGTTACGGCCCCGAACCCCCCTGCCTGCATCCGACTCCCATCCACCCAATCTGTGCATAGCCTGGCCCCGCCCCTCCAGAGGTCAAGTTTCTACAGAAAACAGGCTGTGTCATCTTTCTTTATATTTCCAATGCCTTTCCCTCCCTCCCCCACCCACCCAAAATAATAATAATAATAATAATAATAATAATAATAATAATAATAATAATAATAATAATAATAGCTTTCCCAGCCCTGGGCAGGAACAAGTTCAGTATTTGCTGAATTGAATTAAATTAAACTTGTCAAAAACATAGCCCCCTTCCAGGCCACACCGTCTTCATCATCATTATCATCATCATAGGCAGCTATTTCATGAGGTGTCTACGTGGTACTAAGTCCTAGAGAAGACACACAGATCCCTAGGTCCTAGCAGATCTAGAAAGAGCTTCCGGATGATACTTCAGGGAAGGGAGGAAGGGCAGGAATTTACTGAGCACCCGGGAAATGTTCTCAGGGCTGCTGTTTCTCCCTCCCCATCCCACACACCCATATCCAAGCCCATGAAATATCGTTGGTTCAGATAAGGTGCTTCAGCCATAAATCTATCATGATGGGGCAAGAGGTTCTATTAAGCAATTACAGAGGTGCCGTTGCACAACAGCTATCAACCTCAGGAGGAAAGGAGCTTCTACCCGCCTACCTCCTGCGTCTCCGGGCTCTCGCTGAGATACCTGCCGGATGCCTATCAGCACCCGAGCCCGCAGGGCCAGCAGGCTACCTTTCAGGTCCGACCTCTCCGAGGCCTTGCGACCCGGGGCTGGGCCCGGAGGCCAGACAAGGCGCTCCCGCACAGAACTGGGACCAGGCGCCCTCCTCAGATGGAAGGGAGATGCTGTGCCCTTCCTGCCAAAGGAGGACATTCTCCCTCACCACCTGGATCCTTGGAAGAAAGGGCCCACCTTGCCCCGTAAACCAGGCATCCGGTGCTTCCAGGCAGCCCAGGAACAGGAGTATCTGCCCCTAGAGCTTCCCCAGAGAAAGGGATAGACTTCCAAGTGTTTCAGGGAACAGAGGAGGAGTCATCACCGCGGGAACCAGCCTGTTTAGATCGCCATCGAATTTACCAAACACCTGCTGTCCATTCTCTCATTAGCTGTTATTTCCCAACAGCAGGTCGAGGTCAGCAGAACAAGTGTTAGACTCTTATTTTTCAGGTAAGTCACAATGAGATGAAGTGAATTGTCCGAGAGCACACAATGAGCTAAAGATACATACTAGGTCGGTCCGCCTGAAATTGCTGATAAAGATGGGGCACCCCAGGTCCTCTCCCTCTCAATTCTGAGGGCAAAGGGAGGTCTTGACCCGGCTAAGCCCCAGGGGAGACAGAGCCAGTCTGACTGCAACAGGGCCACACACAGATGGCAAAGCCACAGGGTCCCAACGTGGACTGGGGGGAGGGGGGTCCTGCCTTAGCCCATCTTTATATGTTCCACTCTTCTTCATGCGCAGGACCAAAGGGGCATCTGGTCAACCTCAGCAAACCCTCAAATGATCACAGAACAAGGAGCTGAGTGCAGGGTGCACCACCACACGCCAGGCTGTTCTCGTCCAGCTGTGGAGATAGCATCTCTGTCCAGCTGTGGAGATAGCATCTCTTCTCCTGACTTCGGGGCGTCACCTCTGTCCTCCAGGCTGAGGCCCCACGTGGCCCTCTCTGCCCTTGCCCCGGGCTCCAGGCTCCCTCTCTAAAGCCAGAAGGACATTTGCATGCGGCTGTAATCTACACGCCTAGAAGAAGAGGGATTCTGGTGCTCTTCTGGGTCCCGCCTTCCCTCTTTCTCTCTCTCCACCTCTAAACCCTCTCCACCCGTCTGCATTTCCAACCCCCAGAAGTCACAGCAGTTGTTTTCTCAGTGTTAGATTTCATTGCATTCTACCGAAGTTTCAAGGTGACTTATGGAAAGAGCCTCGCTGTTCACTTCACAGGCAAAAGGCAGGAAGGCCAGCCCATCTCCTACAAGAAGTCCTTCCTTCCCTCGCCTGTGGCCCTGCCTCTTGAATTGAGCTCTGAGAGGTTGGATGGTGTCTCTTTTCCTCACCACCCTGCACACAGGCCAGTGCCCAGCATGCAGTACGGGCTCAGAAACTCGCCCCGCACCAGGCACTTGACTTACAGTTCTTAGCACTAGTTTATTTCTAGGAGTCTCCAACTACAGGGGGAAAAAAAGGCAGAAACAAACAGAAGGGGCAGCGTGTTTAGGGACTAGCTTCACTCTGTCTGGCTTCCTTCCATTTTTAAACCTGTCTGACTCCATCTATCTACCCAGCCTTACTCCCTAACAGGTCCTGACAAACAACGCTCTGAACTCTGGACACACAGATCTTGGCCAGAGCAGTGTAATTCAGGAAGCAGTGCCCAGCCCTGCCTGCCCTGCGGAGTAGGCAACTAGGATGATTTCAAGGGGTGAGAATAACAAGTCCCTGCCTCAAAAATGCACTGCCTCTCTTCTCACCAGTGCTAGAAACTCTACTGACAGGGAACAAAGCCCAGCTCTGTATAACCATAGCCAGGGATGAGGCTACAAAAGAAAACACATCTGCTGGAGCTAAATATTGGCTTAAATTCATACTAGGGTGTAAATGACTGCCAGCAGATCCCTTCCTGAGAGCTAACTGATGAGGATACCTGAAGAAAGGGGTGAAATCTCCTGACAGCAGAAGAGAAGGAGCAACCAGAATCAAGGCTCTTAAGGGGCTTGTCCCAGTAGGGAAAGTACTGGACTAGGGGTCAGGAACACGAATTCTGGTCCCAGCTCTGCTGACTTTAGGAATGTTGTTCTACCTCTTTGAGCCTCTATTCACAAACCTATAAAATGGGGTAATTAAACTAGACATTCTCTAGGTCCTTTCAAGATTTGGCAAACTGTCATTCAATTATTTCAGCCTGGCTCCCTGCCTATTCATTTCTATGTTCTTACCCTAGCACTGTTCTTAACAGAGCAACTGCTTGGCATGAACGTGCCTGAAAACCCCCATTGTTCAGACCATGAGTCAAACAATGCCTCCCAAGTCAGTTCAGAAACCAAGGTCATCACAACCTTCAAGGACATAAAGAGAAACAGAAGACTGAGCCCAATATGCCTACAATTCTTCAGACTAGCAGGAGCTAAGGCTCAATGAGACATAAAAGAAAACTCTGGGATGGCGCATGTGAAATTACCAAAATCCCTCCGGTCTGCAGAGTGATTTGCTATTAACCATCCCTTTTCCTATCCAGTATCTACTTTGATCCTCTCTAAATTCGTGTAAAGTAGACAGGACAAGACGGTTGTCCCCATTTTTCAGATTTAGAAACTGAGTCTCTGGCTGAGGCATCATAGCAAGGAAGTGGCCACCAGGACTTGAGCTCAGATGCGAGTGATTTCTCTCCTTCCGTCCCCTCCATCACCACCCTACAGTGACCTCAAGATCCAAAAGCGAGCTCGGAAAAGGCAGAGGGAGATGAACCCGGGAGAGAAACCTAAGTAATCTGAAGCCATGGCTGCCAGAGACTCCCCCTTAGCAGGGGCCAGAAACCATCCCACCAGCTCCTGCTTTTAGCTGCTGCCTCCCTGCAGCTGCGAGGCTGGGATGGCTCCCCGTGTGCACACCCCCGTCAGCAAGGTGGTGGGAGCCTGTAGTCTGCTTTCCCATGAGCTCCGCCCAGCCAGGGCCAAGTTCACTCTGGGATAATTGCAAAGCAGGAGACTGCTGCTCCTGACTAATCAAGCAAGTAGGACAGAGGTAAAAACAAACCCAACCAGGAAAGGAGGTGGGGGAGAGAGACAGAAAGAAAGAAAGAAAAATAAAGAGAGAGAGAGAAAGCAAGCCGCTTTAATAATAGGGTAATTGCCCTGTTTAGGATTACAATCTGCCAGTATTTCACTAAACTTTATGACACATGATGACAAGTTAATAGGCCAGATACCTCACCGTGCGCGTTACGCAGAAGCCCCGGCCTCCGGCACAGGGAATTCACCCCCACAGCCAAAAAAAGAAAAGAAAAATCCAGCCAGGTGTGGGGGAGGGGGCAATAAGGTGGGGAAACTGGTTATTTCTGTTGTCAAAATGGCCCCAGCAATAAATCACCATTAATAATACTGTCATCTATCAAAGAAGAGCTCTGGTGGCCAAGGCCTTTGAAGTGGCGGCACCTATAATTTCCCACCTATAAAAGGTACCTTTGTGCATCTGTCACGCTGGAAGCTGACAGGACCGAGACGCCGAGGAGTTCATAACTTCCCCACGCCCCGCCCGGCAGCCACCCCCCGGAGCTCCCCACCCGGCAGGGCCTGCGGGCCAGGCTGTCTCCACTCACTCAGCCACGGCGGCCAGGCCTCCAGCTGCCAGCAGAACCAGGAGGCAATGGGGAGGGAGTGCAGAGAGAGGGCGTGTGTCCCGGCAGATCCAGGGGCTTCCAGCCTCCTGGGTGACTGAGGAGTGACACCTGCCAGCGTCCCCTCAGCACTAACCCCCAGGAAGGCAGGCCTGGGTGGGCCCAAGGGTGAGACAGTGTCTCCAAGGGATGGACCCCATCATCAGAGACACCAGGGAACCGCCCCAGGGCACCTCCCCAAGCGGGACTAGATAAGACTCCCATAGGGGGGTGTGGTCATGGAGTCCCCCTCATTAACAGGTGCCCCAGAGGAGATTTTCAAACACACAGAAGTCTGTAGTGGCTGCACCAATTTATATTCCCACCAACAGTGTATTAGGGTTCCCTTTGCTCCACATCTTCATCAACCTTTGTTACTTATGATCTTTTTGACAGTAGCAGTCACTGTGGAAAACAGTACGGAGGTTCTACAAAAAGCTAAAAATAGAGCTACCATATATGGTCCAGCTTTTCCACTCCTGGGTATGTATCCAAAGAAAATGAAAACACAAATTCAAAAATATACATGCACCCCAATGTTCATAGCAGCATTATTTACAATAGGCAAGATATGGAAGCAACCTAAGTGTCCATTAACAGACAAATGGATGAAGAAGATGTGGTATCTATATACAATGAAATATTACTCAGCCATGAAAAAGAGTGAAATTCTGCCATTTGCAACAATGTGGATGGACCTGGAGGGTGTTATGCTTAGTTAAATAAGTCAGAGAGAGAAAGATAAATACTGTATTTTATCCCTTATATGGGGAATCTTAAAAAATAAAACAAATGTATGAACATAGCAGAACAGAAATGGACTCAGAGATGCAGAGAGAAAACTAGTGGTTACCTGTGGGGAGGGGGTAGGGAAGGGCAAGATAGGAGTAGGGGATTAAGAAGTACAAATTAGCATGTATGAAATAAATAAGCTACAAGAATGTAATGTATGGGACAGGGATCTAGTCAATATTTTGTAATAACTCTAAATGGAGTTTAATCTATAAAAATATCAAATCACCATGTTGTACACCTGAAACTAATATACTATTGGAAATCAATGATGCTTCCATTAAAAAAAAAAAAACCCACACACACAAAGTCTGAGAAGCAGTGCTGGTCCCCGGCCCCAGCCCCTCTGCCAGACGAGGAATGCGGGCGCCGGGAAGGGGCAGTCGTGGCTGCGTTCAGGCCTCAGGAGGCTAGAACCAAGGCAGTCAGCTCTGGAGGCCGTAACCACATACCACAGGCACTGTGGCTTCAACAGCTCAAATGTACTTCCTCACATTTCCAGAGGCGAGAAGTCTAGGATCCTAGGACAAGCAGGGTCATCTCTGAGGCCCCTTTCCTTGGCTTGTGGACGGCCGCCTTCCTCCTGTGTCTTCACAGGGTCCTCCCACTGTGCCCAACTGTGTCCAAAATGCCCCCTCTTGTGAGGGCTGGTTCTAATGACCTTATTTTAACTTCATGACCTCTTTAAAGACCTCCATCTCCAAATACAGTCACATTCAGAGGGGGTGGGGCTTAGGACTCCAATACACAAATTTGGGGAGACAAATTCAGCCAATAACAGAACCCTAAAGCTCACCACAGGGTTGAGTCCCCTAGAAGGAACAAAAGCCTGGAAAGCCACCAGATCCACCCACAACATCTGAAACTGGGGTAAGTCTGCATTAATTGACCCCAGCCCCGTCACATCCCATGTCAGTGATTTGCAGCTAGCCTTCAACAGACCCCGAGTGTCTGCATCCTGTCCAAAGGAGCAGCGGGGTCCTGCTTGGTTCTTCCTCCCAGAGTGAGATCCTTTTCAATGTGACCTGGACCAAGATCCCAGAGGCTCTCTAAAAGGGGACATCTACTGAACACAGACTATGTCCCCAGCACGGCTCCCAAAACTGATACGATTTCATCTGTACCACGACCTACGAGGTAAGTACATCAGGAAACCAAGGTCATTTGCCCAAGGTCAACATTTGGTGAGGGCCCAGCCTGGCCTGGACCCCAAGTCTCTGTGACCCCTGATGCCCTGTCTCCATCCCCTTCGCTTGTCTGCATCCTCTTTACACACGGAGATGCTCAATGGTCAACATCTGAGCAGCATCACCTCCGCCTTTGAGAGCCTGCAGACCTGCTAGGAGTTAAGGGCTCGCCTTTAACATTTTATAGAGGATTTAAAGCTCCTTTTATCTGTGGAGCACTTTTCCAAAATCGTGGCCATCTATGTTTATGTGTTTTATATAAGCACATACACGGTTTATCGACAGCAATGCCTATGTGCCTCTGTTTTGTGAACCGGCTCAGGCTGGAGGGCGTGGGAACCTGCGCCAGACCCCGGGGTCTCTGTGATGATGGCATTCCTGCATTAGTTCCTTCCTGTCCCTCTTGTTTTCCTCCTGACTAAGTGAAGGGGTTAAGCTGTTTCTACCACCTCTTCTGAGTCTTAGGAAAGAGAATGGTGGGTTTTCCCAGAACAGTCCCCTGGCCCTTCCTAGAGAGCTCAAGTCTCAGCCCTAAAGCTGCCAGCACCCTGAGGCAAAGACAGGGCCGTTGAGTGCTCCTGCACATCCACACAAGATGTTCCTGAAGCCCATTCCCCGCAAGACAAGTCTGTCTGTCCAGGGAAGGGGCACCCTCCCCGTCCAATGGATTCTGAGATCTTCCGCCTTCATTGCATTTTCTCCTCCAGCATCGAATTTCTCATGGGTGTCAGTCATACAGTCCCCGAGGTGTCCACAAAATCCAGAGGCACGGCCTCCATGAATGCCAGACAGGGGTCAGGAGGGAGTTCCTAAAGCCAAGAAGCCCTTTCTTGATGTTGCAAAGCCCTTCCGACACTTCCTGAGGTCCTGATGCTCTGCTCTGGACAGGGAGCCAGGAGATCAGTACCACGGTCTGGCTTCCTGATGAGCCTGAGCTATGTGTGGGGCTGGGAGCAAACTCTTCCTCCTCCTGGGCCTCCATCTCTTCTGGAAAATGAGGGGTTTGACTTCAAGGGTTCTGTCTCCCTCACCCACATCCACCCAACCTGTGAAGGCATCCACAAAGCATTTGACAACCACACACACACGGGCCATTCCTGGACCCCTCACCCTCGCCTCCTGTTCCCAGGCTCTGCCTTCTCTCCCCCTCCACAAACAAGCACATCTCCAGAAGCAGCTCCCAGGAATGGAGCGGCCCGGCAGTGGCTCCGGAGAGGACAGCTTCTTGGCAGAGACAGCAGTGGGTGGAGTAGAGCACATTTTTTCCTTTGAGGCCCAGAGGGCTGTCAACCCTCTTCAGCTGCCCTGGGGCCTGACAGCCACAGAGATTTACGACCTGGACAGCTCTGATCCAGGCCTCTGATAAACATGAGGAACAGCTCAACTCTAAGCCCCGGAGAAGGAGGTTTATGGAAGGGAATTCAGCCTCCCGGAGAAAGACAGATTCCAGGAGGGGGTGCCTGGGGCAGGTCTGGCCTTAGAGGCCTCTCATCACGCAGAGCTTCCAGCTGGGGTTAGCCTTTGCTGTTTGGGGAGAGGGCACAGGAGCGGGGACCTCCAGCCATAGGAGGCACTGTTCCGAGAGATGTGGAGTTCCCATCAAAAGTTACCCCGGGGAGGGTCAGCCCGCTGGCCCAGGCGTCTGAAATTTCCTCACACGGGCTCACCTGTTCTTCCAAACACGCTCCCCACGGTTCTCTAAACACAGACAGAGACAGAGCGCCGGGTAAGACCTGAGCCGAGAAAGGCACGTTTCGCCCCGCAGGCCCATGGGTTCCCATTCTTGTTGATACTGTTGCTTTCAGCAATGTTGGGAGGTCAACTGCTGGGTTAGATTTCATCCCTGCCTCCTTTCGGAAAGGACAGACAGCAGGACAACCTCCAAGTGGCCACAGAACCCTCCCCCCAACTCTTCCCCTCACCCTCCACATGGCCCCTCAGGAGGCCAGGGGATCACACAGAACACCATGGAACATCTCCAGCTTTGCCGCCTGGAAAGACATCCCAGAAGCAGAGCTACCTCCGAGGAGAGGGAGGAGCCTGACTGTTTCATCCCGACCCTCCTCTTGGACTGGTTGCCTCAAGGTTTAAATCTCAGCCACTTGCATAAAACTGCTCCCCTGGGGTCAGCAGGCTCAGCCGTGGGGACGCCACAGAAGGGCCTTCACAAAGCGGGCCAGACAGGCGGGGTCTCTGCCCTCTGGGGTTTGCCAGGTAACACGGACACCAGGAGACACACATCTTAAGAGACACCCCCGGAAACTGGCAGCCGTTGGTTGGGCCGGTGAGCGCGTCTGCAGCCGCGCGGGCAGGAATACATACATGTGCATCCAGCACCAAATTGGGTCTAATGACCCTGGCCTGTCTCACAGGGTCAGCTTGAGAAATAGCTGATGTCAGACCCTGAGCCGGAGCAGCTGTTCTCCATTTGCACTCAACAAGAGGAAAGGGCCTTGAATTACAGCACGAGGGATTAAGGTTAAACATTAAGAACAGCTTCCTGGCAAGGAGGGTTGTGAAACACCGGAATGCGTTACCCAGGGACGACCGCGGACATACTTTCTTCAATGAGACTTTAAAGGAGAAGGAGGCTGGGGATCTGCCCCGGTCATCTGGTCCATCCTCCTGAAGGCAAGGGCTTGGATTCCACACCCACCAAGCAAGGCCCCTCTGGACACAGGATGACCTCTGCGGCTCCTTACCATCAGAAATGTGATTCTGAAATACTCCCCACACCCTACACAGTAGAAGGAGCATCTAGAGCTATCTCAGGACTACCCTCCGGGGCTGACTTTCAAGCCTTCGTTATCAGCAGTCAGTATTCACAACAAGGGAGGAAACAGGCTGATTTCCAAACGCTCTGGAGACCAAGACAGAGATCAACCAGCACCAAGAGGAAGCCCTGCAGCCCCAGCAACAGAGAAATCCTAAGTTCATAACCTTTTATTGCCAGAGGGAACTATCCACCCATTTTACAGATGTGGATACTGAGGCCCACGGAGACACAGGCAGTTACTCTGAATCAGAGCTGGGACTGGAAAACCCTGGTGAGGAGCCTGGCTTTACCCCCAACCAGCTGTGTGACCTCCAGCCAGTCACTTAATTCCTCTGGCCCTCGGCAGCCTTATCTGAAAGATGGGAATCTTATAAACATTAAACCTAATACATGGGGCCCCATCGTCCGTTCTAGAACGCGAGACCTAAAGTGATGGCTCTTGCTATCATTCTCAGTTTGCGAATCTTTCTGTTAGTCTGGCTGCCCTGAACGAAGACCTCTAACTTGGAAGAGATTCTTCTAAACTTCCAGATGAAAGGAAAAGTAAAATGTTTGGTCCCTAAGACCAAAGAAGGTATATAACTGGCCTTTGATATCTTCTCATCCAAGTCCACTCATTTCACAGGTGAGGAGACGGAGGGTGCCCACAGGAGGGGACGCTGAAGGCAAGCTCTGTGCCCCTCAGTGCTGCGGGGAGCCAGCCCGCTCCGTGGCCCTGGGGATGGTTTTCAATTCATTCACGTGAAATCCCAGGTCATTCCTTAGTAGTCACCCCTTCCACTGCCTCCAGGTTTCTTATCCTGGGGGTGGTACCCAGAGGGTCCCGCAAACCCACGGATTAACTCAATGACCCCAACATCGGGGGTTGCTGGCACCAGAGTGGGCAGGGGTATGTCCGATGGCTTGGCCTCCCCAGCCCCGCCCTCCACAGCCCTCCTGCCTCTTCCCTTCTCCAGCCCTCCCCCGCACACTCTCCATCCGGCTCAATCCCCACCCAAGACACACAAAGACATTTAGTGAGCCCTTCTTATTTGCAAAGAAAATTTCTACGTGAGCAAATAGTATCTGATTTGATTCCCCACCCCCATCCCTGACTTCATGCAAGATAGTTCTCATTACCTGCCTTTCAAGGTAAGGAAACCAAGGGTCAGAGAGCTTGACCATGCTGTCCTGGTCACACAAGGAGCAAAAGTGGCAGGTCTGGGGATTAAACCCCAGTCTCTGAGTTCTGAAGCCAGCCCTCCTTTCTGGGGCAGCTGCTCCAGCCCAGCCCTGGGACGCCACACCAAGCCCTCTTTCTGAAAGCTTCCCACATCACTTGCCAGTTCTGATGCCACAGTCTTCATCTTGTCCCCAGGCCTGAGTTCCCGTCTCAGTGAAACCTCCTGGGATTGGCAGAGCCCCCTCCCTAGTCCCCAGATCCCTGAGATCCATGATGAAGAACAGACATCCCTCAGTCACCTGCCTACTCTGGCTTTCAAGCATCCACATCCTCTGTCATTATGAGCCTCCTGCTTTGAGGGAGGGTCTGTCCCCTCTCTGTCACCTGGATGGCCACCTTGTCTGTCACCACATCCTTCAGGTTATAAGAAATGCCTGGGGAAAGGGACTCCTCGAAGGACCTGCTGTCAGACTTTGCCCCCCAGCCATTCGTGGACCAAGATACTGCAACCAGGCCTCCTGGAACATCCCAGAGAGGACCACAGCAGCAGAGCAGGCAAGAGAACAGACTCTGGAATCAGATTGTGCAGCTGGAAACTCTTAGGTGAGCTCCTTATCTATGTCTCAGGTTCTCCATCTATAAAATGGAAATAGGGAGAGGGGACAACTCAGTCGTAGAGCCCATGCTCAGCAAGCACAAGGTCCTGGGTTCAATCCCCAGTCCCTCCATTAAAAAATCAAATAAAATTTAAAAATCATTTAAAAATACATAAAGAAACCTAATTACATCCCCCTCAAAAAAATGGAAGCAGGAGGAACTACTGCACAGTACTCATTCATGACACTAGTTCATATCTGTAAGCAATTAGAACAGAGCCTGGCACATGGTTAGTACAACATCCATGGAATTAAATGACAGTAAATGCCTGTCCCCTCCAGTTTTAAAAATCACAGACCAGGAAACCAGTCCCAGGCCTGGGGAATCTCAAGGTTGGAAGGCGCCATCTCCCTCCCAACACAAGAGCCCTTATAACCGCAGCACCAAGGATGAGCAGCAGGCTCTGGAATACCTCTAAGGACGGGGAGTTCACTACCTTTCAGTTGCCTATCCCAGTGTTAGACTGTTTTAACTCAGTTTTTTGGTTTGGTTTGGTTTTGACCCTGAACTAAAAGTAGCCTGCCTGGCCCATCCACCTTCTGGCCTGTGACCTGAGCCTGTTCCCTCCCACATGACAGCCCGGCATCACCTCTCACCCCCGCTCTGGCCGCCCGCAGCTGTGCACCATGATTTACGCGCGGTTTCCATGCTGGCAGGTAATGCAAAGCCGCCTGGCACATCCTTGCCTGCTCCCGGCACCTTTTCTCCCTCAAGCCCCCAGGTCGGCATTCCAGCACGCACACCCCACCCGTGCTGACAGCTCCCCCAGGCAGCTCGGCCAAGCCGGGCGTGTCCGGGGTCAGCAGATGGTGCCCAGGGACAAAGCAGGGAGTGTGGGCTCGGAGAAGAGCCTCCAAGCCCACGTCCAAGGACAGGGAAGGGAGAAGCTTTTCCAGAATCTGCCTTAACACAAGCCAAACAAACAGGTGGGGGCAGCTGGGAAGCACTAGCAAATCTCCTGCCCTCTTTAAGGTCCTGTGCTTTGGGGTTAAGCATTGCCCTCTTCCTCTTGACCTTTGTTCAATGTCAAAACCGATCAAAGGAGTATTACATAAAGCCTGTGATCCTTTGGTGTCTCCCAAAGACAGCCAGTCAGTAAATGACAGCATTCGAGTTAACCCCAGTTCTAACTATACGCCTGTTCCCTCTGCCACACAAGCTCTTAGGACACAAACACGCTCTTATCTTCTAATCGGCAAAGTTTCTTAGCTGCCAAAAAGGCTTGGAATCAGCAGTCAGGTGGGAGTCAAATAGGATGTAGGAGCTGACAGTCAGAGAAGGCTCCCTTCACCATCAAGCAGGCACACACAGCCACACACTTGACCCTTCACAATGGGATTTTTTTCCACCCCGGCCACCGTCCCCAGACTCTCTAATGAAAATCAAAGCCCAGCTCAAATTCCACCTCCTTTGAAGAGCTCCCCTCCCATAACACTCCCACCCCACCCCCGACACACACACACACACCCTTTCTCCTTTCTCTCGTGTTCCATCATAGGTGCTCACAGCTTGGCTCTCAAGATTGTGCAGTTGTTTTCTGTGTTTGAAGTGTGACACAAAGGCTCTGCAGCCAGACAGCAGTGGGTTTAGCTTCTATTGCAGAAAAGTGTGTTACAGCTCAGTGTTACAGCTCAATTGTGACAGCAACCTGGATCCAGGACAGAGACCAAGCAGCACTCGCAGAGTTGGAGAACTCACGTTTATTACGCCAGTGGACCCAGAAGAGTTAACACTCCAAGCTCTGAACCCCGTCTGTAGGTTTACACACACTTTTATAGGCTACCAGTTTACATTTTGCAACATCATATGCAAATAATGTGTAACAAAAGTTAACTAATTAGGAACAAGCTTTGTAGAAATGGACCAATCAGGAGAGAGAGAAGTGACCAATCAGGAGTGAGGGAAATGAACCAATCAGCAGTGAGAGAAATAACCAATCAGGAATGAGCTCCATGCAAATGAAGTGCTACAAATGGACCAATCAGCAGTTAGTTCAGGGAACCAATAGAATTTCAGGGGTAAGTTCCACTTTCCTAGAAGTAAGCCCTTTCAGAGGCAAAAAAGTGAGATAGAGCTGCTGGGCCAGGGAAACGGATGGTGCTGGCAGGAGAGCAGTGGCCCTGCCTGGGGGTCTTGCTGGTCTTTTTTATGGGGCTTCCCACCTCACTATCTCCCCCTTCCTAGCTTTGTGGCCCTGGATAAGTTGCTTAACGTCTCTGGGCCTCATTCTCCTTACTATTGAAGGGGGATAATGACAAGACAGACCGCAGAGTTACAAGAGCTAAATGTAAAAGACGTGTCTGCCACAGAGCAAAAGCCCAATCAGTGGGACCTAGGAATACAGTTTGCTTTTTCTGGCATAGGGTAGCTTCTGGAGTTTTGGACATACTCTTTTTGGAACCCCCCCAAAGGGTCCAGCACAGGGCTGGGCACAATCAAATCATCCGTGGGCTGATACAGATGAGCGCCAGCTCAGCCACCAGCCAGTGATGAGCGCTCACCCCTCTGGCCTCCGTTCTCTGATCTCTCCTGACCCAGAGCACAGAGCGGGTGACAAACTACACTCTCAACAGCACAGATGGTCCTCAACCACGGTTCAATTTAGGATTTTTCAACTTCACGAGGGTGTGAAGGCAATACGCGTTCAAGTAGAAATCGTACTTCAAAATTTGAATTTTGAGCTTTTCGCAGGCTAGCGATCCTGGGTACGATGCTCTCGTGATGCTGGGCAGGGCACCCCGCCACAGCTCCCCGCCAGCCCCGCCATCTCAAGGGGAAAACACAAATGTGATCACTGCCATTTGCACCCAGACAGCCAGACTGTTTTCCACTTTCAGGACAGTAGTCAATTAAAGGAGCGATTTGACACTTGATGATAAAATAAGCTTGGTGTCAGATGTTTTAGCCCAACTGCAGGCTAACGGAAGGGTTCTGGGCACTTTGAAGGTATGTCAGACTCACACATGAAGCTTGGTAGGTCAAATGAATTCACTGCATTTTCAACTTAGGATATTTTCAACTCACGATGGGTTTATGGGGATGTAACTGCATCATGAGCCAAGGAAGACCTCTATCTGTGAAAGGGAGTGGCTAAGTACCTCAGGAGTTATTTGGACCTGGGTCTGAACCCTGGCTCCACCATGAGCAAGTGGCGCATTCTCCCGGAGCCTTTACTTCCTCATCAATAAAGTGAGGGTGACAAGACCGACTTCACAGCACTGTTACAAGAACGGCATCACGTATGCACATCCCGGCACATGACGAGCCTGCGATAAAGTCATCGGTTGTGGAGGTTCCTAATACTATTATTGTTATTATCAATCCCCACAGTGAAGGGCGAAGGAGGGACACAGAATTCAAGTCACAGCTGCTGTGACAGTAAAGACTCAGGATAATTGCTTCTGACAGAGCCGATAGTAAAAATTTGAAAAATCGCGAATTTTACGTGAACTCCAGGACCTCTTTTGTCTCCAATACTCAGTGTCAGTGGATTGAGCCTCACACCTTTCCCAGAACCCCTCCTGCCAAGTATAGAAAGAAGCTAGACAAACGCTGTCCTCTGCTGTGTGTTGATTCAAAGGCACTCAGGGCCATCTCGACTTTACTCTGGCTTGTCTGGTCAAGGCCACATAGCCAGGGTGGCACCTGCAAGGCCTGGTCCCCACTGGGGCTGAAATCACAGGCTCCCTGCCCCTGGGGACAGCCCTGCCTGCCCAAGGTCCATCTCCAAAGAGCACAACTGCCCGGCAGGAGCCAGGCCGGAGTTCCTCGGCCAACGCCGGCAGCCAGAGCATCCTGTCCCACAGCCAGGAGGCCCAGGTCATCGCTATGACCCTCTGGGAGGGCCCAGATGGAGGAGGAGGGAGAGGAAGAGTCTCTCGCAGCCCAAGAGAGGAGTCAGGCATGAAACCCTTCTCCCAGCAATGATACTCCCAACTCCCAGAAGCCAAACCGAGCCCATCCCACCCACCCCACCAGGCCTCCTCTGAGGCCACTGCAACCAACTGGAGCCTGGCCACCTGCCAACCCGCAAGTGTCCCCTCTAGGTTGGGGACCCAGCAGCGGACCTTCCTGCCAGCGTTTGCTGACAAACACCTGTCATAGGCGTGAGTGCTCATGACAGCCCAAAGTGAGTGGCACTAAAGGTGACATCCGCCTTAAGGACGTACCTTTCGGAGGTCAAGGGTGCCTGTTTCAGCAGCCCGAGGGGAAGGTGGAGGTCCAGGCCAAGCAGGGGCTCCATTACCGGCACGAACGCGCTCCTCAGCCATCCGCGGATTTGAGGGAACTCTGGAGTCTTCTCCCCATCACGCAGGAGCAGAGGAGGAGACAGAGGAAGGCACGTGTGTCTTAAGCAGGCCCTGCTTACTTCTGCTGGGAGCGTGCGGGAGAGAGGCGGGATGGGGCTCGTGGATGCCAAAGCCGCAGCTCCTTCCCTCGCCTGAGAGAACTAAGGCCCGAACCACCGAGTCCACCATCTTCTTCGTTCGGCTCCCAGGACTTGTTTCCTCGAGCCGCTTCACTCAGGAAACCTTCCGCCCTCGGGCCCTCCCTGTTCAATTCCCAGCCCTTTGCGTCCTCCCGGCAGCGTCCTCCGCTCCCACCCCCAGGGAGCCCACCCGGCTCCGCCTCGGGAATTGGAGATCGCGCATCCCTTTGGAAGAACAGGAGAAATTCAAAGCAAAGTTTTCCCCCCAAAATAGGAACCATTACCTGCGAGCAAGAAAGCAAGCAAGAAAGAAAGGTCTGCTTTGTGCCAGACACTGAGCCAGATGTGGGAGTTAAAAGACACAGCGCTCCCTCAAAAAGGAACTAAAATAGAGTTGGGTGGATAAGCTGTGTGTTTAGCGATTCCCTGTGCAAAGGGAAAAAGTGAAAGATGCCAAAACAGACATGCAGGTAAAGAAAGAGTCGTGGGAGCAAAAAGAAAAGAGAGTCCATAACCCATGGGGAGAATGAGGGAGGGCTTCTCGGAGTGGGTGGCGTTTGAATCTTGAGGATATGAAGATTTGGATGTGAGGGAACAGCACATTTCCCGTGGAGAGAAAGAGCAGAAAATGCAAGGACTCAGAGGGAAAAGTGTGACAAAGTGTTCCCGATGACAGCACGCCCTGGATGGGCCAGGCGTTGACGTAAAAGTTGAGAGGAATTTATACAAAGACAACTGCTCCATTTCAAGAAAATAGAACAGGTGTCCCAGGGAAAAAAAAAATCCTGACGCTGATTTTTAAGGGGTCTGTGCACGTGATACATGGTGGGTGGTGTTATTATTGTAAAAGATGTCAGGAATAAACCACAGGCCTCTCGGCAGATGCCACAGCCAGATGGGAAGACTGGCAGTGTTCTGACCTCACTTGCTCCCGGTGTCCCAGGATACCCCCACCCCCACCCCCGCAAGGGGCCCAGACATCAAGTGCTTCCATCAACAAAACAGACAACAGAGAAACTGCAACACAGCAAAGCCCGGAGTGTAAATACCACCCTTGGTGTCCCACCAGGGCAGGTTTATTACCCCACGTCTTCCAGTTCCCATCTTCCCCCAGCCCTGCAACTCACCTTAAGAGGCCATCTTCCAACTGGGCAAAACTGAGACCCCAGGCACAGAGCTTAGCTCAAAGCAGAAACCAGGACTGGTGATACGGTGACCGGTAGTGCTTATTCTCCGAGCTTGGTGCTAGATCCGTGCTAAGACAATTAGTTCACGCAGTCCTCACCTTGTTATAATCTCCAGTCTGTGGAAGAGAAAACTCAGAGAAATTGAGGGAACTGCCCAAAGTCACACAGCCACTTTAGGTGTGAGGACAGACACTCAAACCCATCCATTTGGACTCCAGGGCGGTTTTTAACCCCTATACCTGGGGTCAAACCAGGTTCAGGATTGTGGATGGGAGGGACAGAGGCCCCAGGGAAGGGTGCAGGAGCAGATGGAGAGCCCCAGCGTCTTCAGAGAGCATCTCCCTTCCTTGCAGAAGAGAGAAGTTCCCCAGGGCTGGCAGGGAGGAAGGCCCCCGGGTTTAACCCTGTATTGGTCCCAAGACAGATTCCTGCATGGGGAGGGCAGTGAGAGAAGAGAAATCAGAACCATAGAACTTCCCCTGCCACCTAAGGCAGGTAACGGGGAGGAAACAAGGCAGGCAGCCGCGTACCCCTCGATCCATATTTCATAGGAAAGATGATAACAGTTGGACTTGTCACTCCCGAAAACCAGAAACTCAAAGCAATTTGAGATGAACTTTCAGAATAATGAAAAAAACGGCTGGGTTCGTGTTATACACCAAATAAATCACACCAAAATGATAGTTGTAATTCCCCAAAGTACACAGAGAATTGATTTTACTATGACACTTATCATGATGTACGGGTCCACCCCTGCCAGGGCCCATCTTAAGTGGCTCTTCCTTAACCCCTGTCCTCCCAGGTCCCGCTCATCTGAGCCCCGACGTGCAAAGCTGCCCTGTCCCTGGGTCCTGCTTACATGGGTCACCAGCAGCTTCCAAAGCCCCAGGGACAGCAGAGGCCTGCGGTCGACCAAGCTCCTCTCTGAAATAGGGACCAGCCTCACTGGCTGCGTTTGTGTCTGAGTCTGAGCGAAGGGAGAAAAGAGCGGTGTGTTCACAGGATACCTGCTTAATCTTTTAATCTTCCCAATTCCCTGTGCGATGGGTGTCATGACTCATTCCCCTTTACCAGATGGATTAATTGAGGCCCAAAGAGGCCAGCTTACCCAGAGATTTGAATAAAAGTCTTAGTAACTACAAATTGCATTCTCTTCCAACACATCCCCTTGGCAAATGTGCTGCTAAGATGCTTCCCCCAACCCTGGGCCCGAATTTCATTCATTCATTCATTCTTTCATTCATTCAAGGGTCAAAAAGGACTTCCTGAGCATCTATAGATGCCAGGCACCGGTCTGGGGATCGAGTTGAGAATAAGACTCTGTTTCTGCCTCACAGAGCTCACTTGACACGAATGAATGAAATTGAATGGATTGTAGCAGTGATTCCGTGCTTCAGGGACATGCGTGGTGCTGTCCCACCTTGAGGAGGAACTGCCTGGGTCAGGAAGGCAGAGGAGGTCACTTCCCTGAGGAGGTGACCCCTGAACTGAAAGGCCAAGGACGGGATGGTGCCAACCAGGCAGAAGGATGGCTGCATAGTGGGGCCCGGAGTCTGGAGGCAGCCAGTGTGGCTGGAACAGAAAAGGAGGGAAAGGGGTGGGGAGTAGCTGGTCTCCCGAGGAAGCCAGAGGGATGGGAGGGCGGAACCAGCAAGTCAAGGAAGCTATGGAAAGCCATCACAAGGATTAAGCAGGGGAGATAGGGACGTGATCAGATGTGTATTTCACAGCTCATACAACTCAATAACAAAAGAAAAAGAAAGCCCAGGTGCCAGGTATAGCTCAAGTGGTAGAGCACATGCTTAGCATGCATGAGGTTCAATCCCCAGTACCTCCTCTAAGAATAAATAAATAAACAAGCCTAATTATCTCCCCCCACCAGATAAATAAATAAAAGGACATGCATTTTAAAAAGAAACTATTTAAAGAAAAAAAAGCCAAGCCAAAAATGGGCAGAAGACCCAAACAAACATTTTTCCAGTGAAGACATACAAATGGCCAATAGGCACATGGAAAAATGTTCAGTATCGTTAATTAACAGAGAAATGCAAATCAAAACTACGATGAGGTATCACCCCACACCAGTCAGAATGGCCATCATTTAAAAGTCCACGAAGTGCAAATGCTGGAGAGGCTGTGGAGAAAAGGGAAACCTCACACACTGTTGGTGCAGCCATTATGGAAAACAGTATGGAGAGTCCTTAAAAACTAAAAATAGACTTACCATATGAACCAGCAACCCCACTCCTGGGCATATATCCACAGGGAACTCTAATTCAAAAAGATACATGCACCCCAATGTTCATAGCAGCACTATTTACAATAGCTAAGTCATGGAGGCAACCTAAATGTCCATTGACAGATGAATGGAAAAAGAAGTTGTGGTATATTTACACAATGCAATACTACTCAGCTATAAAAAAAAAAGGGGGGAATAAAATAATGCCATTTGCAGCAACACGGATAGACTTGCAGATTGTCATTCTAAGTGAAATAAGCCAGGAAGAGAAAGAAAAATACCATATGATATCACTAAGATGTGGAATCTAAAAAAATGACACAAATGAACCTATTTACAAAACAGAAAACAAACTAATAGACATAGAAAACAAACTTATGGTTACGAGGGGAGAAAGGGCAGGTGTGGAGGGATACACTGGGAGCTCAGGATTTGCAGATACACACTGCTATATGTAAAACAGATAAGCAGTAAGGTCCTACTGTACAGCACAGGGAACTATATTCAAAATCTTGTAATAGCCTATAATTAAAAGGAATATATATATTTATATATAACTGAATCACCATGCTGTACACCAGAAATTAACACAACATTGTAAACCAACTATACTTCAACTAAAAGAAAAAAGATTTGTGTTTCAAAAGCTCACTCTAGTGCCGATTCGAGGACCAGGCTGAGCTTAGGCGGCGTGGAGGGTGGGCTTGCTTTCAAATGGGGGGCCAGGAAGGCATGCGGCATAATGTACCTTTACAGGAATATTTGCATTCTACCAACTGGAAGTCAGAATTATACTGTTCACCATCAAAGGCTGCTGTAAGACTTTAAGAACAGAGACTAGATAGAACAAGTTCTATAAAAGAAGCTACAAACATCAGCCCAGGATAAAATCAAAGAGCCTTTCTGGAAATAAAAATAGATAATGTTCCAGAGTTCATGTCATAAATGAAATCTTTAGCCCCAGATGGTTGTGTGTTTTTACATCTCTAACTTCAGCGCTAAGATTACTTTAGCTGTTTTGTTTTTGTCAAGGTTTTTTTCCTGGTCTGGTTTGGTTTGGTTTTGGGATTTGTGTCTTTTTGTTTCCTTGATGCACCTGGTACAATCTTGGTTCTACCTCTTACCAGCTTTGTGATCTTAGGCACAAGCCTGGACTTCTTTGAATTCCAATCTTTTCTCTGACTCGACAATATTATGATCCTATGACTTACAGAGATTCTATAAGTGACACATTTATATCAGACAGTAAATGCTTGTCAAATGGAAGCTCTGGGAATTTACAGTCAGATACACTCCAGAGAGCAAATAACAGGAAAGCCTTCAACACCCCCAACATCAAGCCCCCCAGACTCAGGTCTGCTGGGCTCCAGCAGTCTGGCTCTGGGAAGAAGACATACTTTTACATCAGTATCCATGACAACATGCCCAATGGTCTCTAAGGTGAGGAGTATGGAGGCAGTGATCAGAATCCAATCAAATGAAAATGATAAAAGGACAAAAAAGGACTCCAGTAATTACCTCCTGATAAGTTTCTTCTCTCTTGAATTCTCCAAGTTATAAACACTTAATGAGTCAAACTAGAAAGGAGAGAAATTTTTTTTAACATTTTTTATTGATTTGTAATCATTTTACAATGTTGTGTCAAATTCCAGTGTTCAGCACAATGTTTCAGTCATTCATGGACATAGACACACTCATTGTCACATTTTTTCCTCTGTGAGTTATCATAACATTTTGTGTATATTTCCCTGTGCTATACAGTGTAATCTTGTTTATCTATTCTACAATTTTGAAATCTCAGTCTATCCCTTCCCACCGTCCACCACCCCTGGTAACCACAAGTCTGTATTCTCTGTCTATGAGTCTATTTCTGTCCTGTATTTATGCTTTGTTTTTGTTTGTTTGTTTTTGTTTTTGTTTTTTAGATTCCACATATGAGCGATCTCATATGGTATTTTTCTTTCTCTTTCTGGCTTACTTCACTTAGAATGACATTCTCCAGGAGCATCCATGTTGCTGCAAATGGCATTATGTTGTCGGTTTTTATGGCTGAGTAGTATTCCATTGTATAAATATACCACATCTTCTTTATCCAGTCACCTGTTGATGGACATTTAGGCTGTTTCCATGTTTTGGCTATTGTAAATAGTGCTGCTATGAACATTGGGGTGCAGGTGTCATCCTTAAGTAAGGTTCCTTCTGGATACAAGCCCAGGAGTGGGATTCCTGGGTCATATGGTAAGTCTATTCCTAGTCTTTTGAGGAATCTCCACACTGTTTTCCATAGTGGCTGCACCAAACTGCATTCCCACCAGCAGTGTAGGAGGGTTCCCCAGAAAGGAGAGAAATTTAAGTAACGTCACTCCCCTGCCCAAACAAGTTTAGGACAATTATCAGTGACGATAGTGTGACTGAGCAAAACCTAGATACAAGCTCCTACCAGATGCGTTTACACCAGCGATTTTCAGATTGAAGCAACAGAGGATGACAGCATATTTGAAAGGAAAAAGTATCTCACCATTCCCCATGGGGCTGACTTAAGTTATTTTATGCTAAAGTTAACAGATAAACCGAGTATAAACCCAGTGCTTCTAGCTCTTATGCAAATATAAAACAAAAACAAATTTATGGAATAAATACAATTAAAACTAGCAAACCAATAAAATTCAAATTAACTGTATTAACTTATAATGATGGATAGTGATGTCTTGTAGAAGCTAGGTCTGGCCCTGGCCACACCAGCAGAAAGATATCGTTGTTTTAACCTTCAACTCCGTGGTCAGCTTGATTCTTTGGACTTTAACATGATGGACCATCATTTAATCCAGAGGACATCATTTTCTTTAAAAGGCCAGATTGTAAATATTTTAGGCTTTGCAGACCGTATGGGCTCTGTCACAAACTACAAACTCTATCATTGTAGCGTGAAATCAGCCGTAGACCATGGTTAATGGGTAGACCTGGCTGTGTTCCAATAAAACTTTATTTACGAAAACAGGTGCCTGGCAGGATTTGGCCCGAGGGCCAGAGTTTGCCGACTCCTGATTTCATCCATCATCTTTATTATGTCATCATTTGGCCTTTTGCCTTGTAACGGCGAATTTCACTCTTAAACTATTGATTTATTATTTTTATGGACCCGTCCATCCAATAATTCACTCCAAAATTCAACCTTGGGAAAAAATCAAACAGAACATATTTCTTGCCTATTTACTGCTTAATCACTGCTAAAGAGTTGATACGAAAAAGGCAGAATCTGAGCAATACACCTTCGAAAGGGTGTACATTTGGGTTCTGTGTGCCTGTGGTTCCCTGGGCCATGTGGCAGCTTCGTCCTCTTGGTTCTTTTCTCTGTTTGAACCACAGATTGGACCTCAAACAGTAGCATCCTTCCCCCTTCATTGGACATGAATGTGTTATTTAAGGTTGTCAGCCTCAGCTGTTTTCTCTTTATTTTACCATTCAGTCATCCAAACAAAAAAACAATCATTGAACACTTACAAATGTCAGGCACTATTCCAAGCACTTGAGATCTTAAGTAGGAGAAACAGAACGAAAAAACCCCTGGCTTCACAGATCTTACGTTCAGACTGGGGAGTGAGCAGCAGAGATAGACAGTAAAAATAAAAATCGTCTATTACTATCTAAATGGTGTCATTTTAATGAAATGAAGTGAAGGTCTGTGTTGAATAACTTAAGACACCAGCATCTTCATCTCAGAAAATAACCCCCAATTATGAGTTAGCATCCCGAAGGAAGTGTTCTGTGCTTACCCAGTACAAGAACTCAATGCCGGCGGACAGTGAAGGTTTGCTTTATTTTGCAACTAAAACAGGTCAGCCCAACAGGAGCCAGGCTTGCTCGCCAGCCCATTGGGAGCCCCCATGCTGTCACATCTGGGGCTCCTTAGGTGTCAATGTGCTCAAAGCACAGAGACTCCAGAACTGAAAGTGGCTGGCACTATTTGGTACCTACAGGTGACCGGGGATACGCTGGGAATGCCGCTTAGGTGGGCTCACTCCTGTGCAGCCCCTCGCCGATGGCCTGGAGATGATGCAAGCAGACTCAGGAAGGCTTTGCTCAGGTCCTGGCTCCACCGCTGGCCGCTGTGGGAGAGTCAGCCACCCCGTTGGAGTCCTGGTTTCCCTATCTGTAATTCTGGAGAGATAGAAATGCCTTTCCCAGACTCACAGACATAGAAAATAAACTTAGAGTTTCCAGTGGGGAAAGGAGGAAGGTGGAGGGATAAAGTGAGAGTTCAGGATTTGCAGATAGAAACTACTATATATAAAATAGATAAACAACAAGGCCCTACTGTACAGCACAGGGAACTACATTCAATACCTTGTAATAGCCTATAATGAAAAAGAATATGAAAAGGAATATATATATGAATCACTATGCTGTCCACCAGAAATGAACACAATATTGTAAACCAACAATATGTCAATTTAAAAAAAAAAGAAAGAAATGCCTTTCCTGTCTCCCTCCAGAGTTCTTGAAACACCAGATGAGATAAACTACAAAAGAGTTTTGAAAATTAATCAGCTGAGAGCTGGTTTGGCACTAGAAAATAAGTTGGAAGCCTCCAGAGAGGGCAGATCTGTATTGATAAGCACGATGGCCCCGGGGCCACTCCAGCCCCCTGGGCCCTGTTCATTTGCACTGGGTCCTCACTTGTGTTCAGCCCTGTGTATAGGTGATCTATGAATGGAATGCAGCCAGGTTATTACAATTGGTATTAATATTATTATTATTATTATTATTATTATTATTATTATTATTATTATTATTATTATTATTATTATTATTATTTCAGTGTGTTGGAAGAACTACTAAAAGCCAAATTTCTAAATGCTCCTGGTTGAATCCTTTTTACAAAGGGGACCTTTATCTTTATTCACATTCATCTTAACTTCATGCTCATAATTAGTTAGCAAGCCTAAAGATTTTTTCCCTCTTTTATTTTTCCTGGCAAAAACCCTTTATAGACTGACAATATATATTATTTCTGTTATCTTTTGCTTTAATCAGTTTCAAGAAAAAAAAAAACTATCCCCCAAGCCCCATTTCTATTACATTTTCCTGCAGACTTTGGAGAAGAAAAAATCAAAGCCAAATAAAACTCCTGGTCTGCAGACTATATGTCTGCAGGGTCATGGAGAGGAATATGAATGAATATTCGTATTTCCTGAATATGAATGGACGGGAGGACTTCTTTCCCAAAAGTTCTTGAACGAACGTCTATACACACACCCTCATCCTACCCAGCCCCTACTGTGTGAGAGCGCTGAATCAGAACATAGACTCATCACTTATTAGGCCCTGACTGTATGCATCTCACTGTCCTACATACATTAATACCAACCGGTGCTGTTTACTGAACTACTAGGGGGAAATCGCCCTACGATTATACGGACCTAAACAAACACGTAGGCTTCTCTCTTTCTGTTTCCCTCTCTCTCCAGCCGCCTTTCTCGGTCCCGTAACCTCCGACCATGGACCAGTTGATCTCAATCAAACACTGCCCAGAATCCTATCTCATAAGCGCCCAGAGCAATAGCCTGAGGTTTACGAAGTCTAATAATAATGTGGCTCCCAAGAGGAATAAAACATCCCCTCCTCCCAGCCGCCAGGAACCCCACTCCCAGGAGGCAAAACAAGGCCAGATAACCCCCCAGAAGACCGGCCCCCGAAGATGACAACATTTTCAATTTGCAATCTGACTTTTTTTTCCCTTTAATATGTGTGTTGGGTGCTTTTCCCTTTGTCGAAAGAGCACAGGCCTTTCATTTTCCCTTTTATTTGTCTTGCTGCCGGTACAGTGGAAATGTATTGGCTTTTCAGTTAGTGATTACACATCGTCACATATCCAATTTATAACACCAGGCCCCAAAGAACAGATGTAATAAACCAAGGGCCGGAAGTCGCAACCTTATAAAACTGAGCTGCCGACTCAAAGGTCTTTGCACGTGTGCAGGACACAAAACAGCGCCGACACCAGGCCTGGGAACTTATATTTCGCGAACAGTTGCAGATGTTAGGGACACAGCTCCAGTGTGTGGGTGGCACCGGGAATAAATAAAGTGTGAGGCCACATTTCCTGGCCCAAGGACACAAGACCTGGGGCCACAGAGCACTGCAAGAAAGGGCAGAGGTTAACTTTGCTTCTATGCCCATTGGAGCCAACCCAGAACAGATCCCCTGAAATCAAGGAACTCTTGTGTGGGAGATCGGTCTACCTCTCTTGTGGGTTAGAATTCTACTTAGTTGTTGCAAGAGGTTCCCTGGGACTAGGGTCTTGAATAGGGTTTTTGGTTGGCCACCTGCTGGTGACACCTCCCCTGGGCCCTCCCCAGAGACAACCCTCTCCCCAGACTGCAGAAAGGATCTATTTTGAAGGACAAAGATTTCTTGGGTTCCATGACCGTATGAACAGAAACTATATCACTTATCTCTCATTTTACTCTTTTTTTGATAAAGACAACTAATGAGAAATACAGCTTTCTGTAATTTTCTGTATGTCTGGAGTAAATCATAAAAAGGGTCTTTAATCAAAGGAAGAGTCCTCATTTAAACCAGATCCCACAGGGAAATATACACAAGATCTTATGGTAGCTCACAGAGAAAAAAAGGTGACAATGAATATATACATGTTCATGTATAACTGAAAAATTGTGCTCTACACTGGAATTTGATACAACATTGTAAAATGATTATAAATCAATAAAAAATTTTAAAAAACAAAACAAAACAGATCCCAACTTGGCTCTGTAATTGCTAAGCTGGGGTCTCCACCTCTCTCACACCCTGGAGGAACGGCATCGTTATCGTCCTCAGACATCCCGAAGGCGGTGAGAGGTGTTGAGCCCAGGCTGTGTGGAGGGCAGCCTGCTCAGGGAAGGGCCATCTCAGAAGCTGTTCGCTGCAAATGTTTCCGTATACACATGCCCTTGGACAGCAGAGGTTTGGAGATTGTGAACCATGGATGGAAATTTGAGGAAAACTCCAGAACAGATTCACATCACATTTTGAGAATCTGAGTAAACAGCATACGCATTTGTATTTTAATTTAAAAAAAAAATTTTATTATAAAAGTAATCATAGAAAACACAGAAAGGCAAATATATATGTGTATACAAGTAACATAACATATATAGAGATGACAACTGTTAACAATTTTGAGTGTTTATTTGAACATAGTTGAGATCAGCCTGTATATAATATTTTATATCCGTTTTCCAGTTCATGGTACTTATTATTATACAATTAATTTCTCATGTCATTAAAGACCTCTTTAATGACATCTTTAATGACTCCATAAACATGCCCTCATTTGGAGACGACTAATTTATTTAACCATTCTCCTACCCTTGGCCATTGAGGTTGTAACTACTTTTTACCAAAACAACTTTTTTTAATATTTTATTTTTATTATTTAATTAACTAATTTATTTGGGAGGGGAGGTAACTAGGTTTATTTGTTTATTTTTTAACAGAAGAACTGGGGATTGAACCCAGGACCTCATGCATGCTAGGCATGCACTCTACCACTGAGCTATACCCTCCCCTCTACCCTAACAACTTTTGGAGCTCCTTGAAGGACACGGCCCAAGACCAGAGGTGAGAAATCTGCAGCCCGTGGGCCACAGGTGCCTCTGCCCCCACCCACCCAGCTCCACATTAGGATCCTGCTTTAATTACAGCATGAAGATCCGAAAGCCACCACCATGAATACCCCTTTGCTCCCACATCCAGAATGAACATTTTAATGGCTAAAGAGCAGAGCAGTTATTCTCACAGACGTAATTCTAGTCAATAAGATAGGTGATCTAAATTGTAGAGGAATCAATTTTTACTCAAATTCCATGAGGTTTATTGAACGAAATACAACCCATAAATCTTTTTCTTTCTTCTTTTCCTACCTTTGATCTGGCTGATCCTAGTCCAAACTCTTTTAATGGCAAGAGCCAGAAACCCACAACAAGGAGCTCCAGTGAAAGACTGGGTTATTACAAGGCTACACAGAGGTCCCGAGGGAAACTGGGAAACACTCAATCGGGCCTGAAGAAGGGCAAAGCCAGGGACGTGTGCACGCGCTCGCTCTCTCCGCACTCACACGTGATCTCTCTGCTTTTCTCTGGGTCGCCACCCACCTCCTCCCTCCTGATCAACTTCTCTGTGTCTGGGTCTCTTATCTATCCAACAACTGTTAGTCCCCAAATAGTGCCCCTTGCCCCCAGCTCTACATGGAGCTTTCAGCACACGTGCCCAGCATTGGCCAAGAAAATCTTCTGATGCCTGGTTCCGATTCCCGAAAGATGGACTCTTATTGGCTTAGGAAAACACATAAGCCAATGGCAGTCCTCTGGCCAGCCCACAGTCGGGCTACTTCTGTCACCACCTGGCCCAGTCTGTGACAGGGGAGGTCACACAGGCCCTGCTCACCCAGGGGAAGACAGACGTTTCCCTGGAAAGAAGGTTTTGAGCCCACAAGGAGCCCCTGTGGTCTGATTCTTAACAATTTTAGGGGAGGAGGCTGGAGACTGGCAGAGAGGGGATTCTGGGGTTCTGGTAATGTTCTAGTTCTTCATCGGGGTGGCGCTTCTATGAGTGTGTTTCCTTCGAGATGGTTCATCAAGCTGTACATTTATGATATGAGCAGTTTTCCAAATGTACATTATACACAGACTTTTAAATATTCATTCTTTACAAAGGTCATAACTATACAACATGATACACATAACTCTCCCCAAACATTATTAAATCCCATTACCTAGATGCAGGACAAACAGGTTAAGTGATTTCCTCGACGTCACACAAGTAGTTAGTGGTGAGCCACGTCAACGCAGCTTGTCAGACTCCAAGGTCAGTCCTCTTCCTACCACAATCTGATGCTTCCATTTAAATATCAGAGCCTCAACCATGACCCCCAGGCCTGGCAAGACTGATCACAGAAAGAAGAAACAATTGATATTCGAGACTTTTTTTGAGCCATGAACTAACCTTGATGCTATGTCAGTGGGCACTAGCCAAACTCAACACTGAATTCTTTCACCTTGCCTAAAGAAGCCATTCCTGCTGAAACACTTCATCAAGAAAGCACCAACCCAAGGTGGTCCCTCTTCCACCGGCCTCCGCAGACAGCGGCGGTACTGCTGAGCTCATGTCTGATACTGTAGCTTTGGCAAGGATGCCTGAGAGCTCTTCCCAGGGCCATTGTTCTTTTAAGGGTCTATTTGGTTCAAATTCAATCAAAAATAAAGGAGTAAAAAAGAAAAAAAGTATAAATTGTATTAAATTAAACAAAAACAGAGACTCAGCTGGCTGGTTTGCACCTGGACCGGAGGCTTCTCTGGAGATTGTGGGTGTGTCCCGTGGGAAAGAAGAGCTTTGTCTCAGGAAGAATTTCCCATCGCAGGATTCATCACAGTTGAAAGGGACTTTTAAAGTTCAACATCTGAGAGTAAAGAATAACACAGACAACACTTGGAAAGCATTTTACAGGTTCCAAAGCCTTTCCACACCCCTCAGTTGATTCTCCAGGCAATCATTTCAGGCAAGAGACTATCATTATCCCTTTTTACAGACCAGGAAATCAAAACCCAGGCCACTTGCGGACTTACTAAGTGGTGGCCTCCCCTGATTGGTCTCAGGTTGGTTGAATCCAAATCCCAAGCTCTTTCCAACTCCTACACTAGAAACCAAACCCTGCTCCAAGGGGACACCTGAAATTTGTCCTTACTACTTCTCGAGAAACCCTGGAACCAGAGACCAACAGAGTTCCCAGAGACCCAGCGAAAGGATGGGTTAGCCCAAGTCTCTGGCTGGTTCCAGGATGAATGTCTGTGGATTTTCACAGAGACACCCGTGTGTCAGTAACACACTGCATTTGTGCAGAGTAGCCCTCAGCCAGCCCTCTAAGTCTGCAAGGTTTAACCGCTTCGGAAGCCTTATCCCGCTTGGTGGCGGCCCGGCGCTGCGTGAAGAACGTTATAAAGTTAATGGGAGCTAGTGGAATCAGTGTAAATGATACGACCCTACTCTTGGCTGCTTCTCTCCAGAGATGAGGGGCTGCCCTCAATGCGCCATCATCTGCAGTCCACCAAGAGCCCACTTGCTCCTGAGCTGACTCCTGCGAAGCCACAGAGCGAATCAGCTGGAGGGCGCGTGTCCCAGCAGATGGGCGGGGAGCACACACGACCAGCAGGTCCAGGAAGAATGCCAGTCCAGGAAAGCGAAGGGAAGGTCCCCCGAATCCCCGACTTCTCCCCAGAGCACCTCGGAGCCCTGCCACGCACTTCCAAGCGAGACTATTAACAAGAGCCTCAGGCTAGAAGGTTCTCGGCCCAGATCTCTCCCAGCAGCAGAAGCAAAACCACCAGGAGCCCATTAGGAGGCCCCTTATCTCCCAATCCCATCCACCCTCCGGGGGCAGGAGGCTGCCGTGGGGTGAGGGGGCCCACCCGGTATTTACAACACATGGCACCTGGACCAATTTAAAAACCAATTGCTTTTGAACAGTGAGCTTTCCTGTTCGTGGTCCAGCCCTAAGCATCGACCCAGGTGAAGGAGACCACTGTTCACACAAACAAGGAAGGAGAACTCACAAGGAGCATCTCCCTTGTGTTAGAAATCTCGCTTCTCTGAAGAGCTTCCCCTTCTCAGAATCACCTCTCTCTGCACACATGCTCGGATGACCCCATAACAAACCCTCTTTGCTGGGCCAAATGGAGTGATGGTTTAAACACTGCTGCTGCCATGCTGTGCCACTGCCTTCACAAGCCTGCCACGGAGCCCCTGCAGTGGGCCTGGCCGGCTGGCTGGACATAGTTGCGGGCAGGAGTCAAACCCCAAGTAGCCACTCGCCGCCTTCTCCTCCTCGAGTTTCCTAAAGTCCTGCTGATCACGCCCCAGAGGCCCTAACTCTGCCTGAAATGAACACGATGCTCACAGGCTGGGCAGGAAGGGCTCCTGCTGAACCAGAGGGCCGGCTCCCATGGCCGGGAGGACTGGGCCAGGCTGCTCTTCAAAGGAGCCAACCCAGACAGCCTGGGTTCCAACCTTTGAAAATCCCTCCCTATAGCGAGATGGCTGTGGGCTGATCATTCCCCTGCCAGCTCCTGCCTCTGCCGTTAAAAGGAAGAAAAACCTGGGCCTGGAAGGGGAGGTGCCGTGGGCTGGAGCCCAGCATGGGAGGACAAACACCCAGACATCTGTCAAGAGCAGCTATTGATTGACATTTATTGACTGTCTGCAGGCAGAGGCTGCGTCAGGAGCTCTAGGGGTCACAGGAGATCAGCCAGGGAGGAAGGCCTAGGAATGCCACAATACCAGGGCAGAACACTCTTTAAACTCCAGCCCTGTGCAGACGGTTGGTCTAAACTACACAACCACACTAGACACAACTCCATTCCCTCCAACACGATCCTGCACCAGAATCAAGCAACTGTCCCTTGACCCAGTAGTTCCCACAGGGCAGTACCACTCCCTCATGGGTCATTTGGAAATTCAATGGTTTGGGTTGTCAAAGTGCCCGAGGGGATGCTACTGGCCTTTAGAGGGTAAGAACCAAGGATGCTAAGCCTTCGGCAATGCAGGATTCAATCCTGCACTAAGAAACATCCCACCCAGAATACCAGGTATTTTGTTGAGAAAACCCAACGTGTACCAACCCTGGCCTTAATTCTCAGCCTGATTTGGTCTTGTGTCCCTTGAATAAATGTCACAATCTCATGCGGTGCCCTGCAGGGCCGGGGACTCAGGGGCATCCATGGGGAGGCTGTTTCCTCGGGCATAGTTGGCACGGGAAGCTGGGTGATATCAAGTCACAAGCATGGGCTCGGGTGAGCCTTCCAAAGCTAAATCCTGCCTGTGTGACCGCGGTCGGGTCTCCAGATGTACGCGTGGATAATAACGTTCTCCTCCCTCGTAGAGTGGTTATGAGGATTCAGTGAGATTGTGTGTTCACAGGGCTGTGCTCAGAAAGTATAGCAATTTCTCCTATTTAGGAACTGTTAGTCCAGAATTCTGGATTTTGGTTTTTCAGTAGCCAACACAGTGGGATACAGAGAAGACTGAGTGGGGTGTAAAAATGGAGCTTCATACTCCAGATCTACTTTTTTACCCATAGGCAAATGAGCTGACTTCTCAGGGTCCCACCCTTTCATACTTGAACAAGTTCATGTAACAGTAAGTCCTGGGGGAGGATATAGCTCAGTGGTAGAGCGCATGCTTAGCATGCACAGGGTCCTGGGTTCAATCCCCACTACCTCCTCTAAAAATAAGTAAACAAATAAACCTAATTACCTCCCCCTGACCAAAAATAAATACATAAAAATAAAAGGGAGAAAGAGAAATTTTCAAAACATTTAAAAAAAAAGTTTTTTAAACAAACCAAAAAAAACCCAGTAAATCCTTCACAGCGTAATTGTGAGAATTAACAGATATTAAGAAGTAAAAATGACTTGACTGCTATAAAGAGAGTCACAAACAGAGTGTGTTCCGTCCACATAGAATCATCTAAAGCTAGACCATCCACCTATATGTTGGTGTTTTCTCCTTCACTTAGGATGACATCATTTCTTCTGTGATTCAAAATAATCAATGCAATGACAGATAGAAAGATGTTCAACCTCACTGATAATGGAAGATGCATATTAAAATGTCAGGAGGCCATTTTTCATGTAGCACGTTGGCAAAGATTCCAAAGGCAGATGACATTCCATGTTGTTGAGGGAAACAGGCTTCTCGAATATAAACATCGTTGGTGGAAATATTAATTGATACAATGTTTCTAGAAGACAATATGGCGAAATATGCCAAAAATTATATATGTATATGCCTACGTAAAAACATACAAAGGAAATAATTAGTACTTACCCCCAAAAAACTGTACAAAAATGTCTACTGCCACATTCCTTACAATGGATAAAAATTAGAAATAGCCTAAATGTTCTTTCACTGGAGATTGGTTAAATAAATAATACCATCCATATACTGAAATACAGGCAGTCATTACAAAATGTAAAACAGAGCTATATGTAGTCTCATGGAGAGAAGTTTGTATTAAATTCTTGAGTGGTAAATAGCAAATTATCAGACAATACAATCTCCCTGTCACAAGGGAAAAAATACAAACATGTTACAGCTACATTTCAAAAGTCTGAAAGACAATATGGTAGATCAGTAGTTATCCCCGAGAAAGAGACTAGGGGTGGGGAGAGGAAAAATAATTCAATTTATATCTACAGGGGCATTATATTTAGTGGTCCATCCCACCAGAATGCAGAATGGTCAAGTTATTTAAGTCAGCCAAAGAAGAGGCCAAAACCTATACATCATTTTATATTAAAATTTTACTATTGCCATGGGAGGGTATAGCTCAGGCGTAGAGCACATGCTTAGCATGCATGAGTTCCTAGGTTCAATCCCCAGTACTTCCATTAAATAAATAAACCTAATTATCGAGCCCCAGAAAGTAACAACTCATGTGACATGCTTAGCATAGTACTCAATAAATTGTTTTAAAAAATTTTTTTTCTTATAGCAATTTTGTATTAAAACTATAGTGAAAAAAATTTTAAAGGCCAATAATCATTTTATTTTATTTTGTGTGTTTCATCTTTTTAAACAATTTTTAAAGGTTACTTTCCAAAAAACTGTAGTGAAATTCTGAGGGTTGAAATAAAGCACAGAAACAATTTTTCTGGACCATCAGCTTAAAGGGATGTTCCCCGGTCCCTCCACTGCCAGTCTGTGTCACTGAAGAGGAAGCCGCTTGGAACCAAGGTAGGTGAGAAGCAACCTATTTTGAGGAAAGTCTCATTTTTCTTGAACAGTGTCTTTTTTCTTTACTCTTTTTATATTTTGCATTATGTCTGAATCAAGGACGATTTATCTCAGATGTTGTTTGTGATTCTGGAGTGTTTCCTCCTTGTGAAATGTGAACATGGTAAAGTTGACCTTGCATCTTTTATTCACCTTCATACGATGTGAAGAATTCTCAGGCGAGGATTTTCCTTGAAATACCCGTGGCCTGAATAGAACTGAACATTTAAAAATTTTTTGAAAACTGTTCTGAAAGGTTGTTTGATTTAATGACATGCATGTTGTTATAACAAATAATTCTATAAAGTGAGCCTTAATGACGCTATCTAATTGTCTTCGTCGACTGGGGCTGCTAGAACAAATTACTGCAAACTTAACAAATGTTTGTTTCTCACGGTTCCAGAAACTGGAAGTCCAAGATCAAGGTGCCAGTAGATTTGATGTCTGGTCAGAATCCTTTTCCTGTTTTAGAGACAACAGTCTTTTTATTTTTTCAAAGAAATCTTTAGATTTACTTTTCTTAGTTATAAAAATAATAGATGCACAAGTCTAGAGAACAAAGAAAAGTGAGGGAAAAGCATCACTTATAACTCAGAGACAATCATGGCTAAGATGCTTCCAGCCCTGCCTGTTTGTTTATAACGGAGAACAGAGATTAAGCAATTTAGTGTGCCCTGACCTTTTTTTTCCTCACTGAACATTATAACACAGGCATATCTTAGGAGAGAACTTTAAACTGTTGACCTTTTGCTACTTGTAGCAAAAACTCTTCAGAAAATGTCAGAAATGCTCCCTGTTTGTTTTAGGAGCCAGAAAGTCCAGAAAGTGGTGAGACTGTTCCCACTGTCAGCAGGCCAGAGAGCAGGGAAACTCTGGTGGACAGCCTGGTGGCAGTGGCAGAGAGCAGGCAGCCAGCCCCTGGGGGCACGTGGGGCTGAGAAGCCCTGGCAGGAAGCTGAGCCCCACGCAGCCTTGTTCCCTTCTCCCTGGGACCTTCTCCCTTACATGCACCCTGTCCTCCAGCCCAAATCCTCTTCTCACCAGCCCGGTTCAACCCTTCAGCCCCGTCTTCAGGAGCCTCCATCCATGCTCTGAAGCATCTCTAATCCTCCTGCTAAACAAGAGGGGAATGGCTGCTGGCAGGAGTAAGAGAACCCCTGAATCATTGTAGCAGGGGAAGAGGTGTCTCAGATGCAAACTTAGAACTCACATTTTCCTAGAACTGTTACTCCATGTGCTAGTTCAGTTACAGTTCAGTTACTTTGGGCATCTTCCTAGGTGCCCTGAAGATGCTCTTGCAAGGCACAGGCATCTCCACCCCAAGGCCATCAGAGGACATGGGGTGTACAGTATAGCCTGACAGCCGTTCTCTTCTGGGTCCATTTACGGCAAAAAGAGAGCTTGCTCCCTGGTTCTCTTCTCACAAGGGCACACGTTCCATCGTGAGGACACACCTTCATGACCTCACCGAAACCTCCTTATCTCCCAAAGGCCTCACCTCCAAAAACCATCACACTGGGGGTCAGGGCTTCAAAATATGAATCAGAGAGGGGATACAAACATTCCGTCCATAGCACTAATTTACGTTTTCGTCTTGTTATTTTGTAGGTGTTCATAATATTTTTGGCTCCCGAGAAGGAAGTAAGGTTATCAGATTTTTCCCAAAGTTGCCTAGGTAGCCTGCTCTCACCTATCATTCCTATTGAGTGCCAGCTGTTCCCTACATATTTAACTATTTGAACGTTCATAGTTTTGTGCATAAAATGAATACCTTTCACACAGAGCGACTGCAGCACCTTGCTCTCGCGATTATACATGCACATTTCTTACTTCCACTGATTTATAAGTTTCCAACACATAAAGCATCAGAGATATTCTCACTCCAAGCTACATCTAGAGGACTCGCTTCTATCTCAAAATGAATGTTTAGCTGGTAGTAAATCTGAGTGCTATGACTTGTTCATATCACTGCTGTTGTGATGATTAGATATGAAGCAATCACACAACTATGGGTCACACACAGGTCGGAGAGGCCAGAAATGCTGATGAAGCCGGCCTCCACTCTCTGGCCTCCCAAAGGTGAAGCCCTAAACTGAGGCCAAATATCAGATTTAGGCCAAATAGTAAAGCCAAAGTTGGCCTTTGGTGCATCTTGAACTTATTTTTGTCTACATTGTTTGATTTTTTTTTTTTTACAAGAAGCATGTATTTCTTTCATGATTGAGAGATAATTCTATTAAAATTACCCACCAAAAAAACCAGCACTGTATCCTCAGGAAAAAAAAAAATATATATATATATATATTTATATATATAAGTGGAAATATTGAACTGAACCTTTAAGTAGTTCCCAACCTTTTTGAATAGTGGCCATTGTCTGGTTGTTGCTTGATGGTGGATTCTGCGATCTGTGGGCTTGTGGTCTGCTGGGAGAGCAGGGTGACCCACCGCGCCTCCCACTCAGATGTTCCTGATGGAGTCCTCTGTTGCCCCCGCGTCGGACTCTCTGCCCTGCTCACCGTGCTCTGAGGCAATGCAGAGGCAGCTGGCTTCAACACAGATCTATCTCCATCCAGCCCCCATGCAAAAATTTGCTTTCTTTCACTGGCAGGATAAAGCTTAATCTTTGAGGTGACATCTTCCAAAAGATGCCTCCACCCCCGACTTTTTCAGTCCATTTCATGCCACCCTTCCCTCTCAAACCACGCTCTCACACCCTGGACTCTGTTCCTCCTGTTTCCTTCACCTTAAGTACTCTTCCTGGTGAACCTGTACTCGCCCTTCAAGATCTAGCGTCAACATCGCCCCCATGAAGTCCTCTTCCCCAATGTCCCAGCAGAATTCATCTGTCCATGCTGCCTGTAGACAGAGGCCCCCCTCCCCAGCCTGCAGATACCTGAAAACAGTTATCACATCATTGTCATCACTCATCCTCAGCCTACGACTCAGATGTAGCAAATATTTCCAGCAAACAGAAGGATCTCAGCCAATGGCGATGGTGAAAGAAAGAATGAATGAATATGTACAGATAATTTGTCCCAAATTTTGGTGTGAATTTTACACCCACCTCTTGATATTAATGGAAATGTTTTGAACAGATTCCAAAATCAGAGTTGGGGATCCCTGGACCAGCTGGTTTTCAAGCCCCATTCTCCAGAGACCCCAAGTCCCAAGCAGTGACTGAGGGTGGCTGTGGTGTCCCAGGAGAAACAGGACCCTCCTGACTTAGCCACATGGTACAGCACAGACCCTCCTTGGTCCTTACACGCAGGTTCCTAGGAAGAGTGTGTTTGCAAGGGGTGGAGGGAAGTCACTGCTTCCAGAAAGAGGCTGAAAACCACCAACTTAGACCAAAAGGCCACTATTTGATGAGCAGCTCCTACCTGAGAAGTTCACCTATAAAGCGAGAATGTCATTGACGGAAGAGGTGTCGGCTTGAGAGTGGACTTGGAGCTTCTTCTGAAATCAGCTGTGTGTCCTTGGGCAAACTTGTGCCTCAGTCTCCCCCGCCCCCTAAAGCAAGGCCACCAGTCCTGCCATCTGTGTGTGACTGGGGGGTGGGGGGAGGAGGAGGAGGACTTGGGGTATAACAGTGTAAAGTGCACTAATCTCAGATTGACAGAGAGATGGGTTCCACTTCTGTATACTCTCTGTAACCCTCCACTCCAATCGAGACATAGAACCTTTCTTTCCCAAGGCCCTGCTGGCCTCCCCACGCCCCCCTGCCACTTCCGGCTCCGCCCCCGGCCACTTCTGGCCCCGCCCCCAGTGATAAGCGCTCTCTGACCTCTTTCCCCACAGATCAGCTTTGCCTCCTTTGAGATGTCACATGAGTTGAATCCTAGAATATGTGTTCTTCTGTGTCTGTCTCCTTTCATTTAACCTCACATCTGGAGTTTTATCCATGCTACTGTGTGTTTTCTTCAGTTGTTGAAACAGCCAAATACCAGGGAAGAAAAGAATTTAGAAAGCAGGACAAACACAAACACAGGTAGGAGTGTTAGCTGAGTCTCCGGCAATCTGGAGACCGGAAGCTCCTTGAGAGTAAAAATGATGTCTTATTCATTTATTTGTATTTTCATCTCTTCAAATTATGCCTAGTTCATAATCGGGGCTCAACCAATTTTGGTTGAACTGAAGAGTATTGTGATTGCATAAACCGTCTGGCCTTTTATATCCTGTTTTTTTTTTTTAATCCACAGCCTAATTGTACCCACCACCACCCCCCGCTGCCTCGTGGAACCCTATCTCCCCATCACAAGCCCGCCCCATGGACTCTGCCCCTTGTCTTTCCTCTCTGGGCTGTGCACAGGATCTGTCCCTGTTTTCAGCTCTGTTGCTTCCATCTCCAGATGCTAGAATGACTCACTGGGGTGGAGAGAAGGGAGCTGGGAAGGCATAAGGCTGAGTGGCTCAAAGGTCTAGAGAGAAAGCTATCAGGAGAGGATGCTGGCCGGGCCTGGAATATTGCTGGGAGCAGGCTGGACGCAGTGGTCAGACAGGAGACAGAGGCAGGCCCGGTGGACCCCCCTCCTCCAACCCACCCTGCCGGCCTGAGCTCCAGACACGAGCACCCTGGAGCCCCCCGGTCTCAGTGTGAGCTCCACAACCTTCTGTCCTGGATATGCACTGCGGCCAAGTTCAGAGCTCACCCCAGCTGTCAGGACACACTGTCACTCCAGCTGTTACTGAGCAATGGATTCCTGTTGCCAAGATATGGATTTGGTTTTAATAACAGTTAGTGCAAACACTGTAAATTTACTGCTGCGAGAGAGAGTTTTTGAAAACGTCCACTCTGGCTATAATTTTTCAGCCGCGCCAGCTGTTTGTGCTCAGCTCATACCTGACATGGTGCTTTGAAATAGCAATCACTGTATTTATAAGAAGGCAAGGACTCATAAATATGTCACAAGTGGAATATACAACGCCATATTTCACCATTTTCTATTTTAAAATTGTGAGTTATGGCTGCAGAAATGCACGCCCATTAAAGGTGATATGATGTATTTTCTGCCCTGTTCAGGAGCCCATCCATCATCGAGACGATAAAGAAAACCGCACTTACTTTTTTCCTGTCGTCTGTAATTTATGACCCCCAAAAAGCTGTAACCTTTTGGCAGGCTTTGCAGAAACCACTGCACTGTTAGCAACTAAATAACCTTTTATAAGGTTTTAAATGTGTTGCCACAGTCTCAATGCACTTGCTGTATTGATCCAGAAGATCTTGGGGGAAAAAAAAAAAGGAGTGGGAGGAATGGAGGAAGATGATCTATAACAAGATCGATAACGGCATATAGATTGTTGAAAGATGCTTCTAATGATTTTTGCCAGACATTATCTTTCAGCGCGCCACGCCCTATCTCTTAGGCTCCGGTCTCGGCTGGAATTGATTGACCTTGCTTTTTCGCTCCCTCCCTCCCTCCTGTCGCGCAGCCAGACAGAGGAGAAGTAGAACGAATTGGCCACCACGGGCTATTTGCAGAAAAGCTCTCAGGATCACAGGGCTGGAAGGTGCCAGCAAGATGATCTCAGATGCCCAAATGAGGAAACTGAGGCCAGCCCAGTGGCTGTGACTTGCCCCAAGTCAAGAGGCGTTTTGGAGCAGAGCTCAAATGCAGATACCTGGTTCCCAAGTCCACCCTTCCCCAGCTCTTCCACTCTGCTGTCTCATGTTTGCCCCGGAGGAAGAGGGTGTGCACAGAGCAGGTGAATGCATTTCTGATGAGCCCTGCAGACCCAATAAATCTGCCTGGCAGCAAGGTGTAGTGAGAAGATGATGATCTGGAGAATCAGGCAGAACCGGGCTGAATTCATACCCCACCTCTCACTCCCGTGGGCAGAAACTAGCCTAGCTGGGTCTCTGCTACCCCACCTAGAAGATGGCAGTCATAATCCACCTTGGATCCAGTGTCTGGGCAACACTGAGCTCAAAGCCTGTATGTGACAAATGAGCAATAAAAGTGACTGGCTCCGGTCCTGCCCTGTTCAGCCTCCTCCCATCGCCAGCATTTTCTGAGTTCTCGTTCCTCTCCCTTTGCCCCGCCTTATCCTCCTGGACGGTGGAAACTGTCAGGAAAGAGTCAGCTGTGGAAGAAAGTAGGACGCTCTTTCCCACCACAAAAATCTTTGGTGGAGATGAGTTTCCTTAATTGCCAACGATGAAAGCAGCGGAGGGGAATATGACGACTTTCCTCTCCTGAGCACCAGTGGAGCCAGAGTTTGGAGTTTGGAGACCTCGCCTGGTCAGTTCCCCCTGGACGGGCCCACAGGTGACCACGGGTAACTGAGCTTTTGACGCTATATTCTTGGTAGGAAAAATTTGCAGGGAAAAAAAGGGTCCTTGTGAAGCAACCGGACTGTGGTGCAATGGATGGGTCTCAGGGAACTCTCCTTCCAGGCAGCCTCGAGTTCTCAAGAGCAGTGCTTTCAGCCCCAGGAACCTGCAGCTCGGGAGCAGGAGGGGACAAAGTATGGCCTGCAGGACAAATCCAGCCACAGCCTGGGTTGGTAAGTAACTTTCATTAGAACGCAGCCACACCCATCCGATTGTGTCCTGTCAGCAGCTGCTTCCGGCTACAGCTGCCCACGTGAGTGAGCACGGTGGTCCCTCCTTGTCCCGGTGAATTGGTTCCAGGACCCCTGTGGATACCAAACTCCACAGATGCTCAAGTCCCTTATATGAAATGGTTTAATATTTGCATATAACCTACGCACATTTAAATCTAGAGATTTAAATCATCTCTAGATTACTTGTAACACCTAATACAATGTATAGGCTGTGTAAACAGTTGCCTGTGTGTGACAAATTCAAGTTTAGCTTTTTGGAAATTTCTGGAATCTTTTTCCTGAATATTTTCCATCTCTGAGGATGAGGAATCCAATGGATGAGGAGGGCCAACTGTAGATCTGACAGAGGCCGTAAGACGCACCACGCCTACAACAGTTACCAGTTAGCCCCTTCCAAAAAAAGTTGCAGACCCCTGCGCTGGAGTCCACCCAGCAATGCTACGAGCCAGAGGGACTTCCCACACTTGCAGGTGATCTATAAATATACGTGCTGTGATTTGTGCTTTACAAAGTGCTTTCATGAACGTGATCTTGGGTAAATCTCCCAGCAGTTCTATGAGATGGAGATTCTGATTGTCCCTGTGTTATGGAAATGCACACTGAGACCCAGGAGCCAAATAACTTGCCCAAAGCCCCACGGAGAGTCAGAGGCAGAGCTGAGACCTGAACCCAGGCTGGGTGACCTGAGCGGCCCAGCCTCCCCACCGCCCCACCCACAGCGGGAAACCCCGCACCCCTCCCACAACCCCTCACCCTGAACTACGGCCAACCAGCTGTACTGGCGACCTGGGAGGGTCCCTTGGCTCTTCTGGACCTTAGTTCATTTACATCCAAAATAAGGAGTTACTAAAAAACTCATTTTGAGTGTTGCTAAGGGACACTCTCCAATAATGCTGGCACACTATGAAATATTTCCTGGAGGGGAAAATCTCGCTTCCTTCATCCCATCTGACCCACCCACCGACAGGCCACAGGAGAAGCTAGTGAGGCAGGCCTGAGGGTGGGGAGGAGGGAGAGGAGGAGCCCCACTCTGAAGAAGCCCCCCTAAACCCACAGGGCCCCTGGACCCCACACGCCAGGTCGGAACATGGAGAAGGTGGGAGCAAGCCCAGAGAGGCTGCCCGCAAACATGGGTCCCCTCCCTGGCTCCTGGTCACCTGACCCCAGACAGAGAGCAGCTGTAAGGCCAGAAAAGCCCCACTGCCTGTCAGTGGAGAGCCGCCCCTCACATCTCTTGCGTAGCACGAGTCGGGGGGTGACAGCCAGCATCCCTTTGTCACGCGTCCTGCCTTCTCTGTGTCCACATCACCGTCTCTCTCTCTCCCTCTTTTCCGCCTTTCTCCCAGAGCACCCCCTACCCCAAATCATTATTAACATTATAAATAAAAGCGAGAGGCAAGTTATTAAATGTAAAATATGCAGAGTTCCTCCCAGAACTCGCCGGGCAGTTCATAAACGTGATGGCTTAATTTTGCTGCTGATCCAGGCAGCCGAGCTTCTCCAGCTCCCGGGCTAATTGAAGTTGTTAACGAAGTGGACGAGAGAGAGAGAATCCCAGTGGCTCCTTTCTGCCTGCTGGGAGCAGAAGGGCGGAAGGACAGCCCTGGACCGAGTCAGTCTGCAGTCTTCACCCTGTCACTGCAGCCACCCACACCAGGGGCCTGGGAGCTCCCCGAAAGGGAGCTCCTTCACTGCACTCACAGCTCCGCTCCCCAGCCCAGCTCTCGGGACCTCCATCTGGAGCCACTTTAAGAGCAAATCCCCTGCTCCTCCCATGTAGAAAAGCGGTTTCAAACAGAGATCAGGGTCAAGTCTACGTAGGGTTGGTTTTAGGACAACCAGAGGGATTCCGGCTCTTAGAGGCCCTTGCCCTCAAAACCCAGGCTAAGTGGAAACAATCCAAATATCCATCAACAGATGGATGGATAAACAAACCGTGGCATAGCCATACAACGGAGTATCACTCAGGCATGAAAAAGAAAACAGAATAAAGCACTAACACCTGCTACAATGTGGATCATCCTTGAACACAGTATGCTGAGTGAAGGAAGCCAGGTACCAAGGTCACATATTGGATGATTCCATTTATGGGAAATGTCCAAAGTAGGTAAATCCATAGAGACAGGAAGTAGATTAGTGGTGGCCAGGGGCTGGGGGAGCAGAAAGAAGGAAGTGACTGCTTCTTGGGTACAGGTTTTATTTTGGGGTGATGAAAACATTTGTGAGCTGGAGAGATGTGGTAGTCACACGATACTGTGAATTACTAAATGCTCCAGAATTGTTCACTTTAAAAAGATTCCCCTTATGTTTGTATGTATTGTACCCCAGTTTAAGAAAAATGCCAAAACAAAACCAAACCGAGGCTGCGTTTAACTTGATCCCTCCACACCCATGAAAGTGGCTCTTTTCCGTGGGCTTCTGATTATTCAATCTGGGATGTGCAGAATAGGAAACCCTAGTACACCAGTGGTAGGAATGTAAATTGGTGCAGTCACTCTGGAAAACAGTATGGAGGTTCCTCAAAAATCTAAAAATAGAACTACCATTGATCCAGCAATTCCACTCCTGGGTATATATTGAAAGAGAAGAAAACACTGTTTCGAAAAGATGCATGTACCCCAATGTTCATAGCAGCATTATTTACAATAGCCAAGACATGGAAGCAACGTAAGTGTCCATCAACAGATGAATGATAAAGAAGATGTGGTATCTATATACAAAGGACTATTACTCAGCCATGAAAAAGAATGAAATTCTGCCATTTGCAACAACATAGATGGACCTGGAGAATATTATGCTTAGTGAAGCTTTATAGTTTCCTTGTTTTTAAATGAGAGAGTTAGCTTTAAATTCCTCAGAGATCCTTTCTGGCTTTAAAATCTGATCCTAAGCAAAATTAAAAGACAAACCAGGAAATACATGTTTCATAGATATGTCAGAAGATGGATGTTCTTTATATGTAAAGAGCCTTTGAAAAATCAATAAGAAAAAGATGAATACCCCAAAAGGAAAAAAATAGGCCAATGATGTAGGATTTTGTACAAAGATTTTCCCACTAATTGTAATCAAGAAAAATTGAAAGCAGACTAAATCCAAAGCAAGAAGGATAGTTTATGTCTCAACCACAGCACAGCCATATCACATAGGTCATTGGTGACATTTTTTTGTAACATTTAATGATAAAGTGTTCATAATAAAGAGGGAAAAAATGATAACTTTCAGAATTCCAGTTTTATGTTTTGTTTGTCTAAAAAAAGATATTTACAGATAGATGATAAACAGGCTAGAAGGATATACATCAAAAAGTTAATAGTAATCTCTGAGGATAGGTTAATCATTTTATTTCTCCTTTATACTTTTATGTTTTTCTGAATTTCTATAATGAGCATATTATTTTCTAATTTAGCAAAAATATGTTTAATCTATGATGCAATAGAATAGCAAATTCAGGTTTTACATTCAGCTCCATTAAAATTTCATCCCGGCACCAAAGTGATAAAACCTTCACTGAAATAAATTTTCAAAGGTTATTAAAATCGGTCTTTATTATTCTGCAACTGTTTCTGTATAACAGCATCTGTCTCACTTAATTGTTGATTAACCTACCTAAATTCTCAACTATTCATAAGATGTCTTGAGGGTGGGCATCTAGTCAAGTTTATTCCTAGCACCAAATACCATAATTGGTGCTCAATAGATGTTGGTTGAATCCAGGGTAAGAGTCGAGAGAGCATCAGCCTGGAAGAAATTGAACAAGAGGCAATAGAAGGTGAGGTGGGGAGGGGCCTTGAAGGATGGGCAGTCGTAGACTATTTATAAGTTCGTCCATCTGTTCAGTAAATGTGGTAAGATCACACGCTGTGCTGACACTGAAGGTACTGTGTTAAATAGGACCCAGAGCCTCGCACCTTAGGGACAGAGGTAGACCCACAAAAAATGATGGGAACAAAATAATAAAACTAGAACAAGGAGCACAAAGGAAGAGACTGTTCATCCTGCTGGCTCTAGAAGGCAGAAAGAAAAGCCAGGAGAAAGGGCAGGGCCATGGGGCCAGGATTAGGGGGCACAGAGAGGGTGGGCAGTAATCAAAACCAAGGCTGGGATGCTGGGGAGAGAGGTGGGCTTGGGAGGCAGCACACTTGAGAATACCAAAGAACTCTGCATCCTTCCCCATCACCCGCGTCCACACGAAGCTCAAGGGGAGCCAAGGCACTGGGAACATGCACATCTTCTCGGGAGGGCACATCCTGCATCTGGACATGGGTAGGTGTCCCAGCAACTGAGCCCATCATTCTCTCCCTGTGACCAGTGTCTTGGACCTCAATGCCCATCTCTGCAGGAATCTCACTTCCCCACCCCCTGGCTGGAGGTACATGCCCAGCTCTATGTGGGAAATTATTTTAACCTTGAGGGGAGGCATTCCTCAAACTGGAGAACTCATAATCATGCCATCTGCATCACAACTCCATCGCTTCATGGTGATAAAGGATGAGTCTCTTTTCCTGCGTGGCTCCCTCGTTTTAAAGGGGATTACCCTGCTGGGTAAGCTGGTGGAACTTCTCCCAAGGGATGCCTTGAAAGCGCATGCAATCTCCTGCAGACAAGGAGAGGGTTTTCTTCCATCCAGGAACTGCCAGCATCTACCTCAGTGTCGTTGCCGGCCCCGATCTGGAATGCATTATTTGAATGTGGGCAACTGTAAATTAATGTAGTCTTCAGGTTGGCCTTCTCAGCAAAGTAACAAAATGTTGACATCAGCCTGAAAGTCAAATTAGGCTCTGCGTTATGTGGTGTGACCTGAGGTGTTGACACCCTGGCCCGTGCGCCTTTCGGGCTTCAGGAAAGCACGTGATTGGGAACAGAGCTCATGACTTCAGCTGCTTCCCAGAACGCCCCTGGACAGCGAAGAATCTTTGGTGAGAAAATCCGTGATGTGGCTTCAGCCTCTTCCAGGAAATGTGCAGGATGCATTCAGTCATTCTTCACACCATTTCTGAATATCTGCCATGTGTCTGACACTGTGATAGGTTCTTGAGGAACAGCGGGTGACCTCCAGCAGATGGAGATCCAGCCAACAAAATCTTGCCAGGATCATTGTCCCTAGCTACCACCCCATAACTCTCCTTCCTTTCTTGGCCAAGTTGGTTTTACCATGTGTCCTCCCTTCCTCATCTCCCAATCCCCTCGGTCCACGTCAGGCTGCCTCTGCCTCCCACTTCTCCATGGAAACTGCTTCCACTGAGGACACTGGAAATCTCACTGTCAAACCCAGTGATGGGACTCATCCCTCTGGTACCCGACCTCCTTCCAATGCTCACACTGTTGATACGTCACTCCTTTCTGAAATTCTTCTCTCTTGTCTTGAGTGTCCCTGCTCCCTTATGGTCTTCTCCAACCTTTCTGACATATAATCCTCCGGAAGGCCCTCGAAGGCATCCCTAGCTTCTACAACTCCAGGATCCAAGCTTCTTGGCGTGAAAAACCTCCTGAGACCCAGCTCCTGCCAGCCTCTCCAGACGCATCTCCCCACCACTCTCCCCTATCCCCCGGCTAATGCCACAGCAACCCCCAACCATGTGCAGTGTTCCTCCAGGCACCTCTGCGTTGTCTTAAGCCACTAAGTTTGTGGCCATTTGTTACAAACAGTGACAGAAAAGTTAATGCAAAAGAGAAAGTTTATTCACAAATACAAGAACAAAAGGAGAACTGATCAGTACCAGCCAAGAGGCCTCAGTAGGTGCTGGTGGGGTTCAGTGAGGGGAAAGGGAAATTTCAGTTGACAGACTGGGCCACACCTTCAGGAAAAGGGGACATTAGAGCTGATCTTTGAAGGGTTTGGATTTTAGACATAAGGCAATGGGGGAGTCCGAATGCTGGAGGTGGAGGGAGACGCGAGGAGAAAAGCAGAAGCAGGGGTCCCGAGAACAGATCGGGGTGCAGACAGGTCTGCCTCTCTCCAGGGTGGGGGGTAAAAAGGGAGGTGTGGAAGCCAGAGGGAAGGAATTCCTCATGTCCGGGCTCCTCGGACACTGCCCCGCTGGGAGCACCCCGCTCCTCAGGAAAGCTGGCACATCTCCAACCTCAGCCCTCATCCCACAAGCCAGACTCAGATCTTCTCCCTGACTTAAATAAGCCTGAATCACTGAGGACCTCCCTCCCCAGCACTGAGAGCCCCTGGACAGGGGTTGGCACTTACAGCCTGGCTGGTCGACAAGACTTACCCACAGGAAGTAATTAGAGGCCAAAACAAGACAGACAACACACAACATAACAGCTAACTAGACTACCACTGAGCGCTGACGGTGTATTTGAAGTCATTAATGCAATGCGAGGCCAATGAAGAAAGACGTGTTGGCTGGTTCCTTCGGGGACGGTTTTATGGAGGTGGTGGGACTTGAGCAGGGCTCTGAAGAAGCAGCTTCTCCCTAGAACTGAGGTGGAGTCTCTTGCTAAATGCCGCTTTGAGCTCTTGCTGTTTCCAGTTTCTAGATGGGAGGGTGGAAACCTGAAGTAAGAACAATTTACCCTCCACAGTGCCCGTTGGGCAAAATTAGGAGTGTTGAAAGCATCTTCTCTGAGCTGCTGACGGCCACCTGGAAGGAGCTGATCTGCTCGGAGCGTGTTGCCCCGTGTTCGTGTCAGAAGCACCACAAACAGCAAAGAAGTATTATCGCAGGGCACTCGGGTGGCCCTTCTGGGCTCTGCTTGGAGGCTGAATCGGGAACAGACCAGAGGATTGCACCAGAGCACGTCTAAGGAAGGCTCGGAGTCCCCCCACCCAGTGTCCCAGCCTTCTTGGGCAGGACAAAGGGAGGCCCCAAGGTCCAGGAACAAGATAGGATTGCCCAGGAAGTGGGTTAGGGAGTGAACATGGAGTCAGCCCAGTCGAGCTGCGACAGTCGGGCAGGAGTGGGGAGCGTGGACCACAGACTTGTCCAACGTGGTGTCACTGGTCTGCCTACGAGATGGAAGGCTGAACACCCTGTTGGTCAAGTTATACCAAAGGGCTCGTCTTTTGTCTTTATTTTATTTTCTACCTGGATGAAAATTTGGTTTGGTTTGGCTTTACACTGCCACGAGACGAGGAGACCCGTGACTTACTTTCACGATGTACAATGATTTCATGTGCATTTGGGGGCGTGTGTCCTGCCACTGTCATTTTTTCCCCAACTGGAAAGATGGGGGAGGGAGGGGGGAGTGGGCAGAGTTCACGTTCCCTGTGACCATGGCCTTCCAATGTCATGGTTTGCCAGCTCACTCTCCCACGCACACCCCGACCCACTAACGGGAGGGCGGGAATGATCCTCGGGGTAGGTGCCATTAACAACCAAAACCAGCTGTGCTTAAGGGCCCCCAGGATACGGAAGGATGGACTCTGTCGCCTTGGCAATGCTCATACATCCTCTTCCAAACCTTCTTGAGAAGGCAGAGCCCTGAGCTCTGGGAAGAGGCCAACTGACTCCAGACACGAAGAAGGGCTTTTGAAAAGTGGGGGTGGCTGGAAGACAAACGTAGGAGCCCAGTGCATAATGTTATGTTTTAAACCACATGCCTTTTTCCAGACTGGGTTATTAAATTAATTCAGAACTTATGCTCACACTTAAAAGATTTCTGTCATATTTTATGAACACGATGATCTCAGAGTAATTTGCACTGGAAATGTGTCATATTAAATCAGGGGCACTAATAAACTTTATTACTTAAACTCCACATGGATCAGACGTGGCAGATAAACCATCCTCCTCCTGCACTCGTATTCATGCCATTGAAATACGGCTCCTCCTATGGGAAAATATAAATAAACTTGGTAATATTCCGTCTGCCCCCCCCCCATAAACGTACCGGTCAGGCTGAAGGCATCACCTGCCCGTCCTGCTCTTCCACACAGAAGCTTGTGATGCAAGTGGGATAGGTTGACCCGGGCAGAGATAATTCTTTGGGATTTTAAAACACTTTGACTCCCGTGGCTTTCCGACCTTCCATTCACACCAGCACGGCCTGGAGGCTGGACTGTGTGTAACTGCTCAGAAGTGTTTTAAGGTACAAGCGTGGTATAAAAAGTGCTAGATGGTGAATTACGACACCTGAGGTCGTCTGGTCCTGCCACCAGCTGGCTCTGTGATCTGAGCACAAATCAGACAGGATGGTGTACGAGAGAGAGCCTGGGCATTGGAATCAAAGGTTTATTTCCATCTAACAGATGTTTTTTTGAAAGTGTAACACAATCCAGGCCCTGCCCAAGAGATGCAAGAATGAATAAGAATTCAATTAGAATCCTGGCAGGATTATTTGGGAAACTAAATTAATTATCAAATACGTACACATCTGTATAGGTCTATCTGAATTCTTTGTGATTTTTTTTAACTCATATAAATAAACATGTGTCTGAGACTAGTCAAGAAAATTCAGAAGAGGGAGAAAGGACTTGCCTCCCCAGATATTAAATACAAAATCAACATATTCAAAGTGGTGTGGTATTGACAAGCTTGTACGCAAACTTCTAGCCAATAAAGCTGTGGATCTGGGTGAAAAGAAGGGAAGCAATTGGAAGTCTGTATTCGGAGCACGTGGACGAACAAAATGTGGTAGAGCCATATAGTAAAATCCTATTCAGCAATAAAAAGAGACAAACTACTTTTACCTGCAACAATACAGACAAGTCCCCCAAAATATGGTACATTTAGGAAGCCAAGCATAGAAGAGTTAAGTATTACACGATCCCATTTGTAGGATATTTTTAAAGAGGTCAAATCTCTAGAAACACAAACACTGGTTGCCTGGGACTAAGGGCGGGAGTGGAGACTGGCTTTAAATGGGCACCAGGAGACTTCTGGGGGGATGGAAATGTCCTAAAACTGGATTGTAGTGATGGTTGCACAACTGTGTAAATGTACTAAACTCATCAAAGTGTACACTTAAAATTGGTGAATTTTATGGTAGGTAAATTATACCACAATAAATCTGTTTTATTAAAAAAAAAAAGTGGTGTTGCTTTTTCCCCCAACACTTACTGTAGCACCCAAGGAGCTTTGTTCTGAAATCCTGAAAGGGAGCAGGTGAGGCCGGCAAAATGAAAAAGATGAAATATTGTCCACTGAAGTACTTTATGACACCCAGAAGACAGAGCTGCAGCCTTCAGGGGCTGTTCCATCACAGTCCAAGGAGACGGAGAGCCAGGGTGGGGACAGGGCTCTCGTTCCTGCAGTGGGAAAGTCACCAGCAGCAACAACGCCCTGTGAAACTGCCAGGTGCTGTTTCTCAACCTCCCGTTGGGACATCAGAACCCCAGGGAGAGGGACCAAGTATCTCCTCACTCTCCCAACACTAAGGAGAAGGGAGGAGTCATTACCACTGAGTGGTTAGAGGGAAGGAGGGTAGCTGGATCTGCGTGTGTGTGTGTGTGTGTGTGTGTGTGTGTGTGTGTGTGTGTGTACATGCGCCCTGGCATGCAGTTAAACTCCAACACAGAAACAGACCCATTTGTTTTTTGTTTTTTTTATTGAAGTATAGTTGGTTTATAATGTTGTGTTAATTTCTGGTGTACAGCATTGTGTTTCAGTTATATATATATGTATATTCCTTTTCATATTTTTTGTTATAAGCTATTACAAGATACTGAATACAGTTCCCTGTGCTATACAGTAGGACCTGGTTGTTTATCTGTTTTATGTATAGTAGTATGTATCTGCAAATCCCCAACTCCCAATTTATCCCTCTCCCCCTCAACTCCACCCCTCCAACGATAAGTTTGTTTTCTATGTCTGTGAGTCTGTTTGCTTTGTAAATAAGTTGATTTGTCTCTTTTTAGATTCGACATATAAGTGATATCATATGGTATTTTTCCTTCTCTTTCTGGCTTACTTCACTTCGTATGGCAATCTCTATGTCCATCCGTGTTGCTATGGATGGCATTATTTCATTCTTTTTTAAGACTGAGTAGTATTCCATTGTATAAATATACCACAACTTCTTTATCCAGTCATCCATCAATGAGCATTTAGGTCATTTCCATGTCTTGGCTATTGTAAATAGTGCTGCTGTGAACACGGGGGTGCATGTATCTTTTTGAATTAGGGTTCCCTCTGGATGTATGCCCAGGAGTGGGACTGCTGGATCATAGGGTAACTCTATTTTTAGTTTTGTAAGGAATCTCCACACTGTTTTCCACAGTGACTGCGCCAAACTGCATTCCCACCAACAGCGTGTGTGGGTTCCCTTTTCTCCACACCCTCTCCAGCATGTATCGAGAAACAGACCCATTTGTATGTATGACATAAAATATAAAGTTTCATCACAATCATATCACAATTATATTACACACTTTTAATTATAGGGAAATGATAAGGAGAGAATACACACAAATGCTGCTCTTGGTTGGTTGCTCATTTTTAACTAGGAAATGAAAAAACTTTTTTGGAAAATCTTCCCTTTTTACGTGGATTGGCCCACATACAAATTGGCAGACAGAATCTGTACAGAGAAACTTTCTTTATCTGGAAAGGTAAATGCTAAATTCAAGCTTTTGTGTCATGAAATTAATTCTAATCTAAAGATTTTAAAGGATAATCACAGTCTCGAATGTTAATTTCAAAACGCGCACCGTTATTGAAAGAACGGACATATTAGGAAATAGGGAAGCAAATTAAAAACACTCACATCGGGTTAAAACAAAAACCTTTCCTAGCTTCATTAGTTTGGCACTCAAGGTCCTTTATCGCCACTGGAGCCATGTGGTTGCTGGTGCCATTGTCATCATTAGGATGTAAGATGGCAGGGAGGACCAGGAAGGCAGACGTTAACTCTGGGCAGAGGAAAAACCTAAATAACACAGGTCCTCGGAGATCATTCTTGTGCTTGCATTTCCAGAGTGGCCGGTTCCATAATCAGATTAGCCAAACATTTATAGAATTTCTGCTTTCCCATTATGTTTTACAGACATGACAAACAGCGTGATTAGTTTGCGTGGAAAAGTTCATTGAGGTCAAAGGTAGGAACCGCGCTTGACTCTGCCACTCACAGGCTGTCACGGTGCATGTGTCCCAGTTGCTCATTTTCAGCTGCATGTTTCAGATAGAGAGGCTCATTTCTACCTCCAGGGTCGTCTTGAGAATTAATAGTGGAACGTCTGGCAGAGCAGTTGCCACCAAGAGGCCACCCAGTAAGTGGTGGGTCTTTCTCTGTCTCATTCCAGACTTCACCCACTGTTCCTCATCCTGCCCAAATACACACACACACACACTTCACAAGTCTTACACTGACAATTCCCATGAAAAAATAACACGGAAACATCTTCAAGAAGAAATTAACCGCACACCCCAGATGAAGAGGTTAAGGGCACATCTGCTTCCAGGGAAGGGGAACAGGACCCTTATCTCCCCCTTCCCTCCCCTGTTCTGACAGCACCCAAATCTGGCCGGGAATCTGCCGTGGCAGGCAGAGCCTGGTGGCCTCGGCTGATTCTGAGGTCAAGGTGGCATATTCAAGCCCCACCAGGACATTCATCCTGGCAACAATCTTTCTCCTGGCCCAGAGCATGGGAAGGGCTGCCCACCGTGTCCCCCCAGCCCAGATACACTCTTTATTTGCTGTCATGACAACTTAGGGGTGTGGAACCAGGCACCAAAGAGCTCACTGTTAGGTCAGAAAGGCAGCCTCCTCTCAAAGCACAAACATCTCACTCCAGCTGTGTTCCTGCCACTGTTGCCAGCACAACGTGACTTGGAAGAAGGGCGGCTGCCCCATCCAACGTGGTGGGTCCACAGGAGCATCTGCCCGCCCGTCAGCACTGTGAACTGTCCGGTCCTGCACCACTCATCTGGTGAATCCCAAAATGCTTTTCATCCCACGCTAGTCTCCTTTTTATTTTATAACCCATGTGGGTTTCAAAGCTGGTATTTCCAGATGCATTAGTTTCAATACATAAGATCTATAAGATACGTTTGCTCGGGTGACCAAGTCATCCTAGTTTGCTCAGGACCATCGTGGTTTGGGCACTGAAATCCATGCATCCCGCAAAGCCTCTCTGTTTGGGGCAAACCAGGACAGTTGGTCAACTTTTAATGGTATGTAATCATCATCCTCTGCTGACACGTATGTGTTTAGATGAACAGGATGAAAAGCTCGGGAAAGAATGTTTAAGTGATTGCAATTCTGGAAAGTTCTTGTAGGGACCAAAGTTATGCCCAGCAAGATAGACACAGGCATGGAACGTGGCCAAACCAGGTCCACCCACCATCCCCACCCCAGATCTCATGGCGACCTCAGTGCCGAAAAGCATGACTGCAAGTCAGCTCCCTTTTTTCTGGGCTCCCTGAAAGTCTCTTCCATAAATATTTTAGATAATTTGCTAAAGGAGAAAGGAGATCCGGGCAGTGGTTCTCAAACCACAGCACACTTAAGAATAACCTGAAAAACATGGTAAAAATGTGACTTTCTGAGCCCTATACCCACCTCAGCCCAAAAAGTTTAGCTTGGGTGGGAGTGTCCAAAGAGTTGTCTTTAACAAGAACGCCGAGGGGTCCTGATGCACGTCGTGGGTGGAGCAGGGGAGGGTGTGAGAGTTGTTCCCTTTCTCAGAGCAAGTAAGGCAGAACCGTGCAGCAAGGAACTCTTAGTGTGAGGACTGCTGTTTGCCAAAAGGCACTTTCCTGTAAATCTGGAGATTGTTGGAGCACCCAAAGCAAAGCCCATGAGGGTTAATCCAGGTACCCGTGCTCCACGTACACATACGTGCTTTGTCGTGTACAGATGAGACCGCAGCCCTTACAGTGACACTGCGGAACAGGCACTTGATGAGCATTTATCCACATGGATGAAACGGTAGTGTGTGTTCATTAAGAAAGGGTGATGGGAGTCAGAATGGTGTTTAGCTGGCTGTGGGCATGTGGGGAGAATGGCCTGGGAAGGGGCATGGGGGAAGCTTCTGGAACACCAGTAACATGCCCCATCTTGACCTCAGTGTGGTTACATGCGTGTATACTTTGTAAAAATTAATCAAACTGTGTGCTGAAGTCTTGTGCATTTTACTGTATTATGTCATACTTTAATTTTTTATGTTTTTTAAAAGCAAAGGGATAATAAACACAAAATTCAGGCTAGTGGTCACTTCCAGAGAAGAGACCAGGAAACAGGACAGAAAAGAAGCACACACAGGCTTTAAATACACAAACATGATGCAAACATACATTCTTTTGTGTGTATCAAATGCCACATTAGAAATTCTTTTAGTAAAAACAAATCGTTCAAATAGTTAAAACTCAGGTGCTGAACGCAGGAAGAATTTCTCAAGAAAAATTAATATGAATGACTTCCAGTGATATTTAAATCCAGGAAGACCGTTGCATTAATTGAATAAGTGTCCTTCGAGCATCACGCCAATTGTCCCTTCAAGAGACCACTTTGTACGAGGTAGAGCAATAATAATGACAGGCATTACTGAGCATATTCTGTCTGTTGGGTGCTGTTGTAAATGCTTTACATGCATTTAATTGTCATATAACCCTATGAGGCCGGGGCTGTTATCACCCCAATTTAACAGATGGGGAAACACACACAGGGAGTTCAAGTGATTTGCCCGTGGCCTCACAGCAGGCCAGCGGGAGAGCCAGCATTTGCAGGCTGGTTTTGAATTGCAGTCTGGTTTCAGAGCCTGGCTCACTTAACCTCTGCACCACTCTGCCTCTTGCAAGAGGCAAGTCTCCAATTTCTGGGAGTTCTCAACCATACACGACTCCTGACAAGGCCTGAAATGGAGTTCCAGAGTTTTCCAACACCTGCCTCCTAGAGAAGGAGTGTTGTGATGTGTCTGCAGTCACAACGGCGATGAATTACATTGTCATTACCGCCAATAACAGTAGCAATAAACAGGAAGCCCACACTGCATGATATCACGGAGCAGGTTTGAAAGTTGTCATGACTGAAGAGTTAACATGTGTCTACATGCCAGACTTTCAGTAAGAAAGAAGTAACTTGGTAACTTGGATAAATTCTCTTTTCTCGCTGAGCTTTTTCCTGGCTTTTCCTGGCTTTAAACCATGCACTCGATTTATTCACAACGTGTGTCTTATCTCTCCTCTGGTCTTCCTTGCCAACTTGTGCACAAAACTTAGACATTGTAGGTGCTTAGCAAATATGTGTGTGATGAGAGCATACATGGCATATAGATAAAGATGAGGTCAGACCCTGGGGTTCTTTGTCAAAGCTTCCACCTACCCTTTGACCTGGGCCATCAAATTCACTGCCATATTCCCGGGACTCAGAGAAGAGCCTGTAAGGTGGTAAATATTAAATACCAAATTTGGGTTGAATGAGTGAAAATACGAAGCATGGATAATTCTCCCACACTGTGAAGTGTCTGTGTCCCACTCCTCATCTCTGGGAAAGGTCTCACTGACACCTGGGATGGGTCAACGTGTCTCTCAACTCGGGAATGAGGAACTGGCTGCCGCACTGCTGGGTCTTGATGGTGGAATGAGTGAGTTTACAATGGAGTGATGGGCAGCTAGCTTGAGAAAACCCTGCACACTGGCCCAAGCCTGTGGCCGTGGTGGTGGCCTGTCTTTGGGATTTGCAGTGAGCAGTTCCTGCCATGCAGTCTGGGGGAGGATGGAGACGGTTGTAAATGTCTTGAGTATCTTTGAGAATTTTCTTTTTATGGTTTATGAGATACAATGGGATAAATGTAGAACACTGTCTACATTTAAGGTGATAGACTTTACCTTAAAATTACCACCCTAGTGTCAGCTAGCATCTCCATCTGATCATAGAATTACCATTTCTTTTTTTGTGATGAGAACGTTTAAGATATGCTCTCTTAGCAACATTCACGTATATAATACAGTCTTATTGACTATAATCATCATGCTGTAAATTAGATTCCCCAGAAGTTAGTCATCTCGTAACCAGAAGTTTATATGCTCTGTTAGCCATTCTAACAGGTGATAGTTCATTGTGGGTTTGGTTCGCATTTCCCTGATGATTACTAATAATGAGCGCCTTTTCATGTCCCTGTCGGACATTTGCTTACCTTCTTTGGAAAAATGTCTATTTAGTTTCTCTACCTATTTTTTTCCCAACGGATTGTTTGATTTTTTTTTTTTTGCTATTGAGTTGTACGAATTCTTTATATATTTTGGATATTAACCCCTTATTAGATACATGATTTGCAAATATTTTCTCCCACTCTGTAGGTTGCCTTTTCATTTTGTGAACGGTTCCCTTTGCTGTGCAGAAGCTTTATAGTTTGCTGTCATCCCACTTGTTTATTTTTGCCTTTGCTGTCTTTGCTTTTGGTGTCAAACCCAGAAAATCATCACCAAGAATGACTGACGTCAAGGAGCATGACACCTAGGTTTTTTTCTAGGGGTGTTACGGCTTCAGGCTTTAAGTTCAAGTCTTTTTTTTTTCATTGAAGGATAGTTGATTTACAATATTACATTAGTTTCAGGTGAACAACATAGTGATTCGGTATTTTTATAGATTACACTCCATTTAAAGATATTATAAAATATTGTCTATATTCCCTGTGCTTACAATATATCTTTGTGGCTTATTTATTTTATACCTAGTCGTTTGTACCATGTTCAAGTCCTTAATCCATTTTGAGTTGATTTTTGTGGATGGAGTAAGACAGTGGTCCAGTCTCCCTCTTTAGAATTTTCTTTCTTTGTCTACTAAGAAGTCACCACAAGTTCTTGGGCTGGGCATCCAGCCCCATGGCAGAGGGAGGGGAGGAAGTCCCCCTGCCCAACTTCCATTGCTTGTTTTCTTTGGGGAATTACTCCTCGAGCGATGGGGAAGCCATGTGACCGCCCTTTTTAGATTTGAAACTTCACGAGTCAGGGTGAGCTATACCTTCGGGCACCTCTGGAATGGGCGTTTGGGGAAAGACTCTTCTTTCCTTTCCTGAAATAGCATGCCTTGTTCTTCCAAACTGGACACTGCACCTCCTTCCTCACTCCTCCCCCGCCCTTCACCTCCTCCCCAGCCCCTCCTTCAAGCCCAAAATACAGCTGTCCTCTCTCCTCTTCTCCCTACCCTGCCTCCTTCTGGTCTGCAGTGGGGCGGAAAGCCAGAGCTTGATCCCCAAAGCAGAAAGAACCTGCAAAGCAGCCCTAGAGCCCGGGAGAAATGCCCTGGAAGTGGTTCTTAGGACTGGCTCAGCAGAGCATCAGAACCTAACATTCAGTCCCTTTGGTCTGTTCAGATCCATTCATTGCAGAAAACCCAGTTCTGGCCGTCACGTGTTTAGATGTCTGATCCAGAGCATCACTCCGCAAAGCACCAAGCTCATGTCCTCCCACCTCCACCCCCTTGGCTCAGCAACATTTGGGGGTTGCGGTGGGGATAGGAGGACCCTAACCTAGATCACTCTCTGACACAGACTCAGAACCCAGTGACCAAGAAGTTCCTTCAGACACCTCCTTGTCTTCTACAAGCATCTATTCATTCCTAACATTCGGGGTGAATTATGGCTCCTGTCTCCACTACTTTGGGTGTCTTCCAATCACTTCCACCCTTGGCCTATATTCTCAGGCTCTCTCTCCACTTCTGTTCTGTCTCCTTCAGTTTCCTTCTGTCTCTGTCTCTTTGGGTCTCTCTCTGCCATCACATCCCCTGACTCTATGCCTCTGTCTGTCCCTGGGTCCTCCTCCATCCTCCGTCTTCCGTCTTCCGGGAGACTCTGGGAAACGCTTGAGCGGGCCGCTCGGGGCGACAGCGCTTTCATCCCGATCCAGGTGGCTAGAATCCAGTACAGGATTTACGGTGCCCTGACCCTGAGCCGTCAAGAAGGAACAGCCAGATTAATGGGGTGGGCGGGCTGGGGTAATAATCGTTTGTTTGATGTGACAAGCCTGATAGGCGTTGATTTACTTACAGACTGATGGGCTTTTAATTGAGCACCTCCATCCCAGTCACTTCAAAGGCAGGGGAAGTTGACAAGGGGCCCCTTTCACGGAGGACTCCCGGTGACTGACAGCCCCCCTCTGCCCACGCTCCGCTCGCCCCGGATTGGGCCCGACAGCCCTTGACCCGGCCCCTCTGGCAAAGTAACACGTTTTTCTGTGCAACTCAGAAATGGCCTTTTGTCTGCTGCCAAGGAAGGCAGGCCCTGCTCGGAAGGGCCCGTCTCCCCGAAGGATGAGGAACGGAGGGGAGTGGGAGATGCTGAGACGGTCCAGGAGGGGACCCGGGGGCGGAGCGCGGACGCCGGCCGATCCTGCGAATGCTTCGTGGCTTTTCCCTCTCTCGCTGGTCCAGCTCTCCTCACCGCCCCTCTTCCTCCTTGTCTTCGCTTCCTCCCTCTATTTCAACCCTTCTCTTGCTTTACCCTCCCCAGCTCGAGGCCTCTTCCTCCTCCTCCTCTCTCTCCTCCCACTTCCTCCTTCCTTCTTCTCAGGAAAAGGCCAGAAAAGGTGGAGTCGGCTTCTGCTGTCCCTGGAGTGTCCTGTTGACACCAGTCCCCTCCCCGTCCCGGGCGGCCACCCTTCTCCTCTCGGGCTGCAGGCGATGAGGCCTCAGACAGGGACAGCCTGGACCCTTCAACCGTGCAATGAACAGGGCCACAGACCTCTGTGGCCATCCCATTCTTGTTTGGTCTAGAAGAGGCTTTGATAATAAACATTTCATCCTGTCTGAAATGTTAGAAAATAGTCTTTATTGGGGAAGTACCATCAGAGTGGATTTGCTTTGTTTTTATCAGTTTGTTTTGTTGTGTTAAGTCCTGGTCTGCAGGCTGCCGGTCTTTCTCTGCTCCCTGAAGATACGCCCCAAGCTCTCTCCCAGGGTCAGCTCACTCGCTGCTGCTGGGCTGGGGTCAAAGGGCCCGAGGCAGTGAACACTGAAGGCTCGGCCCCCATCCCCACCCTGGGGGCAGAGTCCCTGGACTCTCCAGGGGTCCCCAGCAGCCCCCAAGCTTCCTCACTAGGTTGGGGGTCAGTGAGACACACCCCACCCGACCCACAGCCAAGAGGAGCTTCAAGTTCCAAGTCAAGCTGCTTTAGTGACTGTGGGAAGCCTCATTCCCTGAGTTTTCTTTTTCCCCTGTAGTAGCTGGTCCCAGATCCTACAGCCAGGAAGTGAGAGAGCAAAGGGCCCAGCCAGGACAGCAGTGATAACTCACATTTGCATAGCATTATTGAGTTTGGAAAGTACATTCACATATATTATCCTAATTGATCTTTCAAGTGCTGTGTGAGGCAGTAAGTACAATGTCGCTGTGCCCTTTCGACACAAGCTAAAATTGAGATTCAAAGGCTATCGTGTTCCCAAGAAGCAAAATAGGTCTCACACCCAAGCACTCTCCATCCAAGCTGGCTGCTTCCTTCACCACGCGCCTCCCTGCAGCCCAGAGACTATGGTCCTGTTCCTTCGGAAGCTGCATTTTCTTACTCCAAATGGGTGGTTCATTCCTGTTTCTCTCCTTTATTTTCCCCTTTTCCAGGTCCTCCCCCAGCTCCCCACCCTCCTGTTTGGGTGTCCAGGGACAGAAGCTCCAGCCCTAGCATTGAGGCCAAACCTCTCCCTGTGTCTCTGTCCCAAAGTCACTTCCAAGCCTTGCCTGAGAGCATGATGGTCCCTTAAGATCTGCTTCCCTCAAGGCTCATCCAGTGTCCACATACATACGCGACACGCCTGTGCTTTGAGTTCTCTGCTGTTGGAACGTGTCCACACAGGTTCTCACGCCTAGCATCTGAAGATCCACCCAACAGATCTTTCAGAGCCAAGAAAACATGTGTCTCTCCTAACCTGCAGGAGGGGTAGCCTCTACTACAGAGCTAAGCTCAAAGGCGAGGCTTTTGAGAAACATTATCTCTCCCTTCTTTGCTTCTAAGCCTTGGATGTATTTCCAGTGATGCATTTGATGTTCCGAGATACAATGATTTGTCTACATGTTTGGTCCCCTCACTGGAGTCTGTGGGCAAGTACCTGTCTTTTCATCTTACATCCCCAGTGTCCAATGGTGAAACTTTTTTTTATTAAAGTATAGTTGATTTACAATATTATATTAGTTTTATGTGAACAACATAGTGATTCAGTATTTTTATAGATTATACTCCATTGAAAGTTATTCTAAAATAGTGGCTATATTCTTTGTGCTGTACAATATATCCTTGTAGCTTATTTATTTTATACATAGGAGCTTGAATCTCTTAATCCCCACCTTTATCTTGCCCCTCCCCACCACCCTCTTCCCACTGGTAACCACTAGTTTGTTCTCTGCATCTGTAAGTCTGTTTCTGTTTTGTTATATTCATTCATTTCTTTCATTTTTTTAGATTTCATATATATGTGATAACATAACATCTTTCTCTGTCTGACTTATTTCACTAAGCGTAATACCCTCTAGGTCCATCAATGTTGTTGCAAATGGCAAGACTTCATTCTTTTTGATGACTGAGTAGTATTCCATTGTATATATATATATATACACCACATCTTCTTTATCCAGTCATCTGTTGATGAAAACTTAGGTTGCTTCTGTGTCTTGGCTATTGTAAATAGTGCTGCTATGAACATTGGGGTGCATGTGTCTTTTCAAATTAGTGTTTTTGTTTTCTTTAGATATATGCTGAGGAGTGGAATTGCTGGATCTCACTGTTCTATTAACAGTGAATTTTTTTTTTCATGGATGAATCATTTTATTCTACCACTTGAGAGTGGAGACCTTTCTAAAGTATAAAAATCAGGGCTAGAAGTCATCAAGGAAACAACTGATAAATTTGATCTACAAAATTTATTTTTACATATTTCATAAATAAAGTCAAATGACAAGAAACAAGTATGTGAGGAACAGTTGTGCAAATACATGTGTAATAATAATATTGACATCAGCATTACTCAGTGTAACAACAGACCATTTGGAAAAAACAGCCATTAAGAGGGACCAGGTAAGTTAATTTCCATCCTGCAACAGAGAAAATGTTGCTGAAATGATCATTGCTGAAAGTTTCAGTGGAAAACAGTAGAGTCAGGCAGCCTGGAACACATTCCCAGCTCCCCTGCTCACCAGTAGGAGCCCTTGAACAGGTCATCTAAACGGTCTATTGTCTCTGTTTGCTCATCCATAAAATGGGGCCAAAAAAGCATCTACCTCGTAAAGTTACTGTGAGAACTGAATGAGTTTATAACATATTTCATCTAATAACCTACATTACACCATTATCTCAGGTCCAACAAAGAAAGAAAAAAAGGCTGAAAATCTGTGACACAGGCTTTTAAAAAAAATCAGTGTCAGAGATGTTTAAAATGCAAGGAAAAATGTATCTTAGGATTGGTGACACGTGTCTGTGCAAAATACAAAGAAGAGAGACTGTGCACAGTCCACACAAGTGAGCTACTGTCTGTTGTTGAATTTCATTCTCACAAGAACTCTGTGATAGGTGAGTTAATCCTCATTTTACAGATGAGGAAACAGAGATTCCGAGTGGGCTGACAGAGCCGTGAGCCCCCACCTGCCCTTGAGGTGCTATAATCCACAGTTAATATGAGAGCTGGCAGCTGCCTGCCAAGCTACCAGGGAGTTCAGAGCTGGGTTTTGTTCTCAATTGCATTTGCTTTCCTTAATCTCAGTGTTTCCCCCTCGGGTGTAAATATTCTGCTGCCTCCTCCCCCTTCCTCCTTTATCCTTGGCTCTGATCTGGTTACTTTTCTGCTAATGGCTTCAAGTTTTACTGGACCTGGGTTTCGAATTGTAAGGGACCTCAAATCTTTTCTGGAGCAGGAGGGATGCAAATAACTATAAAGGTAAAAGTCAGCTTTTTAAGATGATACGTAGCCAGTAAAAGTGAGAGAGAAAATGCCCACGAGGACGCATAGGCTCGGTGCCAGTGCCTGGAGAAACTGCCCACAGCCCTCCCTGCAGTCCTCCCATCGAGGGACGGTGATGCCAGGTGTCCTCATAAGAGCACACAGCTCAGCTTGCCCTCAAGCTAGGCTGTCTGCCACACCTGACTCTTTTCCCATGACCCGGTGAGACACTGTGGATTGGAGCTGGGAGAGGTGACTGGGGGCAGGGACCATGGGGGTGGGAGAGGGGACAGTTAACTTTTCTACGACTTTCGCTGGTTCTGCTTGGTACCACCCCACCTCCACCTCCAAAAGAAGCATCTCTTTGAAAGAGTGTGAGTTTCTAGCTCGCCATTGCAGTGAGTCTGAGGCAAGGGAGGGCATCCCGTTAGCTCCCAATGGAACAAGTGTAAAAGGTCTCCTGTTGTTGTTAACATCAGAAGGGGAGCTTTCAGGACATATTTTATTGGGGGTTTGTAGCAGTCTCCCCACCCCCCCAGCCCTAGTGGCTGCTCAGGATCCATGGCTGTCAAGATCACAGAAAGATGCCACTCACCCCGTCTGTTGCATTTCCCCAAGAGAGGAATCCCAGTATTTCTACCTCTTCTACCAGACTTGTGATGCTCATGGTAAAAGATAAGGAATAAACTAGGACCGAGTATTGTACTGGGTTCTTCTCTCCCATGTGAGGAAGCCACGAGCTGGCGAGAGGATCGTATCTATGAATTTGCTTGGGGTTTTCGGGATGGAGAGGCTTTTTCTGGAATTTCAACTCTCTCACATGCTCTGAGACCTGTTTGAGTAAAGAGTGGGGCTGAAAGCTGGGTGAAGAAGGGAGTTTGGGGGAGGGGACAGCTCAGTGGTAGAGAGCATGCTTAGCATGCGTGAGGTCCTGGGTTCAATCCCCAGTATCTCCATTTAAAAGGAGGAGGATAGTTTAAAAAAGACAATTGCATTAGGGAGCTTTGCCATGGGGCACAGAGCGTGCTATCCCTCGGTACTGTTCTTCCTCCAGGACCAAAGAAAATGTGCTGTTTTGCTATTCGTTCACGTACATGTAGTTCAGCTCTAAGTCATCCAAGAAAGCAGCCACACACCAAATCCCTTCCGATGCCCTCTGTATCCAAGACTCTTATGAGATAATCCTTTTAATGGAATATTTAAGAAATGGGATATAAATCAGCAACCTTTTATCTCACCTGAAGATTCACACGATGTACGTGTCTATCTACGGGCAGATGGTAGCCGGTGATTTTTGGCGTAGATGTCCCCATGTTTTTAGGCTCTATACTTTTCCAATATCCAAATCTATTTTTTTCTGGGTACAAAAATATAAATTTTAGAGATCAGAGCCCAGAAAACAGAGGCACCTAGAGACATTTCAAAATTAAAACACACATCCCTCGGAAAAATCTTTTGTCATTTGCAACCAACAAAAATGCCTATTGTTATGACTCGCTCATAAATAACTTGATTTTGGCATATGCTTTCATACCAAACAGAAGATGAATAAATTAAATTTGATTTACAACCTTTTTCATTTTTATTAGCACTGCTCTGAAGAGTTTATGTAAAGGACGTGCCAGAGCAGTTATGCCAAATGTTTTAAGGCGTTGGTATTGATATTATATAAATTAAGGTGTTTTAATTTGCATTCTTTAATTAACTAAATACTGGCAGAAAAATAAAACACAAGGGCAGCCCTGACTTATTGCCTCTATTAAACTGCTGACGTCTCCGAAAAGATGCTTTAAGTAATCCAATTCATTCGGAGTGGGGGAGGGCGGGGGGATTAACACTCTCTTATTTGGCAAAATATATTGGGGTTTAAAAAACCAATATCCTGCTTGGCTGGCAGGGTGGTTGTGGGGGTGGGGGTGTTCCAAGAAGGTCTGAATTTGTGTCCCTGAGGAAGAAGCTGACCAAATGCTCTAATTATCCATCCTGTTCAGGTTGGAGCTGAAGGGCCAGGGTAGCGCAGCCCTGCCAGTGGGTGTGGGCAGGCTCCTGAGCACAGGGCCCTGCAGACCTGGGCTGGTTGGCTTGGTGACTGGGGGCTATATTATGGCCCATCTTGGAAAAGGCAAGCTGGCTGAATTAATCCAATGGTCCAGTGGATCCCCTAGCAATATAATTATGTCTAGAAACCAAGGAAAAAAATAGTCAAAGATCCTTCAGTGGAATTAGCTGCTTCTGGTCCATCTTTTCCATCACACACAGGACCCCCAGACCACAAACAAGACTTAAAAAAAAAAAAACAGTTTCTGAAAAGCCAGGAGTGATCTAATTCCTTTCCACCTGCCTGGAGTCCTGTCACCACCTCCAGAGGGTTTTTTTGAATTCACTCTTATGGTGGAGACTATAGCTTCTTTTCCATCCAAGGTCTTCCTTTCCCCTGCTTTCTGGATTGTTCTGATTGTTGCTGTTTCTCCTCTCCTGGTCAGGGCTCATCTCCTATCACTTCCCCTCCAGACTCGTAGGGAGGACCCGCTGTAAGGCGAAGGTTACCACCTCCGGTGGTTGGCCAAACGAAAGTGCTTGCTCCTGAAACACAGGTGAGAACATTTTATTTCTCTTCCCTGCACCCACCAGGAATGAGCCGTCTGCACGAGCTCTGACTGTTCTACCATTCCCAGAGTGTCCGACTTTAATTCTCTGCCTGGACCGAGAAGCATCACGTCAAAGGCGGACCTGTTGGGACTCAAGGACGTCCGTCAAGCTGACCAGAGACATCACCCAGGGAGAGGCGGGGTTGGGGAGTCGAGTCTACCTTCCTCCTCTGTTCTCACTGCCTCTCCACCTCCATCCACGTGGTCCCTTCTGAGGGAGCCCAGTCAGAAGCAGTTCAAGGGCAACGCAAGCCCCCTGGTCCAGACCTCTGAGTCCTGTCGCCATGCAATGTCCCCACCCCAGCTTTCTTCCTGGATGCCTTTCTTTACTTGCTCTAGGAAGAAAGGATGGATTCCAGCTTTTAATAAGGAAAATACTGTTCTCCTCTGCCAGCATCCTACCCCCCTGCTCGTCCCCACCCCCACCCCCACCCCCAAATCGCACTTCCCCAGCATTTCCCATCTTGCAGCTCTGTCAGTTGTTTAAAAACAAAAACATGTCTCCTGTCAGAAATAAGACTGTCACTATGCATTTTGACTGCAGTGGTGAAAAATTCACCCAGGGCCTGACGTGGAAGAGGAATAAACATATGGAGAAGGACCCAGTCTCCTGGTGGTTCTTTAACTACTGTAGCTTTTCTGGTTTGGATTGTGTGGGTTATTTTTATTGTTATTGTTGTTGTTTTTAATCATTTGTTCAATGATTTATTTACTTAAGGAAATGAATGAGAGAAACAAAGACGGACGGACAGAACAAGTTCGTGTTGAACGTTATCAAGAGAGGCATTGGGAGGGGTGGCTCAGGGCGCCCGAGAAAGGTCTTCAAGACGTTAGAATTGTACTTTAGACAGCCTGGAATGTTCCTTTATCCTGATTTCACAGCCCATCAACACCCGCCTGCCCAGTCCTGATGGGGTCCTCCCAGCGTCTCATGGTCAAGGTCATGCACAAAAAGTGAGACTCGGTGGCTCCAGGAGGCCCAGGCCTTGGAAGGAACAGGAAGGAACAAGAGAAGGGCTCAGGCTGTGCATTTTTGCACTGAGAAGCTGCGGGTCCCACAACGCCTGGGGACTGGGATACCCAGCTGCCCTTTTTTTTTTTTTTTCCTGGATAAATGGTTGATAAAGCAGAAAATTCTTATTCTCTCAACCCTCGTTGAGAAATCATATGTCCACGCCTTTTGGTACCTTTGAATTCTGCAAGGAATACTTATTCAAAAATGGAAAAATAAAAATAAGAAGGAAGTGAAGACTGCTTATCCACCTTGGGGAGTGCTCTTCATCATAAATAGATAAGTGCACTCTTCCCCAAAAAATGAATCATAATTTAAATCTACTTTTAAAGAGAAGTGATTTTGTAAATCCCCACTCTGAACAGACCACTAGACTTGGATACTTCCAGCCATCAGTTTGGTTGGGACCCCACCTCTCAGGTTTCCTTCTCCCAGCAGAGGCTGGCAGAGGGCCACAGAAATAAACACTCCTCGAAATTGTTCTGACATCTTGGAATTTGGTTTTATCAAATCCAACCAGTGGTAATTGGGCCACTGCCTGAGCAGCTCTCCCCTTTGCTCTAATCATATTTGTTGAAATGAATTTGGAGCTACACACCCCCAGCTAGTTGGGAGCCCAGCCTAGAAAAGGGCAGGCTTTGGGCAAGTTTAGAGGTTTATCCGCCAGAAGGAGGCGGGACCAGAGAAACATCACCACCTTCATGGCTGAAGCCCACGGAAGGGTCAGAAGCAGGTGGGACATCCGCCCTGTGCAACTGAGATACACTTTGCCACCACGATTCTCCTGGGGGCCCAGTGGTTCCAGCTGGGGGGTGCTCAGAGCATGGGGGGAGAACGCTTGGGTAGACTTGGTCCCTGCTCCCCTCCACTCTGCTCTTGGACTCACCTTATACCCCAATGAGAGATGCTATGTGAACACACTTAGGATAAATTCATCCTGGCACCCAGAGTGCTCAGTAAATGTGGTGGAATCTGAACCCAACTTAGAGCAAATGCACTTTAAAACAGTGGGCAACTGGTCCAAACTCCTATATGAAAAACATGTAAGCTACAAGGATATATTGTAAAGCACAGGGAATATAGCCAATATTTTATAATAACTGTTTTTAATGTTTAGCCATTTTTTTAGCAATTTTTTATTTACTTAATGGAGTTCTTGGGGCTTGAACTCAAGACCTCATGCATGCTAACCACATGATCTACCACTGAGCTATACCCTCCCCCCTTATAACTTTCAATGGAGTATAATCTATAAAAATTGTGAATTACTATGTTGTACACCCGAAACTAATATAATATTGTAAGTCAACTGTACCTCAATTTAAAAAATAATAAGTAAAAATTTTTTTAAAAAGTGGGCAACTGAACTACAGGGTACTGAGCAGGATTTAAGTTAGGGCTTCCTGACTTTTTCTTTTAATCTGTAAAAGAAGCCCACGGCAGCCCAAAGGAAAGGGCTGCCCTGCCTTTTAGGAGCAGGGAATGTGCGTGCCAGGGAGGTGGGAGGCCAGGACTGGCCGGCTTGCTCTCATCCTTACTGTCGTGGGATCACCTCGGGCCTGCACCTGCCAAGCGGCCAATAAACAGTAACTGGATGAATTCCTTCACTCTAGCCCAATCCATCCAGTGAATGTTTGCCTCACTTCCTTCTCTGCCTCAGTTTCCTCTCTACGTTAGTCTCCTTCCTGGAGAGGAAAAAAAATCCTGGTTGCAAAGACCAGCGTTCCCCAGAAGACGGTTGAAGTCTGAAGTTATTTGCTTCCCATTTCTTCTGCTGCTCTCTCCCCGGCTCCAGCCTCCCTCGTACTCAGCCCTGCCCTCAACAGCCTGGCCCAGAAACAGCTCTGTGCATCTGAATCTCGGTTCTACACTTTCTGACTGTGTCACTTGGGCAAGTGACTGAATCTCTCTGGGCCTCAGCGCCTCGTCTATAGAACAAGCATAGTAATCGTCCCCACCTCATCTGTTTGTACAGTGAGAAAAAAATGAGTTATTCCATGTAAGAGACTCCGAGTCTGGCACACAGCAAGGCTCAATCAATGGTATTATTTACCCCGGGTAGCACATGAACTGCCAATCGCATTTGAGGTGTTGGCGGACTACGAAAGTATGATCCCCCCCAGCAGTATTTGCAACTTAAAAGAGGAGTCTCCAAGGAACTTGAAGGCCCAAAGGAACAAAGTAGTCGAGGGTGACGGCCCAGGGCTAAGGGTGATGTATGGGGCGGGGCAGATGGAGGGAGAAGAACTTCAAAAGCACACCTCCTCCAGCCCCCTCTCCCGCCAGCCCCGCCTATCTCCCTGGGGCTGATAGGAGATAAACGAAACCACTTCTTCAAAGCACGCTGCTCAAGGACCAGGATCAAACATGGGGCTGGAAGATAAGCTTCAGTCTACATTTCCTTTGTCCATCCCTTCCCACCAAGTCTCCAAAGGAAATTAAAGGGGGAGGAAAAGTAGTTAATTCCTCCTTCTTTTATCAGAAGGTATCACGGCCCCATCCTCCCTGCAATAGGCTGGGATAGGAGAACCAGGGAGATAGGGAGGCCTCTCCTTGCCTCGCTGGCGGGGTTGCTTGACTTTAGACTCCCCCAGCTCTCAGAGTCCCATTCTTCATCTAGCAAAAGGGATAAAAAAAAAAAAACTGCCGAAAATAACTCAGCATCTTGTGAGATGATAAACACAGATTTGGGAAAAGATCCTTTAACAGGCTCATAGGGTTGACATCATGCAAAATGCTAAGTCATCCACCATGAGTCTTTTTGCTAATACAGTGCAGGAGATAGAAATAAACAGCCCTCCATATGTAAAATTCTTCTTCATTCACCAACAAACTATCATGGGGCGTGTAGGGCATTCAGACTGCCCGGATTCACACCCCTACCTCTTACCAGCTGAGGCTTGGGGCAGGTTACTAAACCTCTCTGTGCCTCTGCTGCCTCCTCTATGAAACGGGGTAACAATAGGGCCTACTTCTTTGGGCTTCCACAAGGATCAAACGGGATAATTCGTGCAAAGTGCTTACATGAGTGTTTGGCTTTTGGTGTTGGCTGGATGTCATTAAACACCCTGGAAGGCAATAAGAATACAGAGAGGATGAGGACAGTAGAGAAGCAGTCCCAGTCCAGCGGGAGAATGGAAGTAAATAAATAATGGCAGATGACCTTGGATGGGTGTAATAATGGAGCAGAATCGGAGTTGTGAGAACACTGGAGAGGGGCTGCTGGAGTGGGCTCCTCTGTAAGGCTGGCTTTGCCTGACTCATGCCCCTCTGGCCTTCTCAGGCCTGGGGCTGTGATAGGACGGACGGAGGCAGGGCCTCCCAGGGCCCTGAGCACACTGCGCTAAATCAGGGCTCCTGGCCAAGGCAGTAATTACCAGCCGCTGAAAGATATTAAGCGCCAGGGAGGAAAACCAAGTCCTTCATGAGGCAGACTTTTCAGAGTTCTTACAGCTTGTTTAAAAAAAAAAATGTAAATAGTTACCCAGTGAGATATTATTTCATGTTGTAGCCATTAGGGTTTGAGTGTTATGCAGAGAGAGGCGATCATTCAGGCAAATTCCGCCTCAGCCAGGACTGAAACTCGGCATTAACCCCACACAGCAAATCTGCCACCTCTCCGCTCCACCTGACTCAGGCGTTTTTTTCCCTGGGCAGCAAGTTTTATGTAAATTGACATCGTGAAAAAAAAATCTATACATATTCAGAATTTCCTAAAGGATTTTCTTGATGGCTTCTGAGAGGCGATTTTTTTAAGGCCATAGTTGGCTGGAGGGGTGAGGGGTACCCTCCTTTGGGTGGAATTCCAGGCCGGCTGGGGTGTTCTGGTGGGGGCTCAGGGCTCAGGGCCTCCGGATCCAGGTGTGCAATGGCTGTTCTCCAGAGCAATCCCCCACAGACACAGACGATCACTTACCTGGGTTTTTGTGGCAGGTCCCAGACGTGGGACTTGCATTGTCTGGTCTCTGCCTCCCAACCCTGAGGTGACCACTCTTGGGTTTTCTACAGGAGGAAACCGAAGCTTGGGGAGGTTTCCTCACCAGGGCCACAGCAACCATGTGGTTCAGAGGCCCAGCTCCCAGAGACCTGACTCCAGTCACGTGCCTTTGGGTAAGTGACTAAACCTCCCCACTCTGTAAGTGGGGATGATAAACAATGATAACTGAAGCTTATCGAGTCTGACACACCCAGTTGTCATTCTCTACCACATTGGCAGGGGGCATTCTCAAGCAGCCCTAGTGGAACGGCACCCCGCACTCCCAGGGCTCTCTGGGAAGGGCCTGGAGAGAGGGCTGTCCCTGAGCCACACGTCTGCCACTTTTCTGCAAGCGGAGGACTTGTGCGCTGAAAGTCCGCTGTGTCTCACATGGCCTTCTCAACCACATCCCATCACCTTCAATAAACACGGCCCAGCCCAATACTAAGCCTTATTCCTTCCCAGGTGACAAGCCATTCCTTTGAATACGGCCCTTGCTTTAGGCCACTAGGGCCCCATTTAGGATTCTGTGGAGGTTAGCATTTCAGCTAAGTGAATGTCAAGTACTGATTGTAATAATCATCTAGTATCTTTTAATTAGGCCTCTGGCCTGGCTAAGTGTGGTTTTCTATTTTCCCTTCCAAGACAATCAAATGGATCCGGCCAAAGGGGCCCTGCTGCCCTCATCAGCACCCCAAAGGGAAGGGTGCCTCTACTCCCTTGCTAGCACTTTCCAGGAGCAGGGGAAACAGGCCTAGTTTCCACCTAAGTGTTGTCGGCACCCCCTGTTCCTAGGGATTAGCTGTGAGCTAAGGGAGTGGGTTTTTTAAGGACAGTATATGATGCCCCGGGCAAACTCCCCAGCCTCCAGCTGGGCCATGCTGTCCTCACCTCCTCCCTTCTCCCTTCTTTCACTCATTCCTTACCTTCTTCCTCCCTTTTCCTGACCAAATAGACTAAATATTTTATCACCCTCCATTCTCTCCTCCCTTTCTGCTGCCTCCTGCCCCTCTATTCCTCCCAAATTCTGAAATGCCTTTGTCTCTCTCCCCTCCCTTTGCTCCCTGCTGATTGTCCATTAATCATCCCTAACACACATCTGCTTGGGTCCTAGCAGTTCTTGGCTGGTGCTCACAGCTGAGCTGGTTACAATGATCAAGAAGGAGTCTTTCGTCTTTTCCTGTCTCCTAGCTCTCCTCTCTTCCCAGCTCCTCCTGCTCCTCCAAGGTGCCCACAAAGGCCCACCTGCTTCCATTCTGGAAGTTTCTCCCAAGGGCCAGCTGGTCTTGTCGGCTGAAGCAGCCCTGCAGTGGACTTCAAACTTGGTATTGGCAGTGGCAGGGATGTCACAGTACCCAGAGGCTGGCGTGAGCAGATTGAGGGTGCGGGGGATAGGGACCACTATGGTAAAATAAATGGGGCCACCCCCTGTCTTGTACCCCTCTTGCTGCGGTATGGACTACATCACCCAGTCACGGCATCCCTTGACATTCACTGTAATCTGATAATTGAGGTAGGGAAAGCCTGAGTCATTTCTATACATACTGCACCCCTAAACAGACGGATCCAGGGAGTAACTGCTATGGCCTGGGAGTGGTGCCTGTTGCCTTCTTTATTGAGCTACAGGTTCGTGACTGCCACTTGTTATTTCTGATAGTTGTTACTGTCTGTTGGAAGAACCCCTTTGAAATCATCTATCCCCATCTTGGGTTCTCATAGGATCTCAAGGCGTTAATGAAAGAGTGACAGTCAGGGACCAGTAGTCCTGGAAAAAGATGCCCCCAGTGACAGGCCTGACAATCGGAGTGATGGATTCAGGCTGGGAAAGTGGAACTCTAAGCGAGGCAGTGACACCAGCGCGCCTCCACCGGTCGCCGAGAGCACGGAGAAGTGGTCTCTCCCCGGAGGCCGGTGCACAAAGGACCAGCTTCACCTTCTGATGGGCAGACCAGGAACTTTACGGTTCTCAACGTCAGGACTATGACTGTAAAATCTCTGCCGAGTGCGAAGCTGCCGATATAAGCTTTATCCAGAAGACGTAGGGGGAGTGGGTTGGAGGAGGGAGATACTGTTATTTTTTATAAAAAGTTTTTATTCCAAAACTTCCGTGGGAAAACCTAGTGTATTTTCCCCCGCAAGAAGAAAAGGATGGGGGAACGCATCTCTGGAGTTTGTATCGACGTGCAGCACTTAGAGAGATGCCCCCTCCTCCAGAGAGATCCCCTTCTCCTCCTGGGTCCACCCTACCCCCGACAAAAGCAGCTAGTCGCGGTGCAGTGAGAGAATTTATGCCTCTAAACAGGACATTGTAAGAAACCTGAAACACACCCAAACATCGAACCTATAAATCAGTGCGCAGGCACCGCGCGCCAGGCGCGCCCTGGCGGTGCGCATAACCTGCGGAACCGCGCTTTATCGCGACCATCTCACCCCGGAAGGGAGTCCTCAAACTTGCAGGCTTCGGACAAGACTGGCTCAAAGTAGTTGGAGCGGTTTACGCCGCGCGCCGAGAACCATGGATGCGTCCAAGGCTCGGGCGCTTCCAAATGAGCACACCCGGGAGAAGCCAACTAGGGGAAGAGAGCTGGACCGGAGATGAGTCCGAGCAGCGCCCGAGCAGGGCCCGAGCAGAGCGGGGGCTCTGGAGGCGCGGCCAGCCCCTAGGCGGCCTGCGGGAGAGGCTCGGCCTCGGCCGTACTGGAGCCGGAGCCCGGCGCTCCTAACCATCCACTCCACCCCACCCCTCCCCACCCCCTCACCCCACCCCAGACACCCACGGCCTGGCGGGTGCCTGCCCCCGCCAGCACCACCCCCCGGAGGTGCGAAGACAGAGGGGAGAGAGACAGGAAAGCCAGCGGAGGATAGGGCGCAGAGCCCAGGGTCCCGGAGAAGTCCTGTCCTCCCTGGGACCCCCGGCAGGGGCGGCCCAGCTGGGGGGAGGGGAGGAGTACGGCGAGCGGTAAAGGCCGAGGCGGTGGCGGCGCGCGGGCGAGGCCCCTTTAAGGCTCTCCCCTCCCACCGGCAGCGCCGGCCTCCGCCCGCCGCTCTCCCCGCCCCGGGGTCCCGGCGAGAGCTGCGATTGGGCGGGCGCGGCGATCCCTTTGAAGTGTGGCTGCCGATCGCGGCTATTTGACGTGCGGCTCGCGGAAGGCAAAGGTTTTTGTGTTGCTCGCCGGGGCTAGAGGCGGCGGCGGCGGCGGCGGCGGCGGCGGCGTCGGTGGAGGAGGGGTGGAGGCGCGGCGGCTGCTGCACCGCTCTCGGTGCTGCGGAGCGAGCCCACCCGCTCCGGGAGCTCGCCTCCCCGGAGCTACCCCCTCCCTCCCCGCCCCCCCAGTGGCGCTGCCTCCTCCAAATGAGCGATTCGCCCGCTGGATCTAACCCAAGGACACCCGAAAGCAGCGGCAGCGGCAGCGGCGGCGGCGGGAAGAGGCCAGCGGTGCCCGCGGCGGTGTCCCTCTTGCCCCCGGCGGACCCCCTGCGCCAGGCTAACCGGCTTCCTATCAGGGTCCTGAAGATGCTGAGCGCTCACACCGGCCACCTCCTGCACCCGGAGTACCTGCAGCCGCTGTCCTCCACTCCCGTCAGCCCGATTGAGGTCAGTCTCCTGGTCGCTGCCCGCCCAGCGCCGGCCCCATTCCGTCCACCACTGCTGGGCCCACGACCCTGCTCCCTGCGCCCCGGGCTCCGTGCGACGCTCAGGTCCGGCCACACTGGCGGATGGAGTGAGGAGGGACGGAGAACAGAGGGATCCGAACCCACCTGGTTCTCCCTAGGCTTCTCCGGGGAAGGTTCCCCTTCCACACTCGCCTTGCCGAGCTACGTGTTTTCTCCTGGATTGGGTTTGCTCTTGGATTCTCCACTGGGTCCTTTACTTTTCCTCGGCACCCAGTTTCCAGGCCAGAGATGATCTCTCCTGGGCCTTTCCTGCCCCTACGCCTCCACCAGGGTTTGTTCTCTTTGAAGCCCAGTCGCCCCCGTCCCACTCCGCCTCTGTCCCATCCGGTTAGAGCGCCCTACGCCCAGGCACTCCCGATCCCAGGTCTTTCTTCCTCCCACTTCCCTGGGTGCCCTCCCCGGGAGGGAGGGGCTACGAAGAGAGCGCCAACGGCAGCACTGGCTTCCGAACGCGCGTCTCCCCGCTCCTACCCCGCGGCGCCACCGCCAGAATCCCGTCCCAAGCGAAGTTCCCCAAACTGAAGGAATAAGTTTTTGCCTAGACAGAGAGGAGGAGGAGATTAGAGGGAAGGGGGGCGAGTCACAGCCCCTCCCCCAGCCCCGACTAGAGAAGTCACCTTCTCCGGCGGTGGCCTTTGGTAGACTACTTCCACTGCCGTTCCCCAAAGCCTGTGGCGCATTACAGGACCCGGTGGAGCAAGGGATCCCACCGACGACGGTTAGTGTGAGCGCAGATCCTCCAGCTGCCCCGCCCGCCCAGCGCTCGCAGACCCTCTCTCCAAGGCCTTCCCGCTCCGTCGCGCCGCCTTGCGAGCTCCCTGAGCCCACCCAGTTCCCCAGCGCCCCGCTTGCCTGATCGGCGGGTCTCTAGTCTCACCCCCTTCTCCCTCCCCTTGCCGCTGTCTCCCACAGCTGGACGCCAAGAAGAGTCCTTTGGCGTTGCTGGCGCAGACTTGCTCGCAGATCGGCAAGCCGGACCCGCCGCCCTCGTCCAAGCTCAACTCGGTAGCGGCGGCCAACGGGCTGGGAGCGGAGAAGGACCCTGGCCGCTCCTCCTCGGGCGCCGCCTCCGCGTCTGCTGCCCTCAAGCAGCTGGGGGACTCCCCGGCCGAGGACAAGTCCAGCTTCAAGCCCTACTCCAAAGGCTCCGGTGGCGGTGACTCCCGCAAAGACAGCGGCTCTTCCTCCGTGTCCTCCACCTCCTCCTCCTCCTCCTTGTCCCCCGGAGACAAGGCGGGTTTCAGAGTCCCCAGCGCCACCTGCACGCCGTTTCCCCCGCATGGAGCGCCGGTCTCCGCGTCGTCGTCCTCGTCCTCTCCCGGTGGCTCCCGGGGCGGCTCCCCGCACCACTCTGACTGCAAGAACGGCGGCGGGGGCGGCGGCGGCGGGGAGCTGGACAAGAAAGACCAGGAGCCCAAGCCCAGCCCTGAGCCTGCAGCCGTGAGCCGCGGCAGCGGTGGCGAGCCGGGCGCGCACGGCGGCGCCGAGGCCGGAGCCTCCGGGCGCAAATCCGAGCCGCCCTCCGCTCTGGTGGGGGCCGGCCACGTGGCGCCAGTGTCGCCCTACAAACCGGGCCACTCGGTGTTCCCGCTGCCACCCTCCAGCATCGGCTACCACGGCTCCATCGTGGGCGCCTACGCCGGCTACCCGTCTCAGTTCGTGCCTGGCCTGGATCCGAGCAAGTCCGGCCTCGTGGGAGGCCAGCTGTCCGGGGGCCTGGGCCTGCCACCGGGCAAGCCTCCCAGCTCCAGCCCGCTCACCGGGGCCTCCCCGCCCTCCTTCCTGCAGGGATTATGCCGCGACCCCTACTGCCTGGGAGGCTACCACAGCGCCTCGCACCTCGGCGGCTCCAGCTGCTCCACTTGCAGCGCGCACGACCCGGCCGGGCCCAGCCTGAAGGCAGGGGGCTACCCGCTGGTGTACCCCGGGCACCCGCTGCAGCCCGCCGCGCTCTCGTCCAGCGCCGCTCAGGCCGCACTCCCCGGCCACCCGCTCTACACCTACGGCTTCATGCTCCAGAACGAACCGCTGCCGCACAGCTGCAACTGGGTGGCGGCCAGCGGGCCGTGCGACAAGCGCTTCGCCACCTCGGAGGAGCTGCTCAGCCACTTACGGACTCACACGGCCCTGCCCGGCGCGGAGAAACTTCTGGCCGCCTACCCGGGGGCCTCGGGCCTGGGCAGCGCCGCCGCGGCCGCCGCGGCCGCCGCCTCCTGCCATCTGCACCTCCCCCCGCCCACCGCCCCGGGCAGCCCCGGGTCGCTGTCATTGCGGAGTCCACACACTTTGGGGCTAAGCCGGTACCACCCCTATGGCAAGAGCCACTTATCCACGGCCGGGGGCCTGGCCGTGCCGTCCCTCCCCACAGCCGGACCCTACTACTCACCATACGCGCTGTACGGACAGAGACTGGCCTCAGCCTCCGCGCTCGGATACCAGTAACTACAGCCCTTCCTCCCACCCCGACCCTCCTCTTCTCCCCGCACCCCCACCCGCCTCCGCTGCTGCCTCCACTACCGCTTAGCCCTGCCGGATCCCCGCCCAGACCCTCCCCACCGGACTGTGTATTTATTTACTATAATGTTAGCTTACAAGCTGGGAATATAAGTGCATTAACGGCCCACACGAGTCAATGGTATGCAAAAAGTCCGTCCCCCCTCCCCCAAATAATAATATTAATCACGCAAGTAACTACATGTCCCACCCCCTCTTCCTTTCTTGACTCTTTTTCTTAGATGTAAGTTTTAAATCTTTTTCCTTTGGCTTTTTTTTTCTTTTTTGATTGGTTTGGTTTTTAGGGGGAGGAGGGAGAGTTCGGGTTCTTTTTGTTTTGTTTGCCCTTCCTGGAGATTTTCTTGCATGCTTCTTAACTGTTCAAACTACATTTCTTCCATCTCTTTTACCCCCTCTTTCCCCTTCATTCCTTCTTGTTTCCGTCCATTTGAGGTTCTGTTGTTTTTTTTTTTTTCTTTTGTACAAGTAACAGAGAGGAGGATTTTTTTTTTTCGGTAACTCATTTGGGGGTGCAGGGAGTGGCCTTGGGAGCTGGAGGTCTTGTGCTTTTATTAACCTGGAACTCTGCTCTGTGACTCCTCCCTTGCCACCCTCTCCGCCCAGGGTCCTTGGTCTTCACCCTGGCCCTCAAAATTAGAGTCTTGCTCCCCTGTCTTGCTCTGAGCAGGAGTCAATGGCCCGAGAGGCCTCCAACAGAGCTACTCTTCTTCCAGGCCCCAGACACCCCGGTGGTCACACTGCCTGCTGGTGGGGGACCTGCAGGGCTCATCTTACTCAAGTAAAAGTCCTAGAAGGCCCTGCTGGCATGAAACTTTGCTCGTATAGTTTGCGAAGTGCTTTTATAGCCATTGTTTTTTGCTCGGTCACTGGGGCAGTGGTCCCTGTCTTGGCGGTAGGGGCTTGGTGTGTGATTCTTGCTAGATCCTTCCAAAGCAGACCAGTGGTAGTATCAGCTGGCAACACACCCATGTTAGCGCTTTTGGGGGAAGGTGGGAGAGTCAGGGAGCACACGGAATGCAGCAGTCCCCGTCGCCCCCTCCCAGGCCTGACCCAACAGAACCCCCAAAGTTGGCCGTGGGCTTCCTCAGTTACTAGGATTGAAGACTTCAGCCCCTGGGTCTTCTCCTCACACCCTCCCTCCCTCCTGGTCTTATGCAGCCGAGCGGGGGCCGCGGGGTCTGTTTGGGATGAATAGAGCTCTCCCTTGGTAAGACTTATTTTGTTAATAAATGGAATACTTGGCTATATTCACACCGTGGTGTGTTTCTCTCTTGCTCAGCCACCGTCCTTCCAGACACATAAGCAGACGCCCTTCTTTTACTCTTGTTTAAAATACCTGATGGTCTCCTCAGATTGCCATTCAAGGACGAGTTTAAAAAAGGGGAGAGATGAAAACAAAACTTCTGCCAACGCGTTACAAATAACATAAAACTGCCCTTTTTTTCCCCTCAACTTGGTTATTTAGCTCCCAGCCTCACTTCAAAGGCCTTGACATTTCCTGGGGACAGGGTGGAGGGAGAGTGTAAATGTGGATTTTCCTCTGGGCCTAGATTCGAGGTGCAAGGGGCTGAGAAGAGAACCAGGACCCAGGGCTCAGAACATTCTTGGCAGCACCGTCCCGGAGCCCTGCGGGCGAGGAAGGACGATGTGCCTCGGGCGCCACCTGGTGGCAGAAAGGCGAGAGACTGGCGCCAGCCCCCGACAACACCTTCCACGCTTCGTACTCCAAATACGGAGGATTTCCTTGCCCTGACAGTGCCTTCTACACACCTTGAAACCAAACGGTGCAGGCACCTGCTGAGAAAGGTGCTTCGCAAGGCTTGGGGGCTCCCCCAAGGCCAGCACTGGATTGTGGACCCCGGTCATCTGCACCCGCAGAGACTTATCCGCATCAGCTTTGGGTTTTGCCAAGAAGGCGCAGCCATTGCTTGGAACCTGGAAGCCACCCTCAGTCCCTGTTTTCTTGAGCTCGCACGATTGACACCGGCTTCTGGAAACGGGCAGGCGAGGGTGGGGTTGCCATTTGGCAAGATGGTGCTAGAGGGCCAGGGCACCTCCCCACTGCGCGGGAAGTCTCTGGGGCCCGGAGGAGAAGACGCTGGGTGCCCGGGGCCTGGGCAACCATCCCGATGCTAACTCGCGTCCCACCCCAACCCCTGGGTGGAGGCGTCCCTCTGCCCGCCTCCGAGGCCGGCCTCGCTCAGGTTCCTGCTGCCGGATGCCGGGCGCCCGCGGCTCACGGCGCTGCGGGCCAAGGTGCACGGCACCTGTTGGGCGCACGGCAAGGTGACCTTCCTCGCCCCCTCCTGGCCGACCAGCTCTGGGAGCTGCTGTTGCTCTTCGTGTTGGTTTGCTTTGCTTTCTCTGTGAAGAATGCGACTTTGGGGCAGTTCCTGCTCCACAAACACTGTGCTTCTGAAACGTCAGTAGACCAGAGGCCAAGGGTGGAAGAGGGCTGGAGGGGTGCTCTCTCTGCCCAAGCTATTTCAGCCCCAAGTAGGCCCCAAACTCCTTTAGAGAGTCACAGAGTGCGTCTCAGCCTCATCCGGCGGCGTCGCGGGTTTTGACAAAACCTCAGCATAGTATGTTTTTTGAGGGTCTTGGTTTGGGCTGGGAGTTTGCCCGTATATCCTTGTTTCTGGGCAAAATCCCTTCCCTAGTCAGGAGAACCTGTTTTCTGCAGAAAATGGCAGTTTTGGAGTGAGTCTATGTGTGTCCCAGGAGAGGGGACTTGGGCTGCTGGCATCATTGCGCATGGGGTGGGGCGGGGAGTCAGGGAGAGGCTGAATGGGCTGGAAAGGTCCCAGTGAGAGCAGCTCAGGCCCTTCCTGGGGAATCATCCTTATCCCACTTGTCAGTTCAAATTGGCCCGAAGCTTTGAAAGACCTGAAGTGTAGTGACTTGCTTTATTTTGTCTTTTTCTCTGCTGTTTTGCTTGCTCTTGGTTATTTCCTTTCCGATCCTCCCTCCCTCGCAAATCCCCCTCTTTCCTTCAGATACCTTTTTTGGTTGGTTTGTTTATTTGTGTTTTTCTAATCCCTGCTAAACCTGCCGGAAATTGCTCCCTCTGCAGGGGGACGTCTTAAACTTTTCTTTTTCTTAAACTGTGCTCTTCAGACCTCCTGACCTAAGGACCACAGGGTTCCCCTGTAAGGACAGGAGAGAGGAAGAGACTATCTCCAACAGCAAACTCTCCATAGAGCAAAAGAAACTTCTCTCTAGGTGCTTGGCTTACAAGTGAGGTGTGAGAAACCTCCCATGATTGAATTGCCCCCAGAAAATGCATTATCAGCCTTTGCATATGGAGAAGGATGCCATTGGCCTGATTGGAAAAAGCTGTCCCTAGCTACCACTGTGACACCCAGAGCAGGCATTGTAGACTGGAATGGCCCAGTTCTCACCCTCAGATGTCAGTTCTCCCACCATAAATGGGAGACGATCCTAAGACAGGTGGCCGTTTTCATTAGCTAGTGGGGAGTTTTGTTACTTTCAGGAGCCATCTTCTCCTTAAACTCCGTGGTGATTTTCAAAGAGATCAGTACTCCCCACCAGCTGCTTATTTGCATAATTAATTCATCCAGCAACTCTTCTTGGAGAATCACCTCTACCTTCGATTGCTCCATCTCCTTTCCTTCCTCACCCTCCGAGCCCCCTTTCTCCTAATCTCTCCCCAGCGCCAGAAATGGGGCTTGTTGTTCCCAAGACACCAGGAAGGGTGGCAGCCCCAGCTCTGGAACTTGAGACCCTGGGCGTTCCTGGCTCTAGCTCATATTTTCACACCTCTTGCCTGGTTATTTTTGTGGCCTTGTGGGCAGCAGTGGGAGGAAAGGAGGAGAAGGAGGGGAAGGTCTCACCCTCAGATCTAGATCTGACACAGAATTTCAGGGTAACGTTTTAACTTCCCAGTCATCCCCCTAAACCCATCTCTTGAGAATCCATAGCCCAGGTGGGAGGTGTGGGGCCTGTCACCATTTTTATGGGGCCACAATTGCCTTGGCCTACCCGGCATCCTGGGATGCCTCTCAACATCTGGGCTCACTCCTTTCTGAAGTACATCTCGGTTTCCGCAGAATCCGTCTTCCAATAATACCATGGCTCCGTACTTTATTCATCATTCTGTAGAGGAAGCTGCACTCCAGTTTTCTATTTGATTTGATTTCATTCATCCTGTCTTTTTGCAAAATAGATGGCAGGGCGCATCCGATAATGTATGGTTTAATTTGGAGCACTATGGGTTTGAATTACCATTTTCATAATGCGCTGCGCATTAATGTGTTACATCATTTATAAAGAGGGATGTGCTGGGTTGCAAACTTTCTCCCGAAAGCCAAAGTCACCTCGCGGAAACAAAGCCAAATCACAGCGACCCAGCTCCTTACCTCGCTGCCAGAGAAACGCTGGCCTCCCCACCCAGGTGAAACCTGCCAACGCACAGAAAACCCCACGTGAGGGTTTTGTGTTCATATAACGCAGGTTGGGGGGGGGGGACTTGCACATGGCTGCCCGGGAGCCATCAATAACACCACAAACCCTCATGATTGCATAACAACAGCCTGCAGCCAAGCCCCTTTGCGGAGACCTCCAGTGGTGGCTCTCCCTCGACCCTAATCCCAGCACTCCCTCCCCAATGGCTGTAATAACACCAGCTGTCTGTTACTCAAACTCTGACTGAGGAGGAAAAAGCACTGATTATCCAAATACAGTCATTAAAGGGGAAATGTGTTTTTAGGACTGTCAGAGTGATTAATGAGGGCTAGCCGTCTTTGCAAATGCACTGTTTAGTCTAACTGGCAGCTTCTATTTTCCTATTGATTTATTGCAGCCGTTGCCGGGCCTCGGTGTGTGCGAAGTCAGGGCACTTCACAACTGTGCCCTGTTTAAACAGGAAAAGCGTGCACCATTTTGTCCGGGAGGGAGGGAGCAGCCCCGAATCTCTCCCTTCAGTTCGGTCTCCGGGGGCCCAAACCAACAAAGAAGACATTAAAAACCTGCAGCCCCGGAGAGGGAAGGAAACAGCCTCCCCCTCGGTCGTCCCCAGACGCTCAGTTCCAAGGTCAGCGGAGGCGCACCGTGCCCCACCCCCCAGCCCCGGACAAAGCCCCCCCTATTGTCACACTCAGCATGCCGCATTCTCTCCTCCGGTCCCCCCAAACCAGCTGCCAGCCACTGGGGCCAAGGACAGGAAAGGCACCCAGCAGAGGGGGAGGTGGGGAAGGGGGCTGATGGGCTCAGCCAAGCTGAAAACAGAACCCAAGCCACCCCACCGTCCAGCCAGGGGTGGGAACCAGGTCAGAGGGTATGTAATACATTGATGGGGTCCCGGTGGTTGATTTCAACTTTTAAAAAGAAGTGGTGGGTTGGGGGACCTGAAGAGGGAGACCAACTCCACTCCGCTCGTACAGTTAATGTTTTGACAAATGATGTATCTAATGACCGAAACAGAGAAATGGCAGCTTGAAAACAGAGACCCAGCATTGGGGGAATTATACTTCCAGGTGGTCAATCACCAAAGCAAACAGAATTCACAGAATTGTCCAGTGCAGTGCTGAGTGATGCCAGGAGACACAGCAGAACAGTCAGACCACTTCCCTGCCCCATTTAGCTGGGGGAGACAGGGAACGAGACAGCATTTTGTAGCACTTAGGCTGATCCAATGGTCCAGGACCGACAGCGGCGAGCAGGGCGGGATGTAATGAGAGGCTAATTGTGCAGATCCGAGGGTCGAGCTGGAGGAAGATCTCTGAAGATCTTCTCTGAGGAAGATCACTGAGGCTGGACATTGGGGAACTTCCCATGGGAGCTCTGACCTGTTGGGAGGCTCCACAGTGCCCCGTGGGCCTGCCCATCCTCTTCTGAAGGTTGGAAGAGGATGAGGCCTTCATTCCATGGTGGTGAGAGGGCTGAGCCCGAGCCCCGAGCCAGTGGTCTCCCTCGAAGGCAGACTGAGCAACAGGCTTTCCTAATCAGCTTGCACCTTCCAAGGAGAATCCCAGACATGGAAATGGTTTGTGCCTCTTTCCAGATGAAGCCTTCTTTCCCGGGGGGCGGGGAGGGGGGGGCATGTCACTAGCTTTATTAACACTTCTCAAGGCAGGAAAAGCTGTCAGTGGATGTGGGTGACAGATGACCTGGGAAACCTTTCTTGAAGAGAAAAGAAACTGAATCTGCAGGCTGGAGTGAAAATCAAGTGACCATATTGTTCAAAATGGAGACCAAGGATCTGAGTGGACTTTGGTGAGTTTGAGGACTGTCCTGAAAAGTCCAGAAAGTCTAGTCATTGTACGAGGAGTAGAAAGAGCATGGAAACAGGAGTCAGAAAACTTGGATTTTCCTCTGGTTCTGAAACTAAATTGCTGTGTGACCTTGAATAAGTCATTTAATCTCTCTGAGTCTCCCCCCGCCCCATTTCTGAAGTGGAAGTTGTTGGACCTTATAATCTTTAAGCTCCGTTTTTTATAGGAAGCATTTTATCTTATTTATTTTTTTAATTGAAGTATAATTGATTGAAATATTATATTAGTTTCAGTTGTACAACATAGTGATTCAATTTTCTTACAGATTATACTCCATTTAAAGTTATTATAAAATATTGGCTACGTTCCCTGTGCTGTAAAATATATCCTTTTTGCTTATTTATTTTATACCTAGTAGTTTGTATCTTGTAATCCCATACCCTTGTCTTCTCCCTACCACCACCTACCTTCCCTCTTCCCACTGGTAACCACTAGTTTGTCCACTTTATCTATGACTTTGTTTCTGTTTCATTATATACATTCCTTTTATTGTTTAGATTTCACAGATATGGTAACATAAAATATTTGTCTTTCTCTGTCTGACTTATTTCACCAAGCATGGTACCCTCTAGGTCCATCCACATTGTTGCAAGTGGCAGAATTTCATTGTCTTTTTATGGCTGAGTAGTATTCCATTATATATAGACACCACATCTTCTTTATCCATTCATCTGTTGATAAACACTTAGGTTGTTTCCATGTCTTGACTACTGTAAATAATGCTGCTAGGAGCATTGGGGTGCGTGTTATCTTTTTGGATTAGTGTTTTCATTTGCTTCGGATGGATACCCAGGAGTGGAACTGCTGAGTCACACAGTAGTTCTATTTTTAGTATTTTGAGGAGCTGCCATACGATTTTCCACAGAGGCTGCACCAACTTACATTCCCACCAACAGGGAGCAAGCGCTCTCTTTTCTCCATGTTTGTCGTTTCTCACTGGAATCTTCTGTGAGTTTATAAAATGTTTAAAGGGTGAAGCATTACGGTGGTCAGAGTTGGTGGTTCCCAATTACATGCAATTCCAAGTTCCCATCAGGTCAGTCAACGTGGAAGAGCCAGAAAAAGAAACCTCACGACTTCCCCTGGGTGATGGAAGGCGGGTGGAGAGTACCCAAGAAGAACATTGTAAGGTTGACTTTCCATCCGGGGAACTGGCCCCAACAAAATGAAATATTAAAAAACAATTTTAATTTGATGAAATGCTGAGTATTGGATGACACAGGGATTTCAGAAGCTGCTTGGGTGCTTAAGTGGGTCAAACACTATTATTTTAAATAATGCCAAGGCTCCTGTGAGGTTAAACCAAGGTCTACAAGAATCATCCTATTTTTCATAGCCTCCAGCCAGTTGCTTTCGGAAATATAAGACTGGCAAGGGAAGAAATGAAAGGCAGATAAAAATCAAACCACAGCCAGGGGACCTTTGCTCTGGGCAGTGGGAATCTCCTTAGCTCTTTGGAACATGAAATAAAATCATCCTCCTGGTGTTTAAATCAGAACCAGATTTTAGGATGGAAATAGTCATTTAGAAAAAGTCACTGCACGTTCCCCCATCCCGATTGTTCTCCTGGGGATGTGAACATTCACACGTGTGAATGCGTGTGTGTGTGTGTGTGTGTGTGTGCGTGCGTGTGTGTGTGTTATATACGGGTTGGTACACAGTCCATAAAGGAAACAGCATGACTGTGCTCTTCCTTCTTACTCTTGACAACTTCAAATACGGGCAGCGCTAAACCAATATACAGAAATAATAGGCCAAGCCTACCCCAGAGCAATCTCCACAGCCTCATTGTGCTTGTGTGCCCTGGCACCATTAAATACAGTCACATGTGCTGGGCATTTGATATTTACCACAAACCTCCAGTTCACTCTCATGAGACAACTGGCAGTTGGAGAGGTTAAGGAAATTGCTCAAGATCTCACAGTTAAAGAGCTGTGAGGAACCGGGATTCTAACGCGGTTCCGACTATTAAACTCTTCGCGCTGAGCCAGGAACTTCAGACTCCATATCCGGGAGGGTTTAGACTGCAGATGAGTACAGCAAGGGGAACTGCCCCATCAGAATGTCTTGGCCAGAGTGCCTGCCTGTGTTGGGACCTTGCTGGACACCAAGCAATTGATGCTACATTGGTCCTGTTGCTTCCTTCCAAGAGCGGAGATGCCACTCTGTGCAGTGGGTTTGACTCACTCAGTACATGTTACAGAGCGCCCACTGCAGACCAGGTACTATGGTTTTCTCTGGGCACTAAAAAGATGGAAGAGACCCCGCCTCTTGTCCCAAGAAGCTTATAGTCTGCTAGGAAATAGAGCTTCTTAATACTGTTGCAATAGTCAGTAGAGGCTAGATTATGCTGTGGTAACAAATTAACCCCGAAAGCTCAGGGGCTTACCGCAACGAAAGCTTATTTTTCACTTACACTACACCTCCATTGTGGATTGACTAGGATCTCTATATCAATCAGGATTTGACCAGAGAAGCAGGACCAATACTGCAGTAAGACATTTATTGTAAAGCATTGGCTTACACAGTCGTGGTGGCTAGCTAAATAAGCCAGAAGCCTGTATAGCAGGCAGGCAGGCAGGCAGGGAAGATCACAAGCAGGCTGAAACTCTACTGGCCTGAGCCCTTTGGAGTCGCTGAGCTCAGGGAAGGCCAAAGCCCTCTTTAAAAGGGCTCGCCTGATTAGGTCAGGCCCACCCTGGGAAATCACCCTTTTGACTTAGTTGATTAGGGACTCCCAGCAATCCTGCAAAATTCCTTCCAGGAAGCAGAGTTTGAGTCAATAACCAGGCTTCTAGTCCAGTCTGACCAAGGTGACACTTCAGAAAGCATCACAGTATTGAGGGCGTAGGGTATAGTTCAAGTGGTAGAGTGTGTGCTTAGCATGCATGAAGTCTGGGGTTCAATCCCCAGTACCTCCATTAACAAAATAATTAAATAAATAGACCTAATTAGCTCCCCAAAAACAAAAAACTTTAAAAAAAAAAAAAAGCAAGCAAGCAAGCATCACAGTATCCCACAGAATCAGTCAGGCCCACAGACAGCCTCAGTGGTCACAGCAGAGGGAAAGCTGGAGGGTCCTGCATGAACAATTACACAGCTCAGGCCAAAAATGACACCCATCACCTCTGCTTGTAACTCTCAGGCCAGAACTGGTCACATGGCCCCTCCTAATTGCCAGGGTGCCCTTGTGCCCAGAAAGAGAGGAGAGCTGGAGGGGGTGCCCCATGGGTACTCTGAGCAGCTTCCATCCTGCCCTCCCCAGGCTTAGGGCAAAACTGAGTTTGTAGTGAGATAAAGACTTGCAGTGACCATCAAGGGCTACTTGGTGAATAAGGCAGAAGCCAGCACAGGAGTCTCCTCTCCCTCACTCCAGCTCACCTCCACCTGGCTTCCTCGGGTCCCAAACAGAAGCCCTTCCAAATCCACAGAGCCCTGTTTACCTGGAGAATATTTACATCTGAAATTGTAGGAAACAGGTGCAGAGATGGAAGGCTGTAGTCAGACAAGGCTGGCCTCACTACAGTTAGGACAGATCTCCAAGGGCTATGAGACCCCGAAGTTCAAAGAGGTTCGTGACCTTCTGCATATCTCGTAGTCCCAAGATCTCCACCAGGTGGCTGGCGCAGAACCACCTATTTGAGTGTTGAGGCGGCACATTTAGAAGCCCTCCTCGAGGGGAGGTTATAGCTCAAGTGGTCGAGCGCGGGCTTGGCATACAGGAGGCTGGACTCCAGCAAAGCTTCCGCCTGTGAAACTTAGAAAAAGCTAAGGACTGATTCAAAGGGCTCATGATCACTGGTCACCAACAAACAAGTGCCATCAACAGCACGTCCTCAGGGCAACGGGGCCGGACACAGCCTTTTCCCTTCTCTAACATTTATTAAAGTGCTTGCTGTATGCCAAGTGGACACAGTGCTAAGCACTTTCCATACAAGGTTTTATTTAATCCTAGCCGCAAATCTCTGCAGGAAGTCTGCTCTTGAACACATTTTGCCCAAAGCCAGTAAGCAGCAGAGGCAAGATCCCTACCAAGTCTATCTGATTCCAAAACCCTCTACACCTGCCCCCAGCGCCATCTGGCCAAGGGAGCACGAGGGGGTCCACAGCCACCCATGACACCTGGCCTGGGCTGCGTCAGCCTGGAAGGGGGCATTTGTCTACATCCTCCAAAGGCCCCGGCTGGGAGGGGGCAGGAGAGGCAGAGCCCTGCTGACCTCTGATCCTCTCCTCTAAAGACCACTGGTCAGAAAGGCCCTTAAATCCCCGATCCTAGGCTCACCTGTCACAACTGAGCTTTGAGTGCACATACCCTTGTGGAAATATTTCTCGAGAACCCACTAAGTGTGCTAAATGCTGTCAGAGGACAGAAGATGCATAAGACATGACACCCCGTATCAAACTGCTTGCAACCTAGTAGGCAAACCAGGACAAACACCTACTAATCACATGAAATAAAATGTGATGTTAACAAATGAAGGGGACCCAAGAAGAGTGCCAGGCGTTTGGAGCACGCTGAGAGCTGGAAGGGCTCTTGTTCACTCAGCCCCCTGAAGAGGAAGGAGGGGTCTTCCAGGCCGGTGGGGGGCAGCTGAGCAAGGCCAAAGCCAGGCTGTGCGAGAGGTATCGGGGGATCTCTCCAGCCCATGCCAACCAGCTGCCATCTGCAGGGAACACCAAGGCATCTACAGATGTAACTTAAGGGCATCCATGCTTGGGGCCACCAGCAGAGGTGGGGCCACCCAGCAGGCTAGTCAAAGCAGTGACAGCCTCAGTACAGACACAGCACGGTGAAGGGACCACAGCAGAAGGAAAGGGAGGCTCTTTGCAAACTTCAGCTCTGGCTCCCCCAGCTTGTGGGTCCAGCTCACCTTGTCCCAGCCGCCCACCCTGGGCTCTCCTGCTCCAGGACCCACCTTCCTGGCTTCAGTATCAGCCTCAAGGTCCAGAGCAGAGAGAGGCACTCAGGAGTCTCTAAACAGTGACCCTGATGGGTGGGGCCCCCATGTCCATCCTTTACTTGAGACTCATCTGTCTTCCCCCGGCCCTGCTCCCTTCTCTGGGAACATGGGAGGAGAAATTGTACTTGGATGCACCCTTCTTGGCACCCCTGGTCCCTAACCATCACCCTCCTCTCTACCCCTCCCCCCACGCCATTCCGCCCCCCAACACACACACACTATTCCCTTCCCCCTCCCCTCCCTGCCCTCCCCCACCCCTTCCCCTCCATTTGTTTCAATGAACAGCCCCTTTTATCTATTCTGTAGGTACAAATGAAGCTGTCAAATTTGATCAGGCGCTTGATATGACAGGCTGTGGGAGTCAGGACCCCTTGAACAGAGTATGTCTTGTCTGTCACAGCTGGCCTGACACTTCCCATAATGCCCAGACTGATGAGATTCTGAGTAGGGCCCAGCACATTTTCAACTCTATTTTGGGTGAAAACCCTTCTTGAAAGATCTTGAAAGGAGCTGGCAGTTCAGCCGCCCGGATGATTAATGAGGGTTGGCTCCACTGGATGGATTTCTCCTGGTGCCAGCAGGCTAGAGCGTGTCGCTGGTGACGTCTCCCAGTGCCACCCCTTCGCAGCAACACCCCCCCAAGAGCCTATCCCCAAACGTGGGACATCCCCCGCGCCACCCACCTCTAGCCCCGCACAGCCCCGTTCGCCCCCTCTGTCTCTCTCCGATGAGAGAGCAGCCCGGCATATGGAAAAAGTTAGACGGCGCAGCTGGATGAGGCCCAGCCGGGTGAGCGGGGCCTGCTGGGGGGCTCTGAGGGCCTGAGGGGCACTGAGGGCGGGCTGAGAGGGGATGACAGGCAGTGACCCAAGCTCTCCTGGAACGCCATGTCGCACGCCCCAGTGGTCAGGGTCGTGGGCCTATCCACTTTTTCTCCATGGATCTCAGGAAATCTGGGGACAGAAACTAGCGGGCATCTTACATCCCAAAGAGTTAAGACACCAGATTCCTTGTTTAGCTCTCATCTCAGTGTTTCTCAAAGGGAGCTCCACTGACTTTTGGAGCAAGACAGTTCTTTATTGGGCAGGACCCTCTTGTGCAGGGTGGAAAGTTTAGCATCCTTGGTCTCAAGACACTACTTGTTGGTAGCGCTGTCATGGTTGTCATGGAGACAACCCCAAAATATTCCCTACAACCCCATCACTCCTGCTCCCCCAGGGGGGTGTGGTACCAGCCCTGGTTGAGGACTACCACTGGGGTAAAGAGTGTCTCTCCATCCCTTGTGCCTTGAGGGCTGTGCCCACTCCTCTGCCTCCTCCAGTTTTTGGACTCCATCAGAGAAGAAAGTGGGTCCCCATAACCAAGGCCGTCACCCAGGATCTCTTGTAGGGGAAGCTAAGCACATTCCATGGGGCCAGGCCATGGGGAGGGTTCCTGAGAACACCAAGCCATGCCTGCTTGCCTCACTCCCCATTTTCTTCTCTCCCTTTCCTTCTGAAAAAGAGAGAGAAATTTCATAGTTTACACACCTCCAGGCCACTGGGTAAATGTCCGGCCAGCTCTGAGATCATCCAGACACCAGATGGACCCAGTGCATTCACTGTGCATCATTTCCTGAGCATCTATGACATGCCCAGGCACTGGGCTAGACTCCGGGCACACGCTAGTGAGCTAAAAGACACACAGCTCCTGCCTGCATGGAGCTTACAGGCTAATTTGGGGGGAGGGTGCTAAACAAATCAATATATAATTATAAACTGTGGTAGCAGCAATGATGGAAAAGCAAAGCATTCCTTAGTGTGGGCAGAGAGGGTGTGACAAGGAACCCTTGTTTAGAATGAAGGTCGGAGAGAGCCTCTTGGAGGACACGACCCTGCAGCCGAGCCCTGAAGGCTGAGTGGGGTTAGACAGCTGAGAGGGAAAGGGTCTCCAGCTGGGGAATCAGCCAGGTTCTCCTGCCGTGAAGGCACTGTCCCACGTAGTTGTGCCTCCGTGGAAGGACAAAAACTGAGCCTGAGCCCTGGAAGCACCAAGAGGTGGGAGATGCCAAGGGGCCCCTCATCACCCTCCACTGGACCATGAATTCCTTAAAGGCAAAAAAGTTCTCTTAGTCATCTCTAGGTCCCCTGGGACAGGGACAGGTAGGCGGTGGACAACCAATCAAAGTTTGCTGACTCCTGTTTAAGTGGAAAACAGAGAATGGGCTTAAACATTTGTCTTTGACCTGAAGTCATTAGTTGGGTGAAAGAGAAGACACGGGGGTTAAACTCAAAGGAGGGACAAAAGACAGAGCAACCAGGAAAGAGAAAAAGAAGGCCTTCCCTCCTCTGATGCCCGGAACCAGCTGCTCCAGTGGCCTTTTCTTCTCTTCAGTGCAGAACAGGAGGGGTGGTCCTGGGAGCCAGACAGGGGTCCCTCTGAGGACTCTGGTTAGAGCAGAAAACCCGGGAGGCAGGCAGAGGAGACCCACCTGGGGATGAAGCAGTCACCGACCTTCCTCTGCCAACTCGCCTTGGCGGCTGAAACCCTCCCACCCACTCAGCCCTTGGAGTTAAGGAACAACGTCCTGAAAAAACATCACAAAACGTGCTTGTGAAAGGGGTAGCAGGAAGAAGCAACCTTCTTAGTCTATCAGTGCTCACCTGTTCGGAAACAGCCCCTACCTGCGTAGGCAGAGAGCAGGGTCTGCAAGAATCAGATGTAAGACCACTGAGGAGCGAAGGAGCTGGAACACGAACATTTTCCCAGATGCTCACCCCGCTAGGAGGAGCTGGCAGCTGGGAACACACACACCAAGAATGCAGTGGAAGAGGACTTCCCTTCAGAGAGCAAGCCCTCAGATTCTCTATCTGACCCTCCTCTCCCTCACTCAAAGCCACGGCCGTGAGGGAGGGAGCCAGTGTGCATCACTGCGCCCCCAGGGGGTCCATGCCTGGCACACAACAGGCACTCCATAGATCTTTCTGGAAGAAATGAATGCATAAGGCCGTAGAGAGATTTTGAGAATGGACCCCAATGAGAAACAGTCCCCCCCTCTGCAAGGGGACCCAGATGACCAGTGAAAATTCAGACCCCAGTTGCTGGAAGCCATCCCTGAAATCAATCAAGGTCCCCACAACCTAGCAGATAGGGGTCCCCACCTGAGGAACTGACCCCACCAGCTTTGGGAACAGAACCGAGCTCCCTGTCGCCTTTCAGAATTTCTTCAGGGAGAAAAAGAATTTTCCTTGCCATTGGGCCAGAACAGAAAAACAGGCCTAAGAGGGAAAGGGTCGGCCAAGAACAATATGCTCTTCTCTGCCCCATTTTTTTAGGACCTCGGCTTCTCTTCTCATCGAGGAGGAAGAGACAGAGGAAGGGGGGGGAATCAGCCTAACGACCCCCCATCCTCCCCCCCATGCCCCCTTGCCGGGACAGAGGCCCTCGTAGGCAGAGTCGAAGAAAAGTTTTCCAAGACTGATTACCAAGAGGGTAACCGGGTACACGGAGCACATGTGAACAGGCTCCTCGTTTCCAATTCAGGACTGTCAGGTGGTGATTAATGACTAACAGCCACAGAGCGGCCTTGATTGCCAAGTGCCGTATTGTTAATGCCGACATTTAATGATGCCGGACACGACTCCAGCACAATTCCACGCCATCATCCACAAATAGCGCTCGACGGACTTAATTGGTTAAGTATTTGTGTGTGTGTGCATGTGTGTGTGTGTGTGTGTGTGAGAGAGAGAGAGAGAGAGAGAGGCAGAGGAAAGTGTAAAGGGCAGAAGAAAGGGGTGAGGCGTCTATGTGGGAATCGGCCCTCCTTTCACATCTGTATTTTATCTGCATAGCTGTGTTATCACACGAGTTGGGGAGAGCCCATAGGACTGTATCTGCAGACCTGCCATATGACCTCCATCCCCAGCAGAAATGTCTCTGATCCAGCAAAAGCCCACACGCCACCACCCCCTGCTCCCAGCCACTCCAACTGACCCCTCCTGTGGTCTTGGCACCACCAAGACCGCTGTCTCTGCGGGGCAGCTGGGAACTGGCATGTTGGTGAAGGGTAAACACACGAGACAGCGTTGAAAGAAGAAGTTGTCTAGAAGTGGGCCTGGATCCAGGGGTCCTGAGAAGCCACTTTTTCTCTGGATTCAGATCAGTGGTGTCCTGGCCCGCCTGACTGGTCCGTTCTCCCTTTGCCAGAAGAGAACAGTTACCCCTATTCCGGAACTCAACCCTCTCCTAGCAGAGGAACAGAGTCCATCCGATTGTTCCAGAAACAGAGTCCCAGGCAACAGGGACAGAGAGATGGACCCAGCGAGGATTCTCGGGACCAACTGAGGAAGGTGACAAAGGGCACAGGAGAGGTGATCTTGGCTCCAAAAGGGCAGATCAATTCAAGGCATCCGTATTCGTGGAATCCTGGTGATGCTGACACGGTGGCCTGGCCTTTCAGGGACAGAGGGAGAGACAGGGGTGAAACCCAGGGAGCCACCCATGTGGTTGGGAAAGTAACAAGGAGACAGAGAAGACCAGCCTGGACGAGGGTTGCTGAGGACCCAGAAGCAGCATGGATGGTGCCACCGGCATTCAGGGGAGAGGTCGATTCAGGGGAGGGGCTGGAAATGTCTAGAAAAGGCAGAGAATACACAACTGGTCTGAATGACGGCAGCCCTCAGGTACAAGGGGCTGGGAAGGCCGTTATCCAGGTGAGGGTTTGGAAAGTTGAATTCCTATTAGTTCCCCTTTAAAGTCTTGTTCCTGGAAGTGTGAGTGGAAGACCAGCAGCCTCCCATGCCTGTTAGCAATGCAGAGTCTCAGGCCCCACCCTAGACCTGTAGCTCCAAGTCTGCATTTGAAAGGTCAAGTTTGAGAATCACCGCTCTAAGTGTCCTGGTCAGGAAGCTGCACACAGAGGCAGGCTTGACCCAAGGGCCTGGTGTCAGGAAGTCCCCTGACACCTGCCCACAGTGCTGCTCACCCCAAAGGAGACCAGGGTTCCCCCGTCTTCCCTGTCCCCCCTGTCCCACTCCTGGGGCCCGGGAACCACGGCCCAAACACCTTGGAGAATCATCAATGTAGATCTAGGTGCTTTTTTCCATTCAGACCAGAGGCCGGGCAGGCTAGGATTTTAGGCCTTGCTATACAACCCGGAGGCCCTGGGTGGCTTTGTGGGGCTCACCCCCGGCTGATGCCCTCTGTGGGCTGAAGGGCTTGGGTCATACGAGCAGGTGGCTCTCTCCTGTGGGGTCCTGGGTCTGGGGTCTTTGTCCCAGCCCAGTGGTTGGAACCGATACGGCCCACACTGGGCAGTCCCCTTCATCACTGAGGCTCGTGGAATGACCGTCCGGCCTGCGCTGTTAGGCCTTCCTGACTCCCTGACCGCGCCGCTCCCACCACCCTAGCTGGGGCGGGCTCAGGCTCTGAAAATAATAATTAAAAGCTAATTTATTTTTTCTTGTGACTCCGGGCCTGGGGGTTCCCTGGCTGTGACCCCTACTTTCCAAACCCCTAAGATGAAGCACACATCGTCCCAGCCTTGGTCCCTCACCCTTGAAATGAGAAACCGTTATGGACTTTTCCCACCAGCTGCCTCGTCTTCCTCCTCCTGCCCAGTTAAGCTTTTCCCTCAGGCTTCTTTAAAGGCTCCTGCGACCTCGATCCCGAAGCCTGACCCCACTCTGAACACGCTGGAAAGAACTGGAGCCCAGACGTGGTTCCGGTTCTGGCTTCGCTGTTCCCTGGGGGCCCCAGGGTGAAGCCTTTCACAGATCTGGCCTCACTTTCCTGCTCCTTGAGCCAGGGGACTGGATAAGATGGATGGTCTCCTTTCTGCTGTAACACCGTGATTTCCTTTCCGAGGATTATCGTGAGGACCAGATAAAATGAGAGCACGATGTCACGCTGGCCGGAGCCGTTCAGGACGATGCACAAACATTTGGCCATAAGGCGTCTCCTTCCCTCTGATCACCCACCAGTGCGAGTCTTTGTAAGTGTCCTCTTGCGTTCGTGGTTTGTGGTTTCCTCGACAGATTGGGAGCAACAAGAGGGCAAAGTTGGCGGTTTCTATTTCTTTTCCATCCGCCCTCAGTGACTAATACTCACAGAAGCCACTCAGCAAGGTTGCTTCCCAGATGATAGACTGATTACCCTCCCAGCGGTGTGTTCATGTAAATGGACTGGTAAGAAATGGAACAGAAAAGTGGTCCCCTTTGCTTCTCTGCTTGGGAAGGTGAGGACCCTCTTTTAAATATGCCTCGCCTTAAAACTAGTTGGACATGAAAATTCAAATAGAATTTTTTTTTTATTCTGAATGGAGTTCCATTAAGGCCTCTGGAACTCCCTTTTTTTATTATTTAATTTATTTATTATGGGGGAAGTAATTAGTTTTACTTATTTGTGTTTTTTGATGGAGGTACTGGGGATTGAACCCAGGAGCTTGTGCATGTATGCTCTACCTCTGAGCTATACCCTCCTCCCTTCAAATGGATTTTAATACCACCTTGCAAATTAGCACATACTGGCATGCCTAAAACTTAACTCCATTCCCAAGGACTTCCTGAGTGTCCTGTGTGCTGGGTACTGAGCCCCTGCTCAGGAGAAGGGGAAATGTGAAAGAAGTACTAAAAAGTAACAGATTTTTTTTAAACAAATGTTGCAGGACTTAGATATCAAAATAAATACTGTCCCATTCAAAATGGTTACTTTGGAGATCTCTTTTTGAGGGGAGGCAGGGAGTAATTAGGGTTCTTTTTTTTTAATGGAGGTACTGGGGATTGAACCTAGGACCTCGTGCATGCTAAGCACATGCTCTACCACTGAGCTATACCCTCCCCCTTCAAAATGGTTACTTTGGAAAGATGTTCCTCTTATTCTGCTATCTGACCTTGCTCGAAACTCTTTGGAACTCTTTAGAAACCATCTTCAAAGTCCTTCACATTCTTCATTGACAATGACGAAGCTGTCTGTGTTGATGAGGGGAGAGAAAGGTCTCTGGAAGCCAAGTTGGATGGTCAGGCTAATTCAGGCAGGTCAAGAATCTAAATCATGTGCATCTTATAATGACTCGTAATACACAACAGGAATGACAAGCTGCCTTCCCACGTGAACACGTCAAGGGTCCTCTGTCACTGATTTGCAGGAGCTGGGCTGTGTCTGTAAAAACTCATCTCATGATGGACTTCTTTGCTTCTACTCTTGCCCACCCGCCCACCCCCAACCCCCATTGTCTGTCCTCAACCCAGCAGCTAAAAACATCAGTCAGATCATGTCACTCATCTGCTTGAAACCCTGCAAGAGCTCCCATCTCACCCAGAGTAGAAGCCAAGTTAATAGGGTGGCTTCTGAGACTGTACCTGACCCAGCTCCCTGTTCCCTGTCTGACCTCCTCTCCCACCCCTATCTTCTCCAGCCACTGGGCTCCAACCACACGGCCTCTTTGTCGATCCTCCAAATTAGCAACTTGGTTCTAGAAATCTTTCCTCTGTCCAGAGATCTTTTCTCCCAGATATCCACTTGGGCAAAATCCCTCATTTCCTTCAAATCTTTGGTCAGTTCTCACCTTCTCCATGAGACCTAGTCTGACCTTGTATTTAATACCTCTATTCATAATGCCTTGTATTTAATAGTGTCCATTTAATAACTCTACATGCACACACACACACATGCACGCACACCTAACACACTCACTCCTGATCCCCCTTACCTGGTTCTTTTTCTTTTTTCCATGGCACTTACCACCTTTCATTAGACTATGTAATTTATCTAGATATTATTTATAGTGTTTATTGTTGTCTGTATCTCCTGGTTGGAATCTAGGCTCAGAAGGACCAAGGTCTTTGTCTGTTTAGCTGAAGCCCAAAAGCCTAGACTCAGCTCATAGCTGGCTCTCAATAAATACATGTTGAATTGAATTGAATTGAGTTAAGTTGAGCTGAACTGAATTGAATTGAATGACAGGTCCCAGCTTATATATAGTCCCTGCTTCCAGTTGCTTACAAATCTGATGCTTAGGACTAGAGACACACACATGAAAGTGACAAAACAGTACAAAACAATACATGACAAAGTGGAATCCACAGTGATGCTGTAGGAACCGTGGCAGAGATGAGTGCAAGGGTGAAGGAGGGGGAAGAGCTGACCTTTCTGTCTAGTGGAGCAAATCTCCTTCTTGTCCCCAGCACATTCCCGGATCATTCCAGGCACTACTCATTTGCTCAGGTCACCCCTCTTTCCTTGATCGCTCTGGCCCTCCCAGACTTCTCTCTCCTCCCAGCTCCTACAGTACTTACTTTACGTAGCTATGTATTAGATACTTACTTTATGTATGTATGTATGTAGTCTTTAAATAGAGACTCTATGTTCTGTGATGTGTATTATTCCCCCAGCTCAGGACCACATCTTTTGCTGCTTCTTGCTTTCGAAGGGTGCCCTTAATGTGCAGCAGAGGCAGCTGACAATGAGTGGCACAGTTGGCTGGTAAACATGTAGAGAGAAAAGAGGAGGGCATTCCAGGCACAGGAAACTCAGGAGCAAAGATACCACGGTGAGAACTGACAGGATGAGCCTAAAGATACTACACTCATAGTTCTCAGCCCAGCTGAGATTTGAATCATCAGAAGGTATCTCCATGTGGGGACTCCACCGCAGATCAATTTTATCAATAAGACTCAGGGAATGTGGCTTAGTCATCACTATTTTTCAAATGCTCCCCCAAGTGATTCTAACGTGTAGGTAGTTAAGAACAACCACAGTAATAGAAAAAACAGGAGTTTAAAAAAAAAGTGTAAAGAAAGTTATAAAACAGGCCTAAAAAAACTGTATTTGCGCCTGTCCTTTTCCATTTTGCTCCCATTAGTTTGTCTTGGGAAGACATCTTGGTCACAGTAGTGTGGACAGATCAGCTGGGGGCAGGCGCTGCTTCCCCTGCCAGGGAGGGAACAGGCAGCACCAGCCAGGCCAGACCCGGGCCAATCTCTATCCAGGGGATTCAGAAAAGTTTGTGGAAACCAGGGGATCAGTTTAGAACACTTGAAATGTTATGTTACAATTTCTCTCTGTCCGTCCTAGGCTGGCAGCATTCGGCCCACTCTCGCTCATGCCTGCCCATCGGTAGAGCCAAGACGGATGCAAATTATGGTCAGGCTACCATTTCAGAAATTTCTGGCTAACTCTTCGCTCCCCCTCCTCCCTCCACATCCTCTGAAATAGAGCAGAAGTGGCACTTCCTCGCTCTAAAAGGTCACTTGGCTCAAGCGCACTGAAGGACACGCCAGGAACTCGAAGAGCTAGTGAGTCGACGCCTGGCCTGGCCCATCCCCTCACCTTTCCAGGGCTGGTGCCTCCTCTCCTCCACGTGCAAAACTCAACCGACCTGGCGACCAGGCTACCAGGCTGCACTTCCGGCGAGCTGCCTTCAGGGGGCGCCTGTGCAGACGGGTCGGTCCTCCCATCCCACCCGCCGCCTGCACCTCCCACAAACTATCACTGTCACCAAAAGTCGCTAGTCGCCAAATGCCATGGTTAGGGATGAGGCTGACAATACAAGTGCCTCTGGGAAAGGACACGGGCTTCCATTCAGAGGAGGGCGTAAAGGATTGAGATGAAAGCTCTTCCTGAGCGCGAGATCTGCTTATTTGGGAACGGAGGGTAGCTGGTGGGAAGAGTAGGAAAGAAACAAAAAGGGTAACATGTTGGCATTTGGTGGCCGAAGGAGGGAGAGAGGGGAGTGCCCGGGAGTGGGGGAGTGGGTAGGGTGAAAGACGAGGCTGGGGCGCTGACGACAAGCTTCCCCAGCTCGGCGGGCTCGCCAAGTCCCAGCCTGCATCCTAGGGGCCCCACCTCGAGGGCGGCCTCCCCGCACATCCTCGCCGCTGGTCCCTGCGCAGGAATCGCGGGCTGCCAGGCTCTGGCCAACCTGTGGCCCCTCCACGCTGCAGATGACCCCTTGAAAAGTCGAGGGGGAAGAGACCAGCCCCCAGCAGCGAACCCCATATATACGGAGGTAACTCGAAACCCCAGAGCTGGGCCAGGGGAGGAGGGGGCAGGGGAGAGGGGGGTGAGGTTTTTCCACTTCCATTCGCAGCTGTCAGGCGGGTGATTAATGACCAACAGGTTTGGAATCGCCTTTATTGCCAGATCAGTATTGTTGCCCGTGACAGCTAATGAGGTTGGACAGGCTTCTCCACACTGAGCTTTATGGGGCCGGCTCCCTCCCCTGCAGAGCTCACAAGCCCTGCCAGCTTTTGTGCACTGGAATGTTCCAGCCCCACCACCACCTCCCTTTCCTTCTTCCAAACCACCTCCCCCCAGTGCCCTGAACCACCATCTCACCAGAACCTGCCCATCCACAAAGGAAGCTGGTACCAGGGGTTCCCATCCCCAGTCTGCTCAGAGAGACCCATCTCTTCCACCTGGGTGCCCCCTCCCTACCCTGCAGGAGCCTGAGCAATGGGATTCGTGGGGGAAAAAAAAAAGGAGAAGGAACAAAAGCAAATATTAAGGCCCTTGGGTTTATGACCAGGGGAAGGTGCTTCTGCACGCCTCCTCTAGACAGTCCGACCAGCTCCCTCCACCAGCCCTTCCCCCATCAGCTGTAAAATTCAAGAAGTGCTTTACGCACTTACCACTTCAATCCAGCAAATGTGTTGAGGGGATGAGGATGCAGGAGTGAGGGAATTTAGGAAAGGAGGTCTAATAACAGTCAATAATGATTTTTAACCAAAAGCCTAGATACACAAAGCCAGGTTTCAGGGCAGAAACCAACTTGGTTCGAGGGCTCCAGGTCAGGAAATGCCTGCTTTGTTTTCTGCTCTCTTACAAATAATCTTTACCTTTGTGCTGGTTCACATCTTGATACAGTTAAGCACGTGTTTGCCTGGGGTTTAATATTTGAAGGAGTTGGAGCAATGTAATAAGCAAACAGCTTAAAAGGCCCAGAAAGACCCCCCTCAGCTTAAAAAATCTATTACTTTTCAATGTGATATAAATGTATTTTGCCTCTGCTCAGAGCAATTTCCTAGTTTACTCTTATTAAACCAGGAGACGGCTTAGCAGAGTTCTTGATTTATGAAACACATACTAGATTCATTAAAACCTTAAAAGATTTAATACATTTTATCAGGACATTAAATCCGTGCAGGCTTTTTAAATCAAATACCTGCCACCTCTCATCCCCTACACCCCACACACTTACTCAAGAACACTAAAATGTGAACTGACAAACATTATGAGTGTTTCAGGCCTGATTTCTAAGTGGCATTAAAGTCCTCCCCTCCAGGATTTACAGCCCGGCCTCTCCCCACGTCTGATCTTCTGAAGAACAAGTGATTTTCCTCTTTGGAATTCATTTCAGTAGGATGAGCTGAGAGCTACATTCCGAACAGAGACACGTGTTTCCCCCTCTCCCATCCCATAGCCAGAGGGTTTTATCATCACAGGTTCTCCAGGACCCACCAGCAGTACCTGCTCCCCCCACCATCTTCCAACCTCCCCGGAACTCCTCCTGGGCTCTGCGTCCATGCGTCCACATTCACGGCATCGCCCCCATTCTCTGCTCCCCTGACTCTCTTAGCCCATCCGGCAGCTTGTGGATACCACGTCTATAATCCATTGGGATGCCTGCGAAACTCACTTTCTCATTCTCAATCCCCTCCGCCCCCATTTTTAAGTCTTGCTGTACAAGAGTGGTTCTCAGCTGGGGGCAATTCTGTCGCCCCACACACCCGCCCAGGGGACACTCGTCAATATCTGGAAACATTTGATTATTACAACTGGTGGGGGAAGGGAAGGGATTGCTACTGATACTGAAGGCTAAAGACCAGAGATGCTGCCAAGCATCCCGCGATGCACAGGACAGCCCTCCTCCAACAACAACAACAAAACAAAAACAAACACGAAGAATTATCCAGCCTGTGATGTTAAGAGTGGCAAGGTTAAGAAACCCTGCTGTAGAACCCTACCAGGTACAAGTGGTCTCCCCACCCATTCTATGCTTTCATCACTTAGGACTATGGTTTATAGCAAGTAGATGTTCAATAAATGTTTACTGAATTGAACTAAATTTCTGTCCTGGTACACTGAAATTTTCCGAATTCACAAATAGAGGGGGGAACGTTCATTGCATTCACACACAGAGGACCTGCCCGTGACCTTGAAGAAGTAACCTAACCACCTAACTTGCATGTCCTCATCTGTAAAATGGGTCATGGATTATTATGAGGATCAAATGAACTAATGTAACTCAAAGCACTTTTAATCTTTAACCAGGAAGGTATGACCAAAAGGAGTCTATCTGAGACGTACAGGGATGTATGGATCAATATTTGCAGACCAAATGCCATACCACCTTTTTTTTTTAATTCCTAATATTATTATGGATTCAGCGATGTCAAATGAAGGGGCATCCCAGGCAAAACAAGCCAAGCCACACCTCACACACCCGAGCTCCTTGCATAATTTCTCAGGGTAGCTGGCTGTTTCCTCATCATTTCCCAAATTCACTGTGGACCTTGATCAAGCCCCTCTTCTCTGGAGACTTCCTTCCCTTTGCCCTCTGTTTCTCCATGAGTGAAATAAACAGACTGGATTAAAATCACAGGCTACACTGTCTCTGTCCATCAACAGCTGGGTGGGTAAACACGTATAACTGTGCAATGGAATATTACACACCAACGAAGAGGAATGGACTATTGATCTATTTAACAACATAGATGACTCCCCAAATAATTATTCTGGGTTAAAAAAAAAAGCCAGACAACCCCCTCCACAAAAAAGAGTGCATAGTGTAGGATCCTATTTATATAAATTCTTCAAATGCAAACTAAGCTAGAACGACAAGAGACCAGCTGTTGCTGCTTGAGAATTAGGGGGTGGGGGTCATGGAGAGGGGTGGGAGGGAGAGATTACAAAGGGGCACGAGGAAATTTGGGGGCGTGATGCACATGTTCATTATCTTGATTGTAGCCACGGTTTTACAGGAATATACGTACGTCAAAACTTATCAAATTGAACACTTCATCTGCACTTAATTGTATGTCAATTATGCCTCAATAAAGCTGTAAAAACATATAATTATGAAATGATCTCTAGGTGACTTCCAACTGATTTCCAACTCAATTTTTTTTCCCATGATTCCTCTTTGATCCCTTTACAGAACTCCCTTGAAGGAACATCATTAGCCTCAAGCAAATACCCTTTTGTTATTAGAAGGCACCGATCCTGGGTTTGCCAGCTGAAAAACTTCTGAGTAAATCTCTTCATAACTAAGGATATAGGGAATGGGGTATAGCTCAGTGGTAGAGCACGTGCTTAGCATGCATGAAGTCTTGAGTTCAATCCCCAGTACCTCCATTAAAAAATAATAATAATAAATAAAATTAAGGAATGGCTAAGATTTTTTAAAATAAAAGCAAAAAAATCCTTTTAATATTTAAGGCTATTTTAAAAAATAAAAGAGCAAAAAAAAATTTTAATATTTAAGGATATAGTTCCTCATTCCTCTTCCCCCAAGCTCACCAGAATCTTACTGGAATCAAATGTCCTGAAAGATGACCTCTATGCTCTGTTTAGGGCTTTAAGTAAAGAAGAAAAATCAAAGTCAAACAAAATTTTTTTCTAGCAACTTCCACTGTTGTGATATAAATGTTTTGAAGCCAAAGATTTTAAGAGTTGCCTGGTTCCTTTGGGGCTAACCTGGTTACTGATGAAAAGGACTCTGTGAAAGACGGGGTCTCTTCCATGGTTAGAGTGGCAATCCCCACAGGCATGTTAGCTTGCTGGTGGACAAAAGAGCAATGCAGAGATCGGGAAATGTGGGTGGCTGTGGCTGGAGTATTTTTTTAAAATCCCACTTCAGCCTCCAACTGCAAAATGAGCAAGCCCAATTTAGAGTGTTGCAATTTCTGACCACTGATCTACATTCCTGAAAGGTTACATGTAAAATAAATGAGGTGTGTGTGTGTGTGTGCGTGCGTGCGTGCGTGTGTGTGTGTGTCTTGAGTTGAATCATTATCTTCTGATTCATTTACTATAGTGAAGAAATAGACTTGAGATCATTTGAATTCTGCCTGGGCAACTTACAAGCTTTATGATCTTGGGCCATCCCTTAACGTCTCTAAGCTTTAACTTCCTCCTGTAAAATGAGCTGAACTCAAGGGCTGAGCTGAAGATTATATAGAATGAGAAAGGCACAGGGTCTGTTACATGGAAAGCATTCAAGAACACTTTATGAAATCCGTACTGTGAATATCTATGGAGGTATAACTTCGGAGTCTTATCGCTTCTTTTGATAAGCCTTTATTTGGTTATTACTCAATTCTACATGACTTAAAGCCTAGCCTTCTCTCTTCTTCTGGGATAGTAATAATCTGAATCCACAAACAGGCAAGAACACGCTAAGGAAATTTGCTATTTAAAACAGCAATAGCTAATATTTATTGAACATTCAAAGTTTGCCAAATATTGTCATATGTGCTTTTCTTGGTTTGTCATTGAATCTTTACAACAGTCCTATGAGGTTCATACCATTACCTGCATTTTACAGATGAAGAAACCGAGCTAAGAATAAAGTCATTTTCCCAAGGTCACACAGCTAATAAAAGGCCGAGGGAGAGGAGGTGGCCCAGGATTTAAATCTAATCAGTCTAACTAGAATATCTACACTTAACCACTACTCCATAAGTTTTTTTTAATGGATTCTTAAACAATTCTGTTAAACAAATCATCATAGACTTACTTCTTTGGTAATTTTGGATATTGAGTCATAAAAATCAAGGGTCTCTTAAGGAAGTGATTTTCAGAAATGTTAGATCGTCGTCTACCACCCCCTGCCTCTAGACAGGGCCATAGTTAAACTCAGGCCTGGTTAAAAAAAAATTTTTTTTTAAAAGCCTCCTGAGAACAAAATCCCACAGCTTGCCTCATAGTTCATTCCAAAGTAGTCAGGAAATTCTTAAATTACAACTAATTTAAGTCCTTTATCTGCACCCGAAGCCCCATTCCTTCGGCTGATAAACCCCAATACTTCCATTTCTCTTATTCATTCACTCAACTATTAAATAAACACTTCTTTAGTGAACTATTAAAGAAATATTCATTAAGTATGCTGGGCCAAGTTCTACCACTGAACATGGAAAGAAAAGCTCTTAAGTTCTTATATAATCAATCAGGAAATTGGCCAAGTGTGTGCACACACGCGTGTGTTGGGGCGGGAAGGTGGGGAGGAATTTGCAGTAACAGGGTGGGGAGAGGAGAGACCCTTATCTACGCAGGTGGGAACAGAGCCCCCAGGCAGCACCATGCAGCCCACTTGTGGCCTTAACATATCATGAAATATCCCAGAAGAAAGTCATGCAGAGCAAACCCCCAGGAGGCGGCGGAGGGGGTTGGAAATGGGCCAGTCCCAAACAGCCATGCCTGGAAAATCTACACTTTCCTTTTCCTGCGTCCTAAATCTATCTGCCACCACCAGCTTGCCGTCTGCCCAGTGTAAAAGCGTTCCATGGAGTGAAGGATGTAATTAAGTGGACTCTTTCTCTTCTGTGAACAAAACTTCAGTGTGATGCCGCCGCCCCGTGAAGGCTGCAGTCTGGGAGACACAAAGCCTGGATGCTGGGCCTGGTTCCTCTGTGCCTTCCGCCTGTTACTGAGCACCTGAGCGCCCGGGATGTTGAGGGAAGGCGCAGTCCCCGGCCTCAGGGAACTTACAGTCTAGGCGAGGGATGCTGATATGCACCTTGCCCTGTGCGCGGCGGCAGGAGTTAAACTCCCTACGTTAAAACAGTTCAAAGCAGGCTTTCATGCACTGCTACCCTCCACCTCACTGAACCTAAATTTTGTTCACTCAAATTGAGATAATTCCTTCTTAATCTACTTTATGGTGCTGTGGGGACCTCAAAGGCCAAAGCTCCTAGAAAAGCATAAAGGGCAATTCAAAGTAGGGACTCTTGATTAGCGACGTAATGGTGCTAATCTGCTCATTTAAAGGATGTGTTTCATTCAGCGGAGCTACAGGAAAGCGGAGCAGAAGGCTGGAACGGTGGCAACTCGGCGGTACCTGCTCCAAAAAACAAACAAACAAAAAAAAAAAAAAACAGGCTTCGCCTAATGCAGAGGGAAATCCGGAGCAAACTCCAGAGTCAAAACCTCGGAGAGGGACACCTCGGTCCCAGCAGCCGCAGCCACTCGGGTCGTCCCCCGGGTCACTCTCCAGGCGCCCGCACCACCCCCACCCCCACCCCGGAAATCCCAGAACATGGTCCCGATCGCCCAGAACTAGTCTCGGGCGCCCCCTGGCGGCCAACCGCGGACACCGAGCGTTCGGAGCGCGGGGGCGGGGCCGGAGACCTAGGGAGGAGAGAGGGGTGTGATCTTCTCGCGTGAACTAATGGCGTCATCGAAGCGACGGGCCCGGAAGGAAGCAGCGTGCTGAGGGGTGTGGCGGTTTCTGCGGTTGCACTGGAGTTCGGACGAGTACGGAGCGCCTGGAGGGACAGCCTGGTACGCGGCCCCCGCCCCTTAGTGCGCGCGCTGGGCCTCGTTGTGGCTCCGGGCCGCAGCTGATCAGCGGTTCTCCCGGGGCCCCGCCACGGCATCCTCTCTCCCTCAGGAGAAGGGGAAGCCACCCCTTTCTGTCCCGTCTCTTCCTCGCGAGCTCCCGGCCGGGACCGAGCAGAGGCTCTTGGAGCCTCCAGCCCGACCCGAGGCTCCTGGGACTCTCAACCCTCTCTCAGAAGAGGGCAGGGAAGGAGCGCGAGGTGGGGAGGCGGTGACTTCGGGGAGGGAAGGGCTTTTGCAGAAAGGACGCAGCTGCTGATGGGTAGCTGGAGGCCGCACGGTAAAATAAGCGCCTCGCAGACGTCTGCGCCCGGGTTGCGTTAGACCCGGGAGGCAGAATCCGCGCCCTGCGCCGGGGGGCCCAGGCACGCCCGACTGGGAACCTCACTGTCAGTTACGGTAGTTTTTCCAAATCATTCAGTGTTCAGGGAATGAGTCTCTGGGTGCCAACTCTTTCGCGTCCTGGTGCCTGAATGCAGTCGGACCCAGGAGCCTAGAGCCTTCCAAGCTTGGGGAACCACCTTTCTCCTACCCATGGACTCGGGGAACCTGGCAGATGCAAAGAGCCAGTCAAGCATAAGGGAGGGAGTGTGGCTTCAGTGTTGCTCAGATCCCTGAGTCGTTTAGGAACGAAGGAATAACGGGAAAGGTGGATGAGAGGCCAGAGAATCCCGCCGTGGAACTCTGCTCGCATGCTGTCTCTGTCGCTCCAGCATCTGAAAGAAGTAAATAATGGTTTCCTTCGAAATGGCAGGCAATTAGGACTGGGAGGCTCTGACCAGAATTACATGGCCACAACTGCCTGTCGTTTGACATCCTCTGTAATTTGGGCCAACATGACTGCAGCTGCCTCTCTTCCCTTTTACTAATATGAGTGGCTCCAGTGACAGCACTTTCCTGTTCACAGGAAGAGAAGGCTGTGTTCTGAACGCTGCCCAGTTGGCACGGGTTCTCCCTTGGGCCACGGCTGTGTCTGGAGCCACCGCCTCTTGGAGGCGGTGGGGGATGTAATTCCACAGTTAAGGAACGGGAGTGTTGGCTGAGAACAAGGATGAATAGAGTTGTAGATCTAGAGGCCCCCTGCCCGCCTCAGTCAGACCGCACATGTTTTCCTCTATCTTTTTCCCCAGGGTAACCGTTCCCTGATGGCCCAGTTGGGAGCAGTTGTGGCCGTGGCTGCCAGTTTCTTTTGTGCCTCTCTCTTCTCAGCTGTGCACAAGATAGAAGAGGGGCATATTGGGGTGTATTACAGGTAAGGCAGCGACAGGGAGAAGCTGGCAACTTCCTATTAAGTGACTCTCTCTCCTAGTCAATGTTCAACAGACTCTATTGAAGAGCTGTGTTTGTATCTTGTTGAATAAGGGCGTCTTTTAGATTGAGCTTTTGCGTCAGTATGTGTCAGTGACCACAGGGAAGGGAATACACACACACACACACACACACACACACACACAAATATGTATCTAAATGTAAATATAAAACTTAGTAGTCTAAGTTCATGCCATGGATGGCAATTGATAAACGTGTACAGAGATTTAGAGACGAAACCTAAAGGCTGCCGTGCCTCTTGAAGATCACCTCTGAAATACTGTTTCCTCCTACTTCCCTCTGGGCATCTTGGTGCCAGGAGCTTGCCTTTGATGAGTACCAGTTCTTGATGGCAACTTGAGGAGATATGATTTGGACCTACTCTTTAAAATTAACATTTCAGAACAAATGAAAGAGCCTGCCGGTTGACTTGTGTCCATCAAGGCAGGCGCTAGGATAGTGGCTCTTAAAGTAACCCATTATGTCACTATTTTATTGCTCTCTTTTAAAAAAAAATGTGTCTTTGACTTAAATAACGTAAAGCAAAGAAGCATTTATAAATCTTGGGTTGCCTTCCTTTTAGTAGCCTTCATTACCTAAGTTTTTTGCTTTAAGTCTAAATGAACCCCTTCTTATATGTGCCCCGTGATGCTTTCTTCTGAATGCCGAGAGCAAGTTCTTAAAGTCTGATTGGGTTCCCCTCTCCCCTTTAATTATTTCTTCCCACCATCTGCTTAGATGTCCCCCAAAATGGCTTTTAATTTTATTATCATTTACGTATAACATGATTAGAAAGATAACTCTACTGTAAAAGTATATATATATTTAGATGGTTTGTAAAATGTCCGTGAAGTTATTCTTCTGGTTGCTCATGTCACAGGACTCCAACGTTAGCATCTATATTGGTCACTGTATCACTGAATTTACTGTCCTTATGGATTGCCACAAGCTCAACAGATGTGACAAAACAAAACTGCCCTCCTCTCTTATCTCAAGTAGAGCCAGAGATTCTACTGTCTTGATTCCGCTTAGTTCTATGTGCCAGTTTTTCTCGCTGCAAAAACCTGAGTGATAGTTTTAAGTTTTGCCATCAGGCTTCCTAGAATATGAGGGTCGAGCTGAGAGGAAGAAAGGGGTCTGTGAATGTGGCTTTGGCACATGTCACGCTATACTGAATGCTGATGGGGCCGGGGAGAAAGTGGGTCCAGACAGGACTGATGTAATAGGGACTTTTTGCTGAGCTGAGCCTGCCTCTGTCTCCCTCCTCTGCAGAGGCGGTGCCCTGCTAACGTCCACCAGCGGCCCTGGCTTCCACCTGATGCTCCCTTTCATCACATCGTATAAGTCTGTGCAGGTACTCTTGGCTCGTGGGGTCGGCTTGGACAACTGCAGATTTGGGGGTGGGGTGCTGATTGATGCATGATTTGGAATGATTTAGCCATTGGATGAGTGGATGAGTATAAAGAATCATTTCAGAGTAAGTCATATGTAATAGATGGACAGACAGACAGACAGACAGATAAAGAAGGAGGCTCAATGAGTCATCTTCTCTGGAATTTTACTTGATTGTTGAAAGAGCTGAATGGGGTCATTGCCTTGGCCACCAATCCCAGCTGAGAATCATTTTTTTCACTTCAAGACAAAGCCAGAGAAGAATCTGTTCTGAACGCGTAGAAGGAAAAGTAGGTTGTATGTGTCTGTGTGTTTTAAACCACAGGCTACTAAGATAGTTGGAAACAAAGCATGGTAATTTGGCTTATTTGAATTTGAGAGATGGGAACATAATTGAGGGGCGGGGGAAGAGGCTGAACTTGGTGAAGGGAAGTGGCATCTAAAGTGGGAGTAGAGTTAGTGATGATGGATCTAAAGCCGGGCTAAGTTAGACGAGCCGTCTCTGAAGTATGTCCAACTAAGAGGAAGAGGAAGATTTAGAAAGTGACTATTACGCTGACCTTGGGAAATGTCCTGGGGCACCTCCTCAGTGCTTGCCCCGTATGCCCCTTACTGTGCTATATGGTTTTCAAAGTGCATTCATGCACGGGATCTCATTGGAGTCCCAGGTCATCCTGAGGATGGGCTAAGCAGGTTTTATGGGCCGAGAGGTTAAATTAAGAATCTGTTGTTTCAAGACTAGCAAATGGAAGAGACAGAAGTAAGCGCAGGTCTTAGGACTCCTGATCCAGGGTCTTTTCTACCAAAGCATTCTTACTTGTTCCTTTGGTGGCTCATTTACAGCAAAGCCAGGGTAGGTACCTTTGTTTGATTTAGCCTCCAGCTCTGTAAGTGAGAGGAGTCAGTGGGGATGTTCACCTTTAACAGAGGCAAAGCTTAATACAAATAAATATTCAAGGACAAGGCTATTTAGGATTCCCCAAATAAGTCACTTTGGTTTTTTGTTTGTTTCTTTCTTTTTTTTTAAAGTCACTTTGTTTATCACTGCCCACCTTTCAGCACCTTCTGTCTCCCCTATTTCCAGACCACACTCCAGACAGACGAGGTGAAGAATGTACCTTGTGGGACGAGGTAAGGTGCCCAGTAACGCTGTTAAGCCCCAGTGACAGGCAGGGCTTCTGCTGCTGAGGAAGAGACAGGGAAAGGGGAAGCACCCCGTGGTGGTTTTACCGAGTTCGCTGCCCCCGAGCTCCCTGTGTTCCGAGCTGACGAGGTGGTGGAGTGCAGTAGAGAAGGTCACTGGAAGGGCCTTGAATGCCGTGATGAAGGCTTTTAGCAGATGAATGAACTGCTGGAGGAAGATAACTTTAGCACAACTAACTATGGAGAACTGTGGAAAGCAGGTCTGGGGTGACCTTAGGGGCAGGCAGTCCCAAGAGAGCATCAGTGTAGTGGTCCGACTGCAAAGTAAAGGAAGTCCGAACAGGACTAGAGTGACAAAGCACACCACGAGGAAGCGCTCGGCAAGTACAGGATCACAGCATCGCCCTGGGCAGCTGCCTGACCTCGTCACAGAGTCCTTGTATTTGGAGGAGACTTGGGTCGAAGAAGAGACTTCAAAGACATAAGCTAATGCAATGGTGAACCTGGATTAGAGCCTAATTCCAAAGTAACAGCTATAAAACACATTATGGAAAGTGTATTAGTCATCTTGGGCTGCCGGAACAGCACACCACAGAGTGGGCGGCTTAAACAACAGAAATCTAGTTTCTCATCGTGCTAGAAGCTCAGAGTCCAAGACCAAAGTGCCAGCAAGGCTGGTTTCTGCTGAAGCCTCTTTTCCTCGCCTGCAAGTGGCTCCCTTGCTGTGTCTGCTCCGGCCTCTCCTCTGCACATGTGTGGGGAGAGGAAGATCTCTGGGGTCGGCTCCTTCCCTTGACAAGTCCAGCTGGATCAGGGCCCCACCCTTATGACCTTATTTAACCTCCATTATCTCCGTAAAGGCCCTGACTCCAAACACAGTCACATTGAGGGTTAGAGTTTCCCCATGTGGATTCTGGAGAACACACAGTTCCGTCCATGCTGGGAACTTTGGGGGAATTTGAAGGACTGGGTGTTGGATGATAAGGAATCACTGCTCATTTTCTTAGGTTTAGGAATGCTATTGTGACTATGGGAGACTGTCACTATTCTTAGGTGACTGATGCTTGCCAAAGTATTGAAGGATAAAGTATCATGACTACAGCTTGCTTTGAAACGTTCAGGAAAAAAAAAAAAAGTAGATCAATCAATAGGTAAAATGTGAACAATTGTTAAATTTAGATGTTAGTATATGGGTGTTAGTTGTACCATTCTTTCAACTTTCCTGTATGTTTGAAAGTTTTTTGTAAAGAATATTGGCAGGGAAGGGGAAAAGCTGAACCAAAGCGATGGTGAAGACAGAATGAGAAATGGTGACCAGAAAATTCCACATTTTTAAGTTCTGAGAACTCCGTGACCTTTAGTCTTTTCCCTTTGATTGGTTGCTTTCATCAGAAGTCATTGCTGATTCAGAAGATGTGAACTCCTCTTTTCTTACCCCAAAAGAGTCCCTTTTTCCTTGTGGAGATATTTTTAAGACGCGTGATTCCTTGGGAGATTGTGCTAGAAGCTCAGAAGGTCTCCAGCCTGGAGATCCATGTGCCCGTAACCTCCCATGAACTCTCCTCCTTTTCTGCCGAGTCACACGCCCGCCACCACTCCTAGGAGAGGCACCATATTCCAGAGCTTTCCGGTGACCGCTTGTCTGTGCTTCCTCCCACAGCGGCGGCGTGATGATCTACTTCGACAGAATTGAGGTGGTGAACTTCCTGGTCCCACATGCAGGTACATTCTGGAAGTTTCTTCCCCCCACCCCCGCCCACTCTCCCCGGCGTGTCCCCCTCACCCCCACCCCACGTCTGTCCCAGCTTACTCTGAACCTCTCCTCCTCCCAGTGTACGACATAGTGAAGAACTACACAGCTGACTATGACAAGGCCCTCATCTTCAACAAGATCCACCACGAGCTGAACCAGTTCTGCAGTGTCCACACGCTGCAGGAGGTCTACATCGAGCTCTTCGGTAAGAAGGCCTCTCGTCCTGACCTGCCTGCTGCCCCTGCCGCCACGGGGCAGGCCGGGGACTAAGGGACCGGGAGTGGGGAAGAACTTAGTGCTCAGGAAGTGGGCGGTCGCACAGGGCCTTCCTGGGAGACGCTGATGACAGTGGAAGGAGGTTGCCAGAGTGGTCCAGCTCTGGGCGCAGGAGTCAGAGTGGATGGGAGGGCTCAGTCGGGCCTGAAGTGGAGGACCAGGATGGAAATGCGTCCCCACTGTCCCTGAGCATCGTTCTGTAGTGAAGATGGGGGTGGTTCTAGAACCTTAGAGATTACGCAGCCAGCCCAACATCCTCCTTTCAAGATTAGGAACCAAGGCCCAAAGGGAGAGCGTCCCAGAGGTGGCTGCTGGCCGAGCTGAAGCGAGTGCTAACCTCCCCTGGCTCTGCTTCAGCATTCTGTCCCCACGCCACCCTGGAGAAGGCACCTGGAGGAGGGGCACCCTGTTCGGGTGCTGAGAACAGCAGGAGTCACCTTTCATTCTCCAAGGAAGACAAAGACTGTAGCCCCTCGCAGTTTCTAGAACGTTTGTGAGTTTTGGTACTTGGTTTTTTTGTTTGTTTTCAACCCTGTACATGTAGAGATGAACAGGAAAATGCTTGAAACAAAAAGGACCCGTGTGCTTAAGCAGACACTTCCTGTCCTTTTTTCTGGTCCAAGTAAACACAGCCCGACTTCAGCAGCAAGGGAAGAAGGTGTTGCAGTCATAGTTACAGCTCTTTTGGGATAAAGTGTTTGGTTTAAACGTGTACCTGGGAGCGCTCTAGTAGCCAGCGCTAAAAACAAACCACCTCTGCAGCCAGTGGTATGATTATTCTTGACACCAGAGCTGGACAGTGGTTTCTCCCAGGAGTCTTCATCAAAAGGCCCCTGAGTGAGAACATCCTGCAGAGTAGACAAAGGACGAGTCATCGGTGATGCCAGTCATCTTTCTTTTTTTTTTCTTTTCTTTTCCATTATGGTTTATTACAGGATATTGAATATAGTTCTCTGTGCTGTACAGTAGGACCTTGTTGTTTATTTTATACATAGTAGCGTGTATCTGTTAATCCCAAACTCCTAATTCGTCCCTCCCCACCCCTGCTCCCCTTCGGTGACCATAAGTTTGTTTTCTATGTCTGTGAGTCTGTTTCTGTTTTGTTAATAAGTTCCTTTGTATCATATTTTAGATTTCACATATAAGTGGTATCATATGGTATTTGTCTTTCTCTCTCTGACTTACTTCACTCAGTATGATCATCTCTAGGTCCATCCATGCTGCTGCAAATGGCGATACAAGTGATGTTAATTAAGCAAACGGCCTGTTGCACTGTGTTTCAGATTTGGGAAATCATCAGAGGCCCTTATAGCTTTTCTGCAGTAGAAAATGAATCTAAATTCACTTTGTAAGCTTTGAATTCTTTTACTGAGTTTGGATTCAGTGTGCTTTTAAGAAAAATCGGGTAAATTTGCTGGGGTTTTTTTTTTTTAACCTCAAACTGATAGAACTTTATAAAATATTAGTTTTCTCTCTAGCCACTGTTTTAGAACTTGTGCCATTAAATGAATTATTTGAAAGCATTTGAAACAACCAAGGACAAAAGATCTCTAATTTCCATGAAGAGAGAATCAGGATGTGAAATTGTTTTGCATTAGAAAACTTCTCACTGTCTCACAGATGAACTTGGCAGCTTAGAGAAATGTAGCTTTTCATGTACAAAGGAGCCGGGGAAGTGCGTCTGCTCTGAGATGTTTTTCTTTTTAAAGTTTGTTCTTGTCAGCAAGCACCGTTCTGCTTAGAATCCATTTGCATCTGCAAAGGAGAAGCTCGATCCTGTTCCTTGAAGGATCTGGTCCCCTCCTGTCAGGACTCAGAGCCCTGACCTTCATCTTGACTGCAGCTGCCATCACTGCTGACTGCAATGCGTCCTCTTTGCCCATTTTATAAAAATGTCACCCAGTACTTGTTCAGAAGTTTATCTGAAGAACCTCTTTGTGTTAATAGGCATTTATCAGCATAATTGTCCCATATAAACAGCTTAGTACTGGTGTCACTTTGGTAGTAAACCAACCTGTGAAATATTTCTTCCAGGTTTTCCTAGAAAGTTGCTAGGCCAGGGTCACAGGTTTCTGCCTTGACTCGGATATAATTTGGTCTGAGAAGCAACTGTGTTATTACTTTATGGAGGGCACAGGCCCCCTCACTTAAAGTTTGGTTGGCCTCCTGTTCACAATAGACACCATGGAATGGAGTGTTTACCTCCAGCTGTCAAATTGTGAGCCCCGGGTGGGGTGCGGGGTGCTACCTTTATGGGCCTTTCTCGGTGCCGAGAGGCTCATGAGAGCACGTCCAGTGTGTAAAACATTCAAACCCCTGCTTAGTGATACGACGGTCGAAGAGAGCACTGTTTGAAATCCTAACCATCAAAGCACAGTCATTCAACAGCTTCCTTATTTTGGCCACTCACTGGCTTGAGCACATCGCTGGACGCCGAGGGCCTCGGTCTGGACGTCTGTAAAAGGCAGGAGTTAGACTCGCTGTTCGGCAGAGGCTCCTGGTTCGGCCCCGGTGACCAAGAATGGTCATTTAAAGCAGATGGCAGCTGACAGTGAGGGAGGTGGTTCCGATTCGATGACCCAACTCAGTTTTGTGGTGGCCTTTTCTTGGGCCCTTCCAGGGTCTTACTGAGGGTCTCACGGGCGGGGGGCAGGGAAGGGCAGGCCCGGCCAGAGAAGGCAGTCTCGGTGCTGCTGTTCTGGGATCGCAGCTTGAGGGGGCGGTCAGTTATCTCTCTGCCTCTGCTTGTTCTCAAAACGACTCACCTGTGGATTCCAGACAAAGGAACAGCATCAAACAGGACATCAGAGGACCTGGGCTCGTTTCTGGGACTGGAAATTGTCATTTTCCCCTCGTGTGATTTGATGGAGGTCCTACAGGCATTGGTCCTCCTCGGGGCTTTCCTTGACATCAGAGTGTTTCTCTTCTAGAAACTTGTAAAATAACTAGATTTCATGTGCTTGGCTCTTTTCAAAATACCTAACGTGGCCCTTCCACCTTCCATCTTCATGAAAGTTGGGTGCACACCTTCTCTTTTGCTGACTGAAGAAATGTGCTAGTTTTAAAGCTCAGTTCCCGTTTGGAGGCCACAGGGAAGGACGTCCTCGAGCCTGGCTCATGAAGCGGGACTGCACAGGCCTCCGCTGTGAGTCTTGCAGGGGCTCGTTAGGTGCCTGGGCTCGGATGAGCGCCCTGCGTTGGGAGGACCTTTTGCCTGTAGGTGCATTTTTGAGTTGGTGCTCCCTTGGCTTGTACTCTGCCCCCATCCTTCCCTCCACCCTGCCTAGAAAGTGTCACAGCTCCTTTTCTGTCTTTCTTGACTTCAGATCAGATTGATGAAAATCTCAAACTGGCCTTGCAGCAGGACCTGACCTCCATGGCCCCTGGGCTCGTCATCCAAGTAAGCATGGCTGTGGTGGGAGCGCCCCCTCTCCCGGGGGACGGCCCACCTGTGCAGGAGGGGCACAGACCAGTGATAGCCGGTCCCTCAGCACCCTCACCTCCCCATCAGGTGCTGTTTTTATCCTTCTCCAGGCTGTGCGGGTGACAAAACCCAACATACCCGAGGCCATCCGCAGAAACTACGAGCTGATGTGAGTGTGCCCTCTGCCCCTCTCCCGCCTCCCACTCATCCCACCCCAGGGGTATCCAACACTCTGCCAGGCTGCTAGTCCCCTCTTGAGTGTCTGTCACAGCCCACTGGCCTGCAGGATGGAGAGGGCATGTCAGCACACTCACCTGGGCTCTGTGACTGTGATTGAGAGCCTCAGAGCAGGGATGCTTTTAAAAGGGCCAGGGGGCCTCCTGTGTGCTTCATGGCTCGTGCCAAAGAAGACTGGAGGGAAAGGTGCCTCAGTGGGCAGGCAGGGGCCTTTTCCTCAAGTAAATCCTGCTCTATTTCCCACAAACGAATCTGGGAGGAAAGGGAGGTCCATGTGACTGTCTGTAGCATATCAGCTTTAACCTTGGACCTGAAACAGGCTTCCAGGAGACAGGAAGAAATCCCAGTTGGCCTCCCTCGGCAGGAGAGTTGGGCTTTTCCAGGGAACGGTGGAGTTCTGCAGAAACTTACCCTCAGCAGCCTCACAGCAGCACCCTTTTCTCCCCTCCAGGGAAAGCGAGAAGACAAAGCTGCTCATTGCGGCCCAGAAGCAGAAGGTGGTGGAGAAGGAGGCGGAGACCGAGCGGAAGAAGGCCCTCATTGGTCTGCATGTGCTTCTGGGATCCCTTTCGGGGCCAAGGGGCTGGGGAAGGGGGCAAGACTCGAGGAAGCGTGGCCCATGGCCCTCCGAACCCCTGCCGTACGCAGGGGCGGCTTTCCTAGTCCCAGAAGCAGAGCTGGAATTGTCAGATCACGGCCGGGGTCGTGAGTTTGAGTTTCCGCGTAGCTCTTAAATGAAAGGAGGCCAGCCTGTTCATTCGTCACTCACAGTAGTGAGAACACTTATTTAGCCCTTCCTTACTCTGAGCCGAGGCTTTTCTAAGCACTTGTATGTGAACTAGCTCGCTCTTCACAGCCCCTGGGTGAGAAAGTCACCATCATTCACCTCATTTTACTGAGCCAAAGCACAGCAAGGTTAAATTACTTGCCCAAGGTCACATGGCAAGTATGTGGCAGAAGTGGCGTTCAAATCCAGGGACTCTGCTCCCAAACCTGGGTTCTTCACCACTGCACCCAGCTGTCAGCCACAAACCCAGCTACTTCCTGAGGGAGGCAGCAGGAGGAAACTTGTTAGGGAGTACCGTGATCCTTAAACTACTCCTTTGGGAGACATGCCCTGTGACTTAGGAGCGAGGTCAGGGTTTGCTCCTGGCTGTCACCCTCTGATGTAGGGCTCCTCCCTTGGGCCCAGGTCTCCCTCATTCCTGTCTCGTGCTGCTGCCGAGGTCCTGTGCTCACTGTGCATTCCCTCTCTGCCCCATGGGCCTCCGTGCTGCCCTCTGGGCCAGTGGCTCTTCACCAGAGCTTGCGCAGCCCTCTGCATAAGGGACGTGGATCAGGCAAAAGGTGCAGTGTAGTCAACCTTTTGACATATCAGGGCGCTAAGCCTTTGTCCACCTTGTTAATACAGAGGCAGAAAAAGTGGCTCAGGTGGCAGAGATCACCTACGGGCAGAAGGTGATGGAGAAGGAGACGGAGAAGAAGATCTCGGAAATCGAAGGTGAGCCAAAGTGAACTTCACTCCTGCCTTTCCCTCCGACCCCACTCTGAGGCCAGGGGATGGGAGAGTCATTTCCTTGGCTCTGTAACCTGCTCTAAGATGTCATGACTTCTTTGGAACATCACTTGTTCTCTGTGTGCTGACTCGAGTTTGGGGGAGAGTCGAGCCAGGCTGGCATTCATATTCCACTTCCGAGAGATTCATTCAGTCAACAAACGTTAGCTGAGTGCCCTCAAGACCCTTATGCGAGGCTTAAGAGAAGGGAACCCTCGTGGGCCCTGCTGTCTTGAGCTCACAGTCTGGCATTGGGAGGAAACCAAGGAGCGAGGTCAGAACAGCAGCTCTCTCCCTCCTGCCTTGCCCTCCCGCTCCTGGAATTCCGTCAAGACCGTGGCTTTGGCCTCTTAAGTCTGCTCTCAGATCCCCATGGTAGTTAAGCAGGGTGTGAAGCAGACACTTTTTCAGCACCAACAACCCAAGCTGGAGAGAAGCATTTTCTTTGCCAGCTTTTCTTTTTTCTCACCTCTTTTCATTGGAGCATAGTCAGTCTCCAGTGTTGTGTCAATTTCTGGTGTAGAGCACTGTGCTTCAGTTATACATGGACACACACATACTCGTTTTCATATTCTTTTTCACCGTTTGCCAGCTTTTCTGAACATGACTCACGTTCAGTTCCCTGCCCCTCAGCCCTCATCTCATTCCCACCACCCATATTCTGCTCCAGGGGGTACCTTAAACGGAGCAAATCAGACAACAGAAATGGGACCTCCAGGCCCAGCTTCAGGTGACGAGTGCTGTGTCCAGTCACAGCACGATGGGGCCTGTCGGGCTTTGTAGCAGCTCCTCGTTGGGGAGCCCTTAGCAGAGCAACATATGTTTATTTCTTATAAATACGGGTCATCAGGTGCCAAAACCAGTTGAGTTGGCCTCCAGCAGCCAGAGCCTCAACCAGCCTGCAGGCTCCTCCCACCCAGGGCCCTGCTGAGGGTGCAGTGGGAACCCACCCACAGACCCAGCTTCTGCTACAGGTGTCACTCCCACGAGGCTGGCCTCATTCCCAAGGCCAAGGAGTCAATATCAAAAATTTTGTGTCAGTTTGACCGAAAGCTGGTCTCAGCACATTAAGGAAGTGTATTGCTTGCATACTAGAAGCTTAAATAGGTCTTAACCCCATAGAAAACAAACTTATGGTCACCAAAGGGGAAGAGGAGGGTAAGTTTGAGGTTAGCAGATAAAAACTAATGTATATAAAATGGATAGACAACAAGGTCCTACTGTATAGCACAGGGAACTACATTCATTATCTTATAATAAGCTACAATGAAAAAGAATATATATATTCAGTTTATATATATATATATAAACTGAATCACTTTGCTGTACACCAGAAACCAATACAACATTGTAAATCAACTATACTTCCATAAAAAAGTATAAATAAAATAAATAGGTCTTAACCCAAATAGGTGTTAGTCTGGACCACGACCTGTAATTCCCTTAGAGTTGTGCCAGCTTAACCACCGTAAATGAGAACCTTTTTGGAATGACTGATGGAAACGAAAGGGAAATGAAGTTGGAGAGGGGCTGAACTGTTTTGTTTATGGCGGTCGGTTTTAGGACAGATCTGCCTCTGGACAGATCTGCCTCTGGCCGTGTCCGGAGCCTTCTTTGGGCTTCTCTTGCTTTTGCTGAGAGTACAAAAGAGTCGAGGTGGAGAGCTCAGAGCCTGAAGGTTGAGGTGGGGGTCCCACCCCACTCCTCCCAGGCACAGAGCTACCACAGGAGTAAACAGGTAGAAAGAGGACGTGTCTCTGGGTGGCAGTGCCTTTCTCGACGATGCTGTCAAAGAAGACATGGTCGGGCACAGCCACAGACTTGCTCAGAGCTTGTCTCCACCGCAGTCAGAAGCTGTCTTTTGGTTGATTTTCACAACAGCTTGCGAAACTGGAAAAAAATGCCTTTTTCCCAGTTTCATCCATGAGGAAATCAAAGCACAGAGTAATAAGAGCCATCTGCCTGAGGTCACAGAGGCAGTCGGGGAAGGTGGCCGGGCGCAGCCTGCTGATCACCTCGGCGCTTCAATGTACTGTATTCTTCCCTTAAGATGCCGCGTTCCTGGCCCGGGAGAAGGCGAAGGCGGACGCCGAGTGCTACACGGCCATGAAGATAGCCGAAGCGAATAAGGTAAGCCCAGCGCCGCCTGTGGGGAGGGGTGTCTCTGGGTCTGGGCCTACACTGCCTGAGAGTCCCTGGTGTCCAAGACCACCGCCCCGCAAGCCCCTTATGGCCGGAAGTGAGGAGGACCCCTGTGCTGTGTGGGCCAGGGCCTTCCCTTGTGTCTTACCTGGGCCTTGATAGTTTAATTTTGGTGTTAAACACAGAAATCCCTAAAATTCTCGTGGTTCTCACCTTGAGGAGACCCTCCCTGGGAAAAGCGAAGGGGCGCCACCCACAATTTCCCAAACCTGGCCCCACAGATGTCTTCTGTCCTTTTGTTTCCTTGCAGCTGAAGCTGACCCCGGAGTATCTGCAGCTGATGAAATACAAGGCCATCGCTTCCAACAGCAAGATTTACTTTGGCAAAGACATCCCTAACATGTTCATGGACTCTGTTGGCGGCCTGGGCAAGCAGTTTGAGGGGCTCGCTGACAAGCTGAACTTTGGCTTAGAGGGTGAGCCCTCGGAGGCGGACGCTGAGGAGAACTGAATGTTTCTGGACACTCAGAGAGATCTTTATTTTTTACTGATGAACCAGGATGCCCCTCCCTTCCACCCAACCTTCTTTGACTCTCTTCCATGTGCCATGGCGAAAAAAGAAGACACGGACTTAAGTCTATTCCCCTTCCTGGGAAGGGAGGGCAGGGATTGGTGATTTGGGGTTTTATTCAGGTAAGTAGGTGATATGACTTCTGTTGAGATTTGTGAACCCTGGGTTAGACCTTTGACCTCCAGATCCTGATTTTCGCCCTTTTGAAGCTGGCTTAATTAGGGATGCTGTCAAGGAGGAGCAGGAGAAATACAGGGTGTTGCCTCCAGGTGATTTGATTTCCCTTCTTTGGGAAAAGGTAGTCCAGTGCTCTCATCCTGCCTCCAAGGTGGGAGATGCCTGTGGGGGAGGCTCAATGACTGAGCAAATGCGAGCTTGTAAGTTTGCCAGCAGGGCCCTCGAGAATGCTGGCTTTCCCAGCGTTGCTGTCGGTGCAGACGTGAGCTGCCACAGAGCTGCGCTTTCTGGCAAGGAAGATCTGGTGCTAGGTTTTGCGAGCTTTTCTACACACCGGCCTCGTGGCCCCAGGGCTTGAAGAGTGGTGGCTTCTGACTCCATTGCCCAGAGTCAGGGTTTGGTCACCACCACACAGTTCTTTTTAAAACTTTTCACCTATTCTGCAAGTTGGTGTTTTCTCCTCTTAACCTGTTCATTGGTTCCGCTCAGCGTCAAGAAGATGGAACAAAGAACTCAAGTGTCTTCAGAGCTGTTGAAGTGGAACCATGGTATCCATTAGCCACTGAGCACCTGTTTGGCAAATAATGTGTGTTCCTTGGAATCAAGTGTCTCTTCATGTTGAGTAGCTTCTCTGGGGGAGGAAGAAGGGTCATCCAAAAGAGTTCCCAGTCACAATGTCTATGGCTCGTGCTGGGAGTTCGTCTGACATAGCGACCGAAGGAAGCCCATTCTCTACGTGGTACGTGTCTTGAAACCTCAGGCTCCCAGCTCCCACACGGGGGTCACACTGAGTGTGAAATCTCTAGGGACAGCTGTGTGGGTGCAGGTCAGAGTTCACGCCCGAGTCCCTGTGTTAGAGTGGCTGCATCAAAATCCATTCAAATGTTTTTCCATTACTAACTAGGAGATCTGGATGGGGAAAGCAAACATGAAGAAAAGGTTTTCTTATGTCCTGAAATTGGAGGCGGGGTGGGTACCAGATTGCTAAGTGGATGGACTTGCCTGCGCGTCGGGATTGGCTGTGACAGGCTCCGGCGTGGGACGTGTTACTAGCTTTGTTATCAGCTGTCCCCACCGCCGTACCCCTCTTCCCTCTTCCCTCGGGGAAACTCTGAGTGGAACTTTCTGGCACAGATTGCCATCTCATTTTCAGTCCCACGCCCAGACTTCTGACTTATCAAATGGCCCCATAAGTTGAGCCAGCTTGCTCCTAAGTAGCACGAGGCTCGTTGGGAGCTCAGGAAGCATTCAGCCTGACCAGGAAGAAACAAAGGGTTAACTCCTCTCAGTTTAGATGTGGCCCTGCTCTGGTCTGATTTCTGAGACTTAGAATTCTCAAACCACTGGTCACACTTTGTGCAGGCAGCCGAATGTTCCTGGGCACGATGGACTGTCACGCGCTCAGAAGTCCTTCCAAGAGGCCATTAGTCTCCTAAGACCAACGTAAGGTATCCATTACTAAGATACACTCACGCTCCTCCCACTTCAGTGCCATCAGTCACCGGTCAGGAGCAACATGTCACCTCCAGCATCCCTGATTTGCATATTTATCTGCTTCTCTGCTCTGAGACTTTCTACCCAAGCCTCAGAAAACACTACTTCACTGCAGCGGAACACGAAGCAAGGCTGTGTCAGCCTCTGAACAGCACACTTGCGTAGGCTCTTAACTGGAAAGTCTCTCTAATACTAACATCCTGCGACAGCTTGTTCCTTGCCCTGGATCACAAAGGAGACTCACTGAAGTCCTGCTGCTCCTGCCCTCCTCAAGGTTAATGTCACTGCTGCTTTAAGCAAAAATACAACCATCATAGTACCCATCAGTTTAAATCCAATGGTTGTCTGTACCTGCCTGAATAGTAAAACCATGGAAGTCTGCCATGTCCTTAGCGTGGGACATCTAACCAGTCGGTCTGTGTGACTTTCATGTCTTTAAGAACACTTAACTAGAAAACCTGATCTGAAAACCTTTAAATTCTAAACATGGAAAATGTGATCACCTGCAGTTTTGTAGGCAGTAAAGTCATGGCTGCTATTTATAAATGGAACTTCTATCAAAATAAGTAATTGTTTATAAAATTCAGTTTTTGTAGGATTTTTCTAAGGAAAAGTCACCTTGGTTGAATGTTTCTCACTCATTAAACTTTGCAGAAGGGATTCATATTCAGTACTGTTTTTAATCACTTTTTTAATATCAGGACAGAATGTTTGAAAGGAATCCAAAGTGCGCTAATAATTTTTATATGACTAAAATAAATTTGGGAGACTCTCTGATCATATTAAGTTGAGGGAGGAAAAAAACTGTGAAAGAACATTAGCAATACAATTATCTCAGTATCTGCAGGGGGCTGGTTCCAGGACCCCTGCAGATACCAAAATCCTGGGATGCTCAAGTCCCTTATATAAAATAGTGCACCATCACCCTCAGTATCCACAGGTTCTGTATCCATGGCTACAGTAGGCTGACTGTATGAATCAAAAAAAGGTAGATGTTTATAAAGGATCTGTTGCAGCTTCTATGTATGGGTCTATGTATCTTTCAATATGGACAGCATTACCACTTATAGAGAGCGAATAGTGAAGGTGAGATCGTCATAATTAACTGGCTTATTTAAGTTCGAGGATAAAAGTGTATCCTGACTAGTGGCTACTCTGTGTCTGGGAACTTAACCACTTTCTACTGAGTAGAGTTTTAGCCACTGTTTCTGTTGTTTCTTTTTAAAAGAGGTAATAGCCAATCATTTTGTGTTTGTTTCCCATTCCTCTTTATTTCTGCTTTTGTGCAAGCTGGTGATTGAACAGTCAAAACTAATTCTACTTTCAGAGAGGCCTGAGGGCTTAATGACCGCCTTTGTCACTGAGAAATGATTCTTGTTCATCACTCTACAAATGATATGCTGGATTAACTGCCTTGGGTTGACAGATGGAGGAACTGTTTTGAACAACACTAAAGGTGTGATTTTATGTCTCAGTTTTATTTTCAGTCTTGCTAAATAAAATGAGTCTTTATATTTTTTTATTAAAGTGAAATTTAGCAATAGCTAATATTAGGCTAAGTGATATAAAGAGATAAAACATCCTTGCCTAGTAGAGTTAAGTCAAGACTGCCTCCAGAGTATACTCAGATGAATATCTATCTGCATTATCAACGTGGAAACAATAAACAGCTAATTTGTGAACACAGCATAATTCTTGGTATGTGCTAGAGAGATTTATCATAAAGAATCCATATGCTGGGGGGGAGGGTATACTCAGTGGTAGAGCACGTGCTTAGCATACACGAGATCCTGGGTTCAATACGTGGTACCCACCCCCTTAAAATTTTTTTTTAAATAAAAAACCTAACCGCCCCCCACAGAAGAATCCATATACTGTTGCAATTCTGCTCCAAAGAGCAGAGATACTTTCAATTGGCCCAAAACTCATTTTGATATCAATTCAATGAGAAAGTCCCGGTCTCTGTTTGGGAAAGCTGCCCAGCCTAGAGTTGCCGAATGAAATACAAGATGCCTAGTTAAATGTGATGTTCATATAAACAATGAATAACTTTTAGTATAAGTATGTCCCAAATGTTGCATGAGACATACTTAAACTAAAGCATTATTTGTTGTTTATATAAAATTCGCATTTAACTGAATATCCTGAACAGTTGACCCTTGAACAACCTGGGTCCACTTTTACATGGATTTTGTCCAGTAAATATGTACTACAGGACTATACAATCTGCGGTTGGTTGAAACCAGAGATAGAGAACCACAGATCCGAGGGCCTGCTACAAAGTTATACTCGGATTTTCCTCGGTGCCGGGGCCAGTGCCTCTAACTCCTGTGTCGTGCAAGGGTCAACTGCCTTTTAATTTGCTAAATCTGGCAATCCTAGCCCATGATTTCTCAGGGGTTTTTTTTAATGGTGCTCCCAAACTGTTCTCTTAGTTTGAGAGCTATAACAGAAATATTATGACTTTACAATTGAATAGGTAAGTTAAGAATGTATTTACTAGAGTTAAACTGCCAAGATTCAAATCCCTGCTCTACTACTTCTTAGATGTATGGTCTTGAATAAATTCTTTACCCTCTCTGAGACTCAGTTTCTTCCTCTATAAAATGGGTTGAATGGATGAAATGACGTAACAGATGTGAAGGGGGTTAGAACTCTGCCTAGCATGCACAAGTGTTCAAAAGTAACTTATTTTCAGGCATCTGGTAAAACAGGCTAGAAAGCACACAGGTATAAAGTGGGTACCACTAAGTGGGAAATCAAGCAGATATGATTAACATAGACTAAGATTACAGGTAGGCTACCACATAGAGAAAGAAAGGGGCAACACTGCAGTGCAGCAAACAGTATTGAGAATATGTAGCAATGTAGTAGGTGAAAAATGAGCCAGTTTGGCTCTGTTGAAAGGAATTGCCCACTTCTGGGCCCCAATTAAAAAAAAAAAAAAAAGGAAAAAGGAAAAAAAAAAAGATCTGAAGAGTCTAGAAAGAAAATGTTAAACCCCAAAGAAAAAAAGTAGTTAAAAATTAAGGCTTATGGGACCCCAGAAAAGGCAGAAGTTCAGCGACTTTATGATCATAAAAGTTGCATCATTATACAACACAGGGAATACAGCCAATATTTTAAAATAACTGTAAACGGAGTATAACCTTTAAAAAACTATGAATCACTATATTTGTATACCTGTGACACATAACATTGGACTTTGGTTTCAAAGAAAAAAAAAGTTGCATCATGGTCAGCTAGATATTGTCTAGCTGCTCAGAGACCAAAGAAGAGGAAATCAGCTCGCAGGACAGAGCATTTAAAAAGATTTGACTTAAAATAAGACTGGCTAAAATTTGAAACAGGGAGAAAATAAATCAATCCAGGGATTAGCACAGATAACATTTTCTTCTCTGACGGGCTTCAGAAATTGGGGAGCTTCTATGCTGTTTGGGATGGTTTAAATGTCATCCTCTCCATATGAAAGATCAGATGATCTCTAAAGGTCCTCCCCAGGTCTAGGGTTCTAGAAGCCATATTGACATTTCAAAAGCCAAATATGACAGCATGTTTGCGGAAGGATTGCTGTCATGGCTTCCCTACCTGAATTCATTTAAACTCGGACGTGGGCACTATTTTTCCGTTTCTCGTCAGAGCCAAGTAACCTGGCAACAGTGATTTTCTATTATTTTATCTTTGTTTTTAATCCCCTGAAAGAACCACAGTAAACTCAGAAGGAAACAATTTTAAAATCCACAAATGCTTTTCTCATGATTCAAGGCCTTAGACTACAGAGCCGAATGTTTTACAAGCTTGATGGCATTTGTGGGAAGTATACTAGATTTTTATTAAATTGTTTATAAAATCTGTTCCTCTGGGTACTTGGCTTGCTAAATCTTTCTTTTCCCCTTTGTCCTAGCAGACTGTTGGCATGATTTAAAGACAATTACTGATGATGAAGTGATTTTAGACTTGCATTTTTCAAGGGTTAAGTAGTAGGGAAGGATGAAAGATTCAATTAGATGGTTGATGTCCCAAGAAGAGGAAGAGAAGAAACTGAAAAAGAAAATGAGGAAAAAGTGGGATAAAATTAACTCGAAAGCACAGCTAATACGTTAAAAAAAAAAAGTAAAGAAATTGGAAAATGTGAAGTGATAATAAAACTGGGGTCCCACTATCTTTTTGTCTTTACTTCCATTTTCATAAGGTCATGGATGGTAGAAATGAAAATATCTTAGAAATGAATCCACAATAAAGCCGGTCCTACTCATCTTGGTCTCCCCCTGGCTCCTTTATAGAGAAAAATGCCTCTATAAATGTTGACTGAACGTATAAGCGGGGGTGAGGGGGCTAACATTTATTGAACACTTGCTTTGGGGGAGCACTCTGCTAAGTGTGTGTCATGTTACCTTGATTGATTCTTACTGCAACTCTGAAGGAGGTGTTGACTCCATTTGATAAAAAAACTGAAAAGATCACAGTTTAGCGATGAAACCAAGATTCAACTCGTATCAATCTCATACCACTGCTATCCTTATTAACTAGAAAGCTTAAATCACTCTTCTGATACTTCTCTGGCAGCCACACTCACACACAGCATTGTGGTGGGGAGTTGATCTTGTAATTCAAGAAAAGACCTGATCTATTAAATAAAGACACTCCTACATGTTGTCATAGTGACCTATCACCTGGATTAGGCATCCCTTAGGTCCATGAAGTATTTACGGTTTTTAAAATGTTTTCCAAACAGTGTATCAATTTAAGTATGTCATGCTCACCCAGTCCTTCCTCATCCCCATCACCTTCACCCCTCTGTTCCTCCCACTGCTGACTGCTGGCTAGCACATTCCAACCTTGTATTTCTACAACAGGCATCTATTCACACCATGAAGGGCTATTTTGGTCATTTTTAAATCTTTATTACTCTGACAAGAGTAGAAATTATCAAGTCCAGAGACATTTGATTAGAACGCAATTACTGTTAATGTCGTTGGCAACCCTAGTCTACAGATAACCCAGTTTTGTGTACCTGGTAAATGGAGACGTCCCAAAAAGAACTCCTTGAGAAGTTCTGCTCAAAGTGGTTTTCCCAGAGCAGACATGTGAAATTCTGTCTCAGTTCCTGGCGTCTGGGAAGACGGTGAGAGAAGAAAGTATGAATATTGCCCTTTCTTTCCAGAAGGGTGGAAGTAAGCGAGTCACCTCAAGATAACATGGAGAACAACCTTTAAACTTTCTCCAACATAATAGCATCTCATTTATTAAGCTGAATTAATGTTTTAAGAATCTTTCAATAGTACAGCCAAAAGGGCTTTCGTTAACAAAACTGATTTCTGCTTGCACCTGGCACCTACTTCACCATCTGACTATGAAGTTTAGCATTTTCCTGTGTTGGCCATTGTATGGTTTGGCTCCTCATCGTGTTTGTGACCTCCATAACGCTCAGAGCTGGACACGCAGGAGACTCAGGAACCGGGCTGTGTGCTGAGCTCAGGCTGGTCTGTCTAAAGCTCTCCTCCCAACAGGTTTCCTCACTAGGAAGGCAGGCAGCACCAGCCACCAGCGGGACTGACCAGCTGGTACGTGGACAGTCCAACTGAGGCTTGCTGTAAGTCCAAACTACACACCGGGTTTTGGAAATTAAGCACAATAAAAAAGAATTAAAATATACCATTGTTTTTCTATTGGTTACATATTGAAACCTTACTCTGGATATACTGGGCTATATAAAATGTATTCATTAATTTTTTTTTTTACTTTTTATATGCCTATTAGGAAATGTTAAATTACATATATGGATCGCATCATACTTCTATCGGGCAGCACTGGTCTAAAGGATGACCAGAGGAAAATATCATGTTCTTTAGAAACAGTCTTCTTTTATACCTCTTCACGGTTCCTCCCGAGAATCATCTGAGATAAAAGCCTGCTCTCCCGCCCCAGCAGCTTCTCATCCTGGTCTCCCGGCAAAGGACCCCGGGGAGAGGATCTCGGAAATAGGCAGCGTTTTCTGCAATCCTTGCGGGCGGCGGGGGCGGCACGAACGGCGCGGGCGGCTGACGTCGAAGACCCGCGGGGCGGCCCCGGAATGACAAAAAGAGCGCCCCCGCGCTCGAGAGCCCCGCCTGCTTTCCGCGGTGACCTCCCCAAGATGGCGCTGCCGAGGGGGCGGGGCCGCTCGCCACACGGCCAAAGTCCCGCCTCCGCGCCGACAATTGGCTGAGACGACTCGGTGGTGAGCGGTGATTGGGCCACTCGGAGACGTGAGCTGGGCGGGACCGGAAGGGGTCTCAGCCTAGGGTGCTGAGGGTCCGGGGCTGGACCTTGGTCCCTGGGGGATGTGGAGAGCTGGCAGTATGTCGGCGGAGCTGGGAATCGGGTTGGCTCTGCGGGCAGTGAACGAGCGCGTGGAGCAGGCTGTGGCGCGGCGGCCGCGGGTGAGGAAGGGGACCGCGTGGGGACGTTGGGCGGCCGCTTTGAGGAAGGGGGACACCTGCATGGGAATGGGTCGTCACGGTGACGCAGAGGGGTCTCCCGGAGGGGCGGGATCTGCCCGCCGCCTTGGCATTGGCGCAGGTTGCAGAGCCCCCAGAAGGCTAGGAAAGGACTTCCTCAGCGACCTCGCGTCGAGTCTGTCAGGTTCTCCGGAGGTAGGCTCAGTTGAAACAGAAGGTATTGCTGCCCCGGAAAAATGACCTGTCTCCAGGTATCAAGACCCTTCCCCGTCCCATGCCTGTGCCCAGAGGCTGCAAGAGACGACGTCCACTACGGAAGCGCCCAGAAGAGGCCTGATCAGCCGGAGATCACGTGTGTGGCAGCGCCTTAGCTAGTAGATACTCAGTAAATGTCAGTTTCACCTGCAGGCGGAGAGGGTGGATTGACCAGATTTTTGGAAGCACCAGAGCTGCACTTGCTCGTTTGGGGCAGAAGGGAACTGACATCCAATCTCAACTAGTTTAAGGGGAGATTTTTTTTTCCTTCATATGTGTATTTTGTCTCCTCTTGGAATTTAATTAGACCAGAGGTCAATAATCTGCCTCTCCTCGGTGCAAGTTGAAGGTGAACGGTGTGGAGTGAGACAGACTTGAATAGAGGTCAAAGTTTTCCCTGGCCGAGGTATGGCAGCAGAGCTCAGAATGCTTGCCTGGAGACAGAAGACCTGTATTAGTACAGCCTTTCCTTGGCTGTTAATTAGATTAATTAGACTGTTAATTAAGAAATTAGGCTGTTAATTAACTAGAACAAGTTAACTACTCGGGCCCTCAGTTTCCTCACCTGTACTGGCAGTGGAAAGCTCAGAAAGCTCTAAGCTCCCTTCTGGCATTAATGTTTGTGATTCCCCAAGAAAAAGCTACAGATTCGCCTAGTAAACATCACACTAGGGGGTTCTCCCAATGTAGCTCTCAGCCAGATGGGCTGCCTGTTCCACCTTTTTCTCTGGAAACTGTCCGTGCATCAGCATAATCCTAAGAGTTCTGGCATGCCCCATGAAAGGTTGGCAGCAGCCCTCAGAAGGAAGGGGAAACTCTTTGCTGATTGATTGAACTCCTCAGGCCCTCTGAGTGCCCTGTGATTTCGTAAAAATCCCAGAGGGTGATGGGGTGCATGAACACTGAGCTAGATGGGGATGGGTGAGTCTCTTCTCCATCTCAATTTGGTTGCAGTAGAATGCAGGGAAGCCCTGCTTTTTACTTAATGGCCATGAGCAAGGGGGTCAAGAGGCCTAATCCTGAGTCCAGCATCTTCTGTGTCCCTGCCTCAACTCTGCCACTGGTTCTCGATCAGACTGAGCAGTAAATTAGAGTTGCACTAGGTGGGTTGCTTTTGAGAGGGTATGTGGGCAATATGAATCATTACAGCAGGACCGGGGTGAGTTTCCCAAAATGGTTAATCTTGGGGTTTCAGAAGCCAGAGGTGGCCTCCTTTCTAATCAGAGAGTGATGCCCTCCCTTAATGACGTGATTCTTAAACCTCCAACCTTGTTACGCAAGAGAATCATCTGGAGAAGTTGTTTTAAAGGAGATTCTGAGACTCCAGCCAGAGATGCAGATCCAGTAGGTCTGGAGTGGGACCCAGATGGTGCTGACGCACTCAGTCCAAGGCCACACTTTAAGGAACTGCTCTTTTATCTGCCGGCCCAGCTCTCCTGAGAGAGAAAGGTCTCTCACTAGATATTAAGGTGGCTAACATTAGATTTAGACACCTTGCATAAGAAAGACATTTGATCAACATTATTTGATACTGATCTCCTTACAGTAGGAGAAAAATGGATCTTACCAAATGCCAAGTTAAAGACCTGTGCAGATCTCCTCTACCAAGTTAGCCTGTAAGACTCATTGGGATAATATTCCCAGACGTTCACTCATCTGGCTCTTTCCCTCTTGGCAGGAACTTCCAGCCGTCCAGCCCCGGGTAGTAGCGGTCAGCAAAACCAAACCTGCAGACATGGTGATCGAGGCCTACAATCATGGCCAGCGCACTTTTGGGGAGAACTACGTAAGAGCCCTTTTCCAAACTGCCCTTGGAAGAGTCATGTTTGCCTGGCTTCTGACTCATTCTGTTTTTACCCTTTAGGTTCAGGAACTGCTCGAAAAAGCATCCAATCCTAAAGTAAGTGGAATCTGAATTCTTTCGTTTGTACCTAAATCTTGGCTCTTCATTTGAAAATGAGACCCACGTTGGTGGTTGAGTTTCAGAGCTGGAGGTCAGGCTGAAGGTAGAAATGTCTACATTCTCCTGAGCCCCAGATATTTCTCATCTAGATTTTCTTTCTTTATTGAGACCATATTTTTCTCCTTTGTGGCTTTTTGAAAAGGGTGATTTTAGGAGCTTACTTTAGTCGTGGATCCTTTTGAGATTTGAAAGCTTTAATCAGTTCATTCTTAATGGGCAATATCTGGAGGAAAGAGGAAGCTGATGGGAACACGGAAGAGAAATGAACAGAAGAAGCCTTGGGTTTTTCTGTCAGTATCCTCAGGAACCTGATGGAAGATGGGGATGGTGGTTTATTGCATAGACAGGAAAGGTCAGAAAGGAGTGTGCAAAGTATCGGAGTCAACAAGGCCCCCACATGTGTTGGAGTCAAACATGTTTACCTCTTTCAGATTCTGTCTTCGTGTCCTGAGATCAAATGGCACTTCATTGGCCATCTACAGAAACAAAATGTCAACAAATTGATGGGTAAGATGAAACCCTAAATACGAAGACAAAATTTCCTCATCAGTGTATCACTTACAGTACCTTCTGTGGAAGAGAGAACAGATTTTAGAGTAATCCTAATTCACCATTTGTGCTTTGCAGTTTCTTGTAGGAAAGAAATCTTAGTTCTTAGTATAAGGAGAAAACATCATGACAGGAAGAGAGTGAACTCACAACTGACTGGGTAATATAAACTTGGAAACCTACCCTACCTCACGTTAGGTAGTTTTTCGTGGTCTTTGAAATAAATTATAAGGAATTGAAGCCCTTAAAATTTTTTGGCTGGCAAAGAAAACATTTTTTGTCCTTTTCCTTTTAAATAAAAGGCCACAGTAAATGAAATATAATAATATACAGTAGTACAAATGCAACCTACTACATGTATAATATATAATAGTACAATACAGTATACAGTGAAATACAGTAAATAATGTAAAAATAAGAATTAACTATAGGAAAACTTAACTGCATGGCACAGGTGGAGAGCTTAAGTAACAATACTTATTTCTCTCAAGGTGTCAAAATTAAAGTAACCTGTATTTATTTTTTGAAACAGCTTTATTGAAGTGTAATTGACTTACAATAAATTGCATATATTCAAAGTATGCAGTTTGATAAGTTTTGGCATATGTTTGTACTTGCGAAACCATCACAACAATCAAAATCAGAATGGCCATCATCAAAAAGTCTACAAATAATAAATACTGGAGAGGGTGTGGAGAAGAAGGAACCTCCTACACTGTTGGTGGGGGATTGAAGTTTGGTGCAGCCGTTGTGGAAAACACTTTGCTGTACCCCTGAAACTAACACAGTGTTGTAAATCAACTCTACTTATTTGAAAAAAAAAAAAAAGAAAGAATACCTATAAGGTGATTAACATATTGCCTGGAGGATTTCAGTGTTTATTAAAAGTTAGCTGCTAATGTTGCTTCTGTTTTGTTGTTTTTTAATCTGAGGCAAGACCAATACTGCATGTCACATGCATCTTTGGGAAAGAAGGTGGTTTTGATGACTTCAGCGTCTCCCTGAGCTGTCAGGGGTCGCGTGGTTCTGATGTCCCTGTTGAGTCAGAGCACCCTCATCCCAGGAAGCTGGAGAACGTGGGGATGTCATGCCAGGGGAGCACTTTGGCTTTCCCTGTTTATCCTTTCCTTATTGTCACCTTGGCCTGTTTCAGTTTGAACCAAGATTTAACCAGATCAGGCCTGCCATTTGTAACCTCTACAGTTATCAGCTTCTTTTTTTTTTTTTTTTTACTGAAGTCTAGTCAATTTACGATGCTGTGTCAATTTCTGCCGTACAGCATCATGTTTCAGTCATACATGGACATACATAGATTCCTTTTCATATTCTTTTCATTATAGGTTATTACAAGGTATTGAATATGGTTCCCTGTGCTGTACAGTAGGACTTTGTTGTTTATCTGTTTTATATATAGTAGTGTGTATCTGCTAATCCCAAACTCCTACTTTATCCCTCTACTTCCCCTACCTGGTAACTATAAGTTTGTTCTCTAAGTCTGTGAATCTGTTTTTGTTCTGTAAATAAGTTCATTTATGTCATTTTTTTAGATTCCACATGTAAGTGATATCGTATGGTATTTTTCTTTCTCTTTCTGTCTCACTTCACTTAGGTCCATCCATGTTCCTGCAAATAGCATTATTCTATTCTTTTTTAAGTAGTATTCCATTGTATAAATATACCACAACTTCTTTATCCAGTCATCTGTGGATGGACATGTAGGTTGCTTCCATGTCTTGGCTGTTGTAAATAGTGCTGCTGTGAACATTGGGGTGCATGTGTCTTTTCAAATTAAGAGTTCCCTCTGGATACATGCCCAGGAATGGGATTGCTGGATCATACAGTATCTTTATTTTTAGTTTTTTAAGGAATCTCCATACTGTTTCCCACAGTGGCTGCACCAAACTGCATTCCCACCAGCAGTGTAGGAGGGTTCCCTTTTCTCCACACCCTCTGCAGCATTTATCGTTTGTGGACTTTTAAATGATGGCCGTTCTGACTGGTGTGAGGTGACACCTCATGGTAGTTTTCATTTGTATTTCTCTGAATTACCAGCTTCTTGAAGTATGTGGACGGATACGTGTGCCTGTTGATGGTGGCGTGTCATTGCTTCCCTGTCCTTGTTTGTCTTCTGCAATTAGACAGCAGTGAGCTGACATTCGAGCACGTGTCTAGCAAACCTGTCCCATCAGTCTTCTTAGCAGAACTGAGACTTAACTTTTTTCTTCCTGGGAAATCACTTTTCCATCCACCAAGAAAAGATTTGTGGGGTGTTGCTTGTCGCAAGTGGGTGAGTGAAGAATGACCTTGCCTCTTTCTCGTCACAGCTGTCCCCAATCTCTTCATGCTGGAAACAGTGGATTCTGTGAAGCTGGCAGACAGAGTGAACAGTTCATGGCAGAAGAAAGGTGCTCCCGAAAGGTTAAAGGTTATGGTCCAAATTAACACCAGTGGAGAGGAGAGTAAGTGACCGGACCTGGACTGTGGGTTTTTCTTCCCCCTAGGATGTTTGGGGCTCAGGAAGAATGGTGGGTGGAAGCATTTGAGCTCCGATCACAGGAGGAAACCACAGACATTTAAGTTAGCTGTTGTACGTAGGGTCTCGGTGGCATGGTGACAGCCCAGCCAGTCCGCATGTAATTCTTTAACACATCATGATTTGTTACTTCTTAATTTTTGAGGAGGGAGGTAAGGGGAATCAAGAAGGGGATTGTGTGCTTTGGATTTTTGTTTGTTTTGTTTTTGTGTTTGTTTTGGTGGAGTTTGGGTTTTTGTGGGGGGTTTTTTTTCAGGTTTTTTTTTTTTAAACGGAGGTCCCCTTGTCTGAGAGTCGCCTCCTTGCTCATAGGAGGGGGCAGGAAGAGATCTTGCGTCTGGCTTCTTAAAACATCTTGTGGGCGTGTCTTCTGTTTCTTTTTGTGAAGGCAAGCACGGCCTGCTCCCTTCAGAGACGGTGGCCATGGTGGAACACATCAACGCCAAGTGCCCCAGCCTGGAGTTCGTGGGGCTGATGACCATAGGAAGCTTTGGGCACGATCTCAGTCAAGGACCAAATCCGGACTTCCAGGTAGTCGGGGCCGGGATGGGGAAGCATCCAGTGAGGCGCTGTGGCAGGGCTGGCTGCACATGCCACAGACATCCCAGACATTACCACCCTCTCCTGAGCCCTTCTCGTGTGGAAAACGGAGCATGTCCCAAGCCCCCACGGACCTTTCTCAGCTGGGCTGAACCTGCCTGACACAGTCTTTAGAGAAAGGGGTTTCCAGCCTCCTCTCCAATGATCACCCATTTCCTTGAAAGTCAGAGAATTCACTAAAAACCCTTTCCATAACTTCTGGCGATTTTGATGGGCCTTGAGACCATGAGGAATCAAGAAGTCATCTTTGTCAGAGATATTCAGATCCAGCCACTCTCAGGCATCCTCAGAGAAGACGGGGATAAAATGGGCATCGCGCTTGTCTTTCTGGCAGGTGTTACTGTCCCTCCGGGAGGAGCTGTGTGGAAGGCTGAGCATCCCTGCTGACCAGGTTGAGCTGAGCATGGGCATGTCCGCCGACTTCCAGCACGCGGTAAGTTCCTCCTGGGCGCCCGCGGGGGCCTCAGCGTCGGGTCCCAAAGGCCACAGCAAGAATCCGTTTTCGCTGGAGAAACCTCTGAAATGCCTCACTATAGCAACAGGGCGCCCAGTAGCTATGGTTCCCCATCCCCGACTCTAATGTCCCCCAGCCCCTTCTCTTTTGAAATGAAAATGTATAGAAATTCTAGCCTGACACATAATTTTTTAAAACACAGTGGAATCTAAAGGAAAATAAGAAGAAATTAAACGACAGTTTTTTAAAGGACACGTCACGATGTACATGCTTGGGTTTGGTTATGTGTCAGTCAGTCACGATGAAGTCTGCTGGTGCTTGAAGGCTCGTGTAGGTTCACCGTGAAGGCAGCAGCTGCAAATATATACTGATGTAGGTGTGCCGTGTCGGCAGCGCAAATCCAGTCTCCCGGAGCACTAAATAACTTGATAAAGTCCCCCAGGTCAGAGTTTAAACTTCCCTCTGGGTATACAGAGGTGGTCTCAGCCCCTAGTTTGCACTCCACCCAGTAAACACTGGTCCCTACTCTGGAATAGGAGGATGTATTAAATGTATTAAATCAGTGCTCAATTACGAGGAGGTTTTTCCATCTACGTGGCCACGACTCATGAGAAAAGGAGTGGGCTGGAAGACAGCTCCTCGTGGTGCAACTCTGTCCCCGTCTGCTGTCCCTGTCCCCTCCCTACTAAGTGCCAGTCACAGTCCCCAGTCCCTGCGAAAGCCAAAGAAATCCTTGCTTATTTCTTACACACCATGTCAGGGGTCGTACTGCCCCCAGGGAGAACCAGTGCGCCCTCGTCCTTGCTGCGTCATCATTCTTCTTCCAGAAGCCTCTTGAATGAGGCATCTGCTGCATTTCAGTCTTCTCAACTCAGCCCTCGGTACTCATTTCCACAGATCGAAGTAGGATCTACGAATGTCCGCATAGGAAGCACCATTTTTGGAGAGCGAGATTACTCAAAGAAAGCCACCCTGGACAAGCCCACAGCAGAGCTAAAGGCCCCGGCGCACACGCCTTGAGCGGGGCTCAGCCCGTGGGCTGGGTCCACAGAGGCAAGCTATGCACTCACCCGGGTTTCACATCGATGGTCGATGTCCCCTACGTTACAGCACAGCCACACCCTCCTGGCCACCTGGAGAGAGCACACTGACGACTGTGTGGACTGTGTGCGTTGATGGAAACCATCTCACTGAGTGTCTGACTCGGGAAGCTTGCTTCAAGTGGTGGCTATGGATTGGATTTGAGAAATCCAGACGTGTCTGCAGAACGGATACCAGATCCGCAGCCAGGAGTTGAGTTCAGCCTTGAACTCTGCCCAGAGGCACCACCCAACCCACGAATGCCTTTCCCAGGTTCAAACTCCATGACGGATGCCTATAACCCTCCCAGAGTCAGAGGGGTGGGAATCTGTCATGCACTTTAACAGGAAATGCCCTGTTAGCAAGTCCATACGAACCCCCGTGAAGTAGACATAACAGCAATGCGGTTTCAGCCCCCAGGTTCCACCCCACCCAGTGAACATCTCTACTGCGGAATAGCAGTACAGGTAACTTCAGGAAGTGCCTGAAGTTAATCCTCCAAACCCACATTGTACTGATGAGACTTGTGTCATCGGCCACCCTGTGGTGTGGACCCTGAAAATTACAGGGCAGCTAACACAAGCGGGCTTTGGGCCTTTCTGACCTCCTGCTCAAGAGACAGGACTTTGAGCTTTTCTCCCTGGTCCTGATAGTGATGAGAATTGAGTGATGCGCTTTCTCCTCCACCGCAGTTCCCGTTACAGCGGCCTCTTATCAAAGACCAGTGAATCCCGGAAATGAAAGAGTCCTTCAAAGCCAGTTCGGGGTCACAGTTTCAACAAGGCCTGGCTTTGAGGTCCCTGTTCCTGAGGAGCACTTTTTAGGCACATTTATAGCCTCCTCTCCTGACCAGATTTATAAGCCAGAATTTTGCAACTCTTTCTGATTGTTAAATTGAGTAGCAAGCTCTTCAAAAACCAGAAAGCGCGATTCTCAGTCACAACAGATGACTTTAGTCTGGGTCGTTGTTTGTTTTCTAGATGAGGTTTTCTTATTTATTCAACCCCCAGGCTTTAATTTTATGAAATAACTTCCAGAACACAATGCTGCTGCTGAATGTAATTTTGTAAAACCTAACCCGTGACGATTCCTGGACTGTTTCAGTCAGAGCTGCAGTGCGATATTTCAGAGCCTATTAAATAAAAATGTGAGTTTGAATGATGCCATCTGTGCCAATTGCAAAGCAAGTAAAAGATTTATTTTCTGTGATCTGGTGGAGTGAGTGAGTATAGAGGGGGAAGTGGGGAGCCACAGGAAGCTGCCGCGTCACTGGCATCGAACCAGCTGCCTTTGGAGAAGGGCTTCCCTCGGGTCACAGATGCATCCAAAGCCACGCCGTGGACGAAAGAGGGATTCTGCGTTTTGAGTGCAAGACAATGAAGTGTTGGCATTTCAGGAATTACAAAACGAAAAGGTTATCCCTTGCTGCGAGGAACTCTTTTAAATCGCCGCTAGATGGCAGCATTGGCTAACTCGGGGCGAGAGCTGGCGCTCCCCGTCTGCGAATTACCTCGGAAGAGGCTCCACCCCTTTCTCTTAAGGCAGAAGCAGGCTGGAGAGGACGCAGTGTTTCCCAGGTGATACAGCTGATTCTCACAGAGCCACGAGGTTCTCTCACACACCTCATTTCTTTGCAAACTTGGCTGAGGGTTCTGAGATTGGCTGTGGAACCTTTTGGGAGAAAATGATCTCGTCTTAGCAACCGAGAGCTGTCTGGCTCGTGCCTGGACATCGAAAGCCAAGAAGGCGGAGAGACCCAGGAGGCTGACTCAAACCCAGATCAGGAAGGGAGGCCAAAGTACGTCGGTCCCATGTGCCGGCTGCAGGCTGGAGGGACCTTTGGCAGAAAGAAAACCGAGCAAAATTGTAACTTGGCCTTTTTTTTTTGGAAGTGTAGTGAGTTTGCAATGTGTTAATTTCTGGTGTACAGCATAGTGATTCAGTTACACACATATACATATATATATTCCTTTTCATATTCTTTTTCGTTATAGGTTATTACAAGATATTGAATATAGTTCCCTGTGCTATACAGTAGGTCCTTGTTGTTTATCTGAGTTTCTCTTTTGTCACACGGACCGGGCGTGAGTACCCCCAGATCTTCATCAAGGCCGTGACAGTATCCCCAGCGAGTTTCCTGAGTGACAACAGCACACCATCCCGGGTCAGACCAGTGCACAGCCCCTAAATCACCATCCCCTGTGACATCTCATTTTACCCTCGTAGCAGCTGGTAGAGTGATTTAGGCTACTGGGCAGCGTCCCTTTGTGGACGGGGCCCTGAGGCCCAGAGAAGGTTCAGTGCGCTCCTTGCCTGAGGTCAGAGTCGGTTGGTGGCAGGACAAGAAATAAGTTCAAGACCTTTGATTCCTGGTCCAGAGCTTGGTCCCCACACCACACTGGTATCTTTTGTTGTCTCAGGCTTTAATAATTAGTAAGCATTCTTAGATTTATAAGCTTAATTTAAGAGAGCCTTAGATTTATAAGCTTAATTTAAGAGAGCCTTATTACGGTAAAAGAAATGTATGTTTTCAGCCTGTAGTCATTGTGGAGAACTGATACATCTTCAGGCGGAACAAACTTGGAAACTACAAGCAGAAAGGATGAGGAGGAAGGAGAGAATTAAACCCAGCCAGAGTGGAATCCACCTTCCCCTTGCCTTCCCTAACACAGACTCAAACGATGCCCTAGGCTGCAGTCCTCAGAGCCAGCAGAACTGTTCCCTCCTGTCCCCAGAGCTAGATAGCCGGTGAAGTCTGTTCCCCAAGGCTGGGCAAGGAGGAAGGAGACCAAATGGGACATTCTGAAAATCCAGGACATCCTTGTCCTTCAGACAAGGTGGCCCTGGTCTTCCCATAGAAGCACTGAATTCAGGAGGAAGGACTCACCCACCAGTTCCTGAAGGGCTGCGATTAGCGTGGATGTGCAGTGGTGCACTTGAAATGATTTGCTCTGGGAACTGACTGTCTTTACCATGAAATCAGTTGAATGCTATTACATCAGCCTCGTGACTAAGGGTGAAAGAATCCAGCTGTCCACCAGGACGCTTTACTAATCTGCATCCCCCATTCCAAGAAGCACATAGGTAAAGAAAGGGGCTTTTCTTTCCACCCAGTTTGCATCAACAACACCCAGTTGCACCCAGTTGGCACCCAGTATGTATATGCTCAGGCTGCGTGAGGTTGAGTAGCTACTTACAAGGTCAAGGGCCCTAAAACTTGTTTCTCTCCTGTGATCACATCGAGGTCTCAAGGGACCTCAGAGCTAACGCTCTCTTTCCTCTGAAGTCCAGCAGAGAGGAGCTGAAATGGTTCGAAGTGGAGACAGAGGTGGGAGGTAATTTCGGCACCTTCTTTGGATTTAAAATGAATTTTACAAGCTCAAGTTTCCTGAGCTTTGAGCTCATGAAGGAGTAGAAGCCACCCTCTGAGTCCCAATCGCCTTCTCGGAGGTTCTTTCCGCCGGCTGGCCACGTTCCTGCTGGTGTTCCCCCCACCCACACGCCAGCAGAGCTAAGCTTGACCCAGCTGCCAATCTCCAAAATAAAATCAATGTGTGACCTTATTCACCAGCTGTACCGAAGAAACTAGCACAGACTAGGGCCAACTTTGAAGCCAAAAAGGGAAGATGAGAAGTTGGGAGAGGGAGAAAGAGGAGGGGTGAAAAAAAAACTTGGCCGGACATGAAAGGTGTCTTGTCTGTCTGTTCCCCATTAGGCGCAATTCTCTTGCAATCTGCAGGCTCGACATAATTCTCTTGACCAGATACTCTCCGGAGAGATAGTGTCAAAAGGAAAAACAAACAGAATAGCATCTCTGACAGCAAAGTCACTTAAAAACCTATTTTGGGGATGGGGGTGGGAGGGAGCAATGTCTGCACGTTGGGGAGAGCACTCCTCCCAGCAGGCCACGTAGGAGGACCACTTACCCCAGGACCGGACAGGGACAGGAGGGGGAGCCGGGGAGGTGACTGGGGAGCCAGGCGAGGAAGCAGAACCCCAGCTCCTCTGCCCTCCCAGCCCCTCTGAGGCCGCGAGATCCAACTTGTCCGGCTTTCCCAACTGTGCTCTCAACACAAAACCCCAAGGTCACTGGGCCTTTTACAGCCTGCGGTGCACTGAGGGGACTTCAGAAGGATGATCTTAGAAAAAAGTGATCCCAGTTTGTCCTAACTCCACTCCCCGTTTTCTGACGGCCCCCAGCAGCCACAGGCTGAGAGCCCAGCCCTCACTGTAAGCCTGTTCTCCTCCACCCGCCTTTAAGCAAAGCCATCAAGTGTTCCAGAGGCCAGGCCCCACCCTTGCCTGCAGGAGCCCCAGGGGGTTAGGATTCTGGAGTCAGGGTGCAGGGCGGGAGAGGGCGCAGTTCTGCTCTTTGTTATAGGAGAGAGCTTTTTTGAAAGGAAGCAAAACTCATCAGAAGAAAAAAGTAAGAGCCTTTCCCTGCCTTTCCGACTTGTTTATTGCCAGGATATCTGATTTCAGCAGAGGAAGCCGGCACCAAAGCAAGGTTTTTATTGGCCGGGAGCAAGAGGAATTCAGGGTTTGCCTTTGATTTGGCTTCCCCAGAACGAGAGGTACAGAGGCGTCCTCTCTGCTCTGATGGAGCAGCTCCGTACTTTGGGGCCCCCCGAACTCCAATTCTGCAGCAGCAGCTAAAAAGCCCTCTGGAGGATGAGGGTGGAGGGCGGGGCCCAGAGTGGAAGGTGGCCTGGTGAACATTTCAGAGAGGAGAGCAGAATAGGGGACAGGCGTTTAAAAAGTTCTGAAATTGGCTCCAGGGCTGTGCTCTCTGCCCCCCTCTCCCCTGAGTGGGGGCCTGAAGGAGGGAAGGTCTGGTTTGGATGAAAAGCACAGTGTGTCTAGTTGACAGAGCTCAGCGCGCTGCTCACGGGGCCGGGCCTGATGGTTTCAATGTGTGAGGAAGATAAAGGCAGGTCAGCTCTGCCCGCGGCACCCCTCAGCTGGGCCAGGGGCCCTGGGGAGGGGGTACCAGCTGGGCCACAGGCTCCAGTGGCTGCCACCCGGCCCCCAGAGCTCCCCACAGACACCTTCATGCCCAGACAGCAGCTGTTTGGGGTCTGAAGCCCCAGCCAGCCTGATCTCACCCTCTGCCTCAGCCTCCCTGCCTCCTACTTATTTCCGAAGCGGGAGCATCTCCTCTGCGGGAGAAAGAGGGGTGTCTCTCCCTGGCTTCTGGGGGAGCGCAGCTGTCTCAGCCTCTCCCTTTTCTCCTCTCTGCGTCCTATTTCTGTCTTTCCCTGTGATCCCCCTCATCACTCTTCCCGCACAAACCACTGGTGACAGGAAGGACCCCGAACCTGAGGGCTCCAGGTGTCCTTCCTTTACTGCTGTGCCCGTCAGCGGGTGGGAGTTTGCTGTCAGTGCGGGACCTCGGGGGCGGGCGCTGTTGGTACAGGGCAGCCCCACTAGCGGGAAGATGATGTGGCCTGGGTGTGGCCCTCTTCCCATTTCCAGGTTTGTGACCAGAAGGTCCACAGGAGAGCCACCTTCCTCCTCTCCCCGGGCTCACAGCCGGCCGTGTGTGCCTGGGTGATGGATCACCGGCCTGTCTCCTAAGCTGAGCAGGCAGGCTCCCTGGCCGCGGTGTGGGCTGTACCCGGCCAGGCTTTGCTCACCTGCAAGGCCCAGGTCCCCTTTGGCAGCCGCTGTGCCGTTTGGCACTGAGAGATTGAGGCCCAGGGCCTCGCGGGGGCCGGGGGTGGGGAACGGGGAACAGGCCTCTCACTGTGTCCACTTCAGGGAACCCAGGCATCAAAAGGACTTTGTGCAGTGGGTTGGGGAACATACTCGCAGGGAGAGGAGCTGTAGAAATAGATGGAGAGGGACTGCGCTGAGGTCAGGGAGCTGTGCGCGCGCACGCACTCACACACACTCGCACACACACGCACACACAGCTGTGAGGCTTGCTCCAGGATCTGACAGCAGTTCCCTGCCTTGGTTCCCTCATCTGTAAATAGGGGTGATGCTGAGAGCATCTGTGTCACGGGGTCCTTGTGACATTTAAACGAGGTACAGCACGTGAAGTGTGCACGGAACCAGCACACAGGGAACACTCAGGACCGTTAGTGACCGCGGGCTGGACCCGGCAGCCTGGGCTTTGCGGTCAGTTTGAATCTCCATGGAGGAATGGGGCGGAGCTCTGACGGATGGAGCAGATAAGGACTGTCTGCCTTCATAAACGAAACATGATTCCCGGAGGAGGCCGAGGAGGAAGGGAACCCTCCAAGAGGTGATTAGAGCTCTCAGTGTCTGACAAGCTCCGGGGTCTCTCACCAGGTACAGCTGACAGGAGGAGGCTGGACGTGGGGCGGGGGAAAAGCCAGCTGCCCCTTCACACGCTGGCCGAACATGGACACCCAGGCCTCCTCTTCTGGTCCCCCTAGCTTGAAACTAAAAACCTAGCTTGAGACTGGGGCGTAAAAACAGCAAAATCAGCCCAGAGTGAAACCAAAACTAGACACTGGCTCACACACCCTGGGCGTCAAGACTCCAGGGACACACCCTCCCTCTCCAAGTGCAGCCCCGGGCCGGGAGGCCCAGAGCCAGGGCCCCTCTGCTGCGCTTCTCCCAGCCTCCCCTCCAGCTCCATGGCCTCCCAGGGCCCAAAGGCAGCCCAACAGGTCTTAGGGACTAGAGCCCACCTCTTGCACAGAAGCCTGACCTTGACCATCCAAAGAGAGATGGAGAGAGGGAGAGGGGGATGCTCAAAGAGGGTAGGAGAAGGGGAAGGAAAAGCAGAGAGAAGGGAAAAGAAGCAGAGAGAGCCCCCGGCCAGACAGGCATCAGCAGGACAGCTGCCACCAGGGGTCTGGGTTCCAGACAAAGACAGACTTTTCCAGCAAATCAGAAATCCACCCTGCCAGGCCACTGCTCGGCCTCAGCTGTGAGAGCGTTTCTCTGAGGCTCCCTCAACCTCCCGTGACTGGAGGGGCTGCCCATCCACTCCAGGCGGTGGGTAGTGACCCATGGGAACAGGATGGTGGTACCCAGAGACAGCGACAGTGACCAGAGAATCAGGCTTGAGCATCTCAGGAGAGCCACCGGGAGGGGAAGCTCTTGAAAGCTGGATTTGCAAACCCACTCCCAGGCAGGGACGCTCCCTCAGGTCCGAGGCCTCCTTCCGGGGCTGTTTCTACAAAGAGTAGTGTCCTGTTTCTAAAAGCAGGACTGGGTAACAGCCGCCTCTGCCAGCAGGACTGGAAGGAGGCTGTGGCTTTTCATCATAAATTCTTCCACGCTATTTCATTTTTTCACCATATGCGGTATTCCTTTGATAAAAATAATTTTTGTAAATAGTGGTGAGAGCTGGGGGCTGGCTTAGCTCTAGACAAACCTGTGAGGTCGGCCTCAACCTCGGGTTCCCTGCTGCACACTTTGCAGAGGGACAGCCCTTCCCCACCCCAGCCCAGCACCCCGGGGGTGACCCCAAACCCTGCAGGCTAGTCTAGATCGCCCTCCATCTCTCCACCTGCCCAGAATAACTCCCACAACTTCCTCCACCGGCTTTTTTGCTCCTCTTGTCATCTTCAGTGCTGCTTCAGGCCTCCCCGGGGTGGGAGGGGCCCAGGAGTGCTCCTCGGCCCTGGGTCAGGGGGGTCAGGGAGATCAGAGAGGGGCACCTGGCTGACTGGCCCACCACAGCGCAAGACGGCAGGTGGAGTGGGAGGGTGTCCGGAGAGCTGGGGCCACCCAGCTGCTCCACTGAGCACCCCTGTTATAGCGCAGAAGGGAGGGAGGCCGAGAGAGCCCTCCCAGCCACGCACTCACACACACACTCACGTGCACACACACACGTTACTTAACCTGAGTGCCAACGTCCTCATCGGTGAGAGAGAAGTACACAGACATCTGGGGCAGTGGTGAGGGTAGAAGAAAAACACTACACACAGAGTGCTCAGTGCCCAAGGGCCTCGATAAATGGCACCCTGTTCTTGCCCGTATTTTCTTTTCTACAACCTTGAAGCTACACGCCCACACACCTGCGTAAAATGCTGGTATCCCGCCACCATCTCTCCCCTCCACTGCCCCCTCCCCCCAGCCCACCCCCAGCCACACACACACACACACACACACACACACACACCCTTCTTTTGGCCAGAACTGCTTCCTGCTTCTCTTCTGTCCCAGGCCCAAATACTCTGACCCCAGTGGGGCTCAGGGAGAGGGGTGCTGGCCTGCAACTGGGCCTCAGCCTCTCGGCTGCCTCTGGGGAGGAAAGGCTGTAGGTGGAACAGCCCCTGGATGGAGGGGTGGGCGGTTTCCTAGAACAGGGCATAGACCCTAAGGAGCCTTAGGACCAGGTGGGAAGCTAGGCGCCTCGGCCACCAGAAAGACCTGGCAAGAGGCCTCCTGGGTCCTGATCCAACTGGGAGACCCGAGACAAGAGAGGTGCGCATTGTCCCTGAGCTCAGAGGGGCCTAAGGGCTGGCCGGGGAGAGTCTGGAGCTGGGAGGGGAGGGTGCACCCTCCCACCCTCTCCCTTACTCCCTCCGACAGCTGGGGTCCGTCCTGTGTTCAGGCTCCTCCCTGCACAGAGGGAGGGAAGCTCCCGGCCTCCCTCCTGGCCTGGCCAGGCTGCTTATCCTCCAACAGCTTAGCCCTTACTTCCTCTCCCAATTGATCCCCAGTGGAAACCGAGTGCTGCCCACCCCCATTACTCTCTCTAAAATGGCCGTCTTCCCTTCACAACGTGCAGCACAAAGTGTCGTTATAGACTCATCTGTGTCCTGGTTTGTGCCATCCCGGCCCCTCCTCCTGGACTGCCAACCCCGCGACGGCAGAAAGCTGGGTCCCCAGCTCCGAGCATCGCAGTGGGCCAGACTCTTGATTCTTTCCCCAAATCACACCCTTCCTGAGTCTTCTCCAGCTTAGCAAAAGGTGATGCCACTCTCAGCCTAAGCCAGACACCTAGGGGTGGCTCTGGACACATTTTTCTCACTCCCCTCTGGTTGTTTCAGGGATCCCATGGGACTCAGGCTCCGCCCGCCCAGCTCCCAGGTCCAGCCTCCCTTCGCCTCCCCCACCGCCTCCCTCATCCGAGATGCCACAACGTGGCCACTGGACTGGTGTCCTCCCTGTGCTCCTCCCACTGGGGTCGTCAGGGAGGAGATTTAAAAGGCGAATTCAGATCAGATCATTCCCTTTTCAAACCCCCTAGGCTTCTGTTCTCATTGAGAATAAAATCCGAAGTCCTGCCCGTGGCCCGCAGTACCCCACGTGATGAGGTCAGAGGCCCCGTGACCACTCCTCTTGTCTCCCCCCGGCTCACTGCGCTCCAGCCATGCTGGTCCCTAACCCTCCCTGGACTGAACACAGCCACCGCTCTCCCACTTTGCTTCCACGTGCTGTGGCCTCTGCGTGCAATGCTCTGTCTCCCCAAATCCATGGGGCCTCAAGGGGAGGTAAGGGAATTTCTTGGGGTAATTGTTGAAAGCCCTCTCCTCCCCTGGAAACTATAAAGCGTGGCAGTTAAAACTTTGAACTCTGGAGTCTGGAGCGCCTGCTTCAAATTTTTTGAGCTGTGTATCCTTGGGCAAGTTACTATGAAGATGCCTCTTCCCCTCAATTCCCTGTCTATTAAAACAGGCATCCTCACCCTGTTATGAGGACAAAATGAGCTAATTCTTGTAATATGTAGTCACACATGCCCAGCACACAACAAGCACTCAGTAGATACTGGCTGTCCTGATGTGCACACTCTCCTGTGCTCACTCTGGTAACCAGAGGGCGGGGACAGTGACCTTGACCCCATCTTCCACTCTCAGCTGCCCCCCGGAGCGGAGGGTCTGGTCGAGCACAGGGTAAGAAAGAGACCCCAAATACTCCTTGACAAAGGGGAATGGGCTTTGAGGTTGGAGGTAAGAGAGAGGTTGACTAGCAGCCAGCACCTGGCAAAGGCAGGCTGCTTTAGCGAGGGGCATAGAGGATGTGAAACCCCAGCCTCGCAAGGGGATAATCATGGTCTAGGAGAATCAGGTGGTTACGCTTCTGCCCTAGATTGAACTACACTTTTGGTAAGCGCCCCCACCTCGCTTCAATCAGGATTATTCAGTCCCTATTAACCACGGTGCCTTATCCCTACTGTAGTAAGAGCTGATCACACGCTATCAGGGTGAAGCTTCCTAACCAGATACCCTGAGGTTGGGAAATAAATTTGAGTCATCCTTCTATCTCAGACAAACTTCAAAACAAAAAGATCTCGTGGAGGCAACTCAACCATTCCACCCCGCGCCTCTGAGGACTGATAACCAGGAAGCTTTGTATGGGTGAAGCTTGGAGTTGCTCAGGAGAAAAGAGCATTTAGAGACGAATTGGAGGGTGAGTTCCCACCCCTGGCTCTTTACCACTCAATGATTCGTTCTTGTCATCCCTACTTATAAAACGGGGAAGTAACCCCACTCACCTTCCTGGGTGGGATAGAGGCCAAAAGTGATGATCAACAGGATGGGACAGGGTTTTGTCAATGTCTCCACCTCATACCTCATTCTTACCTGTAGACAAGCATCGCCTCATTAAATGTCATTTGGCTTCAATTCAGCCTCAGACAGCGGGTGTTTAAATGGAATTCCTTTCTGGATTTAAAGTGTCTTCCTTTTGCAAAAAAAGGAATGACAGAAAAGCTGGGTAACCCAAGCCAGAGGCCTCCTCTGCTCTTGTCTCTGAGAAGCCCCCGGCCTGTGAGCAGGAGGGCCGGGTGGCAGACCTGCCTGTGGGCCGTGGCTCTGTGACACCCCTTCCTGGGAATGCAGGCCCAGCCCCTGCGGCCTGCCCTGCTTCAGGCTCCTGCTGTGGGAGGCCAGTCCCCTTCTCCCCGCCTCCATTTGCAATCACTATTTATTTATCTTTGGAAGTTGAAGGAACCAGAGCAGGCAACTGGGAGAGACTTGTGGAGCCAGAGAGGGAAAGCGGAGCAGCCAGCGTCTGCCGCCCACGCCAGGGAAGGAACCCGCTTCCCTGCAAAGGGGGGTGGGGACTCGGCTGAAAGGCCACCATGCTCGGAAAGGTGCCACACGCCAGCAAGGCCAAGGGCACAGAAGGACGGTGATGGTCACCCTTTGGTGATCCTGCCCAGGGGTCCCCCCAACTGGGGCAGCCTGCATCTCCACAGCAAAGGTGCTGTTAAGTGGCAGAAAAGGCAGTCCTTGTGGGGAAACTGAGGAATCGAACATGCAGGGCCACAGTTCAGTTTTCCTTCTGTCCCTAGCCCTGTTCCCAGCTTGCATTACAATCCATCCAAGACCCAAGGCAATTTTCATCTCCATCTGCAGTTGTCAAAGTCAGAGCTGAGGACCCAGAAACTGAGTGCCCTGTGGCACCCCGCCCCCGCCCCCATTCTCATGCATTCACAAACCAGGGGGCAGGCAGGGCCCCATTTTGACCCCGGAGATGAGATACCCCAGGATGTTAGGGGCCATGTCAGTCCTATAACGGGTCCTCCTGACTCAGTGCCGTGTCCTTCCCACACCCAGCACAGATCCCTGCTTTTCTTTTCTCTGTTCCCCTCATTCCCACCGCCCCCACCCCAAACACAAACACACACACACATACACACGCACACATAGGGATGTGGAAAAGGTAGGCAGCCAGATCTGGCCTGTCTGCCTTGGCCTTTGACCCCCTCCTTGGCCAATTGACATGCACCCCCCGCTGGGCGAGGTCACCCGGCAGCGAGGAGGGTCTGCGCCTCCGTGGTCTGTGGCTTGAATCCTGCAGTGGCTGCAGCAGGGCTGTGAGAGGGAGCGGGGCTTCCAGACCGGCCCATCAGGTCAGGGGCCAAGGGATACCCAGCCTCAGCAACCCCAGAGCGGTGAACAAAGTTCAAACCAAAACACGGACCACCAGACATCTCTGGTCAAGCCTGCAGGTCAATGAAAGCCCCCAGAAACGTCGGGGTTCCAGCTGAACGGGCATGAGTCGAGGAGGGGGAGGAGGGGTTAGGGGAAAGTGATGGCGGTTGGCTCTGAGGTCTGAGATGGGTTGTGGAGAGGAAGATTCCTGGCTCGGGGGGAGAGGGGCGGGAGGGAGAAGGAGACTAGGTCCAGGGCCAGTCGTGTGCACGGGACACACGGGGCCTCCAGCCGGCTGGGCCGCCTTGGCTCCGAGGAGGGCAGCGGCCTTTCTGCGTATCGGGAGGCGCTAGGGCCTCGCGGACGGACGCGCTGGCGAGGGGAGGGCGCCCTCTCGGGAGGGCGGGCGGGGGCTGGCGGCGGCGGGAGCGGCGCCGCGCCGAGCTGCCTCCATCCATGGCACGGAGCGGCGGCGGCGGCGGCGGCAGGAGCCCGGCGCGATCCGCTAGATCTCAGCCCTGCGCCGAGCAAGCAGGCGACGCGGAGGGGCCCGGCCTCAACCCGCCCGGGAGCGCCTCGCAGAGACTCGGGCCGCGCCGCCGGGGGCCGCCTGCGCTGCGCTGACAGCCGCGCCCGCGTCCTCCCCGCCGGGGCGCTCGCCGGACATGCCCCCGGGGCGCGGCGGCGGGGACCCCGGGGCTTGCCTCCGCCCAGGGCCCCCCGCCCCGCCCTCGGGCGCCCCGGGCCCTCGCTGAGCACGCCTCCCGCACGCCCGGGTCCCTCTGGCCAGCGCGCAGACGGGTCCCAGCGCTGTCGGTACCCGCGGGGCGATGGGCTGATGGGCGCCGCGGGACGCAGGATGCGGGGGGCGCCCGCGCGCCTGCTGCTGCCGCTGCTGCCGTGGCTGCTGCTCCTGGCGCCCGAGACCCGGGGCGCGCCCGGCTGCCCTGTCCCCATCCGCAGCTGCAAGTGCTCAGGGGAGCGGCCCAAGGGGCTAAGTGGCGGCGCCCCCAACCCGGCGCGCAGGAGGGTGGTGTGCGGCGGCGGAGACCTCCCGGAGCCTCCCGAGCCCGGCCTTCTGCCTAACAGCACCGTTACCCTGTGAGTACCCTGCTCCGCCGGCCCGGCCCGATCCCCGACGAGGGGGCGAATGGAGACCAGATGGGAGGGGTGGGAAAAGAGGGTCAGAGACGATGCCGCCACTTCCGAGACTCTAGGACAGGCCTGAGTCCAGAAGCTGAGAAGGGAGGCTTGGAGAAGTAGGGGAAAGAGTAAAGCTCCAAGGGTGTAGAGGGAGGAAGGAGCTTAGGGGGCCGGGTGCGCCCCAAAGAGAGGCACCGCGAGCGCCCACTCACCTGCACAGGTGAAGGGGACTGCGCGCTGGCGGGACGCCCACTCCCCTTGAGTTTCCAACTTGGGCTGATGTTGCGGACTTCGGGGACCTGATGTGGGTGGCATGGGGGAAGGCTCAGGAAAGATGAACGCCCGCGGCCGAGTAGGTGGCTGTGGTCGTTACCACCGCGGGCGCGTCCCTGGCCGCACTGGAGGAGTCTCCTGGGTTCGCCCCGCGGGCCTGGCTCCGCCAGGTGGGGGACGCTCCAGCCGACCCCGGAGCCTGCTAGCCTATATAGGACAGGCGGGAGGGTGGGCTCGAAACGCTCTGTCCTTGGGGTGCAGGCGCTTCTGGTCTAAATGAGACTCTGGCGTCCTGATTCCTCTTGGGCCCCTGTCCCGCCGCGGGCATTTGTGAAGTGAGCTCTGCTCTGGGCCCTGCATCCCTCCCACTTCTTTCCCTCCCCGGATATAACATGAGTTTGGCTGTCTCACGATTGACTTCTTTGCGCAAAGATTGCGAAGAAAGCAAGCTGGCTGAGGGGAAGGAACCGTCCTTCCGTCATCCCGTTTCCCTTCTCAGCCAGGGCCTTATGAAGCCCTCACTTTGCTGGCAACCAGCGCGGCTCTTTGCGCCGCAACCCCACCGCAAGCCGCCCCAATGGGGGGTCCGAAGTCTCCGCAACCGCAGTTAGCGACCCCTCCCCACCGCAAGGATTTCCTGCGCAGACCACGTGCTCGGAGCCCCACGCGTGCCGTGGAGTGGAGGGTCCGGCCCTAGCGGCGACCCCTTCCTTTCCTGTCATGGATCCAAACTCCAAGCCGCTTCCCCTTCCCTGTCCTCCTGACCCCAGTGGCAACCGTTTCCCTACCGCCCCTTGCCCGGAGTTGGATCTGGCTCACAGTCTGTCCGATTGTGTCCAGAACAATACAGTAACGCCTCTGGTTGGGTGAGTTCAGAGGCTGCCTGCTTCCTGACAGGACACAACTGGTCAGCCTCTGACGTTGACCGCCTGGCCTGCATTTTCCCAGCTGGGGTGGGTGTGTGTATGTGTGCATTTGGGGAGGTGGAAGCCGGGTGTCTGCTCTCTCCCACGTCCCAGCAGCTCAGGCATATGGTCATGGCCTGGGAAGGCAGCTGTGGCAGCCAATTCAGGTCCCTCGGAGGGTCCACTGGTGTTGAAGTGTCCAGACAGGCCTGGGCATTCCCCAGCCCACTCAGTTCTGGAGGAGAAAAATGCTTGCTGTGTGGAATGGCTGGGCAGGTGTCTGTGTGAGTCCCCGCTAGGCAGTGATAGTTGGGTTCTGGGGTGGGGTGGGGGTGGTGCGTACTGGATCTTGTGGCTAGGCTCACACACATGTGCTGGGATTAGGGAATACTAACATACTGAAGGCAGAAAGAAGGGGGGAACCTTAAAAAAGGTGGTTTTGCAGTACATCTTAGAATGATTTGGCAGCTAATGTTTTCCAGCCATAGCTAATTCCCATCGACCCACTCTGAGCAGAAAGCAGGGCCAACACTTGGTGAGAATATGCTGGGACAGGGTGGCAGCCAACAGCTCAGCTAGCTCACCTTGCCATCCCAGACCATCCCCAGAAGGCCTCCTCCTGCCCTGTTTTCCCAGGCCACTGACCTACCTGGCTTATGGTACCTTCCAAAGGAACAGCCCCCCTGCACCTAGCCGGACATCCCCAAGGACAACAGACAGGGCAAGCTGGAGCGGGCCGTGAGAGCCCACTGGCCCATCAGTCCCGGGGGCGACTAACACCAGCCACGGACACATCACTTAGTCTCTCCCCACAGGCTCCACATAATCCCATCCTGATTGCAACCCTTCCCCCAAGCTGGCTTCTGAAGGGAAAAGAGCCCACGTTCTTCTTCAGCAGAAGGTGGGCAAGGATTCTCTGCTGGGGGCTCAGTGCCTCCAGCACACCCATCCCTACCCAGCGTGCATCTTGAGGGAAGAGGAAGAGGAGGGCTGGGAAGGGGATTCCACTGCTCCAGCCTGGCAGCCAAGAGAGGCTGCAAGCACCAGAACCTTCCCACCTCCCAGACTCCTCCTCCTTACTCTTTTAAAATTCTTTTTTTTCCACACACATTTCCCCTTTCACCTCTTTGCCCATCACCTGGTGCAAACAACAGGACTTGAGCCAATAGTCTGCATTTTGACTTTGCCTTCCCTCTGCCTCTCCTGTTTTCCTTCAGAAAGGGCCACCAGCTCCCAGTCCCCTTCACACAGCACCCTGGCCGCATGGGTCCTCCGGGGGGACTCGGGCCCCCACCTTGGCCGACTGTTCAGGCGGAGAAAGTGTTAGATAAGGCGCCTGTCTGCAAGCAGCCTGCCGTCTCTGCTCAGCTGCCAGGCCGTTCAAGGGCAATCCTGTGAACCATCCTGTTCATCTCACTGCAGCCCCTTCTACCCCCACCCTGTTATCTCAACTTCTGCCTTCTGTTTTTGTAGACTGCAGGCCCCCTCTCCCCATCCTTGGCTTTTTCCCCCTCTCTAATGGATTTTCATTCGCACTTTTCCAGGAAAGCAGAACTCTTGGCTTCCTTCCCGATCCATCTGTCCCTCCGCACCCCCCCAGGCTTATGGCCCAGTCCACGGGGCAGCTGTGGGCACGAATGTTCCCTGCCGTCCAGAGCAGGAGGCTTGAAGGGTCTCCCCGGAGGGGAAAGGTCTCGCGGGGGATGGCTTATCACAAGGCGAACCTGGGTGGGGGAGGAAGACGCAGACTACTGTGACCCCCCACGCCCGCCCCTGGGCAGCCCTCTGGTTCTGGGCTCTGGGAGTTAGAGTGAGGGGGAGGAGGGATAATAAGGAATTCCAGGAAAGGACTGATAATGGATAACTCTAGAAGGAAATCTGCGGTGAGGACCTCCCAGGACCTCTGAGCAGCCTCTCGGAGGATACCAAGCAGTGTCATAAATTCCTAGGCCCCTGGGCTGGAAAGGGCCTTAGGGATCAGCAGGTCCAGCCCCTACTGCTGCATCTGACAGCTGAGCACACTGAGGCCAGATGCGGAGGGGGCCAGGTCTTGCCAGCGGTCACAGGGCTTAGCTGTCACCAGCATCAGGATTAGCTGCTTGGATTTGCTTACTTTTTCTCTCAGGTAAGAGACTCCCTGTTCACCTGGCTGGACTTGGGACCCAATGGACTCAAAGGCTGCTTTAAAAAACCCAGTTCCTTCCCAGCAGGACCCAGGCCCTTTGACCTGGGAACATTCCAAGGCTGGGTGGGGAGGGGGAGCGGGCATGGGACGGGTCACTCACTCCAGATTCTCCCAGAGCCGACAAGCCCTCATCCACTCGGCCTCCCCTTTCGGGGGACTGCCCATCACTTAGGCCAACCTCGTAGGGGAGAAAGGGTATTTGCCCGACAGATGTGCCTGGCAGTGGCTGGGACCTTTTGCTGTGAGTTTGGTGGTCTTCATGGGGGGGAGGGGAGCCCCCTTCACGGCCCCTGTGCTGGTCCCAGCCTCAGGGAAGCAGTTCTTGAGCACAGATCTCCCTCTGGACCTCCAGCTCCAGACAGGGCCCTCCCCTCAGGACCCCTCACTCCAGCCACCAGGATCCAGTTTGGGACGGGGGACTTTGGGGCAAAGTGTGCCAACTGTTTGCACAGAGCCTGAGGGGAGGGGAGAGACGCTGACTGGAGGGGCGGGCCCATGCGGCTTCCCCACCCCCTTCCCTTCCACCCTCTTTCCCCCATATGGTTCTCATAAGGTCTGGGCTCAGAGACAGCAGCCAGAGGAAGTGGCTGTGTACAGAGAGCTTTTGTGCGGGAGAGGAGGGGGAGGGGGAGGGAGCGAAGAGAAAGGAGAGAGGAAAGAGGTAGGAGGGTGCAAGGTCTCAGCTGTAGCCCCCCGATGACTTGGGCTCTGGGACCCCCGCTTCTCTGAAGTGGGGGCCCCAGAAGAAGCCTACGTCGCCCCCTTCCCTGACCTTTCTTGACTACCCACTGGAGGAGCCAGCCCAGCTCCAGGATTCATCAGCCCCTTCCTGGAGGTCTTCCTGGAGGAACCCCCGCACCAGGCAGACAACAGCCCTCTTCGCTTTCTGGTTGAGTCCTCAGCACACCCAAGAGACCAGAGGTGCCGAGCCCCAAAGGGAACTGCTATAATTCAGCCTCCCAGGGGGACCAGGACCCAGGATGGGTTATTTGGCCTGAATCATTCAGAAGCCATACAAGGACCCAGCCACTCCTGATCCCCAAGGAAGACCTTTCCTGACGCCCACACAGATCGCCCCTCTGTGTCCAGGTTGCAGGGAGAGGCAATCCCTGCTCGTGGTGAGTCTGAGAATTTCCCCCAAAGACACAGGCAAACCAGTGTAATTCGAACCTCGCCATAAATTGACCCTTAAATTTGGGGTCATGTTTTGAAAGGGAGCGAGTGTTTCTAAATTTCTGCCACATGGGAGCCATTGGGATAAGAACCCTTTCCTGAAGGAGAAAAAGTTCCAGCCACCTTGGAGCTGATCCCTGTCCTCCCATTCAACGAGCTCTCCTCACTGAAGCCCAGAGAGGGGAGGCGAGTTCCCCAATGCCACACAGCCTAGACGAGGACCCCTCACTCCCCCACCACCCTGAGATAGAGCTGGCCCTCCTTCTCCGTAGGACTGGACAGAGAGCAGGGGAGGAGAGAGGAGGGAAAGAGCCCTGGGCTGAGGAACCAGAAGGAAAATCCGGTAACTGCTAGGAAGGGGCTGTTCAGAGGGGCTGTTTATTTTCATTCCCCCAGCCCAGCCGCTCTGTTCTATTTAGAGCTCAGACACTGACAGGACAAAGCTGCCTCCTCCCCTTCCTCCCTTCTCCAGGGGCCCCCATCCTTCCCAAACTCCAGAACATTCCTCTGCTTTTAGGACTGGGTGATGGGGGTGGGGGAGCAGACATGTGGAGTGTAGCTAACTCGGACAGTCTCCTAGGACCCGGTTTTCCCAGCCTCGGGAGTGGAGAGAGACAGGCTGCTAAGATGGATGGGGCCAGGTGAGGGGCAGGGGACCAACCTGTCACGGAGGAGCAGGGAACCGGCTGGAGAGAGTGGCCGAGGAGGGAGTTCCAGCCTGAACTTGAGGGGCCAGACAGCTCCCAGCTGGAAAGCTAAGGGGAGGTGTGAGAGCCCCCTCTTCCCTCTCCTCTCCCCGCCCCCATTCCCGCAGGGCTCTTTGCCTGCTGGGAACCGTGTTGGAGCAGAAACTCTAGACTTCAGGCTCCAGGAGACGCAGTATCCAGGATGGGAAAAGCCACCAAATGTAAGGAGTGGGAGTCTTCAGTCCAGACCCTTCTGTTACTGAGAAGACCCCCAGGGAGCAGCTGACCTGCTCAAGGTCACACAGCTCCTAGCCAGACCCCAGGCCTCCCGCCGGTCAGCCGGTTCCCACACAGACCAGTCCCAGACGTCCTCCCTGGGGACAGGGCTGGGAGGTCCACTAATCCACTTCCTCCATGAGGATGTGTGAGCCTTGGGAAAGGGGCGCCCACCCCCAGTGATGGCCTAACACGTGTACTGAGGAGACCTCTGTAAGACATCACTGTGGACTTGGCTGGGGAAGTGGAGGCAAGAGGAATCCGCCTCTGACGGGAAGACTGGGATTCACGGACCACCTCCACCTTCCCTGGAGCTCTGCCCCTCCACGTACCCATCCACTCACTCCACCAGCCCCTGCTGAGCATCCTGTGCCTGGAGTTGAGAAACCTTGTCTCTGCCCTCAGGGGCCTTGCAGTCTTCCTGGAGCAGGACAGGAGCAGTGCCTCCTCTGGGGTGAAAGGATTAAAGGACTAATTTACACTTAGATATTATAGACTGATAACAGACAGAGCCTTTCAGGTTTATCTGTATTTAAAAAGAAACCCATTTTCTTCACCTAAAAGCTTGGTGGTGATGTTAGGCCACATGTGCAGGAAGGGTTTAAGGTCGTTTGGGAGTAAATTCCCAGCTTCCTCAAACTGGTGGACACCCACACACAAATAGTCCATCCCGTGTGACATCGCCCTCCACCTTCCATGAATGTTTGTGGACCCGAGCGTCCCACAGGGCCAAGCCTAACGCACAGTAGGTGTTAGTGTAGATTTGGAGAATGAATGAACGCCCAGGGGTGAATGATTACAGCAGATGCAATTGTATGCGCTCAAGCCCCAGTGCTAGGGGCCCCCAAATCCCTGACATGACCACCGGCCACCACCATGACAGATTAGTCCTCCCATCCCAGCCCCAATTTCTTGGTTCTGCCCACTGACCATCAGGATGCGGTGCTGTTGCACAGAGAGTAGGTTCGAGACAAGGAGGCAGGAAGGCCCACGTGTGGGAGCCGTTGCAAGACAGTGTCCCTCTTGACCTTCACCTCAGGCCCTGCCTGGACTGCTGGCTTCGAGGCCAAGGTCAGAGACCATCTCAGGACATGGCCCTCTAAAGCCTGGGGAAGGGAGGCCCTACCTGGGTGTCTGCCTAACCAGTAGCTGTCCAGGGTCGCCTGGACAGACTTCCAGCCAAGGGAGAGCTGGCCGGAGGTGCTGGAGTACTGTGCGTCCCCTCCAGCATTTCTGTCCCCTGCAGTCGGGCTCAGTGGTCGTTGGGCAGCCTTTAGCCTGAGGTGGGTCACAGCAGGGCCCATGGACTAGAGGCGGTCTCCTGTTTGGAGGCCCCATCATTGTACCAGCCGTGCTAACATGTACCCAAAACAGAACCAAGTGTTGCCAATTGGTATAATGTGACATTTGGTAGTTATATCGTTAAGCATTCATTAATTTAGTTTTGTAGCATTTATATTTCAGGAGTGATTTTTTTTTTAGGTTTCAGATGTCCTCGTGGGCCCTGGGTGCTGTGCCGGGGGAGGTGAGGTGAAATGCTGGAATGTTGTTTCACCCTGAGGTGCAGCTGGTTATGGGCCTGAGGCCTTTTTGGTGTCAGCAAGCAGACCACCCTCCTCCCCTCACGGAGGGTCCCCTGAAGACACTGTTAGGGTACCAGCAGCAGGCGTTGGAGACAGAGCCTTCCCAGCACAGAGGGCCTTGGCGATGGCTGGATTCCAGTCACAGGCTCCCTGGAGAGCACCGAGCCCCAGAGTCCAGGCCTGTGATCTTCGCATCTGTGTGTTGCGGCGGGGGAGGCTGGGGGGATGACATACATGACTCTTCCTGCACATGTGAGAACCTTTGGTTCAGGCCTGTGCTGGCCCCACACCCCATGAAGCAGTGCCCACATGACCCCTCCAGGGTCATCTTTGATGTTGGGCTGGGACCTGGTGAGTCCCTGTGGCTGCCCAGAGGCCACAAGGCCTCTGCAGATGCCAGCCACTCACTCCCTTGGCCTCCAGCCTCATTAGCGGTAACTCTGCTGGCTTCTCTTCCCTAAAATAGGACCCTAGCCGGGAGAGAGTTCTGAAGTGGACTCAGTGTGCCCCCTCTCCTTGGCTGGATTTCAGATTCTAGGGTAGAGAACAGGGCACCCCAGGGACTGGCCCCCCTTCCTGTGAAAACGTGATGTTAGGGTAGCAGACTGCGGGTGCAGGGCCGGGGGGAGGGTGGGAGGAAGAGGCTGAGGCTGCCGCTGCCTGGGGTCTGAGAGCCTGGGGTCTGAGAGGCGTGGTTGGGAAGGTGATGTACCTGGTGGGCTCCCTGTGCTGGTGCGGGGGGGGGGGGGGCCGGGGAGGCTGAGCCTGTCCGGGTGGGGTGGGGGCGTCGGGATGGGGTAAAGACGCGTCGTGTCTGAAACTCTAGACAGAAGCGTGTGGCCGCCCTGCCTGTTTTCCTCCCAAGACAGCCTAGTGTGGTGGGAACACTTTTCTTCCTACTGGATGAGGCTGTGCGCATGTGTGTGTATGTGCGTGTAGGTGTGCGTGCGTGTGCGTGTATTTCATTTACCCCATTAGCAGCCCCGTAACTGCCAGCTCCCTGCATACCCCCAAATATTCTCTGTCCCAAGTCAGTGCCCCTCTCCCTGACCAAACCTACAAGGGGCACCTCCAGAGAATGAAGCTGTTGGGCACCAGGGAGGCCATTCTGCTGATAATCTGGGTCTGAAGTAAAACCAGCTCAGCCCAGTCTAGCTTGTTAAGGCCAAAAGGTCCAATTCCGGGTGTTTGAGGACTTAAACCATACCGACACCTGCTGAAGTCTGTCCAAGAGCTGGAAACATGGCAAGAAGGGGCTCATTGGAGGAGAAGGATGCAGTGCTGTTTGTCTGGTTGCCCCTGCTTTTGTGAGTAGCTTAGAGGGTGGGGGGTCGAGAACAGCTTCTCAGCCATGAGAAAAAAAAGCCCTCATTTCAAGGATTTCCAGGCTGGAGGTTGCACTGGGCTAGCCAAGCTGGAAACATGGGCTGCTGCTGACCCCCACCCCCACCCCCGCCCCACTGTGCCCTCTCCTCCCCAGCCCAACAGAGGCTGCCTTAGAGAGCTTGGGCCCGGGGGTGAGAGCCGGAAGATGAGTTGTTCTGGACCAGAGGCTGGTCCCCACTTGCCTTGGGGGCCTGTCCCCATCCTTTACTCTGCTCCCATGCGTATATGCACGCGCACCACCCTGGTTGCCTCAGTATCTCTCCGGCAGCCCAGACTTCCTCCTGGGTCGGTGCTGGCTACAAGAAGACTGATCAGGGATAAGGATTAAAGCCACCAGCCCCTTGTGGCTCCTGAGTACTTGCAGTGTGGCTGGTCTGAATTGAAATGTGCTGGATTGAGAATCCACACCAAATACTGATATTTTCCCAAAAAAGGAAAATATCTCACTGATAACTTTCCATATCGATTACATGTTGAAACGATAACATTTTGGATACATTGGGGTAAACAAAATATATTATTAAAATTAATTTAATTTTTAAACTTTTTACAAAATGTGGCTACTAGAACAGTCTAAATTCCATATGCATCGCACATTGTACTTCTATTGGCTGGCCCTGGGTGAAAGAATTTGGGGGATGCGAAAGGTGTTCAAAGGGTAAAGGCCAAAGAGTCTGGAGAATGTGGGGTACCTATCCCCCTGCCCCCGCACCACCTCTAGACTAGTCTGGACAGGGTTCTCCAACTAGGATCCCTGGATGTAATCTCGGAGATCTGGCAGTCGGAGAATTTTTTTAATTTTCTGTTTTCAATTCAATGATCTTTAAAGAAAAGTCTTTGCAGATGATTTTGAGATAACTTTTTGTTCTAAGGTATTTTCAAAGTGTAAGGTTCTCCTTTCTAAAGTCAGCGTTTCTCAAACTGGAATCCTCAGGTGATATTGGCAGGAAATAAGAACCTTTTCCCCTCCCTTTAACAGTCCATACTCTCCTCAAGTTTGAGAATGTTCTCGGGGTTCCCCTTCATGCATGGGGATTTGTGATAATCTGGCCTCCCATTCCTCTGTCCTTCCGTACCACTTACCTCTCCCCTGTGCCCTCATCTTTTTTCCTCCCCAAGACCCAGGGAGGGGCAGCCCCTGGGGGAAACCCTGGGGGTTGGGGGAGGCTGAAACAGATGCCCCTTCTTCACCCTCCTTCCTGACATTTCAGGACCCGCCCCAACATGCCTACGGATACTAAGAGGTCCTCAGGCCTCGCTGACATTTAATGCAACTTCTGAACCTCAGACTCTGAGGATGTGTGAGGGCATGAGCTGCAGATGAGCTGGGCCGGCTTTGACTTAAAAGTCTCACCATCCAGAGGCTGTCAGCACCGAGGGAGCCGCCCCAGCGCCACCAGGGCCTGGATGAGACTGTTAGGCGCCCTAAGAACTGACAAGATTATTTACAATCGGCCACTCTATATAATGCAAAGTGAAACTGTTCGAACCCATAAAATGAGAACAAAGCGGTTCGTGAAAGTTCTAAGTGTTCGTGTGATGACTACTGTGATATACTTTTTGAAATATCAAGATGACGTTTTGTGTGTGTTTGTGTGTGTGTGTGTGTGAAGCACTTTGGGCCCACCCCGAATTCCTCCACACAGTCACCCTTCAGTCCTCGCTGGGAAGTGTCACTACTGAAGGGATGGTTAGGTGGAAACCAGAAGGGGAGGAGGGGTGTCTGTGAAGAAGGGAGACGGGAGGAAAGAGATGAGGGGTCTACCTCTTCCCACTGACCCCGAAAGCCCCTTCCACCCTTGCCTCCTTCCCGGCCATGGTCTGTTTTCCATGTGCCTCCTGACCGTGGAGGAGCTGGGGCCTCAGATGTCTGGGGTCCTCTCACTGCCTGTCTTGGCATGTGCAGCCCCACTCCCAGTGAGCTCTGAGCTAAGGCCTCTCGTGCCCTGTCCCCAGCCCTGCCCTCTCCCTTCCTGTCCAGCCTGGAGGCTGCCCACCGGAGAGAAGGCCTGAGGCCTGCACCTCTGTCCTTCCCCGTCCGTTTTCCACCACTCAGAGCGAAGAAGGGAACCCCTTTGCCTCAGCCCGGGGCAGCCAAGAGGTTGGGCTGGGAGGCTCATTAAAGCTTTTTAATAAGCAATTAACTCATGGGATGAGCCCTTTGGCTGGTCTGAACGCTCTCCTCCCAGCAGGGAGCCTGGCAGAGAAAGGCTGAGTGGGTGGGCAGAGGGGGTTCAGTCAGGAGCTTGGGGCCCCTTTCCGCACCCCCAAAACAAACGAATAAATAAACAGGACTTCAAGTGGGCAGAGGCTGGGGCCTGGGCTTCCTCCCATCCCCTCTCCCAGGAGGCCCAGGACTCCATCAGTTTCCGGTCAAGGCTGCAGCCAGGCTGGAGAGGCCCGGGCACTCAGTCCCTCTGAGTTGGCGGCCTATGGCGAGGGGTCCCTTTCTGGTGAGGTCCTCGTGCTCACAGAGTGTTGGAGACCCCGAGGAACAGCAGCTCCTCCCACCTGCTCCCACACCTGCCGGGCTGCTTGTTCCACCTGCCAGGGTCCTGACCAGTTCAGCTCATTCTCCCCACTACTGTCCTCAGGATGCTAGGCTGATGGCTTGAGCAAGACAGAGCAGTGGGGGCAGGAGGGGGGCGCTGTGGGCTCGGCCCCATGGGCTCGGCCCCGTGGTTCCAAGGTGCAAAGGGAGCATTTCATCTTCACACCTGCTCAGCGTGCCAGCATACAGAGCCCTGAGTCAGACCCAGGCTAGGGGGAGGCCCAGGGCAGATGAAATGCCTGAACCAGGGCTCAGTGAGCCAGCCAGCCTGTCCAAACATTCACTGGCTTCTCCCTGTGATCTCTTGGAGCAGATGGTGGGGTTGTTCTTTGCACAAATTCAGAGGGTGCCACTTATACAGAAGGCAACATTCTCCCATCTGTGTTCTCCCTGTTCCTTCAGGCTCTTGAGCAACAACAAGATCACTGGGCTCCGGAATGGATCCTTCCTGGGACTGTCCCTGCTGGAGAAATTGTAAGTGCTTGGGCAAGTTGGGGCGGAAGTCATGGGCAAGAGTTCAATCCAAGGAGAATGAGGAATATTGGCTGCTGAGGGACACCCCTCCCGGCAACCCAGAGCCTGCTGGCTAAGGAGGGCCCAGAGTCAGACTTGATCACCAATAGGAGGGCAGAGGGGCTGGTCTGGGAGAGAGCGACCAGCTCCCTCACCAGGGACGGCAGAGAGAAGTAGGGACACCTCGCTGGTCCAGGCGGGATGGGGCTACGGGAAGCTCATTAACGCTTTTTAATGAGGAATTATCTCGGAGGGTTGAGCCCCTTAACTGGCCAGCAGCTGCCTCCCCCTCCCAGCTGGGGGCCCAGCATAAAGGGCAGAGAGAGGATTTAGTGGGACTGAGGCCGCTTTCCTCCTTCCCTAAACACAATCAACAAACAAAGCACCAAAGGGCCAGAGCCCTGGGCTGAGGGTGGGGAGAGTGGATCATATCTGATTCTCCACCCCCCACCCTGCCCCACCACTGCCCTGGTATAGAGCTGCATCAGAGCTGCATCAGAACAGCATCTTCAGGCTGCCCTATGGGGCCCGGCAGGCTGGCGTGGGATTCAGGGCTGCAAGGGCCCTGCTGGCCCAAGAGAACTTCCTTCCCAGAGTTAGGGACCTGCCCTGGTCACGGGCAAGTCCGTGCCAAATGAGGGGTTTGAATCAACCCTTGTCGCAATTCCCAGTTCCGCTGGCGGCTCCCAGATCCACAGCCTGTTACAAAAGCTTTGGGTCTTGTCTCCTCCGTGGAACACCTGGGCCTCCTGCCCCTCCTGGAGCCCGATCCTTGCCCTCTCCCCCACCTCCAAGCCCCTCTCTCCTCCCTGGGCTCCCACCCTGCTGGGTGTTCACAAGGCCTCCAACAGGGCCCTGCCGCCTCTAGTGCCATTTTGCCTAAAAGTCTTGGATCAGAGCAATGGAGGATAGTAAAGAACAAGGCAGAAGCGCGCTCTTGAAGAGCCAAAGAAATTGCAGTCAGTGAGACCACACACTCCGCCGCGTGGATTAGAGTGAAGCAGGTTGGGGTTTCCGTAAAGTCCAAAGGAGGGATCAGCAAAGGCTGCACCGTCCAAGGGCAATAGGGATGCACTGTCCACACTCTCTGCCCGACACGGAGGGTAGATCTTTAGCCAGGACAACAAGCTTATGAGTTCTGCTCTATCACACCTACTTCACAGGGAAAGGGAAGGCCTCTTCCCCCTCCCCCGGGGCTGTGAGGAAAGCTTGACGGCCTGGCTGGGTTAGTAGGGGTGGAAAGGGGCCAACCCGCACTTGGGATGGAAAGGCAGAGTGGGCTCTGTGTGATCGGGGCGTGTTGAGGGTGGGAGGCGTCCGGTTTGTTGTCCGTGGTGTATGTACAGCCGCGACCAGGTCCCTCTGCCCGTCTGCTCAGACAGGGAGAAAGGGCTGCCACCAAGCTGCTATTTAAGGCCCCTTCGGTACCAAGAAATAGGGAAAGATTTTATCTCCCACGAGCAGCTAAGCATCCGGGAGCTGTGATTCCTACACTTAGCCCAGGCTTGGTCTTAGAGGGCCAAATGGCCGGAAACCAGACTCTCCTTCCAGGGATGTTTTGGAGAAAGACAAACCACAGCTGCCTGCCGCCCTTTGCCCCAGCCGACCAGGGCCAGTCACCGGCCAGAGTCCGTCTCCCGAAACCTTAGCACAAGCGAGAGCTGCCGGGAGCCTCTTGAGGCCTCACAGGCATCTTCCCATCTTTGCCCTTTCACCTCATCAGCGAGGGACCTGCTAATTCTGCCCTCTTGTCCTCGTCCTTCAATCTCATGAGGGTAGATTTTCCCACGATGATGAGGAGAAGGCCCTTTCCTTCCCACCACTGCAAACCTACCCACCCGGACTCCTGTCTACAGCACTGGGACCCGGGTCACCGCCCAGCAGGTGCATTCAGACCATGGGAAGCAAGCAGAGAAAAGTGAGAGGCAAGCTGGGAACAATGACTAAGTGCTTAGAAAGGGCACTGGAGTGAGAGTTCAAAGTCGTGAGTTGGAGCCCCTGACCTGGTAGGTAGGAATTGTCTGGTAATGTGCTGCAGAGATGTTCCCTGAGCTCCGTGTGTGCTGAACAGGCAGACCAAGTGTGAGCTCCGTGTGTGTGAACAGGCAGAGCGAGTGCCCGCCCCCGTGGAACTTACCCTCCACTGACGGGACCCAGAAAATAGCAAATAAATGCATAATAGGTCAACAGACCATAAATGCTGCAAAGAAAACCAAAGTGGAAGGGTAAGGGGGACAGAGAGCAATGGGTGGGGGTGTTGCTTTATGTAGTGAGGTTAAGGAAGGCCTCGCTGAAGGTGACAGAGCCCAAGCCCCAGGGAGGGAGGAACCTGGCAGGTCAGGGAGCCGTTGGGAGGACCCTGGGGGCCAGTCTGCCTGGTGAGTTTGAGGCACAGAAGAAGGGCGGCAAGACGGTAGGTAATGGGAGATGGAATCAGAGGGATGCCTCACTTTGGGGCCTCAGTTTCTTCATCTGTAAAAAGTCAGGGGACAGGGTGATTTGTAAAGCACATTATGGACTTAAAATTCCACGATCCTTGGATGTGTGCATGTGCGTGTGTGAGTGCGAGAGAGAGAGACCCACAGTCCTGCAGGAGAAGAAAAAGAGCAGAAAACCCAGTGATGCAACCAGGATTGCAGAGGAGGGGAGGCCTCTGGGCAGAGGGGATGCCAAGTTCAGCAGGTGCCCGTGCCTCCCAGGGATGGAGAGGTAGTGCAGAGGCTGGAGGACCCCAGGGTATCCAGCCTGGCTGGTCACCACTGTATCAGGCAGGCTTCTCCAGAGAGGTAGGACCAATAGGAGATGTGTGTGTGTGTGTGCGCGCGCGTGTGTGTGTGTGTATATGTGTGTATGTCCTTATATAAATATACAAAGAAATTCTTTTCTTTCTTTATAAAGAAATTTATTTTAAGGAAATGGTTCATGTGATTGTGGGAGCTGGCAAATCCAAAATCTGCAGGGCCAGCCAGCAGGCTGGAAAGTCAGGCAGGAACTGAAGCTACAGTCTTCAGGCAGAACTTCTCTGGGAAAAATCAGCGTTTTCCCTTAGGGCCTTCAACTGATTGGATGAGGCCCACCCATATTAGCAAAGTCAGCTCTTTAGTTAAAGTCAACTGATTGTAGATGTTTACCACATCTACTAAATACCTACAGAGCAGCACCTAGATTAGTGTTTGACTAAGTCACTAGGTGCTGTTGTCTGACACATGAAATTAATCATCACAATCCCTACTCACTACCCCAGGGCTAGGGAGAGGTCCTAGAGATGCTAATTCATCAGGTCGGCAGGGGCCTGGGAATTGTTAACAAGGTATGCGGGGCGATTCTCATGCTCATTGGGGTTGGGAACCAGTGGACCAGATGACCTCTACACTGTGGGCCCATTCATCACAAATGAGACGCCGTGGCCTGGCGTGCAGTTGGTGCCAGGAAACACTGATCTCTCTGTCCTGTCAGGCTCCACTGTCCAGGCCGGGGCAGCTGAACCCACGGCAGTCTCACATCCCACAGTCCATGCAGCAAGTCCTGTGGGAGGATTGAGGCCCGTCTGAGAACTGAAACAGTAGGTCTGGGCTGCTCCAGACTGGAGTCTGCCAGCCCGTGCTGAGAGCCCCTTTGGCCTCTGCGAACGGGTCCAGTCTAAGTGTGGGGGGTGCAGGTCTGCATGGCCCCCGTTTGGCAGCGCAGGGCCCTGAGGCTGGGAAGGGGACACAGAGAGGGCGAGGAGGGGATGTGCCTGAGATGATCCCGTGGGAGGACCCATGCTCCAGAGCAGTGGGGGTGGGATGGGAGGACATAACTTTGTCAGCCAGGCAGGCCGGACAAGAGGACATGAAACAGTCCAGCAGAGCTCATGGCCAGCCCAGGAGTGTGCAGAAGGGCCCAGACATGTGAAGCCTTCTTCTTTGTGACCTGTTGCCCTCTGCATGGACTGGCCTCATGTTGCCCAGAGGAAAGACCTTTCGGGTGGAGGGGGAGGTGATGAAACTCCTCCCTGGAGCAAAAAGAGGCTGGGATTGAATGCCACCTCAGTCATTTGCCTTCTGGGTGCCTGTTCAAGCCCCAGGCTTCTCACCTGGCCCATGGGCCAGGGTGCAGCTCCCTGGCAGGTCATCCGGGAAGAGGGCCAGGGACAGCTCGCCTCTCAGTACACGGCTGTCCCCTTCTACTCAGAAAGTTCCAAGTGGCAAGCTGTCATACTGGCTGCCCCTCATCACTTAGACTTGTCCAGAGCCCCCAGCCCTCGGGGGGCAGTCATGGGGTTGAGGTGTACACTCGGGGATTCCTTTGGTCCTTCACATCTCTGCCCAGATCCCCCACATTCTGCAGGGAGCAGGCCACCAGAAGACTTTCCTGGGCTCTGGATGCCCCAGTCACAGCGAGAAGCCGCCAGACCCGGGACCGAGCCGGCCCCACGGCAGACAGCCCCTAGGAGAGGCCCAGGGAGCAGGGGCTGGGCGTGCACGCCTGTGTGTGGGTCTGTGTGGACACACGCCCCTCAAGGCCTGTGCACGCCTGGGAGAAAGGGTCTGGGGTGGGGAGCCTGGGCAGCCCCAGGATGATTTGTCATTGCCTAATGAGATTAATGAGCCCCGGGGGCTGGTATGCAGCGATGCTGGGGCGCTCATTAGACGCAGATGCTCACGGGAACGATGGGGGGGCCTGGAGGGGCGGGGGTGCGGCTCACCCGCCAGGTGGTTTCCATTAATCTGTGGGCGGAGCCAAGGGTAAGGCCAGCGGGCTCTGTCCTTCCTCCCCCTCCGTCGGCACTCACGCAGGAGAGGAATGCAGCCGCAGCCGAGAGGCTGCCCCGGCTCTGGCGCAGCTGAGGGCCCAGGAAGGGAGGCTGATGGGTTTGGGGACAGCCCTCTTGCTCGCTGATGTAGGCCCCATGCCTGGCACAGGGTATGTGCTCAATAAATACCTATTGGATGAGATCAGAGACAAGAGGGGCTGGGGCAAGGGGGTGGGAGGGAAGCTGAGACCATCTGGGGTTTCGGCCTGGCCACCAGAAACTCCCTCCCTCTCCTCCCCACAGACAACCTCCATACCTGCAGGGGTGTTCTGCCCACTCCTCTGCCAGCCCTCCCCCACCCCACCCCCAGCTTTCTAATGAACCCTGGAAGTCCTGGAGGGCCCCGGAGAGCGGCTTTGTGGCCTCCAAACCTATAATTTGGTTTTCAAACCCACAAGCAGGGAGGTCTGTGGGGGCCAAAGGGAGCCCCACCCTGTCCAAAATGTGGGTACATGCGCGCGCACACACACACACACACACCATCATACAAACTCAGACACTCTTAACAGCTTTCGTGAGACATAATTTACATACCATAAAGTTCATGCGCTTAAAGCATATGATCCCAGGACTTGGAGTATACTTACACAGTTGTGCAATCATCATCATCATCTAATTTTAGAACATTTTCATCATCCCCTAAAGCTTTGACTCATTAGCAATCACTCCCCATTCCTCCACCCCGTTTCCCAGTCCTAAACAACCACTAATCTATCTTCTGTCTCAATAGACTTGCCTATTCTGGACAGTTCATAGAAATGGGATCACACACTATATAATCTTTTGTAACTGGATTCTTTCACGGAGCGTTATATTTTCAAGGTTCATCCATATTATAGCAAGTATCAACACGTCACTGCTTATTATGGCCAAATAGTTTTCCATTGTACGAAGATACCGCATTTTGTTTATTCATTCCTTAGTTGATGGACATTTGGGGTGTCTCCACTTCTTGGCTTATGAATAATGCTGCTATGAACATTCCTGTATATGTTCTTGTGTGCATGTATGTTCACTTCTCTTGGATATATACGAGGAGTGGAATTACTCGGTCATACGGTCACTTTAACTGCCCAGCTGTTTTCCAAAGTGGCTGCACCATTTTAAACTCCCACCAACAATGCATAAGGATTCCTTCCAATCTCTGTTTTTTTAATTCTAGCCACCTTAATAGATGTGCCGTGGAATCTCACTGTGGGTCAGATCTGCATTTCCCTAACAGCATTGAGCGCCTTCTCACGCATTAATTGGCCATTTGTATATCCTCTTTGAAGAAATGTCTATTCAAATCCTTTGCCCACTTTTTTTTTCAGCTGGGTTATTTGCCTTTTTATTATTAAGTTACAAGTGTTCTTTATGTCTTCTACATAGAAGCCCCTTATCCCCAGACATTTTCTCTCATCCCGTGGGCTGTCTTTCATTTTTTAATGATATCCTTTAAAGAGCAAAAGCTTTCACTTTTTATTAAGTCCAGCTTATCAATCTGCTCTTTTATTGCTTGGGCTCACACACTAACTCTTACATACTCAGCTTCCTGAGCTCTTCTCTTTCCCATGAAGGGCATAGGACAAGATCTGCTCCCAGGAACACCCTGCCCCCAGCTTCTGCCATAAGGTGTCCTTCTCCTCCATGTGGATGTAGATACAGGGAAAGGGGTGTGTCCGGGCTCTGGTCCGTCTAGGTTGGGCAAGGCGGGTAGAGAGGGAGGCTCCACCCATAGGCTGCACTTTCTCCAGCTTCCAAGACCAGGGCTCTGTGGAAGCAGACGAGGGGCGTGAGACTCCACATCACAGAAACATCTGTATCCTCGTGACCTCGCCCAAGAAATGAAGGGATCCGATTAGAAAGTCTAGAGCAGGGGTTCGTCACCTTGGTTCCACAAGCCCCTGAAATTGTTACCGGAAAAAGGGAAATAAGAATTACCTCAGTTCTTAGTCACCTGAGAAAAAAGAATTTCTAATGAGAGACAGAAAGCGTGATATGAGTGAAATTTTTATTAGTGAAGTAGAAAGATAGTAAAAGACAGTATACTCCCAAGACCTGGGAGCAGGCCAACCCAAGAGATGAAAAATGGCGCCGTTCCTTTGTTTTACCTGTTTTCATATCCTGTTTCATGATTGATTGATTGATTGATTGATTGACAACTCAGGTTCCCTGCGCTCTGGCCCGCCCATCCCCTTTTGGGCAGGTTCATTGGGTCAGGTTATACCAGGTCCCCCTCCCCTGCGCAGCTGCAGCGCCTTGGTTTTAACTGGCTCCTTTTACTGGCCCTCTTTTAAAGAAAGTAAAAATTTCTGGAGTCCCTGTCCCTGAACACAGACCCACTGCCGTTTTCTGGGTTGATCCTTTCCTCTTCCTCTCCCCCTGCCCAGTGCTCATTTCTATCTAGACTACCTAACAAAATCATGTGCACAATGTTGAGGGTAGTGCGTCCTTCTGGGGCGGGAATCCACAGCCATCATCAGATTTTCAAAAGGATGTTCCCAGCCAAGAAGGGTGCAGAGCCACCAACCTATAGGCACCTTGCAGGTCCCCCCAGAATCTGAGCTCTATGGTAGCATTTCCTCCTACTGCCAGGGGGGCATGGCCCCAGAGCTGCGTTCCCTGCCTCAGCTGCCCAGGGGCCAGACCCCAAACCCCATCAGGCTATCAGCTCAGCTCAGGGAGCCGCCCCTGGCCTGTGCCCCCTTGGGAGAGGACCCAGGACTGGTTGGTCGGGGCCAGCAGGCCAACTCTGAGGGTACTCTGTCCAAGGGCTGCTTTGGTCACCCTGGAAGCCACTCTGAGGGCATGAGGCCAGGGGTCAGAACCACTGACACTTGCTGGAAGCTCCCGTCTCAGAAGGCCCCAGCCTGGCCACAGGCTGCAGGAAACCCAGGGCAGGAAGGGGCTGGGCCCAAGCGGGCTGCCTTGCTCCCATCTGCAGAGCATCAGTGGGGCAGCCGGGTGGGGGTTCTGGAGGGGGGCTGGGGAGGAAATGAGAATAAACACAGTAAGCGGAGAGGGAAGGGGCGGGGGGCTGTGGCCTGGGCCCCTTGGCAGCCCATGAAGGGAAGTGACACAATGAGGAATGTGTTTCCCTCTGCCCGTCCCCCGCACGGGGTGGGAGGCAGAGCCCTGAGAATGGCCAGACCCCAACAGGGGCCGGGGGGCACAGGCTGGAGCAGCACTGGAGGACGGGGCTGTGAGGGCGGGGGTCTGGGCAGCAAGAAGAGGGGTGACCGGCAGGAAGGGCGCTTACTCCGCTGTCTCCAGCCTCCACCCTGCATGAGCGTTCTAGGGGCTGTGTTCTCGAATGTTCCCTGTCTGCACCCAGCACTGGGCGCCTCCCAGCATGCTGGCTGTGGAAGTCATCCCGCCTCCAGGAAACCAGGCCCTTCTGGTGGCTTTCTCTTCTTTCTCAAGGGGGCACAGGGTTGTGGAGGAGAGGGAGCTGAGGTATGAGGACCCATGGGCTGTGGGCAGGGATCAGCAGGGGATCCATTTCATTTCTCTCTGTCTCTGTCTCTATGGTTCTGTTTCTGTCTCTCTCTGGGGGTGTTTACGTCCCCAGCTGGGACTGCCTGTGTGAAAACAGGCCCCCTGGTGGGACGGCACCTCCCCATCCTGGACACCCATTTCCTCTCCCCCAGCAGGGAGCCGACTCGGTTAACCCCCTCCTGCCCATAACCCAGAGGTGCCCCTGAGCTTTGACAGGCAGAGCCAAGAGCCCCTGCCTTAGTCTGGGCTGGGGGTGGCAGGGCCTTGGAAAGCAGGTTGACCCCACTGGCCAACCTAAGTTGCTTATTCTAGGAATCCCCTGTCCTTGCCCTCCTGGGTCCTTGGTTGGGGCCGGGAGGATGTCAGAAAGCCAGGAGTGAGCTGGGAGGCTGTAGCCCCCTGCCAGGTGCCAGGAGGGGAGGCTGGCAGGCAGTGAGGCCTCCTGGTAAGGTCTCTGTGGGCCTGTTCTGATTTGGGTAGGAAAGACCCAGGTGGCCCTTGGGTAGGTGGGCGAGTGGCTGGTCATCTAGGCACCTCTCCCTGTGGCTGTGCCCATGCAGAGGACGGAGTGCTGAGGCAGGCCAGGGGGCCAACCCTCACCTTGGGCCTCAGTGGTCCCAGAGGGCTAAAGGGGTTGGTGGGGGGCTGGGGCCAGGTGGGCACTGGCCAGTCCCCTGTGGGCAGAAAGTGTCCCTTCAGCCCTGCCTCTACTGCCCCTGGGGGACGTGACAAACGGGAGGTTGAGTTGGAGCCACTGGACCCTGGGACAGAAGTGACTGACGATTCACCTGCAGTCTGCGCCTCCTGGTGGGTGACCCTTGGCCCTGTGGAGCCTGGGGGAAGGGGAAGACCACCCTCTTCTGTCCAGTCTGTGACTTGCTGGAGCTGAGCCTGAGGTGACACTTCCCCTGTTCCCCTGTCACCTTCTCTCCTCACTGTGGGTCCTAGGAGACCTGGGGGAATGCAGCAGGTGACCACAAACAAGCCTTCGCCCCTTTGGCGTCAGCTTCCTCACCTGAGGACTGAGGGGCCGGCCTGGGGATGAACTGCCCTGCCTGGAGTCAGAGACTCGGGTCAGCATCCATGTGGTCACCAAGCAGTCCCGTGACCTCTTCCTCACCTGCCAGACGGAGAGATCTGCAGGCTGGTGATGAAAGTACCTGTCCCTTTACCTTCGTGTAGCAATTTACAAAAGACCGGAACACCCCTTGTCAATGACTCCCACAGCAGCCTTGAGAGACCGAGAAACTCAGGGCAGCTCAGAGGTAAAGCACATGGGAACCGAGGCCTCCTTTATTTCCACCGTGTTCCACCTCCTCATCCCACCCGTCTCTTGGCCTCTGCATCCTCCCCAACGCGTGTGACCAGTACCCCTTATGGTAGCCAGGGAGGCTGAGGGGACCCATCTGAGGGGCTGTCCTTCATCCAACCTCCCGGCCAGCACTGAGGAGAGCAGGGATCGAGAGGGAAACCGAGAACCCAGCACTTCTGGAGGCAGGGAGGCTGCCCACCCCCAGGGGAGCCATGTGGCCCCCCTGAGTGAGCAGGAGAGGTGAGAAGACCTCACTTGCCTCCCACAGGGACCTGAGGAACAACATCATCAGCACAGTGCAGCCCGGCGCCTTCCTGGGTCTGGGGGAGCTGAAGCGCTTGTGAGTGGCCTGTCCCACCCCCGCCCCCGGCCCCTCTCATCCCTGAGAAAGTCCCATGGGCCCACTGTCCCCCTTCTCGGCCTCCCTCACTGCCCCCTCCACAGCACATGGGCTGGGGACAGACCAGCAGACATATAGAGCCCCGGCCCCATCTCCTTTTTTCTCCGCTCCCCCACACAAGCCCCAGCACACTTTTTAAAATGTGTGTGTCCCTCACAAGTAGATCCGTGTGCTGCCACGTGGCCGACTTGCTGAGGTTGTGTGTGTCTCCCCAGAGATCTCTCCAACAACCGGATTGGCTGTCTCACTTCTGAGACCTTCCAAGGCCTCCCCCGGCTTCTCCGGCTGTGAGTGAGGGGTGGTGGGGGGGTGGGCAGAGGGAAGGCTCCCCCACACCCTCACGGGAGCCTGTGGTCTCTCCCCTCACCCCTCCCTCCTTGGGCCCAGAAGAGCCTGAGATCCTGTCTCCTGCTCCCTGCTCCCTGCAGAAACATATCTGGAAACATCTTCTCCAGCCTGCAACCTGGGGTCTTTGATGAACTGCCAGCCCTTAAGGTGGTGTGAGTATGCTTCCCCAGCCCCAGGACACAGGCCTTTGCTTCCTTCCTCTGCCCAGGAGGGAGACACATAAGCACCGTGACCACGTGGCCAGCCTCTGAGGAGGCAGTACCGACAATGGCTGCAGCTCCACCATGCGCACCTTCTCGTGCAGGGGTGGTGTGAAGGTGGTGTGTGTGTCTGTGCACACAGACAACACACACACAAACCTCTGCCCTCCCCGACCCCCTCCAGCCTCAGTCCCTCCCTGGGGCTCCATCCTCACCCCGATAAGCCCCCACTCCCTCTGCTTTACCCTGAGGCCCCTCCACCCACTCTGCAGGGACTTCGGCACCGAGTTCCTGACGTGTGACTGCCACCTGCGCTGGCTGCTGCCCTGGGCCCGGAATCACTCCCTGCAGCTGTCGGAGCGCACGCTCTGTGCCTACCCCAGCACCCTACATGCCCAGGCCCTGGGCAGCCTCCAGGAGGCCCAGCTGCGATGCGGTGAGCAGAACCCCCACCGCAGGCCTCAGGTCCTAGGCTCCTTCCTCAAGGGCCATGCTGGCTCACGGCTCCCTGTGTCTGCAGAGTCGTGGTGCGGTGGTCTTGGTCTCCAGGGCATCCTCTCCCTCAGATCCCACTGGGGGCCGGTCCGCCATCAACTTTTCTGAACTTCCTTTGGGGCTGCTGTCTGTTTTCATCTGGTCCCACCTCTTGGGGTGACTAGTGTGCTGTGGAAGGGAGCTCTTTTATTCGTCCACAGCCCGCCTGCTCTTCTCCTGTTCTCTTATCTCTGGAGACTCTCCTGCCCCCTTCTCCTTCCCAACCAGAGTGGGCTCCTGACAGAGGGGCCTGGCCCTGCCCCTACCGGGGCCCCCTGCCGGCACACTCGGGCCTCACTGCTGGTGTCCCCTCCCGCAGAGGGGGCCCTGGAGCTGCACACACACCACCTCATCCCATCCCTCCGCCAAGTGGTGTTCCAGGGCGACCGGCTGCCCTTCCAGTGCTCTGCCAGCTACCTGGGCAACGACACCCACATCCGCTGGTACCACAATCGGGCCCCCGTGGAGGGAGACGAACAGGCAGGCATCCTCCTGGCAGCCAGCCTCATCCACGACTGCACCTTCATCACCAGGTACAGGCCCTGCGGCCCCTTCTCAGCCCACGGTACCCCTCACCCCCCACCCCAGGGAGCTGGTTCCTGGAAAAATGTGTGCGTGTGTTTATGGGGACCCAGGACTAAGTCATAAACGGTCTGGAAAAAGGATCAAAATTAAATGCTTGATAGAAAAAAATGACTGCATGGCCACGTCTTCAGTGCCTTTCCAATGCTAGAGCGGCTCTCACCTAGATCATGGGACCTGATCGCTCCAAAAGTCTTGCAAGAGGTATTATTTATCTTCCTGATAGAGGCGGGGAAATTGAAGCTCAGAAAAACACTATCATAAGGCCAGTCAGTCTTAAAGGGGTAGGTACTTCTATCCCTGGCTGGATTAAAGAAAAAGAGCCTGAAGCTGGTGCCCTGTGCACCCCAGGGCGGTGCCTGGGTGCTCCGGGAGGGCGGCGTGGGCGCTGGGAGCGCCTCCAGCCAGCCCTTCGCCCGCCCGCAGTGAGCTGACCCTGTCTCACATCGGCGTGTGGGCCTCAGGCGAATGGGAGTGCTCGGTGTCCACGGTCCAGGGAAACGCCAGCAAGAAGGTGGAGATTGTGGTGCTGGAGACCTCGGCCTCCTACTGCCCTGCTGAGCGCGTCGCCAATAACCGCGGGGACTTCAGGTTCGAGAACCCCCCCTCACCCCCTGCTCCTGCCTCTGGGACCGCAGGTGATCCTTCTCCCTGACCGCTCTAAGATGGAGAAAACACCTACTTCTGTCACTCAACTCTAAGTCCCACTGTTGTATTTAGAGACCATATCTTTTTGTATAAAACCATCCTCTGAGATGTGCTGTGCACAACAAAGGGTTTTTGTTGTTTTCTGGTTTTTTTTTTTTGCTTCTTTACACGAATATTTTTCAAAGTTTTCCCACTATGAGTATCACATTTTAATATCCCAGTGGCCCCTTCAGTGAGGCAGAGCAGGTGATCTCCCCATCGTACAGCTGAGAATACTAAGGCCCAGAAAGGATAAGTGACTTGAACTCAGGACTCCAAGTCCAGCCCCTCCAACACCAGTGCCAGCCCTGTCTCAACAAACGCAGACTTAGAAAGAAGGTGGAACTTGGGAAGCCCTTGATTGCCAGTCTGAAGACAGTCTTCTGGACCCCTCCCCCAGGTCCCAAGGGGTCTGGCCTCACAGTTCTAAGGGCAGGGGAGGGACCCTCATCCTGAGGAGCCTGGGTAATCGGAAACTTCCCATCTCTGTCCCCAGGTGGCCTCGAACTCTGGCTGGCATCACAGCCTACCAGTCCTGCCTGCAGTACCCCTTCACCTCGGTGCCCCTGAGCGGGGGCGCCCCTGGTACCCGGGCCTCCCGCCGCTGTGACCGTGCTGGCCGCTGGGAGCCGGGGGACTACTCCCACTGTCTGTACACCAACGACATCACCCGTGTGCTCTACACCTTCGTGCTGGTGAGGCTGGGAGAGGAGGGGAGCTTGGGGCGTGGGGAATGGGAAGGAGAGAAGCCTGCTGGGCCCACGGGGTCCGGGGAGGCCACCCTCGTGGCTGCTCCGCCCTCCTCAGGATGCAGCCAGGGGCCAGGGGGCCGGCACATCTTGTGGTGCTCCCTCCTCTAGCCCCTCTGCCAGGGGATTCAGAACTCCCAGGGTCACACTAGGGACATGTGAGCCCCTCTCAAGCATCTGTCCCCCAGCACAGCAAAGGCAGCCTTAAGGGGGAAAACAAGGACAGCATGATGTCGTCCCATTGTCCTTAGGCCGGTGGCAAGAGCAGTGGGTGGCCCTGAGTCAAGGAGAGCTCGCTCCTTACATGCTCCTCCCACCTGGACTAGACCCCACTCCACGGCCCTGTCACCCTGAGCATTAGCACAGAGGAAGGGGCCCCCGGGGCCGTTCTGGGGTAAAAAGACCAAGACTGGACAATGCCCTTTCTTCCCCACACCCTAGATGCCCATCAACGCTTCCAACGCGCTGACCCTGGCCCACCAGCTGCGAGTGTACACAGCCGAGGCTGCCAGCTTCTCTGACATGATGGATGTAGTATATGTGGCTCAGATGATCCAGAAGTTTCTGGGTTATGTCGACCAGATCAAAGAGGTGAGATTAAGTCCAACCTGTGGAAACCCCCCGCCCCGCATCTGCTCAAGCCTCTGGCACCCTGGCCCTGGGTCCCCAGCCCTCAGTGACTCCCTGTGCCCTCCCCGCCCAGCTGGTAGAGGTGATGGTGGACATGGCCAGCAACCTAATGCTGGTGGACGAGCACCTGCTGTGGCTGGCCCAGCGCGAGGACAAGGCCTGCAGCGGCATCGTGGGTGCCCTGGAGCGCATCGGGGGGGCTGCCCTGAGCCCCCACGCCCAGCACATCTCTGTGGTACTGTGGGTCAGCTGGGTGGACCCTCCTTAGGGGTCTGGCACAGGGAGGGACCTTAGAAGCAACTGGGAACAGCCCTCGTTATCCGGGAGCAAGTCCTCCAAGTGTGCACCTGCTGTGTGCCCAGTGAGCAAGAACACTGAACACAGTTGTGCAGAATCAAATCCCGAGTCATCAGGAGCAGTGCAAGGGAGAGGGAGGCCAGTGACACCAGTTATGCATGGCTTTACGGGTGGGCAGGGAATGCACAGGAGGAAGGGGAGGAGGAGAAGAGACAGGAGGAAGGCTTGGGAGCAGGGCAACAGTACCAGGAGGGAGTGAGGGGTGACGGAGACTTCTGTTCCCTGGGAAGAGGGGTATTTCCAATGGTGGGCCTAAGCAGAGCCGGGCATAGCATCTTCTGTACGTGTGAGGTTGTGCTGGGCAGTTTGGGAGATACAAGGAGGTGGGACGTGGACCCTGCCCTCTGGCCCAGTTGGGGCAGAGCTAGGACGGGTTAAGAGGTGAGCCAGATACAAGGTGGGTGTGAGTGGGTGGGAGGACGGGACTGCAGAGTGGGAAGAAGGTGCCGTGGCCGCGGTTGGGAAGACCACCGCAGACTGCCTGGCTTGAGAGACAGAGAGCAACCAAGGGGAGGGCGTCGGCCTGAGCAGATCTGTGGTCTCGGGCAAGAGAAGGCTGAGAGAGGGGTGACCAGGTCCCTGTCCCCAGAACTCAAGGAATGTGGCACTGGAGGCCTACCTCATCAAGCCGCACAGCTACGTGGGCCTGACGTGCACAGCCTTCCAGAGGAGGGAGGCAGGAGCGCTCGGCGCCCGGCCCGCAGGCCCCAGCCAGCATCCCTTGCCTGAGCCAGAGCCCCTGGCTGACCAGCAGCTCCGCTTCCGCTGCACCACCGGGAGGCCCAATGTTTCTCTGTCGTCCTTCCATATCAAGGTGGGCACCGGGGCAGGGAGGATGCTGATGCAGGCATCAGATGCAGGTGCCTGGGGGCGGGGGGGGGCGGTGTGAAGGGAAGCAGGGCTCAGAAAGGGGGGCCAGGAGAGGTGGGAGGAGGGGCTGGAGGACACCAGTGCCCCAGGGGACCCCAGATGTCTCTGAGGAACTCCTGTGTCCCCCCCAGAACAGCGTGGCCCTGGCCTCCATTCAGCTGCCGCCCAGTCTGTTCTCATCCCTTCCGGCTGCCCTGGCCCCCCCAGCACCCCCAGACTGCACCCTGCAGCTGCTTGTCTTCCGAAACGGCCGCCTCTTCCGCAGCCATGGCAATGCTTCCCGCCCTGGAGCCGCCGGGCCTGGCAAGAGGCGTGGTGTGGCCACCCCGGTCATCTTTGCAGGAACCAGTAAGGGCTTGAAACCCCCAGTTACCCACCATCGCACTGCCCGGGGTTCCCTCCCACTATGTGCCTTGTGCCTTTGTCCTGCCCTTACCTCGCCTGCACTCTCGACACCCTGGTGGAGGTGATGAGGATGGTAGCCCCGCACCATTTTGAAGGATGATGTGGGGCAGAGACATCCTTTAAAGGAAGGTATTGGTGGAGAAAAGGCTCAGAAGACACTGGATTTCATATCCCAGATTTGCCAGATTTCAAAAGGGCTGTAGGCACAAATCCTCCACCACATATCTTCCTCCGTCTTGTCCCCGACCGACCGCAGCCCCAGAGTCCTCCCTTCCTGGGCATGTTGCCACCACTCACTTGGCACTTAGGGTGGGCCACCTCCCGGTACTTTTGATTTTGACTCATCCTTGTGTCTCCCCAGTTAGGCAAGGACCTGGGGGGCAGGCCTGCATCTGGCATATATCCCCCAAGCCTAGAGCAGGCATCAGTGTTCAGTGCATGAGCCCGCCTCCTGCCTCCGGGGCCTGTGTGCCCCTGAGCGGACCCCTCCCTCCCCCATAGGTGGCTGTGGTGTGGGAAACCTGACAGAGCCGGTGGCCGTTTCCCTGCGGCACTGGGCTGAGGGCGCTGAGCCTGTGGCAGCTTGGTGGAGCCAGGAGGGGCCGGGGGGACCCGGAGGCTGGAGCTCCGAGGGCTGCCAGCTCCGCTCCAGCCAGCCCAACGTCAGCTCCCTGCACTGCCAGCACCTGGGCAATGTGGCTGTGCTCATGGTGAGTGTAGTGGGGGCCGGGGGCACTCTGATCACTGAGGCCACAGAGAAATGGGCCTCGGGGCAGTCAGGACTCACGGGGAAATATCCCTCTGGTCTTCCCCACACCTGTTCACCTTTCAGGAGACAGGGAGGTCCTGCCTCCACTCCCACATCCCGACATGGAGAGAGAGGGACCAGGAACCCCCCAGCCTGGTCTTCACAGCCTGTCCTCTCTGACACCCAGATGGTTAAAGTGAAAAAAAAAAATCTGAGATCCTTTCTTCTTTCTAGGCCTCCTCCCCACTCAGCCCTGTCCAGCTCCCTAGCCCCCAGCACATCTCATAGCCCGCCTCCCCAGATGCCGAGCGGGCATGCAGCTCTACCACAGAACCTTCCCCCTCCTTCCTCAACACTGATTTGTAGGCTGGGAACCTGAAAAGTCCCAGAAACGCAGGTCATTAACACTACTGAGACTGACTTTCCTTTCTAAGAGTAGATGTTGGGGTGCTTACATCTTTGCTGCCTGGATGGCCTGAGGCCCAAAGCTGACTGGGCTTGGGAAGAGGGAAACTGGCCTAGGGGACTGGCCAAGACTCCACGGGGCGGCCTCTCTACCCTGGGCTTCCTAATACTCCTCTCCTCTCCCCTGCCCTCCCAGGAGCTGAGTGCCTTCCCCCGGGAGGTGGGGGGCCCAGGGGCAGGGCTGCACCCCGTCGTGTACCCCTGCACAGCCCTGCTGCTGCTCTGCCTCTTCTCCACCATCATCACCTACATCCTCAACCACAGGTGGGGGCTCCTGCAGGGAGGGAGGGTGCGGTGGAAAGGCCACAGGGGTCACTAAGTACTGGCAAGTGTTCCTTTCCTGGGCTCCTGCCTAGCCTTTTACTTGAAGGTTCTGGGGCTGGAAAACACAGGGGTTAAGGGATCTGTCACATTCACACCCATGCACATACATGGATATCTGCTTTTCCCCCTTTGGCTCTGCCAGTGACCCTGAGAACCTATGGGCCTGACCTTGGGTTGGGTGGCCCATTAATTAAAGACTGTTTCTGAGGCAGCTCCATCCAGGTGTCCCGGAAGGGCTGGCACATGCTGCTGAACCTGTGCTTCCACATGGCCATGACCTCCGCCGTCTTTGCTGGAGGCATCACACTCACCAACTACCAGATGGTCTGCCAGGCGGTAAGCAGGAGAGGGGCTGGGGTGGGGGCCCCAAGACTGATGGCAGCCCGGCATACAGTAGGAAGGCACATGGGAAGAAAGGGGTGCTTGTGCTAAGAGGCTCCAGCTCCACTGTTCTGTGTCCAGCCCTGTGGGGAAGGTGGGCATGAGAGTAGGGGGCAGAAGGAAGCAGAGAAACTAGGAGACAGGACTTCAAAGTGGAGAGTGGGGATTTGCAATGGAAGAGAGGTTGGAGATGAGCCAGGTAGCAATGGCAGGGTCATGGAGAGTCCCCGGCATGGGAGAGAAGCTGGGGCTGGAAGGAGAGAGGGTAACAGCAGGGACAGAACCTTGGGGAGGATCTGGGTGGAGCTGGGGGCTGGGCACATGGGAGGCGTGGAAGGTCACTGCAGGGCTGAGGTTCTGGGATGGCCGGTCCCCCAGCCTCAGTGCTTTGACTCCCCAGGTGGGCATCACCCTGCACTACTCTTCGCTGTCCACACTGCTCTGGATGGGTGTGAAGGCCCGCGTCCTCCACAAGGAGCTCACATGGAGGGTGCCCCCTCCACAGGAAGGGGACGCTGCGCTGCCTGCCCCCCGACCCATGCTCCGGTGTGTGCCTCCATCTGTCAGCCTTGTGGAGGGAAAAGGCTCGGGGTTGGGGGATACGACACCAAAATTGGTTCTCGCAGGGTGGATGCAGGGTGGGTGGGTCCAAGGTCCTGGGAGGTCACACTCCAAAGACAGAAGAGGCAAAGCCCTAGATGGCGCCAGGTTGCCCAACCCCATGGAGGGGGAGCATCCTTGGGGTTTCAGGCCTGACAAGGCCAGGAGAGAAGTGACTCCAGACAACATTAAGCAGGGATCCTGAGAACCTGAGCGGCACCCCTGGTTTCTGCACCTCTTAGGATGACAGCAATTCTGGCCTCTATCCCTTAGAACAGTCTTGGCCAAGTCCCCTAGGGATCTACTGATCCTGCCCTGTAGGGGGCCTTGCATCTCTGGCAAAAAAAAAAAAACAGACAATTTTTAGGGAAAAAAGAGGTGAGACAGAGACCCTAAGTTGAGGGTTCTGAGAACCTGTCCGCCCTCGATCCCCATCTCTCACGCCCAAACCCCGTTCCTCCCCAGGTTCTATCTGATCGCCGGAGGGATCCCACTCATCATCTGTGGCATCACAGCTGCGGTCAACATCCACAACTACCGTGACCACGGCCCCTAGTGAGTGTGCTGCCTGCCCACCCCACACCTACCAGCCCCGCCCTGCTGCCTCCTTCACCGGCAGGGGCAACTGCCTGCCCCCGCCCCTACTCCCGGCCACCCACCCCTAGCCCCTGCATGTTGACCAGTCTGCCTCTCCACTCACCATAGCCTACCTACCCACCCACCCAGCCTCGGGGCCCCACCTCAGACAAGCTGTCCATGTCTCCCCTCAGCTGCTGGCTCGTGTGGCGTCCAAGCCTGGGAGCCTTCTACATCCCGGTGGCTTTGATTCTGCTCATCACCTGGATCTATTTCCTGTGCGCCGGGCTGCGCTTGCGGGATCCACTGGCACAGAGCCCAAAGGGGGGCGCCAGCAGGGTCTCCCTGGAGCCAGGGGAAGAGCTGAGGGGTTCCACCAGGCTCAGGAGCAGCGGCCCCCTCCTGAGTGACTCAGGTTCCCTTCTCGCTGCTGGGAGTGCAGGGGCCGTGACACCTGGGCCTCCAGAGGATGGTGACAGCCTCTATTCCCCGGGAGTACAGCTGGGGGCGCTGGTGACCACGCATTTCCTGTACCTGGCCATGTGGGCCTGCGGGGCTCTTACCGTGTCCCAGCGCTGGCTGCCCCGGGTAGTGTGCAGCTGTTTGTATGGGGTGGCGGCCTCGGCCCTGGGCCTTTTCGTGTTCACCCACCACTGTGCCAGGCGCAGGGACGTCCGGGCCTCCTGGCGCACCTGCTGTCCCCCTGCCTCGGCCTCCCGCGCCTCCCCGCGAGCTGTGCCTGCCGCCCCCGAGGACGGGTCCCCGGTGCTCGGAGAGGGGCCCCCGTCCCTCAAGTCGTCCCCGAGCGCTAGCAGTGGCCACGTGCCGCCCCCGGGCCCCTGCAAGCTCACCAACCTGCAGCTGGCGCAGAGCCAGACGTGTGAGGCGGGGGCGGCGGCCCGCGGGGAGGGGGAGCCCGAGTTCACGGGCTCACGGGGGGGACTCGGCCCGCGCCACCCCAACAACGTGCACCACGGCCGCCGGGGCCACAAGGCCCGAGCCAAGGGGCACCGCGCGGGGGAGGCGGGCGGCAAGAACCGGCTAAAGGCGCTGCGCGGGGGCGCGGCCGGGGCGGCCGAGCTGCTGTCCAGCGAGAGCGGCAGCCTGCACAACAGCCCGTCCGACAGCTACCCGGGCAGCAGCCGCAACAGCCCGGGCGCCGGCCACCGGCTGGAGGGCGAGCCCATGCTCACGCCGTCGGAGGGCAGCGACACGAGCGCCGCGCCGCTCCCCGAGGCCGGCCGGCCGGGCCAGCGCCGCAGTGCCAGCCGCGACAACCTCAAGGGCGGCGGGGGTGGCGCGCTGGAGAAGGAGAGCAAGCGCCGCTCGTACCCGCTCAACACCGCCAGCCTGAACGGCGCCCCCAAGGGCAGCAAGTACGACGACATCACCTTGATGGGCGCGGAGGCGGCCGGGGGCGGCTGCATGAAGACAGGCCTCTGGAAAAGCGAGACCACAGTCTAGGGTGGAGGCGGCCTGGCCCCATGGGGGCCCTCAAAGACGTCTATCGGTACGTCCCCAGGTTTGAGGCAGTAGTGCCTTGCTGCGTCCGGGCTCACCAGCTTTCGTCCTGGACCCTGAGGAAAGGAGAGGCAGAGGCTGCCACTGCCGAGGGGCCATCCTGCGGAGTAGCGACAGACAATCCCTGAAACTCAGGCAGGATTCAGTTCCGTCCCAGCCCAGGCTAGTTTCGGCAGTACCTGCCGTCCAGGGGTGGGAGGGGAGGTCCTATCAGCCTGTGGAGTGACCAAGAGTGGAAGGGACAGCACAGGTCAGATGGATTCCTCCTAAGGTACTCCCCACACCTGTCCACACCGTCTCACTGGCCGCCATCAGCCCTATCATGCAAACATAGATGATGGGAGCCTGAGAACACTTCTGTCCTCACTGCTCTCCTCTGAAGTCACCCATCTGTGCCCAGATACAGTTTTTGGCTTACAAGGGAGCCAGCCTACTAGATGAGTCAGACAACCAGGGCCAATGGGAGGGAACAAGGTGCTGCTTTTCAGATTAACTATGCAAGAGGAGAAGGTGGGGCGGGGTGAAAGGCGGCAGTGGGGGAATCAACTAGTTCCATGGAAGAGGGGCAGGTGGAAGGGTGCACAATTAGGACTAGACACCATTCCCACAGGACTGGCAAACCATACAGCAGGGCTCAGAGGTGGCCTTCAGGACAAAGCCAAGGCCTGACACCTAAGAAGCTGACTGCCTGATGCCTGGGGATGATCTGAGGGAAGTCGAGAGAGGTAGTGCTTAGATCTGGGGCCAAAGCTAGTCATGCCCTAAACCCAGTCCTACAAACCATGCCCTTAAGAGGGGCTCCAGGGCTAGGCCGCAGCACGGGAGGAGCACTTACTGTTCAGTTACAGAACTTGCATCCCGCCAAGGGACCGAGGAAGAGCACGTCCCTCCCTCCATGAGGCCCCATGGGAGAGGCGCTCCAATCATTGGATCTCCAGCTCTATATTAAGGAGAAACTTCCAAAACATCAAACCAGCTTCCGGCCTTATAGAAGCCTGAGCCAAATCCCCGAGGCAGGGGTAGGGCCCCTGCAGCTCACCTGGGGCCTCCACCCTCACTACTTTTATTTAAACACCAGCACTCACATTTTCCCCCAACCTAAAAAGCCACCACCAGCCTTTGATCACAGGACCCAGCAAGAGCGGAGGGAACCTTGGGCCTTGTGAAGCCACAGGAGAACCAGGCCTGGTCCACACCCCCTCCCAGGCTCCACGTCACCACAGCCTGACCACTAAGGCGCGAGAAGACGCAGGGGTTGGGAGAAAACCCGCACGTGACGGGATGGATCCTGTTATTTATGCTTGCTGCACAGACAATATTAGAAAACAAAGCAAAAAGCGAAAAAAAAAAAGCTTTGTATTATTCGTCCACATATGCTGGCTGCTGTTTCCATACCCTGCCGACGCCTTAGCACTGGAGAGCTTTTTGCAATACGCTGGGGAGAGGGGAGGGAGGGAGGAAAAGTGCCAAAGAAAACATGTTTTTAAAAGCTCGGGTTTTATACAATAGAATGTTTTCTAGCAGATGCCTCTTGTTTTAATATATTAAAATTTTGCAAAGCCCTTTGAGCCATGACCTTACTCCACCCACGGCCCTTTCGTTATGTGGGAGAGGATCTCTTGACACCACACACATGAACCCACCAAAGCCTCTGGATGGACACAGGGCAGAGGGCTGCCCAGTTCTTGTCCTCTGAGGGCTGACACGCTGAGAATGCCAACTGCTCAGCCCCATCAGCCCTGCAGTAGGGTATCCAATTCGAACCAGGAGTAGGAGAGCGCCTGACAGTCTCCTAACAGTCCCAGAGGAAAGCCAGCCCACAGAATAGGAATACAGACAACCCACTTTCTGGGACCAGGGGATGGGACTCTCTCCGACCCAGCGTCCCTGCCTTCCTTCTGACTTCTACTCCAGCACCTGGGCTCCCAATAACTGCAGAGCCTCTCTAGGGTCCTTTAAACAAGAACAGCAATACTTAAGGACTTGTATACACTGATTTCTCTAGACACGTTGGGCCTGTTATCAGGCTGCTATCAGAAGGGTCATGTGCCCATCACCCCGGATGTGCATCAGGGAGGGTTAGGAACACTCATGGCAGCCTGTCTAGCAGCTTGGGCTCTCTGGAAGTCCCTGACTTCCTGAGGGGTACGCAAATACTGCTCGATTTCACTATCAGAAATGTTCTCATCTCCGGTGACCGTGGAGACAGGCAGGGTGGGACAGATCCGCTTTGGGGGCTTCAACATGCAGGGTGGGAGGAGGAGAGCAGGGCTTGCTGGCCGCTTCCCCTCAGGCAAATCTAAGGAGCTTCCCTCCACCGACTCTGTTCCCTGTCCCTGCCCCTGGCCTCGGCCCTGTAGCTCCTTCTCCCCGATGTCTGTCCCTGCCGTTCCATCTCGAAAAGCCTTCCGGACCAATGTGTGGCGATGCTGGAGAAGGTCACCAATGTGCTTCACCACAGACCGTTTGTCAAGCTTCAGAACCTGCAACCAGGCCAGCTGCTCCGCCATCCGCAGCAGCACGGCCAGCAGCTCCTGCAGGCGGGAGGAAGCAGGGTAGGGCAGGTCCACGTTCGCCAATTTACAAAATCGGGCAAGGGAACACGTCAGCCGATCTGAAGGCTGCAGTGACTGCCAAGCCAGGAAAGTAGCGGCGGTGATGACAGGCAAGGGATGCCGCCCGGTCACCAGCCACGTCTCATCCGCCAGCTCCACCAACTGCAGCGTTCGAGATAGCATCTTCTCTTTGTCTTCCACGTACTTGGCTGGCACAGATGGGGAGGCTTGAAACAGTTTGAAGCTGCAATAAGCAAAATGAGGGTCTGGTCTCAATACCTATGGGGAACTGCTCTTCCAAGGTGAGGAAGATGGGCAAGCTAGTCTATTCTCCTGGGAACACTCAAGCTTGCTGGGCACAAGTTTATCCTGGTACCAAGGGAAGACAGGGTGAGTTTCCTGATAGAGAGGGGAAGGGCAGGAGGATGCAGAAGGGAGCTAACATTTGTTGACTGCCACCCCCCATCAGCCATTGTTCTGAGTGCTTTACAAACGTTCTCCTCTCATCTACTCCACACTCCATTCTGTGCATTTATAGTTGAAAAACTTGCCCCTAGTCACCCAGCTAGAAAGTAACCAAGCTTCAAACCCCCGACTATTTGACACCAATAGCCTTTGTCTTCCACATACTTGGCTGGCACAGATGACAGGGCTTGAAACAGTTTGAAGTTGAAATAAGCAAACTGAGCGTCTGGTCTCAATACCTATGGGGAACTGCTCTTCCAAATATTTGTCAGGCAAAAAGAAAAGAACACAGCTACTTACAAAAAAAAACAAAACAAAACAAAACAAAAAAAACACTTCTAACTCCAGCTCTGTCATTTCTTAGCATCCCTTCAATGCTAACTGCAGATGATCCTGCTGAGACAGGGTTGTATGCAGCCAAGCAGGCCGTGTACAATATGACATGTGGAACCCAGGAGCCCTGTGCCAAGGTCAATACCTACATTCCTACATCATTAGGTTCCTGTGAGAGCAAAGGGATTTGAAAATTCTAGCATTCAGGAAATGTAAAATGGGATTAATCTGGTTAGTACTAGGCACCAGAGAAGGAGAAGAGATTTTTCTCCCGCACCCTTGTAAGATGAGCTTTGGTCCAAAGGAGATGGTCAGAGGTAAAAGGATTCAGGTCTAAACCCATCCCATCCCAGTGTCTCCCACTAGGCAGGTACCTGCTACAGTAGGTCTTCACCAGGTCTACCAAGCACAGAGACGGCACATCCAGTCCCAGGAGTTTCACTATCTGCATGTAGGTGCCAGAAAATACATCCAAATCTGCATAGAGCAGGGTGCAGATGGTTCCCATGGTCAGGGGCCAGTTACGCTGCCGGCAGGTAATTAAGACACAGCACCCCACCAACACCTCCTTCTTCTGCAGCCTGGCAGCTCGGATGCCAGAGTGCCGGTAGGCCTGTTGGTAGTAGGCAACTGCTGTGTCTTCAAATGTTGGTGGCAGCTGCAGAACTCGACAGAGGTCTCTCACTCGGCGGAGACCTAAGAAAACCCACAGCAGGAGAGAGGGGTCCCAAAAATACATTAAAAGGATCATACACCATGACCAAGTGGGATTTATCCCAGAGATACAAGGACTTTTCAATATCCATCCATCAATGTGACACACCATATTAACAGACTGAAGAAGAAAAGCCATATGATCGTCTCAGTTGATGCAGAAAAAGCTTTTTATAAAACTTAACATCCATTTAAAATAAAAACTCTCCAGAAAGTGGGCACAGAGGGAACATACTTCAACACAATAAAAGGACATATATGACAAACTCACAGCTAACATGGTGAAAAGCTGAAAGCATTTTCTTTGAGATCAGGAACAAGACAAGGATGCTCACTCTGCCCGTTTTTATTCAACATAGTTTGGAAGTCTTAGCCACAGCAATCAGACAACAAAAAGAAATAAAAGGAATCCAAATTAAAAAGGAAAAAAGTGAAACTGTCACTGTTTGCAGATGACATGATACTACACAGAGAGAGCTGAAAGGAGCCACCAAGCAGCTCCCAGCAATTTCTGCTAAACTTGCCTCAGATAGCAGATGCACAAATAATGGACCTTTCTACAATAAAAGTGACACTTGGTGAGGTCATTCTAAAGGCATAATAAAGACATCTGTGCAAAGAAGTCACATTTCAGCGCCCATCTTTTGGAGGCTGGTTTGATTTGGGGCCAGGCCAAGCCAAAGTTTGATCTGGGCTCTTTGAGTCAACTTCACACATATCCTCAAGAAAATCTAAACCTTCTACTGATTTGCTACCTCTCTTAGAAACATCTCCATCCTTTATTTCTAATTACCATTCTCTTCTATGCTGCATTACACGGTAATGCTGAAAACAGGAAAGGCAAGCAGATGGGCTGGACCATCAGGAGAACTTTTTTTAAAGCCACTGTATCAGAAAAGGTTGATTCTTACCTCGTTGCTGGCTGCGACTAACTTGTTCGTTTTCCCCTGTGCTTCGGGAATAGGTTACTTCTGTAATATAGTGGACAAAAAATAGCTTGTTTAGATTTTATTCACCAAATCCCTGCCCTCCTGCCAAACAAAACACGAGGAGCAGAACCAAAATCATCAGGTAATCTGCTCCCTGTCTCACAAAAGGTGCCCATCTTTACACCTTAAAGGTCCATCCTGCCATCTATGACCACAAGCAGTACTAGAGACTGAGGAAGATCAGGACTGCAGGAAAGTAGTTCCAAATGTTCTAAATTTCTACTTGTCCTTCCTGTACATCCAATACAGGCAATTTTCCTGCCTGCAGATTTTGAGGGCTGCGTTGGTCAGGGACTTGGAAAGCAAAGAAAAAACGATGCTTTTGTCAATCAGTGTTCAAAATTACTTCGGGGTAATAGTATTTTCTGTATTCACAAGGAACTGACCCACAATCCTCCCACCATGTCCAGATTAAGTAAATTGAGTGGAACTTTGTTTCTCTCTTTGCTCTACTTATTCCAAGTTTATTAATACCTACTACATATACCATACACGGTGCTAAGGAAACACACGTGAACGGCAGTTCCTGACTTTCTGTAGCTCACTCGTTCACTTTAGACCGTTTTCTCCCGTATTTAAGTGTGTACATGACAAGCAGAGGACAGGAGATAAGCAGAATCTAACGTCAATCCCTCCACCGCCCCAGGCTGTGCCCAAGGCCCTGGAAAAGCCGGCCCAAGTACCTCGGAGGTTGCCTTCGTCACTGAAGGTGGTCGTAAGGACTCCCTCGGTGACCACGCAGCCACATTCGGAGCACACCAGCTGGCTCTGCGAATAGTGCGAGTCTTCCACGAGCTCAGTGGAGCCGCAATCGGGGCAGCGGCCTCCGCCCGGCATCTCACAACCCGTCCAGAGCCGAGGAAGCTTCCAGACAACCGCCTCTCACGTCGACAACAGCCACAGTGCAGAAACAGGAAGTAGGAGGGGAGCTTTCTAAGCTCTGCACCTTTCTCTTCCGGTCAGAGCGACGGCAGTACCATAGGTAGTTCCCTCCGCGCCTGCGGCGGCGCGCCGCTTCCGGTCCCGTTCTCCTTCGGACTCGGGTAGCAACGTGAGCTAAGCGATGAGGTTCCTGGTGTGGACTGCGTCTTCAGGACGCAACCTGTAATTAGTTCCAAGTGGGCCAGACTAAGGGTTGCATTTGGGTGCGGTTACCACCTACGTGTACTCGCATAACGGAGAAGAAATTATGGCCATCCACAAACGTCTCTCCTTTCTAAAGCGCTAAGAGAATCGCAGATTCTCCGCTTCTCTTTCATAACGAATGTTTACTTTTGCCATAGTACAAAATTTGTGTCTAAAAGGGAGAATAGCGTAGTGAAAGAGCAGGAAATTGTGTTCTTTACACAGCAGCTTCCCCTCGAGCAAATTGTTTGCTGTCTTTGCATTCCATTTTTCTCCAATGTAGAATGAGAGCATTATAAGATAAAATGGGGTGTGGGGGTGGCGAGAGAACAAGGATGTTGAGTTAAAATCCAGAGTGGCAACCTCAAATGCTTTCAGAGGCGAGGCAAGGAATGTCTAAAGGAGTTGGTGAGAAAGACTATGCGGCAGTCAGGCCTTTGACAAACTGAAGATTCAAGCAGATTTGAATGTTTTTGAAACATTGAGCTTTAAGATGCTCGAAGATCCTAGCTTCAAAGTTCCTAGCATGGTATAGTTCAAAGAAGCTTGAGCAAAAATGTGCCTCTAGCCATGTTTTTTTTTTTAACAATGAGAAACCAAGCTTACAAATTAGAGATTTTTGTATGTTATGTTTGAACACAAATTAAAAGTCACTAAAGAGAGTGTGTTTTTTCATAAATAAATCCTAATAGCACTCATTAAGAATAAAGATTTTAACACTTGAAAGTTTTAGAATCAGTTCTGTGGGAAAAAAAAAAGTTGAGTTAAATGACAAAGACAACCAGAGGTCAGTCCCTTCTGACTCCAAGAAAATAGATGGGAGTCATCATAGCAAGTGCTGAAGGTATGTGGAGAATTTCTGTTTCTCAGTCTGATAATGGAGAATATCAGGAGGCCCTTGGAATTATCAGACTTTAGAAGCTGTTGTGGGCTCAATTTCAACCTTTCTTTGGGAGTTGGGGTAGAGGGTGAGATCAGGACTTCCCCCTGAGAACAGAAAATGACTGGACAGCTCCCATGCAGACTGAATTCAGGGACAAGAGTGTCTTGTCAACCCCTTAACAAATAGAGAATAATTTAGGAATTAAATACAGGTTACAGCTGCCTTCCTTAGAAGACCGATAAATTATGTGCCCTGGAGCTGAAATTTTTTCAAAATAAAAATCAAGCTTATTAGTCTGAAGAGACAAGGCAACACAATGACCATGTACCCAGTGAGTCCTCAAACAGGATTTGAGCTTCAAACATAAAGGATTCTGATCAGACAGAGCTATAGCTTCTTTTGAAAGAGCTACAGTTAGCCATCAGGTACAGAGGACTCTATGCCTTAAAAGACTGTGAGTTCCCTGGACCGTGGTACAGAACAAGAGCATCTCTGACAAAAAAAAAAGATTGCATTTTGCCTATAATCCAAGCACCAGCCTTCTCTGCTGAAGGTGTCACTTTCCTCCAGTATAAATTGGGAAAGATATGCTGTGCCTTACAAGAATTGTCCATGCAGCCCTTCTGGCTCACAAGTCCCTCACCTCTTCTCACAGCTACTTCAAAGTCTACCCTCCCTCCCTACTGCACAACAGAACTCCCTGCATCTTGGACCTCAGTGAGTGGAAAGGATTCCAGGTGTTAGTTGGCCAGTGAACACAAAGCAGCTAAACTTCTATTTTTTTCATTTTCCACACAAGCATCACATGGGACAGTTAATGGATTTTGCTGAAAGGTTGAAGAACTTAATGTGATTATAGTATAAAGGAAAAATTTTTTGTGAAATGGGAACTTTCATCAGGCTCTCCTCACAGGTCAAGAGGAAAGCATTAAAAACCAAATAAACCAAAAAAAAACCTTCAAAAGATGTCAGTCCCTTCTTTTCCACACTCAGTCTCTCTCTTTGATAGCCACATCTAAGAATACCATCCCTTCCCCCAAGAGACTGTATTCTCAGAATGTGAGGACTACCCTCCTTTTTAGAGAAGTCCCATTCACGACCACAGGCTTTGATCAGACTGGAGGATCCACCCCTCCCCCAACCAAGGGATGCAGTAATCCCCAACAGTCCATTCCCTGACATGCGAGTTGCTCCTTCCAGACCTACACCACGTGAGGGCTTCAGCACGACGGCCGTGGGTGGGCTTTGGTGTTCCAAGTCCCCTCTCTTCTCGGCTTCCCTGCCAGTGTGAGGTATGGCTGAAGATTTATTTCTGGTTGTCCAGCAGATCAACACTGATACACGCTTGCATGCTCACGTGTGTGCATACAGCTCTTGGGGACATCCACTAGTTTTAGACAGTGCGGTGGACATCCTCACTGGGAAGGGGAAAGATGTCCTTAGAAGCAGCATAATTAGCATTGGGCATAGTTCTTTATGTTTTCATATAGAACAGCATCAGACTCTTCTCATCCCCAATTTTGTGCGGATCTGGAAACTAACTGTATTTTTTTAAAGTGGGATTTTATTACAGAGTTATCTGCCCATACCTGAGCCTGGAATTCTGCTTTCCCCAACACTACACATAGCAAAGTGGAAAAGCAGTTTTATGATCCTCTAATCCTAGGGGCAGACGGAAGGAATTCTCTTTTCCAGCCACAACTATGTGACTATGTGATGAAGTAAGAGAGCCTTGCCCTCAGACATAAACAGGCTGGGAGGTGGGCAGGACCCAGGCCAGAAGATGGCGCACTCTACTAAGACATGCCAAGTCTGGGGTTCATGTTCTCAGGAAGAAATGTATTTACTTAGGAAATTTATTTGCCTTCCTTCAGGAAATCGGAACAGATGCATCATCCTTAGTGCCTTTCCTGTTGCTATGAACTCTACTAAGGTTGCCATCATTCAACGACAGTGATTATCTGTTTAACAGACACTTCTTGCAACCCTGTCCCCTCCCCTCCCTGAGCCTGTGAAACTGGAACTGTGTTTCTCGTCTGTATCCCCGGAGTCCACATGGTACCTGGCATGCAGGCTGTTGGAATGCTGAGTGCCCGGGCTGGGCTGGATTAGAGCAGAAAGCTGCTGGCATCTGCTACAGTCCAGATGTGAAATCCGGATCATAAGGCCAGAGTTCTTTCTAGAGAGGAGACAGAGGAGGAAGGCACTGTGGGCCTGGCCTGAAAGAAGCCCTCGGCTAGATGAGTGTATTCTGATTAGTTGTTTGTCTGTCCGACTTCCCCTTTGTTACAAGTCTCTCTGGGGATGACCTGGCTTTGTCATCCCTGTGTCCCTGGAGCACCTCCTGTAGCTGTTCAGCTCCCATGAGCACCTGGTGGGACTGTCAGAAGCAGCAGAGACACCAAATTCCTCAGGTAGGATCATTCCTAATCTGGAGAAGGTAACCAGGGGAAGTTGGGCTGCTGTCAGGGCCTCACCCCTGGGTTCCTTCAGGCTCAAATGACTTTAACCCAGTTTCACTCTGAGCCCAGAGGACAGTCTCCTGGTCACACTGGGCCTTGGAGACTTTCTGACTGGATTTCCTCCCGGTCTCCTCACCTCTTTGGTGGACACTGTTTTCTTTTCCAATACTTCCGGTGACACGGCCTCGGGACAGGACGTGGCCAGGACTTCCTAAACCCTGGGGGCAAAAGCCTTCCCTCTTTCACTTTCCCCTTTTGAGTTGTTTATTCTGTGACCCCAACAGACTTTCCCTCCTCTGGACTGAGGGTCAGTCACTGTGTTCGATTTCTTGACTCCTACGAACAAAGGCATCTGGGAACTCTGAGAGGGTGGTCGCAGGCCCCGAGCTGCACAGGCCTGGAGCGTGAGCAGTCACCTCACCTGGCACTTCCCTCCCCGAGGAGCTGTGGCTCATCCAGCTGTGTCTTGAGGCATTGGGCCACGTGGGCTCCACTTTCCCTGCCTGCTCCAACCCTCCAGGATTCCAGGTCACTCAGAACGTGATCTCCTTGGCCCCCCAAATGATCCTAGACCAGGGGCTGGCGAACCTTTTCTGTAAAGGGCCAGGTAGCAAATATGTAGGCTTGGTGGATGATAAGGTCTTTGTCTCCATCACTCAAGTCAGCGCTTGCAACGTGGAAATAGCTGTAGACAGTTACTTAAAAGAGCATGCCTGTATTCCAATAAATTTGGTGGACACTAAAATTTGAATTTCATGTCATCTCTGTGTGTCATGAAATATTATTATTTTGATTTTTTTCTTTAAAAAAAGTTTTTTGCAGGGGGAGATAATTAAATGTTTATTTTTAGTTTTTTTTCGATGAAGGTACTGGGGATTGAACCCAGGGCCTCATGCATGCTAAGCACACACTCTACCACTGAGCTATGTCCTCCCCACCATTTTGGTTTTTTAAGTTAAAACATGTAAAAATTTCCACTATTCAGTGTGGTGTTGTTGACTGTTGTCATCTTTCTGGCCATTCCATGTCTAGACTTATTCAGCCCACATTTAAAAAAAAGGGGGGGGGGAGTGCATCCTTGGCTTGAGGTCTACATAACAAGAGAGAAGCCATAGCTTGCTGACAGCTGCCCTAGAACTCCAGGTGGGAGAGGTGAGGAGTGCAAATCCTTTCTTAACAACCTGCAGTGGGACCCCAAGCAAACTCAAGTTCTGATGTCTCGGGAGGTCTCCATTTCCTCATCTGCATGATGGAACTATTCTCTGTCTTGATGAAAATAGAAATAGTACTCAGCAGTGCTTAGCAAAAAGCAGAAACTCAATAAATGGGCCTTCTTTTTGTGGTCAAGTTTCAGCCTGAAGTGGGCACTTGACACGCAAGGACAGAAGCAGCTTTCTCTCAGCATCGCCGTGGTGACTATTTCCAGGGCTCAGGATACAGGCGTCTGTGTAAACTAGTCAAACATCGAATGGTGAAGTGAGGACATGCTCCCTCAGGAGATTTGGTGGCTTTGGGATAGCTGGCCTCACACAGCTCAGCTAAGCCAGTTTTGAACTTGAATGTGAAACGTTTGCTCCTGTTTTCCCTGGAGGGGAAGAGGGCAGAGCCCAAAAGGTGATGCCAGCCCACAACAGAAGCCCAGCCCTGTCCACTTAGAGATGGGGCCCAAGGGCTAGAAGAGCACATGCTGCTGACGCTTTGGCCGTGGTTAAAGACAGGTAACTGTCCCCTGTGAGTGACATTTTCCATAGGGAGGGGCGCAGGGCACCCCTCCAAAAACAAGGGAAGTGAACCTTGGGAGGGAACACTGGGGGTCATTTATGTGAACTTTCCCTTAGAGTCTCTCCTTCCAGAAGGCTTTTTGTTCGTAACAAACCCGGAAGGCTGGGAGGGCTTTTGTTTGTTTGACCTAATTTGTTTTAGTTACTTAAAAAAAATCGTAATACAGTTTTTAAAGGTACTCATCTGGGCAGTCCCGAACCCAGTGTGAATTCACATCATGCTCCAGAAGTGAAGACTTCACCCTCTGGGAGATCAGTGGGGCAGGGCTGGGGAGGTGGGTGGTGGCATGGGGGGGAGGGAATCAAGGAAGTGGCCTTGTTCATATGCTCAGCTGAAGGTGACCGCTGCCAAGGCAAAGGTGGCAGCTTTCAGCACTAGGGACAGGAAATTCAGACAATGTTCTTTGGGTAAATGCCATGGTCTCTCCAAAATACGGGAGTTTCAGGGTGAAGGAATCAGAGGTGTCCCATCCTCTGCAGGAGAAGGGGCACCGGGACTCCTGGGTGCCAGGCAAGGTGGCGGCAGCAGGAATCCAGGCGAGAGACCCTCGTGAGGGGACAAACACTGGTCTCCCAGCGAGAGGTTTTCCAGGAAGACAGGAAATTTTTAGTGCACCCATTATGAAACTACAGACACAAATTTCTGAAAGGTAGTACCATTTTATTTAGTGTTGTAGGAAATTTTAGGTTACTTCTTAAAGACAAAACCAAAGAAATTCAAAATTCCCCAAGTAACAAAGCAGGAAATAATAATTCTATAATCCAAAAATGCTGGGTGGGCTTTCAATCAGAAGGAGGAAGAAGTCAAGTTAGTAGCTCACATAATAGACAGGCGCAATCACAGGGTTGAGGTTGATACGAATACTAGCAGGTTAAGCGCTCCACCTAAGGCAACAGATCTTTCACAGCCTTGAGGGATCATTGCTGAGTAGTTCTAAAAAAGGAAAAAAGGCTGATGGGGAGAAGGCGCCCAGGGAAGGAAGATCTGTATCCTTTAACATTAAATCGCCTTTGGTCTTCAATCCAGCCTGTGGCTGAGTGTCGTGGCTCCTCCTCCCTCTATGCCCTTCTGAGCCCCCACTGTTAGCAAAGCTGTATCCCATTTACGTATCCCATTCACCACGCACACACCCCTCCACCCGGGGTCATGGTTGTTCACCTGTCTGTATGGCAAATGGCAGACTTCCGTGCACCTCCATTCTGCTACCCAAGGAGGTTGACATTCAGGAAATAAAAGGGGTGGGCGGGACATCTGCCAAAGTCCAAGGACTGAGATGATATGAAAACAACCGGGCAAAGGATTGACATGTTTTCAGCAAGCTGGCCTCTAACTGAAGTTCGCTGCAAGGTATTTGGTATTTCATCAGATATGTCCCTGAAGTTCTGACTGCTCTTCCCGGAGGGCAGCCAGGCAAGGCCGAGAGCAAGCTGCTCCTGCTTCTCCAGAGCATAGCCCCCTCCCAGGGCCCATCAGTTCCATGAGCACTAACAGCAGCTAGAGGCAAATCTGGGCTCTCCCTGTGCAGACAGATGGGTGTAAGCCCTCAGCCCCACGCCAGCTGCAGGAGCTCCAGCCCTCCAACCCACCAGCCCCTGCTACTGGCTCCGAGCAGGCTCCAGCTTTCCCAGGTGAGTTCTCCCTCACAGTAGAGTCCTCAAGGACAGCTGTTACCCAGTGGCCTCCAGGTGACCCACTCTGAGAGGTGTCAGAATGCTACATGTTGAATTTTTTTTTTCCAGCAGTGGTAGAAACTGAACACCCTCGAAGTAAATTGTCCTTCATTCTCCAGTTCTCAAGTGGTATCTCAGAGCAGAGACGTTTGCCTCCACCCGATGTCCCTCTCAAACCTGGACTGAGTCCCACACCCGAGGTCCTAGCAGCACATCTCTCCACAGCCACCACCTCTTGGGAAGAACTTGGGCCTTCACACCAGCTCTTCCCAGGAGAAACTGCTCAGCACACCTGCCCCCCCAGTGCCTTGGGTTATCACAGTCAAAATACATTTACATCAAGTAAAAAACACATTGCAGGGCAGATATATACACATACATTTTCAGAATTCAAGAGAATACACGGCTCTCTTTATAGAGATGTAAATAAATTTCACAGCACTACAAAAAAAACAAGTCATCTGAGAAGTTTACAGTGGTCCCCAGGACTGGAGGAGAGTATTAAATAAAACAGCTATATTAAAAGCTAATTAAAAGCTCATCAGGTAAATCAAGTTCAGTATCATCCTTCAGATTAAAGTGCTCTGATATTAACTCACGTGGCAGCCAATGGGATCCTGAAAAGGGATTCCACTGCCAATAATCTTGCTTCTTAACTTCAGTATAACAAGAACGAACACAGAAGAGAGTCCCAATTGAATTACCGCTGTTATCTCAGCCCTGCCCACCCCCTTGGCCAGTGATACCTGTCCCCCATGGGGGATGTTGAGATTTGATGAGATTCTGTCAAAACTGGGAGGGAAAAAATGAGTAATGCAGAAACATGGTATTTTCAGGTTACTAATCAGTATCAGGTTACTAACAGTGAGATTACCTGAAGAGTCTGCACAGGTGCTATTAGTTAAGAAGGGCAAGTGTCCTAATTAAATATATATAATATATATATGTGCTAATCTAGTTTTCAAAATATAGCGATCTGAAAATAAGTATCTTCTTGCTCTTCACAATTTTATAACAAGGCAGGGAAATGCTGGGAAGAGCTGCTAAGGAAACCAGGGATTCCAGTGAAGGCACAGGGAGGGAAGGGCCGCAGGGGTCCTGCTGAAATCAGGTGGAACCACTTTAGTAACTGCTTGGGTCACCCGGTCCCTTATCAAGGCACTGACCTGGCCACCCTGGCCGGCAGGGACCCTGCTATTGCAAAAAGAGGGACTCTGAGCGCCTTCCCCAGCTGCAAAGTGACTCTAACCCCCCTGGTCTCCCTTCTGTACCTCCATGACAGGCCCTCTGGATTGACAGAGAATGGGTTTTAAGGCTACAGAGTAGTGGCAGCTGATGTTTGCAAAAGGCAGCTTGTTCCAAATTTAAAAGGCACATCAGAGGTGCTCCCTAAACGCCTCTGCTCCAGTCAAAACAAAAAGACCAAGTCTAAGAAACCAGGCAGGTTTACCTGGTGGCAAAATTTCACATCTGCAGCCAAAAAGCCACGCCTGAGCTACTCAAAAGCCGAGAAAGTCCTGTATAACACAGCCCCAATCACATGGTCCTTGGCATCTCCCCCCAAGCTTTAATGACTGGGGGAGACGTACTTTAAAAATCTCAACATCAAACAAGGAAAATCCCAATGTTAAAATACATTAATACCCCAGCGCCATCTGAACCCTCTGTACCAGGATCAGATCTTGTGACGTCTCTGGTCAGGGCATAAAATATTTACAACATGGCTAAAGGCACAGTGGCATTTGAAAAGAAAACCCTGGGAATGTACAATAAAAGATTCATTGTAATCATTAACCTGACTTCCCCAGGCAGGATGGACTCTTGCCAGATAACAGGCAAGGGAGACGGGGGATTCGGAGCCTGGGCACCGGCTCTCAGGCACACCGAGTCCTCGGCCTTGGGAGCGGGCAGAAACAGATTCACAAAAATGTCTCGGTGCCGGAGGCTGACGACTCACATCTTTCCTGCTTTTTTGCCGACCTGCGAGGGGACCCGGAGGATGTTGGGGGTCTCCTCCATGACCCGGACCAGCAGATTGTCGATGTAGTCTTCCAGCTGGCGAACCTGAGACTCCTTTTTGCTGATTGTTTCTTTCTGCCTGAGGACCAGCTGGATCAGCTCATCGTGGGTCAGCTGTGCGTAAGCAAAGGCAGGGTCCGAGGGCTTGTATTTCTTTGGAGAGGGGAGAAGTAGGGAGGAAAGTGATAAAGTCAGCAAAGTCAAACAGCTAAAAGAAATATGTAAGAGGTTTCTTAGTGACTAAGTCTCCTGGGAATTCGTTTTTGATTTGGGTGGAAAATGGGTTGTTGGCTGATGAAGTTTTCTGTAAAGGGCCTTTTATTCCTTTAGACTTGCTGAAGGCAGACATTCATGGGGTCCCCCTTCTAGACCTCCATGATTCTACTGGTGATTTCCCAGAGTCTTCAACCAAAAAGTTGCATGTCTGGGAAAGCACTCTGGAGACTGGTTGTACAACAATAAGAATGTACTTAACACGGCTGAAATGGACACTTAAAAATGGCTAAGAGGGTACATTTCGTGTTGTTTATTTTATCACAATTATTTTTTAAAGCTGCCTGTTTGCATAGCCTATCAAGAAAAAAAGCAGTCTTCATAAACAAAAGTCAAGAATTTGTCCTCAGGGGTTCTCAGATTATACATCAGTTATCAGAAGATTTTATTTATTCAGAAATGTTGATTACGTAAGATGGTCTGCAGGAGAGTTAAGGAGATGGGAAGAAGCAGTTGTCACCTGAAGGGAGCGGCAGGCAGGTGGTCCTCGAGAGGCGAGGCCAGGTCCCCACAGTGCCCGCCACACCTGGGGCTTCACCTGAGGTTCCAGGGGTTGGGGCCCAGAGAGGGACGACATGCCCCTGGTGCTGGACAACCAAGAGGCCACGGCTACCCAGGTGCTTGGGACAAGCCCCAAAGATGGAGTGGCATCTGAGCTAGACACTGGAGATGAATTAAAATTAATCTTCCCCTCCAAGTAACAGGATTTTGTTTTAATTTACTCATCATGGAAAAATCTCAAATCCAGAAAACGGAAAATATTATTACCCATAACTCCAACACCTAACATTTGGGTCTCTTTCTTATTTTTCCTGAGTTTCTTTAGGATATTTTTTACAACTTTACCATCATACAGAATCAAGTTTTATAGCTTTTTTAAAACGATTATTTTGTGAGCATTTTCCCACTATTAAATTTTAGAAAAATTGCCTTTTAAATGGACGTGTAAAATTCCATTATATTTTAACCGTCTCTCTGTTGCTGGATATTTAGGTTGGTTTCAATTTTCATAATTACATAATAACATACTTATTTAAATGCATGAACATAAACTTTTGGTCATATCCCTAAATATCGTCTTAAGGCAAATGCATAGAATTGAAAAGGCTTGTACACTTGAGGAACTTCCTACAAACTGTCAAACAGCTATTCAGTTTGGATTCTGTAATCTAAAGAGGAAAGTATGTAGGACTTTGAAATCATTGGTAGTTCCTATTTTTGTGATGACAACTAAAAAAATTAAAAAGCAATCCAACAATTACAGAAAGTGAGCAGTGGCCGTGGAGAGGAAGAGGTGCACAAAACATGCCCATTAAATCAAGAAACAACAGGGCCCATTGTCACATATTTCCTTCCAGGATTTTTACACTGGATTTTTCCCCCATAGTTGTACTAATAATGACGTATATTCAAATTTGTATCCAACTTCTCCCATATAATATGACAGATGATTTTTGGATCTAGTTGGCTGTATTATTTTCAAATGGAAGTGCTGAAGCCACCTGAATAAATAATACATTCCTAGTTATTAATCATCTATAAAGGATGGCGGCCCTGAAACAATAACCAAAAAAAAAAAAAAAAGACATTATAGCAGTGATTCAGCTAGCTTTTCATAACTTCAGCTATGCAATTTCTTTTCTGAACCTCTCTCTTTGCGACATTCCAAAGAGTAGTTATTTTTATAAATACTGTTTGTGCCTTAGTACAAAGCCTCTATTCTATGGCCGGCCAATAGCGATCTCCAGGAACCTTTCCATTTTGACTCAGAATATTTACTAGCTATGGTCCAGGACCAACCACCCGCTTTGCTGCAGCCAGGCAGAGGGGCAGCAGGCGGGCACAGAAACTGTGAGCAAAATAAGCAGCAGTGGCCTTTGTTTTAAGGCAAGTTACTGTCTTGGTCAGGGCTGGGAGATAAGCCCCTGGTTAAATGAGCTTTGAAGAGTAAACAGAATGGGAACCAAGGGTCTTCTTGCTCACTTCCCGAAAGCTAGGTGTTTGTTTCTCTTTGGAGCCAAGCTGCATTCCACAGTAAAAGGAAGAGGGCAGAGGAGGCTGCCGAGTGACTCCAGTTTTCGGTATTGTCCTTTCCATGCTGTTCTACCCAGTTTCCTGGTAAATATCGTTAACCCCGGGAAGGCAAAAGCTGCCTGTTCCACACAACCACAGAAGCCAGCCAAGCCGAGCTGATGCAGTTACAGTCCATTTTTCGGCTTGGGCTAAAATATAGTAGGTACACAGTTCTGGCTACAGCTGATCATCATTTTGAGAATGATGCTGATCAACGATGCCCTGTCAGTAGGCACCACAAGGGAAGAGAGAGCAAGGCTGCCAGAAGACGCTAACTTGTTTTCAGCAACAGTTTGTTAGCATGACTCAGCCTCTCCACCCGAAACTCAGGTCTCGGAAACTCAGATCTCCGGCTTTCAGTGAACCTTCAGCCCAGCTCCTGGAGGCAAAGGTGGAACGGAGCCAGAGGCATTAACCACCACCCAACAGTTAAAAAATGCTTGTAGGGAGTGGGGGAGGGAAATAGTTCAGTGATAAGAGTGCCTGCTTAGCATGCACAAGGTCCTGGGTTCAATCCCAGTCCCTCCATTAAAAAAGAAAAAAAGCTTGTAGGAATGAAGGAGACATGAGCGAAGTTTCATTTTAAAAACACAAAAACTCTGCGATGTCCTAGAATCCATGGAAATGTAAAATCTGATTGAATGAAACTTTCAGATGCCCAGCACTATAACAGAAATAAAGTTTATGTCTACCAACTGCAGTACCCAGCGGTCAGTTAGGAAATTCCTCTCCGCGTGTTTGAAACACATCTTTGCTCGTTAATGGTCCCCAGTTACTCAGTAAATCATTCTCCTCCATCCATGTGACAATGAGTCAAAGACCAGAGGTGTGTAACAAGGCACAACTCTAAATCCCTCTGATTTTAGAACCAGAAAGGGCAGGATGAAGACACGCCACAGCAGAGAGCACCTGGGGGGTTGGTTTTGTTAATGTTCGTCATCCAAGCCTTTTAAAGAGAAGGAATCCTCTAACTGAGCAATATTCTTCCTGGAAATCTAGCTTAAGGAAATAATCTACAAGAAGGGAAAAGATCTATGCAAGCAATTGTTGACTACAGTGTTATTCATATTGAAAAACAGAGAACAAGCTAACAATAACCGGGGAGTGGGTGATGGCATAACCATTTCAAAGAATAATTAAGTAGCAACATGCAGAAATGTTTCTGATCTAATACTAAGTGAAAAGGAATCTCAGAGTGTTTACATGCAGGTGATGGAGCTGGAAAATCACCATTTTGCAACTACCATATTCACCAGCAGACAGCAATGGAGAAAGGCTGATAAGGAACAGGATGTTTACATGGTCTGAAATTAATTCCCCCCACACTTCTTACTCATCGTTAAGGGAAGAAATAGCAACTTTGCCCTGAAGAAACTAGCGGACACCGCCTGAACTAAGTCATCAGAGTTAACACCCCACTAATGGGACAGGCTGGTGTCAGGGGCCTCTTTACACGAGACACTGAGAACATTATTTCTATGGTTAATTCCTGCCAAAAATGCACAGCCTTGACCAAACCACGAGGAGACATAAGACATTTCATATTTAGGTGTAAAAGGAGCATGATGTATGCAACTTACTCTCTAGTAATTCAGAAAAAAATATGTACATAGATACAAAGAGAATGGAGAGGGAGAAGGTGAGAAAACAAATCTGTTGAAATGTCAACAACTGGTGAATTGGGGTGAAAAGCACACAGGAGTTCTTTGTACTATCCTTGCAACATTCTTAAAGTTACAAAAAAGTCTATCTATGTAATGATTACAGTATAAGAATTTTACTTTGTTGCCAAGAGGAGAAAAACGCGTGGGAAAATGAACGTATCTGATATGAATGGGCCGGGGGTGGTAGTGGTGGTGATGCTTTCCTCTTGTTAAAAAGAAGTCCTGGTGTCAATCATGTTGCTTGAGACTCAAAAAAAATCCAGCGGCTGCCAAATAACTACAAGGGGAAAAGTAAGCATCCAGTGGAAAGTGCAGGGGCTTCCAGAGATGATCCAGAGACAAGAGGCATATGGTTAAGTCACTCCCAGCATGACCTGCTGCCCCAGGAGATGTGTGTAACGGTGGGTCTGACGGTGTGTGCTGTCGATCCCTAACTAACACGCCTGCTTCTGCAGAAGACGTACCTTCATCATGGCTTCGTTGATCAAGTTCTCACTGATGATGGTGGCAGTTCCCAAGCTGGAGTTCGCAACCTTGGTGGCTGTCGTGTTCATCGGCTTCACAGGATGAGGTCTAAAGAGAAGGGGACAGAAGTTTTAGACGTGTCTGTAACGGCAGAGCCCGGAGACGGCCCAGCTCCTGGGGGCAGCCAGCAGGAGCGGTGGCGGGGGGGGCGTGGGGACATGCCGCACTGGCATCTCCGGTCCCTCACACGCCAGCATTCCTTCAGAAGTGAGAGCCGTCAGCACCAAGCAGCCACACGCAAGCCAACAAGGCACGCCTTACAGCCGGGTGTCCTGACCTTCTCACAAGACCCGTGGTCTTGTTCTCAACGTCAGGAGAACAGCGGTGGTTGCCAGTGGCAGGGACGTGGGTGGTGGAGATGAAGGTGGGTCAAAAGGCACAAACGTCCAGTTATAAGTAAGTTTTGGGATATAATGTAAAAAGCACGATGGCTATGATTAAAATACTGAATCAGTTTTTCAAAGTTGCTCAGAGTGAGTCTTAGAAGTTCTCATTACAAGGAAAAAAAAATCTGTGACTCTGGGAGGCAGTGGATGTTAACTGAACTTGTGATCATTTCACAATACATACAGTTATCAAATCATCACATCATACACATTAAACTTATCAACTTTCTATACCTCATTCAAACTGGGAAAAAAGAAAGAAACAAAGGAAGAAGAAAGAGTTCATAACAAACATGCCTGCTTTCCACTGGGCGGTGGTTAGAGCAAGATTTCAGCACTGCTGGGCTCTCCCACCCAACGTCAGCTGGTTTCTGAGACTCTAAAATAAACGAGTGGTCACGGTGCTTCTCTGCGATAAGAGCTCCAAATCAGACCGTGCAGAACGAGCCCGAATCTATCTTTGAAGATGACTGCTACTGTGTTCTTGCTACAAAGTTCCTGCTGCAAACGCAGGGGTATCTTGTGTTGTCCCCAGCCCAGGGGACAGCCCTTCCAGCCAAACAGGGGGGATGGACCATCAGAACAGCTGCAGACAAGAAGCAAAGGGGAGGGTGCTGGTAACATTCAGGAGGACGGTCTCCCCGACTCTCACCTGTGCTTGGCTGACCCCGATCCAGCGCTTGGCTGAGCTGAGACCGGCTGTGTCTCTGAGGGTGAGACCCAGGCCTGAAGAAGCGGCTTCCTCTTGCCAGAATTTTCCACTTTACCCGCGGAGCCCTCTGCTGTTGCTTTTTTTTGAGATTCTGCTGTATTGGTGTGGTGGGTGTCAGAGTGTGGAGAGCTGGGGGGAGGGTGTGTGGCAGGAAAGGGCTCAGGAAAAGGGGTGCTGGCCCCAGGGGGAGCCAGGGTGGCAAGAGGCTGACCTGGCCTCCCATTTCCCACGGGTTTTGCCTCCTCGCCATCACCAGGGCCCCGCGGCTGTTCATCCAAGTGAGAGCTCTCGCCAAGATGGGGCTCATGAACTGCTGGGGCTGGAGTCTGCTCTGGGGAAGCTGGGACAGGTGCCCTGGGCGCTGCCCATCTGGGGTCCTGCAGGCTCTCTGCTGACCTGCTGGCCTCTCCGCTGGGGCTTTTCTCCATCTCAGGGCGAGTGGGCGAGGTGCTCCGAGAAGAAGCCCCTCCTCCCAGAGCCGCCACCTTGGCTGGACCCCTGTTGTCTTCATCCTGATCCACTCTCTCATCATCTGATGCGACTTCGGGGATGGAAGGAAGGGTCAGGTCCAGATGGGCCATAACTGGGGGCTTCATCTCGCAGGTTGACTGGAGGCTGCACGGGGGATCAGGCAGCAGACCTTCGTGGTCACTGGCTTTGCTCTGGTTCCGAGCCATCCAAGTGTCGTCTCTCTCAGTCCTAAAGAGAGGACTGTCTCTCCCCGAGCTGGCCGTGCGTGTGGGGCCGTCTGAGAAACCCCCCTGGGAGGATAGGAGGGGAGGGCGACCCGCCAGGGAAGCGGGCCCAGGCTCAGCCACAGCCTCCCTCTTCTGTGACTCTCCTGCATCCCACGTATTTCCAGGGACAGCCCCTTCTCGAATTGGCCCCTGGGGGTCCCCTCTGTCCCTGTGGATGAGCGCAGGGGCCTCCTCCACCTCCTCTTCCATAAAGAGCTTCTCGGAAAACGATACCCACTTCTGGATCTTCTCTCCACCCTCACTAGCATCCAGACCCATCTCTTCCCATCTCTGCATCTCCGAGTCGAGTGAGGGGACCAACTCTCCCAGGGGAAGGGCGGCTGCTGCTTCTTTAACTGCAGGACTCACCCTGCCATCTCCGGCGGTGTCCCCCACAGGTGACCTAGACAGACCCTCTGAGTCTGTGTCCTTCCCCATCAGAGGCTCCCCTGTGAGGCTTTCAATCCTGCCTCTTCCAAGAGAAAGGGCAGATGTTACTTCTCCAGCCTCTTCAGATGAAGGGATGTCACCTTGCTGTTTTTTGGGGGGAATCCCCAGAAGCTCTTCTTCTTGCCCCATATCAGGCGGTGTCAGGAAAGACTGTTCTGGGTCATTCCGGCTGGTCTTCCCCATGGGAGAATCTTCCATTCCTTTACCCACCGGAACAGGGGGCTGTTTGGGAAGTGAGCCCTTGGTCCAAGAAGCAGTATCTGGATCTTGTATTAAGCTCTCCTTTTGCGGCTCTGGTTTAAGAAGCGAAGGTGGTTCTTCAGAACTGGCTTGGCCAGTGTCTGTGGACAGCCAGTTTTCAATCGGAGTGGACGTGGAGATGGGGGCTACTATGGGGGATGAGAAAGAGGAGGAGACAGAAGGAGACTGAGGGGACTGGCTCTCTGAATCATGCCCCGGTTTAGACAGGACAGGTGTCTGATCAGAACTGGAGGAGAGAGCAGAGAAAGAGAGAGCAGGGCCGGGGCGGGGAAGGAGGCGGGGGCGGGGTGTGGGCTGACCCTCTGGAGACACGTCCAGTCTGCAAAAAGGACAAAATAAAACCTGCAGGTCAGTTGCAGACGCAACGTGAGAGGCAAAAAGAACATGTAAAAATAAAGGTTTTCGAAAGGCGAGAACTTTTTTTTTTTACACTGGGGGCAGTATCTTGAGAAGCTAGAGGAACACCAGTGCTTAACCCACAAAAGGCACACTTTTATCACCAAGCACGGCTGCCACAGAAAGGTCTGTGGCAACAGAAACAAAAGGATCCAGGCAAAGCAACAGTCTACAGTCTCGTCTGGTGATAAACAAAAAGCATCTAAAAAGTGCAAAGTCATATAAGGCACACCACAAGGCAACAGGCAGACTTTGAAGATAAACAGTGTGTGTGTGTGTGTGTGTGTGTGTGTGTGCGTGAAATCAAAGTAGGCAGAATCTCAAAAAAAAGCCTCTCCCACCCTAGACCACAGGAATATCGTGTGAATGTGAGTCATGCTGAGAAACAGAACCGCCAAGGCTCTTGCGACAAGGCGCAGAGTAAACACACACTGAGAACCCTCAAGGGTCTCTCAGGCCAGCAAACCCACACCAAAGTGCCAGGAGGAAAGTCTACATCTGCCCCGGAGGGACGGTAAGAGCTTCATAAACCCGGTTCCGCAAATACCACTGCTGAAACCTGGTCTTTCCCGACGGCTACAAGACCCAGGCGTTCCACTGTGGCCTGATTATCTCACTGAGATGGACAAACCAGTCCCAGGTACTTTTGCCAGAAGCAAAAATGTTTGCCGAGAAAACGCTTGCGGCAAAGATGATTACACCTGGGAGATGCCGGACTAGGGACAGACCACACCTGCAGTGGCTCGGGGTGGGGACACGTCACTGCAGTCCGTGCGGGTGGACCCGGCTGGCAGCAGGGACTGGCTGAGAAACAACTCAGACTTCTACCCGGACCACCATGGACCAACAAGCAAGGCCTGCCCTAATGTAGGCCAGGCTGCGAGGCCAGAGGGAGGGGCCGAGACTTACCGGGGTTTCACAGCTCTGGTCTGGGGAGCCCTTGGCAAGGCAACTGGTGGTGCAGGTGGAGACTCGGGCTGTGGGTCAGCTTCAGGTTCTGGGATCTGCACATCTTCAAAGGGGTTCAGGGATCTACCTCGTTCGGAGACAACAGCCGCCGGCTCTTTCTCTGACCTCCTCCCAAGGTCTTCAGCTGGCCCCGGCCTGTCCTCCCGGGGTTTCGCCCCCGAGGGCGGGCCTTCCTGCTCCTTCCTGGGGGCAGCAGACGGGCTTTCACCCTCACTGCCCTTGGCTGCGTCCTTCCTCCCCGTCACCAGGGAGAGCAGAGAGGACTTCTTGTTCTCCTGTTTCTTGCTCTCTTTGGTTTCTTTCGCAGCCTCCAAGGTCGCTGGAGCAGTGTTCTCCCGAAGGTCCGCGCTGCCCCTTGGCTGGTAGGATGGCAGAGTCATGGACTTGAAAGAGTCCTTTGTGGAAGACTCAGAAGACACGACACCTCCCTCCCCAGACTCTTTCCAAGGCCGAGTGGCCAGGTTTTCCGTAGAGGAGAACAAACGCTTCTTCCTGAAGCCCTGGGGGGACGGGGAGGAGGACGGAGAGCTGTCCTTGGTCTCACTCTTGGCTTCAGGCTGCTCCACGTAGACGTGGTTCCCGTTGATACAGACGTTAGAGCGGGAAAGGACGTCATTCTTTGACCGAAGGCCGCCCAGGAAGGAGAGCCCTTCCTTCTTGGGGAGGCTGAAGTTGATCTGGTTCAGCTGCTTAGGATCCTCACTGGCTGTTCTCTTGTGAGACAAGACTGTGGGGAGAAGTGAAAAGTCAGGGGGATGGGTCACAACTGGAGGGGGCGAGGCTTTTGCCTGCATCTGAGAACATTTTTGGCTGTCACAGCTGGGGTGGGGGGTGTGCTGCGGGCATCAGCAGGTGGAGGCCAGGGTGCTGCTAAAGATCCTACAGTGTACAGGGTGGCTCCCACGACAGAGTTATCCACCCAAACTGTCAATGTGCTGAGGCTGAGAAACCCCGCGTGGAGCCAAGGAAAAGGGCAGCGCTCTTGATAGAGGCACAGAACCTGGCCAATAGCAGGGATTTGGTGGTTGAAACTGAAGTTCAAAATACACAGTTAGTTCAGAGTTAAAGGAACTGGATTCCTCAGCTTTCATTAGGGATGTATCCCATGGATGCTCAATATAAATACCCGATGAATTAATGAAATATCAGAATTACCGTCAGGTTCCATGGTTTCACCTTTAATAATAAAAATACTCCTGAATGGATTCATTCTGCTAGCTCCAAAAGCTTGTACTAGTGCACGTCAGTTATAGAGCCAGACATTATAGAAAAGGCATTTACACAGAAACCAGAGGGTTAGAAATAGAGAAGGCTTCCTAACCAGGATTACCCATCACTACCACCACTACCATCATCACCACCACCATCACCATCATCAACCATCACCATCACCATCATCATTTTAATAACTGAAGGGCTGAATTAGCATCTTTCTCTTAAGATCTGTTTGTTTCTTCTCTCCCAAAGCAAAGTAAGCTAAGCTGAGAGAGAGACCACGTAAGAGGAAGGAGGAGGAAACTCACCATCTGAGGCGGAGGATGACTCATCCTCGTCATCATCCTCCCACCGGGACTGAAAGTCTCCAGGACGAAGCAGCACTCTGTCTGACTTTGAAGTGGGCAGGACAGACATGGACTGGGAGAGCGGCGTTTTCTGCAGGTTGGACTTGGAAAACAAGGTCTTGATCCTTGACTTCTTCTTCTTGTCTTTGGAAGGAGACTCGTCATCGCTGTCCACCACGGGCGCCACACTGGGGACAATGGCTGATGCGGTATCTGACGCGCTGTCCTTGTTCTTCGCCTTGATCTTGTCCTTTAGTTTCCCAAATGGATTCCGAGACTTGTCTTTCACGGAGAGGTCAAACATGCTAGCGGTCATGTTGTTTCTCATAAACTGGATGTCAACCTCAATTTCTCCTCGCTCTTTATCCTTCTTTCCTGGTTTGGATTTCAAGGTATACCACCTACAAGGAGAAAGGCTGGGAGGTCACCTTCGAACTGAAGGGCTGCCACAGTGTTCACAGCCCCCCTCCCCCATACAGACGCAGCCCAGCCTCTCTTCTTTGTGGGGGGAGGAGGACATAACTTGCAGCTTTACTTCTGAGAAGACACCCCCTGGGCAAAGATGGGATCTGACCCTCTACTTAGGGTGCAGTCACCTAAAATCTTGATTCAGTAACGAGGTATTTCTAAGAACAAAATAAACATTCCATCAGATCACTTCCTATGACTGGTTTTTTCCTTCAATGTAGGAAAAATGCAAAGATCAACACACAGTTAAGGTACAATGCAAGTCTACAACTGCATCTCAGAGGAAAGTGAGAGTTGGTTGAACAGTCCCTGCCAGGGAGTGATGGAAAATATAAGACAGAGTTAAAAAAAATATTTATTAAAGTAAAAGAAGTGAAAGAAGCCAGTCACAAAGTGACAAGCGTTGTATGGTTCCGCTCATGCGAGGTGCCTGGAGCAGTCAAGAGACAGAAAAGAGAATGGTGGTTGCTGGGGTGGGGTGGGGAGTCAGTGCTTAATGGTCATAGGGTTTCAGTTGGGAAAAGAAAAGTTTTGAAGATGGACGGTGGTGACAGTTACACAGCAATGTGAGTATACCTAATGCACAGAACTGTATGCTTAAAAATGGTCAGAATGGCCAATTTTGTTATATGTGTTTTAACACAATAAGAAAAAATGAGAAACTGACAGGAAGAATCTGCCCTTAGCTTAATAATCAGCAAAAAGAATATTTCAAGCACTATTCAAGTACTTCTCTTGGTCATTTGCAAACCATGTGACAACAAGGCAAATGATAATATATCAGCCCAAATCCACTGAAAGACAAACCAGAGAAAGGAAACCTTCCCGTGTTATTTCCACCCAGTGGCCTGCAAGGACGAGCCTGTGAGTAGCCCGGCCTCCAGAGAGCCAACAAGTCCAAGCACACAGTCTACCCACGGCCACCCCGGGTCACCCTCACACCGAGAACCCACATTCTGATGCTCTTTTCAGTGACCTAGTTTAGAGCTGAGGGCCGTGGACTTTAAGGAAATGATGGTTTTGCCCAAAGAAGCAGGATTTCCTCCTTCACCTCCAGCCTGTCTTGCTCACAGGGCAGATCGCTGCCCCCACTATCTGAGCTCACCCTACACTTAAAGGGGAGCAGAAGCACACTGGGAAATACCCTCCTTCAAGTCTCACAAGAATGACTTGAAGTCGCTGTTACACCCACTCTGCAGATGAGGCAATCGAGGCTCACAAGTCAGGGATCTAGTACAAGGTCTTGCCACTGTTAAGGGCACACAGCCAGGGTTCTGCGCCAGCTCTGCAGCTTCTCCAAAGGTCCCTTCCCTCACACCGAAACTCCTGCCCTGTGTTCTCTCCTAACTCACCCTTGCTGACCACCCCCTTTACAACACTCAGGAAAGAGGGCTGAAATTTAAATTCTTTCTAAGGAAGGTTTAAGCTTCAAAGTTGTGCCCTAAAATAACAGATGGGGGGAAAGCCCACTGTAGCTGGCATCCACCATAACTCTTAAGGTTACACGTAAAGTCCAGTATACAAAGTCATCAAGAAGGACTTGAATTGGATTAACAAAATACAGCCAAGATCTGAAAAAATGATGTGAGCTACGATTTTGGACCTCTAGGAGAAATCTTTTATGATTTTTAAAACTACCGTCCACAGCTGGAGGCGGGGGAAGATGCAGACAGACTCACCCCGCCAGCCAGCCCAGCCGAGGGTCTTTCCAATACATTTCCCAGGGCCCAGCCTGGCACAGTTTGCATATTTGTCACTTAGATGTTGAGAGGATTATTTGTATCTTTCTCTTCTGACAGTCATGTGCTGAACGGTAGCCTTGGTGACGAGTGGTGGTTCGCTTCTGTAAATACCAATGGTAAGCACCTGAAAGGGGGAAGTTGCTGAAAGCTGAATGCGGAGGCTCAGATGACCACACTAGCCACAAGCAGAGAGCCTCACCTCTCTACCCAGGGGCGGGGCATCGGTCAGGGCCTTCTCCCAGCTCTTCCACACAGCCTTTCTGTTCGCCCTCCCAGGGGACGAAAAGACCTTCAGAGAATGCCACTTGCCAGTTCCCGGAAGGGCCGCCTTCCCCAAAGTTTCGGCACCAAAGTCTGTTTATTTTGAACAAAGCTGTAACCAACTCCTGGATCCTCCTGGGGGCCTGTTATCACCTGATGTACCAGTTCAATCCCTGGGCAGCAGAGGGGGATTTGTTTTGGAAACTTCTAACACCACTAGGAGGTGTAAACAGGCACTTCGGACTGTTCCTGTTGCTTATTTTCACAAGCAAACCTAAAACCAAAGACCAGGTGGCCAAGAACAGCCACAGGGCTGTTTAAGGATGTGAACAGCAGATGGAATCACAGGCAGGTAAGCAGCCCATGTGAATCTGTGCTGGATTTATTAAAGCTGGAAAGGAAGGCAGGAATTCTTCCAGCAATACTATCCTGATCATTAAATTCAAACAGCGTAAGCAAGGAGGCTTTGACACAAGCATAACTTGATAATCTGTGAAAGCCACGATCCGTAAATATCTCACCCTAAGAAATTCCAAACCAGAACATATTTGTGGGTTTCAACATTTAAGCACTGGTTCAAATTTTAAGTGTTTCTGTCCATTTGACTTTCAGTGTGCCTTACGGAAGTATTTTATAAATAATCAGGTCCCAGGTACGGCCACACAGCATGTGATGGCAGGGGTGGGTGTGTCCCAGCTCTACCCAGAAAGCTTGCATTATCTCAGAAATCTGGGCTGGGTTTTTCAGTACAAAGGGCAGAGTACAGAAAGCAAGCCATAATCCCAATGGAGCAAGTTGATTTTTAAGCCCATATTTTAAAAAGAAAATTCCTGCAACCTCTCAAAAAAAGGAAAAAATAAAATGACCCCTTCTATAAGCAAATAATCATTTTTACTTAGAGTTAAAACTCAGTTCTTCCAAAATGAAAAAAGGATCTCTGAATACATAGAAAGTAACAGGAAACGTATACCAACTGTGTTTGAAAGTAGTAACAGGCTAAGGGTAAAAATTCAAATCATACAAAATGATTCAGAAGGAAAACCTGTCTTCAGACCCCTCCATGTCCCTCAGTCAAGTGAGGATCTTGAGAATATACGTACAAGTCAAAATGCATATTATCCAAACAGGCTGCCTTACTGTTTGGGAGTTCTTTGGGTTTTGATTTTTTTGGTCAAACACAAGACAACTACTGCTAAAAATATAGGAAAATTCACTTAAGTCTTCCACACTTTCAGAAAGATGTCTTATTAAGAACAGCAAGGGGATGTAATAAAGAACGAGCTGGGTACGGGAAGGAAGCCACGCAGGACACAGGACACGGGATCTGCCTCCCGAGTGGCCCCAGCTGGAGAACCAGTGCCTGGAACTACGCTGTCAAATCTGCACTTTTAAACAGTCATTTTGAGAACAGCTAAAACCACCCAAGCGTGCCCCATGCTCAGGGCTGGTTTGCCTCTGAATGTCTGTTTCTCAGCACGAGGAAGCTGATCCCGGGGGCCTTCCATCAGAATGTGACAGTCAGGGCCGTGTGGTTCCTGCCACTGGGAAATGAAAGGTCTCACGGTGCATCCCTGCGGACATGCGGGATTACACTTGTGAAGGACTGACTGGTACGCCTGCAGCTGAAACAAACATGTTTTCCCTTTGAAACATTCCAGAGGGTAGACGCAGACAGAAAAAATGATGGCTTCAAAGATTCCAGACACAGAGAAATGATGGCTTCAAAGATTTGGTTCAAATGTTTTTTACATGGTAGGCACTGTTAATAAAAATGAAGAGGTCAGAATTTTTTTTTTTCTTACGGAAAAAAAAAAGGAAGAAACAAAAATTGAAGAGGCCAGATTCTGCCCTGAAGAGCTTACCCACCAGTGGAATGGGGAGCAGGCTCACCAAACATCCCAGAGGGTTTGCCACATTGAAACAACTGCTGCTTTTTCTTCCTGACTATGAAGCATGAGAAAATAATTAGACATGAAAAGAAACTCCTGCTAAATCTTACAGTTTCATCACAAATACGGACTCACACACAAAGGAGGTTCTCAGCTAATTTAAATCCCCAGGGGCTCTAAGAACCACTTACTTGGGGACTCAGTAAAATGAATTAACACTGTACCCTCCCACTGGACACAGGAGGTCCAGGAAAGACACGGCAAAGGAAGACCATCAGCTCTACGAGTCACTTCATCTTTACGTGTTAGTGTTCATTTCAAGGGATCCTCGTCCACGGGTCCAAAGTCAGTGGTGGACTGCCTCTTTCCCTTACTGTGCAAAATCTCAACCATGACTTGTCGCATTAGTTCGCCCCACGGTAACCAAGCTTCGTGGCCCAGGGGATGATGGCCTCAGGTGAGGAAGGAAGCAGGAAGAACAGAGCAGCACCTGAGTGTAGTGTTTGAGGTGGAGGACGCACTCGATCTTTCTTAGATGGAGAAATTTAAAAAGCCAGTTCATTGTTTTCTCCGGGGAATAAAATAAGGCTGCAAGTCACGTGGGGTTGGCAGATGAGAATATGTACAGGGGGTTCTGAAAGGGAGTGATTGCACATGGGGAAAAGGCCCAGCCTCTTCTCTTGGTAGCCTAGAAGCAATGCGTAGCAAACAGGGACAGAGGTGCTTATGACCTATAAAATATTTGTGGTGTGCACCCTGCAGAAGCTAAGCAGTCTAACGAGTTTTGTTATTGACCCAGGTAGCTGGTCCTCATTACCTAACTCTGAATACAGAATCATCAGTCAGCCAGCTTTGCCTCCTGAGGTGGACCGTCTCCTCTGCCCACTGTCAGCTACTTGCTGGTAGAACTTGAGGGTTGCAAATGGCTCCTTTTTCACCCTAAACCCTAAAACAGCCATTCTGACAGCACTGAAAGGCTATCTGTAGCCACCAAATTCGATCCTAAAAGGCTGGTAAATGACATGGTAAAGAAGAGATGACAGAAAAAGCAGGTTGAAAGACTTTTGATCTTTCTATACTATTTGCTCTACAAAAATTCCCTTAGAAAGTACTTAAAACAGGTTACAGAAAAACTTTTTAATATGTTTAAAAAACTGACACATGTGTTAATCCAACCATTCATTCCCTTTTGATGTATTTTCTTGAAGTCTTTTTGCTGTACGTTTTAATAACTAGCCGAGAGACTTTAGACAAGTTACTTAACTTCTCTGTGGCTCCAGCTCCTCTTCTGAAATGGGGTTAAAAGCACCCACCTCCTTCCTTAGTGGAAGTGGAAGATGATACTAAGACCTACCTTTATTTAAACTACATTTGGAACTTTGTGTAAATAGAAATAAACATGAGTTTATTTCAAAAAAAAAAAGGATGTTACGAAGATTAAATGGCATAATAAATATATATAAAGAGCTTAGAAGAGTGTCTGGCACTCAATAAACACTCCGTAAGTGTTAGCTATGATTATGACTTAGTAAGACACATGCAATTCCGTCGTAACGTGTTAAATATAATTGTCTCACGGTCTTCACACTCACCATTTTTAATGGCTGTATGGGATTCTGTGAGGTGCATTTATGCCACAGTTCACCCGTGCACAAGGCTCTCAAAGGGAATTTAAAATATCAGCAGTTCAGACTGACTGTATTCCTAAGGATCCACACTTAGGCCAGCAAACACAAAGAACAATGATCTGCATTTGAAGGGAGTAGGAGAAGACTCAATTGTAAAATCAGTTTGTAGGACACAATTTCCGGAAGTGAAAAGTACACACAACTTTTTAAAATACCATGATCAGCATACACTTTCTGGAACTGATCACAAGATTTCATGACCATCAGATAGAATTATACAGGGTTTCTTTGTAGATGGGAGAGACAAGAAATAGAGGGTCCCCAAGCTATTTCAGACATAGGCCAAGACGACATAACTGGGTAAAGTATAAGGATCAAAAGACATATTTCCCAAGTTGAAAGCAATCCCAAGCTCCTTGTAGGTGAAGACTAAAGGAAAGGCATCGGTCTTTTAAGATTCTGTAAGAATGAGAAAAATGCCCGTAAATGTCCACTGCTCCTCCAATCACCTAGTACAATTTTTCAGTTGATCATATCTCAAAAAGCCACAAATGTTAATAATAGTCTACCATCAGATCAGGTATCTCGCCTCTTGCCCAAATATAAACACCACTGGCGTATTCTCTGAGGTCTGCCAAAGAATAGTCTCGCGGCAGCCATGGGGTCCTCTGTGACCCCTGCAAAGAAACGTTAAGGACGGAAAAAGAATATGCAGTGGTTTGGTCCACCACCTCTTGGTCAGGATCAAGGAATATAAACTTCAGCAGGACAACATCAAAGAACATTCAGTCCACTCTCTACCCAAAGACAGACTTATGCTCCTTTCTGTGAGGGTTCTGGCAGCAAAGCATCCATGATTTTAGCTTGTAATCAAGGTAAGTCCCAAAGAGGAGGGGAAAACTGCACATCCAGAGTGTTTTAAAATCCTGTTCTAACAATAAATGGTTAGTAAAAAGGAAAAGGAAAACCCCAGAGGACTGGGGCTGTAGGAGGCGACACCCTTAAAGAAACAGCCCAGGACCCGCCTGTCGCTGGTGCCCCTCACACACAAGCAGATGCCCTGTTTTTTAATGATCACAAGAGGCCTTTTCACACCAGGCTTTCTGGAAGCCTCACTCATTCTCCCCAGGCTAGCCACGTCCTTTTTAACAGAAGAGAATTTTAGAAGTGAAGTGTGTAGCAGTCACACCTCTAGAAATGTTTCTTTGGGATTTCCTATAAAAGCCTTCCCTCTGCTCCATTCAGAGGCCGGCATCCAGGAAAAGACACTTAATTACCGCTGCCTTTTTTCTCTCTGCGGGCACATTCCTAAATGTGTCCCTCAGGGACACCCTGGAGACCAAAGCCCTTGATTTTTCTCTAACAGATTATCTACAGACCTCTCCCTGCAGGAAAGGAATTTCTCGTCTCATTAGTGGCTAAGAGCGGCTCCTTTGCCAAAGGCACGGTGAGCTGCAGGTGACATGACCCGGTTCTTCGGTGTCGAGCAGGAGCGCTGACAACAAGCCGTCCCCCAAACTGGGACACCGGGAAACAGAAAGAAGCAGGGCTCTGACCTCCTACTGTGGCCACCCCTTGACTTTAATCCAAGGCCTAATGTGAGATTAAACAGTTCTCCACGTCCACAGGGCCAACAACCACAGCCACTCACCCAGAGACGTCTGAGCTCCTGGGCCGGGTCACACAGCAAAGAACGAGACGGAAGTGATCCCTGGCCAGGGGGACAGTGGGTGAGCGTCCAGCCTGGTCTCCTCCTGAGCCAGCTGGGGCATGACCCTAGGACACCTTAAGGGGAGCAGAACCCACCCACCAAGTTTATTCCAACACAGTTGACGTAGGCAGCAGGCTGGTTTACGTCAAGGGCTGATACAAGGATCTGAGTGTTAATTTTGTTGGAATTCAAAGGCCCTGGGGTTTAGAGATCCGCACCAGATCCAGAACCAAAGGCCACCCAGGCACTGCTCTGAGATGAAGATAAGGCCTTGAAAGAACTCCTATCACTCCCTCCACTGGGGCGAGGGTGTCTTAATCCCCTGGAGCTAAACCAGAGCTCACATCCCTCCAAAAGGTGAGACGCACATGGCACTTAAAATTGTAGCAGTTTAATGGATAGCTAAGATTGTTAAGGGGGAAGAAGGGGGAAAGGTATAGCTCAGTGGTAAAGCACATGCTTAGCATACACGAGGTGCTGGGTTCAATCCCCAGTACCTCCATTTAAAAAAGAAAATTTTTTTAAGGGGTGTAGGAAGAGTGATCTCAGCAAGTATGTCAGAGTTGATGACATTTTAATAAGCACATGTATTGTTTTTAATGTAATTAGAAACTTTTTCAGTTAATAACTACAATCAAAATGACACAGATGCTATTCACAAAAACCTCCCTCTGATGGTAGTTGTAGAAACACAACCAAAGTCTTTGTAACCAAAAGGAAGTTTAAGCAAAACAAAAAGGGTACAAGGCTCTTTCGCACACACGCCTTCCCTGATGTGAAGAACTTCTAAATAGTGGACTTCCTGGCGTCCAGAATTGTATTTTTCATGTATGGGTTTACCCTCCCTCGTGTTGTATATTATTTTCTCCTTTTCTTCGTCCTGTATTCCTTGCAGCAGTGACCTCACCGTGGAGCACACGGGGTGAGGTCCCACCGGCTATGCTGTTACAAAACAAAGCCTTGGCCTGTGTTAAAACTGCCAGTACCTGAAGACACACAGATACACACCCTGGCTTCAGTGGTGTTTCCTGCTCATTCACTCCAACAGGAGACTCACCTCACAGGCATCACTGCCCATGTTGCCTCTGTAATGGTGACCTCACTCTCATATCACGGTGACAGAAAGAAACCAGCCACCATTTCCTGGTTCGTTTTCAACGGCAAGTTCTCCTTATTTTATTTGTTCATTCTTATCACTTCCTCTCACTCATCCCCACCCACATCCACTCCATCGCCATTACACCAACGGAACCTCTGAAATATTTCTGAAATCCACCCACCTCCGTCCATCACCACACCCGTCACCCTGGTCCCCGAACCACCAATCGTTGCCTAGATTACTGCCAGAGCCTCCCATTTTGCCTGTCTGATTCCAGGCACGGCCTGCTCCAAATCTGTTCTCCACCCAATAGCCACGGTGATTTTTCACAAACTAGATCACATCACCCCTCTGTTTTCAAAACTCAGTGGCTTCCACCACTATTAAATGAAGCCCTGCCTTCCTCCTCAGCTCAAACTACACAACTTCTCCAGCCTCCTAGGAGTTCCTCCCTCAGGGCCTTTGCACAGGCTGCTCCCCCTACTACTACTCTTCACCAGAAAAATTCCTCTTTATCCTTCAGATCTCCACCTCGGAGAGGCTGTCTGCAATCTCCTGCTTTACATTATGTCCCTTTTGCTCTTTTCTCTTATGATAACCCTGTTCTTTCCCTCCACCAAACTTACCGTAACACACTGTTATTTATGGGTTCATTTGTTGACTGTCTATATCCCCCACAAGGCTCTGAGCTTCCTGAGAGCAGGGATCATGTCTGTTCTGTTCATCATTGTTTACAATGTATACCCAGTGCCTAGTACAGAGTAGACATTAAAAAATATTTACTAAAAGTATGGATGAACTTTAAAGACAAGGGGAAAAAAAAAGTTAGAACTTTCCCCATACTATTGTCTTACAAATATGATCATAATCAAATTAGACCACAAAAAACACGAGGGAACAGTGACTCTGAAGCACCCTCACCCTTCTTAGTCATTTCGTTCCCCTGCTGGATCCCAGAGCCCACAGATCACTGGTCTTGGCCACTAAGCTATCAGTTTCCAGTGCTAGGTGGGAGGGGACAGTGCCGGGTCAGAGGTGGGAGGGTTTCCAGTGAGGCCCAGTGTCATCTTTAAGGGGAATCCCAAGCAAAGAAAAACCTAACTAGTAACAACATTGCTCAGATTTTCCAGTCTGCTACAAAAAAGCTAAACATCCTTAGGAAACTCAAAGACACATGCACAAATTTGTGAATTCTAGATCTCTGCTCATCTATCATTTCTCTGCCTCCAAATCTCCCAGAAAAACAACTACCTGGACCTTCTTTCTAATCACTTGAATTTCCTTTGGTAACTTATTACACCGTCTTACTCTACTTAGAGTTCTCCCAAGTGTCTCGCCTTTATCAGTATCCAAGTCCTCTCATATGCAACCGAATTCCCTCTTGATTCTTCAAGAGATACAAGAAACTGACTCTCCATCACTCACTCTTCAACCTGGAAGGCTATGACAGTATTACATTTCATGCTATTTAGTTACACACTGGCCTGAATGAATATTTTAATCTGTCTTTAAGAGAGCATTTCCCCCAATTTTATTGCTCTTAGTATCCTAAAACGGTTTTGTTTGTTTGTTTGTTAAATCAATCTAGGACCCCAAACTACACAAGACCAGAGAGCAGAGCAGAGAATCTCACATGTTGGTCACCTGATTCTGCCTCTCAGATTCATGTCTGTTTTATGATCTTGGGACTTAACTGACCCTCATTTAAGGCCCAACTGAGTGAAACCCCAGGTCTTTAACAGATCCGTACACACAAACTGGCTCTCCGTACCCACAGGTTCTGCATCCTTGGATCGAAAATATTTTGGGGGAAAAGAATTCCAGAAAGTTCCAAAAAGCAAAATTTGGATTTGCTGCACTGGCTACTATTTATGGCATTTACATCATATTTACAATGCATTTACATCTTATTAGGCATTACAAGGAACCTAGAGATGACAAAGCATACAAGAGAACTGCGGAGGCTAAGTGCTAATATTAAGCCATTTTACATAAGGCACTTGAGTGTCCACAGATTTTGGTATCCCTGGGTAGAGGAGGTCCTGGAACCAGTCGCCCTTGATATGAGGAACAACTGTATCAGTGCAAAACCAATTCATTTAAATCTCTTCTTTTTATTTATTTCTGTATTTTTATTGAAGTATAGCCAATGTTGTGTCAATTTCCAGCGTACAGCATTATAGTTCAGTCATACATATTCATACACATATTCATTTTCTTTTTCATTATAGATTACTACAAGATATTGAATATAGTTCCCTGTGCTCTACAGTGTAAACTTGTTATTTATCTATTTTATACATATCAATTTCTTCTTAACTAAAGGGGCCATACACACTTCCCTGTTAAATGTATCCTATCCATATGAAAGTCTGTTTCGTGTTTAAAGATCTGTGTCATCACACTAAACAAGGTCCCCACAACCTGAGTCATTACAAAAAGCATAGTCTTTTGACTCCAAATATGTGATAGACGGGGGCTTATCAAGAGAACAAATGGAAATATTAGTAAGTTAGCTCTTAACGCCTTGAGTTTCAGCTCCGGGGCCCATGGGAGAAGAAAAAGTCATACTCCAGAGCAGCAACTCTTCTTTGTAGAGATTAACGCACAAGCACATGTACACCCACACCAACCTATAGACCAAGATTTGAGCTTTTGTTTTGTTTCTAGCTTTTAATGTCTAAGGTGGAGTCACAACCATTAATAATTAATTCAAATGACTTTCCTAGCCCAACTAGTTTTTTTCTGTTAAACTTCTGCCTCTCAGTGTATATCTCGTGCTCCAAATTTCAGCTACCTTGAGCACGCAGGTGATGTACCAGGACACCAGACAGGCTTAATTCAACTGGGTTCCCCCAGGACTTTGGAAAGTCCCAGGAAGTGACAGATAGAAAGCTTGCCAGTTCATCTACTGCTAGAGGAGCAAAGATGACATCCTTTGCAGTTATTAATAAAAAACATCGACTAAGCACCATTTTCCCACAAGTTGATACTAAGTGGGCATAAGCTCATCTAATAGAGATGGGAGTAATCACCTAGGTTTCGGAATACATCGGAGAGGATGAGGAAAATGAAGATGCAGAGATTGAACGCTTCTTTGTTCTTTGCTTTATGAGGGGGAGGCAATTAGGTTTACTTCTATTTGGAGAAGCGACTGGGGATTGAAACCAGGACCTTGTGAATGCTAAGCATGCGCTCTACCACTTGAGCTATATATACCCTCCCCCCACCACCCTTCTTGAAATAAGGAGCTTGAGGAGGTTTTCATTCCTTACAAAGCAGTAACAGACCCTTTTGAATCTCTACACAGGGCTCCATTAATCCAGGAAACTGGAAACATCTTATAAACATCAATTAAGGCTGGCCACAAGCTCCATCTATAAATAGGGAAACTTGGGTGTTTGGAGACCAAGCTGTCCGAAGCCCAACAATGAGTCAGGGCCAGAGTGGACACCAGACCCAGGAATCTGGACTCCCCATCTCTGGCAGGGAGATGTGATCTATCTTTTCAGGGAATAAAACGTTCACGTAAGAAACAGACGGCAGAAACAGACGATAAGATCTGCACATCTTGGGATGGGACAAGACAAAGGATGGCCAACGGTGCCTAGTTGAAGCTGGAAAGGAAGCCAGCCCAAGGCCCCAAATGTCATTTAATCAAACGGAAAAGTAATACTGCTTCATCTCTGCTCAGCAAAGACACAGCTGCTCACCTCATGGCTTGCAAATTAATGCCTCAAAGATACCCCATCCACCTTCACCTTGAGGCTGTCTGTTTTTATCTGATTTGAGTTCAGAAGTGCCTATTCATCTCTGACCAGATAAGGGAAGCAGGTATTACAGTTGCAAGCACCCTACAGAAAAGGGAGTCCAGTCACTTCAAATCATCTGGCTTTTCCTGTCTCCTTCACCAGAGAAAGTTAAAACACTGTTTATATCTAAAACACAGTGTGAATCAGAGTGCTTCATAAACTGCGGGAATTAGGTGATAACATGACTGGCTTGCATATTTAAGGTCCAGCAAAGCAACCAGTTAAGTTAAGCAAGGCTAGCTTTTGGTATACTAGAGGAGCATAAGCAAATGTTCCATTCCAAACACCTGCAAGAGAGAACTAATAAATCGGTAACACGCTGGAGTGATTTCCCAGCAGGAGTGTGATACCCTAACACAGAAGTCTTGAAGGGGAAGCCACAGGTGAGCAGCCAACCACCCCGAGTAGGACTGGAGACAACGTGACAAACTCCAGAGAGAAACAATGCCTACTTTTCAGTTCAGCTTGGCCAAGGGCTCCAGCCATCACTGGGAAATCCTTACTGATATGGGGCCCAGGGCAAACAAGCTTAATATTTCTCGCTCTGAAAGTTAAGACCAAGCTGTTCTAGCATTCCTGGGGGAGGAGAGGAGGGGGGGGAGGAGAGGAGGGAGGGAGGGAGGGAGGGGCAAATTCTCTCGACCAACCCCTTAGGCGGCAGTGAGGTGGGGGGTGGGGAAGACAGCCCTCACCCGGCAGCCAGCATTCCCCATTCCTCAGCACCCCCCACCCCCCACCGGGCACTGTAACGCCCAGCGCTGTCCCTGGGCGAGCCTCTAGGGCCATAGTGTCAGTGGGTTTCACTGCTCCGGTTAATCCTCCCTGAACCCTGGCCCAGCCATTCTCCAAGTGTCCGGTACAGTGAAATACCCAGGAAGCTTTCCACGTAAGCTAACGCGTATATCAAATATACACTCTACCCACACTAAGCCCGCATGCATTTTTCAATTCATCAAAAATTCATTAAATGATTACTAAGTTTCAGGCGGGGAGCGCGGTCCTGCAGATTAAAAAACGCCCCAGGTACTCCTAACCCCGCTTTCAAAGGGCCCACATACCGGGAGAGCTGGGGCGGGATAGCCCAAGAAGGTGAAGCTAGGTGAGAATACTGTTACTGGTCGAGGGGATCCCTCTCGAAAGCCCTCGCCCCGTCCGTCCCCTTGGGGGGACACACTCAAAAAGGGTCTCACAGCCCAGGTCACGCATCCTCCCCTCGCTGTCCCGCTCCGCGTCCTCGCCCCCGGCCCGCACTCACTGGGTCTTCTTGCGGCCCTGGTCCCGGTGCAGCTCCCTCAGGTCCACCTCGGCGCGGCCCAGGAACTTGTCGAGGCCGAGCAGCGCGCGGTGCAGCACGGTGAGCTGCAGGGTGGCGGCGGCGGCGGGCGCGGCCTCGGCCGACAGCAGTGGCGGCAGCTCGAAGGTGGCCTCCTCCCGCCACACGGGCGCGCCCAGGCTGCGCTCCGACACCGAGGTGGCGTACTTCTCCTTGCCCACCTGGATCACCGCGTACGCGTCGCTAGTGCCCCCAGGGCCTTTGGCCCTCAGGCCTCGCGCCTGCAGCACCGTCACCTGCACGTGGGTTGGGGACCACACGGCCCCCAGGCCCCTGCCCCCCGAGGCCGCCAGGGACATGGTGACGGCTCAGCAGTCCGACAGAAAGCAAACAGAAGATCGCCGCGACTCGCGGCCTCTACGGCCCGCCCCGCCGCCCCGGCCACTTTAAGGCTTCCGGCCACGCCCCCTCACGGCCACGCCCCTCCACCCGCCCCACCTGCGAGTGCCGGGCCCGCCTCCTACGCTCAGGCCCAGCGGAGCTCCCTGGTGCCGAGGGCGGGGCTGGCGCGGCGCGGGCGGGGGCGGGGCTTGGAGAATTCCAGTCTGAGGGTGGGTAGGTGAGGGCTGGGGTCCCCAACTGCCAAAGATCGCGTGGTCCAACCAGAACTGGCCGGAGCAGCGACTGGGCAGTTAGACTTCATTTCCAATCTGGCGTTGCCAACTGGCAGGTGTGTGGCCTTGCACAGATTACCTAACATCCTTGGGTCACAGTTTCTTTGTCTGTAAAATGAGCTAACAATCACCCCATAATAATGTCACCTGGCACAGGGTGAGCTCAATAAACGGTAGCTATGAGGGTGATAAGGGACGCGATCCTAAATTCACTGTTTTTCCTGCTTTGGCCGTTACTCTGGAGGAAAATGGGTTCAGGGATGGTGCCGGGTGACGGGGACCCAGAAGGGTGATTTGAGAGCCTGGAAAGGGGAAGGTAAAGGAGAGGGGCGGGAGGTGGTGTGGGAGTGTTGTTTTCCCCACCCTCACCAAATAAGGTGAGGCCCAGAGGCTAAATCCGGGAAGGTGAGGAAAGGAGGAACTGAAAATGGGATTGCCAAACGGGCCTCCCCGAGGCGGTTCCTCATTTCTCCCTGGCTGGACCCTCCTCAGTCTCTCCTAGGCCTTTACCTCTGGGCGCCCAGTCAGACATTTCCTTGTTCCATTAGATTGGCCCATTCCCTTCCTTCCCAATATCCCACTTCAAAGAGTCAAATATTGATCATCAGATTGCAAGGGTGACTTTGAAGGTTTTTTAGGTTTTACAGTTAAGAAAAGGCTCAGAGCAGAGCAGTGTTTTGTTCTAGTCCCTACAACAAAGCCGAGAGTAGAACCCGGGTGTCCTAACTCCCATCCAGTGTTTTCGCTTAATCCCTTGCTTCTTCCAGATCCTCAGAACCCCAATCTTGAGACTCTAATGAACTCATCTCTAAACAGAAACAAACTCACATACATAGTAAACAATTTTATGGTTACCAGGGGAAGAGGGTGGGAAGGGATACATTTGGGCGTTCAAGATTTGCAAATATTAACTACTATATATAAAAATAGATTTAAAAAAACAAATTTCTTCTGTATAGCACAGGGAACTATATTCAATATCTTGTAATAACCTTTAATGAAAAAGAATATGAAAACAAATATATGTATGTATATGTATGATGGACGTTATGCTCGCCACGAGAAACTGACACATTTGTAACTGACCATATACTTCAATTAAAATATAAAAAGAACCCCAATCTTGGATTGCTTCTAGTTTCCCACCTGACCTCTAGGTTGATCTCCCTTCTAGCCACACTGTACACTGCCTGCTCGAAATCCTGCAGGGTTGCCTCACCACCAACTACATTAACCTCAGACCTACCAAAGATTTCAAGGCATTCCTGTCTGGGCCGCATCCTGAATCACTCTCCTCCATCTCCTGAACAAACTGTAGTCCAGATAATCTCCCTGCCTCAGGCCTTTACTCACTTGGTATCACTCCATCGCATGCTTGCCCTGCCCACCTCTCTGCCTACCCACGTCCTGCCCACAAGAGGGCTTCACTTGGATTTCTCCAAGATTTGGTTTCTGACAGCCCTCTTCAAGGCAGGACCAGGTGGTGACTTATTTGTCTCCTCCACAGCCCCTAGAGGAAACCTGGGCACACAGTAGGTCCTCAGGAAGTGCTATGGAATTGGAGAGTTTGCAGGTTATCCCAACCCACCATGGAGTGCATAGTGTTTCCTTTCACAGTGTAAGAAATTGGAAGACAGACATTATGCCTCAGGTTTGCGACTGAGGGCGGCTACCATGATGGAAAGGCCTATTTAGTAGGTTGTAAATATTTAACTGTGATCGGAAGGGAAAAGGATGCAGGCACCAGACGTGTAAGTGGCAGGAAAGCCCAACAGAACTCTGTTGTTTGTGCCATTTCCCCTGCTTGACAATCTCTTAACCTCATTCAACCTCGTGGCTCTCTTCATTATTGTGAAGATTTATTGAGAATGCGCTTGGCGCCCAGCATGGGCTAAGGGCTGCGGATGGAGGGCACACACCCAGTTCCGAGGCACACCATGACCCAAGCTGTGAAGGAAGTCCTGTGTTAATAAAATGCTTTGGATGTTCCGAGGAGAGAGCGATTTCTCTAAGCAGGTGGATTATGAAGGAAGTGCCTTGAGCCAGGCCCTAAACAATACCAAATTTGACAGGCAGACATGGGGACGTGGAGGAAGAGCATCTCAGGAGACAGCAGACCAGCCAAAGCCAGGGGGCACATTTAGGAGTTATGAGTACTCCACTGGAGCTGGATTGTGGGATACTTTGGGAGGACGCTGGGGCTGGGTGGGGGAGATAAAACAGCCAAGGTAGGTGGGCCTAGATCAGGCAGATCATGAACACCAAGCTAAGGGGAACACTTCAGGTGGTAAGGAGGTGTGAGCAAAAGTTACCAATAGCAGGGCAGGTCACAGCCAGATGCCTATCCTCATTTCCACCTGGGACTGTCTGCTTCTGGCCCCATTCTGCCCTACCCCGACCCATAGGCGTGACTATTCTAAGTTGATACTGCATTAAATAAGGCACCACCGTACTCCCCTCTGCCCACGGTTGTCCTACCTGTCCACTGCTCCTGTGCACCCTAGCTGGACCAAGTCAAAGATTTTCAGCTCTGGTTTCCTTCCCCTACACTCACATCATTTGTGATGCCTCCACAGTAAAAAAAAGAAACAGGGATGAAGCATAGCAGGACAGCCTGCTGGGTGTGACATGGGCTGAGTAAGATGCAAAGCATCCTATCCACTGGTGGAAAGGAATAGAAGGCAGAGGGAGAGGCATGAGGGAGGAAGAACCAGGAACACTGGTGACGTCATGTGTTTGGGTTTCTGTCAGACACCAGCAGGCTCTGTGTGAACGCAGAGAGGGTAGGTTGGGGGAGAACAGGGCTGCCTCGCCCCTACCCTCCCCAGAGAAATCCAGACCCTGCTCTCTAGACACTTAAGGAGTGGAGTTGACCAGAAAACTTGTCAGAGGAGAGATGCCAGGAGGTCCAGTACAGGGCGTGCTTGGGAGCTGGCTTGCTGCCCTCCCACACTGCCTTCTTGTGGCTTCCTCCCCTCCTCCTACCACCAGAGCACCTTGTCCCTCAAGGCTTACCTACTGATTGCCCAGAGTCTAAGAGGCTGTCTTCTCTCAGTTTTATAGAGCCACAGTCTAGGTGGGGGGGAACAGACCCAGCGACAAGGACAAGGACGAGGGCCAGCCTGGTCCCCACCTGCCCTCGGAGGAATTCACCTGGGTCTGCTGACCCCTGTCGGGTTCCCTGAATTCCGAGGGTTTTGTAAACACCTCCCACAGCCAGGGTGTGGAGAGATGACTGCTCTCTCCTCTCGCCCTGCCCCACCTCCAGCCCTGGCCGGGAGAGGAAAGAGTTTCAGTGGACAAGGGGCCCGCCCGGCAGGTTAGACCTGTCCTCCTCCCAAAGCAGCAGAGCAGAGAGAGCCTGGGCCTGGGCCTCTCCCTGGGAACACTGAGCTTTGCAGTGAGGTCTCAGGGGGATCGGCTTTTAGGCTCGGCTGGAAGGTTTCCCCTCCGCAGCCATCACGTCCAGCCACTCCAGGTGGGAGGCAGGGCCGGCCTCCCCACGGCCCCTCAGTATCCCCCAGAGCATGACCGTTCTCAAAAGTCACCCTGGGGATGGATGCCTGACATGCCCTCCCAAGGGAGGAGCAGAAAGGGGCTGGTGGGGCTGCTGGTCCTTCTCCTTTGCCTCAGACTCTGGGGTGTGGTGACAACAGTCCATCCATGTGACTCATTTGCTGGGGTGCTGCATAAACAGCCCTCTGGCTTCTCAGGGTCCAGCTGCCTCAGCCTCCTTCCTGCCTCTTCAGTTGACTGAGATTCTTTCCAGATGCAGGAGCAGGGGCATCCTGCTTCTCCACAAGATCCAAGTTCTCTTCCCTTTGCCCCAGGGGCTGTGGCAATGAGGAGGCTGAAACCATGGCCCAGCGGACAGAGGAGGGAGGGTCTCACCAGGCAAATGGCTCAACCATTTCCCTACAATCTTGTCGACAGTATTACTCTGTTGAACAAAGCTTCCCTCACGGATAACATAAAGGTATTGTCTTTCCAACCTGTCAGGTCCCTTCCAGGAAGAGCCCTGAATCCCACAAATGAAAGGTATAGAGTGTGCAGCCCTCGCCTTCCCACCTTCCGCACAAAGCTTTCCCTCTGCCGCTCCCACGAGGAACCGCTGCCTGTCTCCCAGCCTGTTGCTGCTGCTCTGAGTCAGCACTGGTTTTACTCCCTGGCAAGCACCCCGAAGGCGGGAGATGTGTTCCTCACCTTTGCCGTAACCATCTCTAGTTCTCCCAACTCCATTGCCAGTGGACAGCAGCCCCAGTTAAGTAGAGGAGACACGAAGGACCCCTTAAACCTTCAGCATTAATCCATTCCCTTCCTTCCCCCTCTACCACCACCTGGATAGCCATCTTTTTAAAATATAAGGTTTACTGTTTCTAATTATAAAAGAAATCTGCGTTCATCGTAGATGTGAGCCATACTGCACCTTTCCAGAATCAGTTTCACTGCATACGGGGGTGGGGAAGCAGAAGTTTTGAGTGTTTACTCCTCTTTGAATTGTCCCATTGAAGCTGCCCCTCAGGGTCTTGTTCTCTTCCTGGCCTCTCCCGTATAAGCCACAAGCCTCTACTTTCTCCACCGCTGGGACCCACCTCCCTTCCTAGGACACAGAACTCATCACAGCAGAACCAGCCAGGAGGGGAATGTGAGTAGCCCCACCAACCCTTTACTCCTCTTCCCTCTCGAAGCCACAACACATGACACAGGGCTGATGGCTGCGCTGACTTTTGACACCCTAAGGAATTCTAATGGAGACCTGGAAGCTTAAAGCCCAGCCCAGCCCTTGATGCTTTGAGAGGTCTGAACCAGGTTCTAACCAGCTTCTCTCCTTAAGGGCCCTCTTCTTACCTGCCCCTTTCACCCCTCTTATGAATCTCTGCCCACCTTCGAGAAATCCCATCCCTTACCCATCCTAAGATGTGTAATATTTCTCCTAAGTCTGAAAGATTCACTCTGGGGTAACTTCTTCCCCACCACCACCCCAGAGACCCACGCTCCAAGTTTGGGGATGCCTTCAGCAAGGAAGGTCAGTGATACTAAATTTTCTAGAAAAGCAAGGGAACCAAAGGGCCTGTTCCTTGGCATGATTGGGTCCTCCAATTCAAGTTTTCTTCAAAACTTGAAGACCCAAAAAATACATATACATGTCCCCAAAACAAACGTTTCTGAGAGAGGGTACCACCTAAACCCCATAATGAGAAAGAAAATATTGTCATCAGCATCCATGATTTTAATATACGTCTGTATTTAAATCTAACATATTCAGAATATGGAAGAAAGATGTTTATATGACATAGGAACAGATGTCTTAAAACAAACTTTCTTATAGCATTCAGCATAGCTATAAGCAAGGAAAGAGGAAGAAAATGAAAATGTGCTGTAAACATGATATACAGAAAAGTGCACGAAATTGTCCAGCCTGGTGAATTTTCACCACCCAGATCCAGAACTAGGTTAGAGTCAGCACCTGCAGAAATCTCCCTGGAGTGCCCCCAAGTCACTAGGCTCGCTCCTTTCCAAAGGTAACCACTAACCTGACTTCTATCCACATAGATCAGTCTTGCTATTTTTGAACATTATGTAAATGACTCATATACGTTAGGTATTTATTTGAGGTCTGGCTTCTTTTACTCCGTTTTATGTTTGTGAAATTCACCAGTGGGGTTCACATAGCAGTAATTTGCTCACCTTTATTGTTCTGTAGTTTTCCACAGTGTGACTATACCACAGTTTATTTTTCATTCTACAGTTGAACTTCTGGCCCCCAGAACTAACAGAGAGAGAATAAATTACTATTGTTTTAAGCTGCCAAGCATGCGTGGTAATTTGCTACAGTAACCACGGGAAATTAATCCAAGCCTATTAGGAAAAAATTTGCTATAGATTCTCCTATGTCTTTTGGTGCATCTGCATAAACATACACACACTCCTAAGAATGGAATTGCTGGATCACAGGATGGATATACGTTTAGCACTAAGAGATATTGCCAAACCCTTTTCCAAAGGAGTGATACCAATTTATACTCCCATTCACAACTTCTGAGAGATCCAGTTTCTCCACGTCTTTGTCAGCTTTGGTATTGTCAGTCTTCCCTAGTCTGTCCTGGTGGACATGCAGTGGCCTTCATTTGTATTTCCCTGATGACTGATGAGGCTTTGTGCTTGTTTATCGGCTGTTTGGACATGGTCTTTCGTGATGTGCCTATTCGTTTCTCTTGTCCATTTTTCTTTTCGTATTGATTCTTCCTTATTGATTCACGGGCTATATATGATATATGTGTGTATATTCCACCTTTGCCAAAAAAAAAAAAAACTAATGCAAATATCCTCTCCCACTCTGTGGCTTGCCTTTTCACTCTCTTAGTGGTGTTTTTGAGTGAAAAGAAATTCCTACATTTAATGAAATACAAGTTACCAATCTTTTATGGTTAATGCATTTGTATCCCATTTAAGAAATCTGGGGGTAAGGGATATAGCTCAGTGGTAGAGCACATGCTTGGTGTGCACAAAGTCCTGAGTTCAATCCCCAGTGCCTTCGTTAGGGGGAAAAAGTTCGAAAATAAATAAATAAATAATTTTATTTTTTCTTTTAAAGAAATGTTTGCTGCATCAAAGTCATGAATACAGTATCCTTTATAATCTTCTAGAAGCTTTATTGCCTTACTTTCACATTTAAGCTAGCAACTATCTAGGATTAATTTTTGTGTATATTTAAAAGATAATTTTCCCCCAAAGAAGCTAAAACCATGACTCAAACAGATACAAAAATGAACACATGTTAAATTTTTACTTAACTTATTAAGAAAGAAAAGTGGCAAGGTGTTTCAACCTGTTCCAAGGTGAATCCAAAGAACAGACAGGTGTTTAGGTCAGGAATACTGAAATGAACGTGCAAATTGACACAAAACTGGTTTTTTCCACTGGGGGTGGTGTCCATCCATCAGATAGAATTTATTTTCATGAGTTTTGCATTGCTATCGATTACCTGTAAGTTAGAGTTATAAAACAGCTGCCATAAAATCAAAATCAGATAACACAAAGCTATGCCACAGGAAATGCAGTTGTCCTTGAAGCACAAAATTTTCTCTAGTATGTAATATGATAGGGGTCAAGGTTCTTTTTTTTCCCCCCTCTTAGACTCACTGCCATTTATTAAAAACACCAGCTTTCCCCACCAGCTCTTCAATGTCACCATTATGTGTGAACTGGCTTCTGAACTCTATCCCACTCCATTGGTCTATTAGTCTATTCTTTTTTTCTTTATTGAAATAGAGTCGATTTACAATGTTGTGTTAATTTCTGGTGTGCAGCATACTGATTCAGTTATACCTATGGATATATATTCCTTTTTGTATTTTTTCATTGTAGGCTTTTACAAGGTATTGAGTATAGTTCCCTATGCTATACAGCACGACCTTGTTATCTATTTCATATATAGCAGTGTGTGTCTGCAATATCAGTCTATTCCTGAACCAGTGCCACACCCACCATCTTAATTATTATAGCTTTATAATACATATAGGTATCTAGTAACGTGAAGCCTTCAATTTTGTCCTTCCTTTGTCTACATGTCTTGGCTATTCTTGGTCCTTTGCATTTTCATATACATTTTAGAATCAATGGTTCATTTCTTTTAAAAAAAATTGTTCAATTTTGATTGAGATTGCATTGAGTTTACAGACTTATTTGGGGAAATTTGACATCTTTACAATATTGAATCTTCCAAACAATGAACAAGATATGTCCTTTTTTTTTTAAACATTTTTCATTGAGTTATAGTCATTTTACAATGTGTCAAATTCCAGTGTAGAGCACAATTTTTCAGTTATACATGAACATACATATATTCATTGTCACATTTTTTTTTCACTGTGAGCTACCACAAGATCTTATACATTTCCCTGTGCTATACAATATAATCTTACTTATCTATTCTGCATATGCCTGTCAGTATCTACAAATTTTGAAATCCCAGTCTGTCCCTTCCCACCCCCAACCCACTTGGCAACCACAAGTTTGTATTCTATGTCTATGAGTCTGTTTCTGTTTTGTATTTATGGTGTTTTTTTTGTTTTTTTTTTTTTTGGTTCCACATATGAGCGATCTCATATGGTATTTTTCTTTCTCTTTCTGGCTTACTTCACTCAGAATGACATTCTCCAGGGACATCCATGTTGCTGCAAATGGTGTTGTGTTGTCGTTTCTTACAGCTGAATAGTAAGGTATGTCCTTTTTAAGTTTAACTTCTCTCAATATTTGTCATTTTCTATATAGATCTTGTATGTCTTTTGCTAGATTTATTCCTAAATATTTGATTTTTTTTACATTTTTTTATTGATTCATAGTCATTTTACAGTGTTGTGTCAAATTCCAGTGTTCAGCACAATTTTTCAGTCATTCATGGACATATACACACTCATTGTCACATTTTTTTCTCTGTGATTTATCATAACATTTTGTGTATATTTCCCTGTGCTATACAGTGTAATCTTGTTTATCTATTCTACAATTTTGAAATCCCAGTCTATCCCTTCCCACCCTCTACCCCCAATATTTGATATTTTTGATGCTATTGTAAATAGTATGGCTTTACATTTTCCATTTCCTAAAATAGCCATTGATAGTTGATAATAGCCTAAGATAAGTCAGTCAGTCACAAAACACAGAGCAACGCTTGGTCCTTCTTCAATCTCCCTCTTCCTCTCTGACATATACACCCCCCAGTGGGGTCCTTCAGGCCTGCAAGGAGTGAAAAATACAGCTTCTAGGTCTTTAAATGGCTGCTCCCTTGAGAACACAAACATAACCATTTGAAAATGGTGTTAAATTCTTAACCTAAGGCCTTCCTCATTCACCTCAGTTTCTTCTTTTTTTTTTTAAATATCAAGCCTCTTTTATTTATTTTATTGAAATATAATTCACATAACATAAAATTCACCATTTGAAGTGTGTAACTTGGTGGGTTTTAGTATTTTCACTATGTTGGGCAGCCACCACCATTATTTAACATTATCATCACCTGAACATTATCATCACCTTGAACATTATCATCACCTGAAAAAGAAACCCCATACCTTTTAGCAACCAATGCCAGTTCCTCCTCCTCCATCCCCTGGCAACCACTAACCTGTTCTCTGTCTCTGTGGATTTGCCTAGTTTGACATCTCTTACAAATGGACTCATACAATCTGCGGCCTTTTGTATTCAGCTCCTTTCACTTAGCCTAATGTTTTCCAGGTTCACCCAGGTTGTGGCGTGGGATAGAACTTCACCTATTTTTCTCTCATCATTTCAGTTTTCATCCAGTAAAGGAGTGAGGGGGTCAGAGTCAAGGCTGTTGGGTTCTGCTTCCTTTTTCCACAGGAGATCCTCTCTCTGCCATCAATCGCGAAAGATTCTGGATGTTACGGTGACTAAGAGATGGAGTCATTTTCTTATATTAGCACTAAGTTCAGCCAATATCAGAACATCTAACCTTCTAGAACCATATTTTTCTTTCTATTTATTTGTGTCCTGCCCTGTTTCAAAAAAGATTTAAGGCTGCTTGCAAAACCACATAAGTGAAGATAAACAACATAAATTAGAACACAGGAAAGGTGACGCAGAGGGAAAACGAGGGTAGGGGCATGAAAGTGCGCTAAGAGTGAGCGGCGTGCCATGGAGCCCCAGAGGCACGCTGGGCTTTGGCCTGTTGGGCTTTTAAAAACTTGCTGAAGCTGTCAAACCAGTGTTGTTTTCATTCCCCAGAATCCTGTCATTGTTGGGGACAAAGCCCAGTGAAACAATCAAATCCGGATTCCCAGGACAGAAGACCTCCTACCTAATCTGATGCTCTAACCAACGCAGAAACGTCCGCAGTTGACCAAGCAGTCCACGCTTTCTGGAACGCACACTCACTGGAGGAACTCCTGAAATTTAAAAATATGTTTAAGGAGGTGGTTTTTCAAGTATTTGCTCTGTTTTACTGTGGAGTCCCAGACACCTCAGAGCAGTTTAGCTTTCTATGGAAAGGGGGACTCCTACAACCAGAGGGCACAGGCAAAGCCTTCGAAGCCACCCTGAACCAGGAGGAGGGTGAGTCAGTCTGGGGGATGCAGGGTGTGTGGGAATGCCTGCTAATTTCCTTACCCCTCCCAGACAAGCTGCAGGTGGCCGCCACCCAGGACTTCACCTGAACAGCATTCCAAGGACATTTCGGATACCAACACACGTGAGAAAACGGATGAGAACAGATCTCAGCCTCCTCCTCCCCAGGGCCAGCCGAGGAGTTCTTTAGAGGTCAAAGAGGAAGAAGATTCTGATCTCCCATACCCTCCTCTGCTCTGGCAGATGGAAAGAGAGAATTACCAGGGTAGATGTGCTACATCTCAAGTTAAAAATTCAGGTTTCGTCTTCCCGGCTCCCAAGTTTGCTAAACAGCACCACCTGCTGTCTCAAAAGTCAGGAAACAGGAGAGAGCGGATGTGTGTGAGGTTTGCAGATTCACATTTAGAGTGGACTTGAGTTTCCCTCCCTCTGCACCCATGAGACTCTCAGGAAAAGCCCTCTTCTCCACAGCGCCTGCCTCCTCCATTTCAACCCCTCCTCCATCAAAACCCGCCGATTTCCCATAGCTTTATGTGAATTCAACCCCCAGCACCACATCAATGATTTCTCCAACACCAACTCACCATTGATCAAACAGATCCTAAGCGCACATTCTGCACTGCACTTCCTGGTAGGAAGGGGTGGTTAGCTGCTCAGGGTCTGGAAGGGTAGACCCCTAGAAGGTCTCACGGAGGATGTGTTGTTGACTAGCACCTTTTTTTTTTTCCAGTATTGACGAAACACACATAATATGACATTTACATGTTTTAAGCTGTACAGTTCAGTCCTGTTAAGTGCATTCACATCCTCGTGCAACCCATCTCCAGAACTCTTTCCATCTTAATCCCAGTCACATTTTCAACACCACTCTCCCCGAATTCTCACTTTCTACTCCCTGTCTCAGAGCTCAAGTTCTTCTTGACAGTCATACATTTTTTTCCCGTCGACTCCATAAAGCCTCGTGTGAGGGCCCAGGAAGACTGCCCCAAAGAGGTACTGACTTTGGCTGTAAGGGAAACTGCAGGAAATGAAAACCACACTCAGGTGCCAACTCTAAACTTTGACAGATTGAGGCTGCGGCAAATAGCCCAGATTTCTGCAGAATTGCCCTATCCCAGGTGGCATACCTGGTTCTCGTGTTCTATGGAGAAAGGAGCCAATTAATCAATAAAAGCGCTATCGCAAATATTCAAGAACCTTCTATGTGCCAGTCACAGATTCAACAAGACAGATTCAACCCTTGTGCTATTTTACATTAAACTGGCACAGAGAATTAAACAAAATAAATACAAAGTGTGGTAAGAAGTATAAAGGAATCAAAAATAAATATATTTGGAGGGGAGAAAAGATCTTACTTTGCAGGATGGGTACATAAAAGCCTTTCAGGGGGAGACCTGTAAGCTGAGAGCTGGGCTCCACTCAATGAAAAATACCTGACCTTGCAAAAAGCAGAGAAGGAGTTACTGGCAGGAGAGTCTGTGCAAAGGCCCTGAGACAGGAAGCCCTGTTTATACTGGAGGAACTGGAAGAAGGCTGCTATGGCTGGCGTGTGGGATAGAACAAGGGAGAGAGTGGAGCTTAAACCCTGAATCACGGGGTCAGGTATTGTGTGTCCGTGGGAGAGGAGTAGGCGAGCACACAGATCTGGCTGCCGCAGAAAAGGGAACCTAGAGCGAAGGAAGAGAAGGCCTGCTGGGGGCGCTCAGGAGCAGTTCGGGGTCCATCCTCCATGCCCTACCCCTACCCCACCGCGGGTCAGCCTTCCAGTCTTTTTGCCCAGGGTCCCAGGCCTATTCCTAGGTAGAGAATGCCTTTCTCCCACCCCTGGGCTCCCACCTACCCGCAGGCTGGTCGTTGGCCCCTTAAAAACCGCCGCCCGCGGTCGGATGCTCGGCCGCGGGTACCGCACGGGTCTCCTAGGTCCGCTCTGTCCGGGAGGCTGCGCGCTTGCCCCACCACAGAATACATCCTCGGCTTTCCTCAGCCCAAGGTGGGGCGTCCTCCCGACCCTGCCCCCCCCTCAACGCACACACACCCGGGATTTGGGGCCGAGCCTGGGGCCATCTCTGCCTGCGGAGAACGGAGTTTCCTGATGCGTCTGCAGCCACTTGCCGAGCAGTAAAAATCGGGCGCCTCTCCCCGATTTTCTTTCACTACTAGGTCTTGCTGGGACTCACAGCCGATGAAAAAGGGGGGAAAAGGCAGCCCAGGAACTCTGGGAAAGCTCAGTGGGCGACCCACAACCGGTGTGCTGCGCCCGCACGCGTGGGTACGCGTCTCCGTGATCCCCTGGAACCCCCTGGAAGCCCCGCGCGCCCCGGCGGGGAAAACCTCGGGGTCCCCGGGCACCAACAAGATCCCCGACCGCAGGTCGAGGGGCGGCGCTGTCTGCACTTTGGAATACTTCCTCCTCGGCGCGCTCCTCCCGAACATGCACACGTCAAGTACCTGAGGAAGCCTGGGCCAGCCAGGTCGCCGTCGCCGTCAGTGATGCCCGGGAGGAGCCTGCCCCGCTCCAGGAAAGACCGAGCCGCGGTGTCGGTGCAGAACCGCGCGAGCCGGGGCCTGGAACCTGGCCTCCCTGCAGCCTCGCCGGCCGGCGGCTGCTCTCGCTGGTGGAGCCCACGTCCTGGCACAGGGCTTTCCCCGTCCTAAGAAAGCCTGTAGAACAGTCCCCCGCTCCTACCTGTGCCTTCATCTCCTTGTCCGCACCAGCCCTGCGGTGGGCAAGTCCCCTTCATCCCTTCTTCCCCGCGCAGAGCGCAGAGGACCGCATCTGCTCCGAGCCGACGTGGGTCTCCAACTCTTGCTTCTCCGCGAGGCGCCAGAGGTAGAGTTGGCTCCGAGCATGCGGACCCTGGAGGCTCCTCTCAGGCCTCAGCAGCCTCCTTCTGGGCCCTGTTCTGGGTGCTTATTACCAGCTCGGGGGTAGAGGCAAGAAAGAGCCCTTGAGGGGCAAGAATGATGGGTCGATGGAAGCAGCCTGTGTGGGAAAAGGCAGCATCCGCTGCAGGGGTCAAAGCACCAAGCATACCAACTCCTGCAGACCTTCCTAGCTGTGCGACCTGGGCGGGGCAGGTTACTGATGCTCGCCCAGACAGTAAAAGAGGGTGATGATGGTGATGCTGCTGCTGCTGATAATGATAACAACAACAATAACAATAGTAATAATAACCACTTACCTCTTTGAATTGTTATGAATATTAAATAAGTGCTTAGAACAGAACAGCTTGAGACAGCATCCCATAGTCATTAGCTGTAATAGTAATGGTTATTGTTACAGTTTGGACTCCATCGAAGAGCCAGATGGGGTCACTGACAATTTCCTCAACTGAAGACCCCACTTCAGGGGCCAGTCCTGAAGACCTTCGGAACCTACAGTTTGGGCAACTAAGTCCTCTTGAGTTAACCTTTTCCTGAAACTCACTTAGCACTCATTACATGTCACCTTTTATGATTAACTCCCTCCCCCCTTTTTTTTTTTACCATGTGAGTTGTATTTCCCCAGCCAGAGTGGAGGGCACCATAAGAGCAGCCACTGTGTCTTATACCTTTTAGTATCCTGGGAGTTTGCAGAGTTCCATGTATTAGCAGATACCTAGTAAGTATTCATTCCTTATTAATATGCCAGGGACCCTTGCTCAGGTGGTTCTCAACCCTGGGATATCCTTCCAGCTCCCCTTCACCTATTATCCCGATCCTAGCCATACATCAAAAGCCAAACCAAGTCCTACCTCCGCATGAGATCTTCCCCAGCTATTCTCGCCCACTCGAAGTGTTCCTTTTCTAAATTCCTGGCATATTTACTATCTAGACAACCTACTGTGACTTTTTATTACATTCAGCTTTGAAATGGCACTTCTGTTTCAGTGACTAAGGTTACCTTCCAACAAGACTGAAAACCTCTGGAGAAGAGGATCTATACTGTTCCTGGTTTTTTGTTTTTATTTTGTTTTGGAGGGGTTTTTTTTCTTTTTTTTGCACACCTTCTGATGTCCAGATGCTATGGTCTGAATGTTTGTGTCCTCTCAAAATTCCTGTGCTGAAACCTAATCCCTGATGTGACAGTATTTGGCTGTGGTTAGGTCATGAAGGTGGACCCCCCGTGCATGGGATTAGTGGCTTTATGAAAGAGACTCCTCACTCCTGACACCATGTGAGGTTACAGCCGGAAGGTGCTGTTTATCAACCAGCAGGTGGGCCTTTCACCAGACCCTGAATCTGTTGGCAACTTATCTTGGACTTCCCAGCTTCCAGGATTCTAAGAAATAAATTTCTGTTGCTTATAAGCCACCCGTTTATGATATTTTGTTATAGCGGCCCAAATGGACTAAGACACCGGATTAGGGCATTAACATGGCAGGTACTCAACAAATATGAGACATCCCCTTCTTTTCTGGGTCCTTTTTCCCCTTCTTTGCTGAGGCCAGATCAGTGCTCCATAAACAGAGAGTGCTTTGCAGAGAAATGAGTTGTAACAATGAATAATCAGCACAGGATTTTTGCAAAGACTGAATCTTTTATTCCCATCAGGAGTCATTTACTTTTGGAAGTTACTTCTTGGAGTCCTTTGTGAAGAGGACAGCCTCACTGATGCTCTGAGTGATGTAATCTATGTTACAGGCATTGATACAGGTGAAATTGATCCTCCCATTCCTGGGGATGTAGATATGCTTTTTCTTGACCAGGTATTCCACCTGTTGGGCTGGTGATAACCACAGGGTCTCAGATCCTGCGGTGGCCACCTCTAGCTCCTCTCTAGCCCAGGGCGGGTTACAGAAGATAGGGAGTGTCAGCATTTCTGGGGATCCAGAAGAGTCTTTAAAGCAGTTCCACTTTCCTCAGGAAAGAATCAAGGTGTAGGGTAAAGCTATGGACTGGCATCTAGTTCACGAACTTTATGCTCAGATACAAGCCCAAATTCAAGGTCAGGAAGAGGGGAGCTTCCCCCTCCTAGACACTTACAGCTGAGTCCAAGATAGCTGTGGGACCCCTTCTGCTCAGTGATGTGATCCCAGGAGCCAGGGGTTCCCAGGAGCCGGAGCTTCTCCTTCACCTTTTCCTTGATGAGCATGATGTTATCCACAACCCCTTCCAGACTCTGCTTCCTGCCAAGGGAAAGGCAGCAAAAAATTAAAGTGTGAGATCGCCCCATGCTCTCAACCTGCTCATTGCCTTTCCACTCTTTTCCCTTCAAAAGCCCCCAACCAGAGCACCTGAGGTCACGCTCGAGGAGCCAGGGCATCTGGGATGGTTGTAAATGGGAGGGGTCCCAGCCCACAGCAATGTAAGCGAGCAAAGCAGACTGTTAAGCAGACTTTGCCAGAGCAGCAAGCCTTTGATGCTTCTTCATCTCCACCTGCAATCTTGAGGAGTTCCAATAATTCAGTAATAATTTGTCCTGTGTCCAAAAATAAGGTCCTATTACCTACTCCCTCAAGGTTGGGCACTCTCAGTTTAGACACTGACATTGGTACATTGGCTCCTCAGTACAAAGAGGCAGCATGTGCAGGAGATGCACCCACTGCATCCTGCGGATCAGCAGGTCTGTGCTATCCAGAGGCTCTGCCCCTCCCCCGTCCTGCGCTCACCCCTCACCCTTACCATTCTCCCTGCAGAGCAGGGTTACAGAGGATGGAGGTGATAATGCGCGCACCCGTGGAAGGAGGGCTCAGCCACAGGGCCCGGGCGTAGTTCATCAGCTGGGAGAGGACGCACAGCAGGAGCTCGTTGCTGAGGGCCACCACGACAAGGATCCCCACTCCTTCATCTGCGGCATCAGGACGGACAGCCTGTCTCAGCCTCCCCCACCACTGCCAAGGCCTTCCCCTAGGTCTCTGCCTCCAGCCTGGCAGGAGACAGAGCTGGGCTACAGGGCCCTCAGCCCAGCCCAGCCCAGCCCGGCCAAGCTGGTAGCCAGGCCCCAGGAAGTTGCCAGAGGCTCTTCTTCCAGAAAAAAGTAGTAGCCACATGTAAGAGTCTTAAAGGTGGGAAAGACCTGAAAGATCACTAAGTCCCACCCCCTCATCTTAGAGGAAACAGCGTTGCCTAAGGTAGGGGATGAGATGACTAAACTGGAGTCAGTTTTAGTAGCTGAGTTGAGACTGTACCACAGAACCTGACTTGGGGCTCAGTGCCCCTCCCTTCTGCCTCCACCGTGCCCCCTCTGGAAGCCTGGCAGGTAGGAGGTGTCAAGCACATCGCTTGGGCCCCTGGCATGGCACCACTTCAGCACCAGGCCCTCCCTTCTCCTGCCCACACCGTACCGTAAATGCCAAAAATTTTGGACAGAGACTGGCTGCAGAAGAACTCAAAGCCTCGAGATACAAAGTATTTTAAGAATCTAGTCTCTTCTTCCAGATCACCGGTGGATAAACCTTGACAGGGAATGTCAAAAAATGGAAATATCCGCTTGCTCTGTAGGAGAAAAGAAAGTGAGACAAGGGACGGAGGAGACAGATGCGGTGAGAGACGGGAGAGTCAGGCGGGAGGGCAGGCGCACCTTCATCATGGACATCAACTTTATCCACTGACTCTGTGACAGCTTGCAGTTGGCGACGTTCCCCATCACAAAGACACAGCCGCGCGGGGCCTGCTGCAGGTAGAGACAGTCCCATCAGGCGCAGCCCCTGCCAGGTGGTGGTGGCCCCGCGAAACTGGGAGGAGACGTGGTCCTCCATGTTGGTTTCTACTTAAGGGCTAGGAATTGAAGACTCGAAAAGGCCTTGGATGACTAGTAGGGTGGAGGGAAGGAAAGGAAAATTAAGTGTAAATCAGGCCTGGGGAGACGTTACTGAGCAGGGCACCTCTACCTCTACCACATCCAGGAGCATGCTGGGGTCCAAGCACAGCTTCGTGGAGTCCCAGAAGGAGCATTCATAAACTGAAAAACCCAAGTCCTGGAAGATGAGTCCATACGATTCTGTGGGAACACAGCTCCCCATTAGCTGCTACATCAGAGAATGGGCCTGGGGGTCGGTGGCCAAAGGTAGGAAAATAACAGGAAAAGGAAAAGCATTCTTTGGCCCGCCCATCATTTTTCTCATGACAGAGAGCGAGGAGGATAACACTGAAGACTGCACATGGGGTGGGACTCGGGAACAGGGCGATGGGGACCTGCTGTCACCCTCACCTGCCCATCACTCACCTTTTTGAGAAGAAATGATGTAAACTATTTGAGAATCCCGATACCAGGTTTTGAGAAACTGGGCTCCAAGTTGGAAAGCACCACTGTCACCCACAGTGTGCACACCCCCTACCTGCCAGCAAAAATTAAGTAGGAATAGTAGAAGAGTGATGGGGACCCCAGTCCCCCCAGGTGGTGACATTTCCCAAACAACGCTTGGGAAGGGGTACCACTTTCTCCAGGAGGTCAAAGCCACATGCTCCAATACATACACCTCCCTCCATCCACTTATTTAACCAGGTTTACTGAGCACCTACTATGTGACAGACACTGTAGTAGGCACTTGGGATAAACCAGGGAACAAAACAAAGACCCCCACCCTTGTGGTGTTCACGTCCATAGCAATCATGGGCAGCCTTTGTCTGCAAAGGGCCAAACAGTAAATATTTCAGGCTTTTGGGCCATATAACTACTCAATTCTGCCTTTATAAGAGAAAGCAGCTCTTGGCAAGACAAACCAATCAGTTCCAATAACATTTTCTGGACACTGAAATTTGAATTTCGTGTAATTTTCATGTGCCACAAAATAATAATCCTCTTTTCATGCTCAACCATGAAAAGAACATAAAACCATTTTGAAAAGGGTAATGGCGATGCTAGCACTTCAGACTCAGATCATTCCCTTCTCGAAAGAGCCTGCGCATCAGCGGTGTGGGCTGGTGAGGAGAGCCCTGGCTTTGGGCTCCGATCCTGGCTCTGCCCTTCCATGACTACGCTTGGGACTCTCTGACCCTCGAGGGGGCCCTCCGAAGTCTCTTTCAGTTTTAAAACTGTGCAATCTCTGATCTGCACTCCTTGTGTCTCTGTGAGTGAAGGAAGAGCCCTGCTTCTCACCCTGTTCTCCATAATGACTTGGCTGTTCTTTCCAAAGAGGAGACTCAAGGAGGCCTGGATGAATGAATTCATGCCCATCACTGGCATGTACTCATAGTTCAGGGAGGGATCCTGTGCGATCTGCAGTCGGATCTTGCGCACCATGGGGGACACCCAGGGTTGGCCTTCCTTGGTCATGCAGACTGTGAGGGGAAGAGCAGAGGGAGCTTTGGGCGCCAGGACTTGGTGCCTCTGAGTTTGGGCTCTGCAGACAGCCCACCAAAAAATTCACCTGTCCTGGCTCTCTAAGAGCTTTGGAAAGTTGCCTAGGAAAAGGCAACGTTCCTTTTCTATTACCCTCTTTATGAAAAGAATGTGTTGTTAGTGAATGTGTATAATTTTTGCCTTTTTTAAACAGACAACAGAAACCTCTGCCATTTTAAAGGACAAAAATGACTGACATCTAGGTGGCCAACAGGCGCATGAAAAGATGTTCAATATTGCTAATTATTAGAGAAATGCAAATCAAAATTACAACGAGTTATCACCACACACCAGTCAGAATGGCCATCATTTAAAAGTCCACAAACAATAAACGCTGGAGAGGGTGTGCAGAAAAAGGAGCCCTCTTACACTGTTGGTGGGAATGTAGGCTGGTACAGCCAATATGGAGAACAGTATGGAGGTGCTTTAAAAAATTAAAAATAGTGGGGATGGGGAGGGTATAGCTCAAGTGGTAGAGCGCATGCTTAGCACACACAAGGTCCTGGGTTCGATCCCCAGCACCTCCTCTAAAAATAAATAAACCTAATTACCACCTCTCCCAAAAATAAAAAAAAAAATTAAAAAATTTTTTTTAATTAAAAATAGAGTTCCCATATGATCCAGCAATCCCACCCCTGGGCAGTTATCTAGAAAAGATGAAAACTGTAATTCAAAAATATACATGCACCCCAATGTTCATAGCAGCACTATTTACAATAGCCATGACATGAAAACAACTTGAATGTCCGTTGACAGATAAATGGGTAAAGAAGATGTGATATATATACAATGGAATACTACTTAGCCATAAAAATGAAATAATGCCATTTGCAGCAACATGGATGGACCTAGAGATTATTATACTAAGTGAAGTAAGTCAGACAGAGAAAGACAATATCATATGTTATCACTTATATGTGGAATCTGAAAAAAAAGATACAAATGTACTTATTTACAAACCGGAAGGACTCGTGGACATAGAAAACAAACTACGGTTACCAAATGGAAAAGGAGGGAGGGATAAATTAGGAGTTTGGGATTAACACATGCACACTACTATATATAAAACAGATGAGCAACAAGGACCTACTGTACAGCACGGGGAACAATATTCAATATCTTGTAATCACTTATAATGGAAAAGAATCTGAAAAAGAATATATACGTGTGTGTATGTGTAACTGAATCATTTTGCTGTACACCTGAAACTAACACAACGTTGTAAATCAACTATATTTCAAAAAATTAAAATTAAAAAAAAAAGACAATGTGAGAGTTATAGATGCATGAAACCAAACAAAGGTGACCCTGACTTGCTCAGCGGCAAGGGCTGGCTGCACACTGAAAGTGTCCGTTTTAGGAACTAGTCTATGTTCAGGCACAGGAGAGGGAGGCGGGTAGAATGAAGAGGCTGAAGGAAGCGCAGTGTCCCTGCTGTCCTGCATGTAGGGCTGCGGGAGGATACAGCTCTTACCAAACACCTGGAGCCCTGAGAGAAGGGCAGAGGACACAGAATGACCCGGGACATTTTCTGCTCTTTTTCCCACTGGGCGATTCTGTTAACAAGGACAGATCTCAGCCTGCGGAGGCTCCCGACTACCTCCGGACTCCTCTGCCGCGGTGGAACTCTGCCCTCCTAGAGGTAATTACGGTATACTACATCGCACACTACTAAACTACCACGCACGCATCTACCGCTATAGGCCAGGAACATCTTGTTAGGGTGATCGTCTTGTTTGTAGGTCTTCAGCAAGCTGCCTTCCAGCTTCTGGGCTAGAGGCACATCTGTGAACACGGACAGACTGGGCATTGCTGAGCGAGAGTGAAGCCAAGACTATGCCTCCGCTCCTGAGCTCTTCTGCCCGGCAGCCTTCCTCCAAGTCTGAACCGGACAGACCTGCCTCTTCCCAGAACCTTGGTGGCTCCAACGCAGAGGCTCCGGACAACTGGTTACTGGAGCAACAGAACCCCACCACGCAGTCTCCATGGTGGCCATCCTCAGGGCTGTGGGAATATTCCAAAGCACTTAGGGAGCATCCTCTGAGAGAAGGGGCTGGGGGAGAGCAGAGGAAGGAATTCCCAGGTGCTTCTCCTTAACTCACTGCCTTCTCTAGTCACCTTATCAGAATAACAGATCAGCCCCCTAGAAGATGGAGAACCGTGGGCAGGCAACGAGCCACGGCAGGACTTCTCCTGCAGCAGAGAGAACCTCAGACCCAGCAGCAGTGTGAGTTGAGGGATAATGTTTAAAGAACTATTACTTTCATTTTGCTCAGGGCTCCAGATGTTCAAAGGAATAGAAAGAAAATGCTGTTTTCTCCTGCAGTTATTTTAATAAAGAGTCTAATGGTTAGAAACAAAGTAATTTGCAACTTGGTCAGCCCTGTTTTTCTCAGTGATCTAGAAGCAAGCACTTCTACAACTGTGAACTGTTCCAGTGGAGGCCGAGCAGCCGATGCAGAAGGTAAAGGTCAAGGGCAGAAGGAGTTGGCTTCTAAAGTATGAGGTTACACCCCACTAGCTGGGGCAGCCAATGACTACCTGATTGTGTCGTGCAAAGAGCCAGCCCTCTTCACTCGGGGGAATCTGTGTGGTTCAATCTGCACTCCAGGATCCACCCCCTAATCAGGTCAAAGTTAGACTTGACCTGGGGCCCCCGTCCTTGCACGGCCCCCTCCCTGTCACATTCCTGCTTCTCCAACTTCTTTGCAGGGCATGGCCTCTGAAAATCACGTTCCCAAATTCCTGACTTCACCTGTGCTTCCAGGGAAACTGCCTTGAGACAAATGACTGTGAAAGTTATCCCTATAATGGTAAAAAAAAAAAAAAAAAAAAAAAAAAAAAAACCTTTAAAACTTCAAAGAACAAAGAACACAGATATCCAACAATCAGTCCACAACCAGAGCTAACATTTTGACGTACCCTCTTCCGGTTTTCTTCTCTAAGATGCTTCTGTTTTAAGATTATTGATATCAAAATGGCCGTGTCATTTTTCATCATATTTTTTTCACTTCACATTTCCGTTGTGAGAATCTTAACATCTGTGCCAATGAGAACTTTCTATGGGCGAGTAATAAAAATCCCAAACCAAAGTAACTCGAGCAAGAGATGGAATTGATCAGCCCTGTAACTGGGCGGGCCAGGGTGTTTCTGACTTCACTGGTGGGTCGGATTAGAGCGTAAGGTGTCATCAGGGTTCCAGCTTCATCTTCTGTGGTTCCCTTGGCTCTGCTCTTTAGGCTGCTTCCGCTTTGTTCTCAGGCTGACTCTGGACATGGGAGCAAAAGCAATGTAGCACATGTGCAAAAAAGGATACATATTTGAGGAATTTATATTGCAGCTCTATTGCAAATAAGCTAAATGCCAATTACCGAAGGAATGTTTACATTAATAATGGGATGGCCATATAATGGAATTCTCTGCAGCTGTGAAAGGCAGCCCTACGTGTACAAATGTGGGAAAATCTCCAAGATACATCATTAAGTAAAAACAAAGGAGGTACTAATAGAGAGCAAAGTGGGGAACATTTTGGGGGAAATAAAAGATACGTCTGCATGTATATCCACAGAAAATCTCTGGAGGGATTCCTGAGAAGCAGGTAACTGCGATTGCCTCTTTAAAGTGGAACTGGCTGGTTGGTAGAAAGGACAGGGAATAACTGACTTGCTTTCCACCATAATGTCTGAAGCAAGGTCCTGGATCAACACCCCACCGTGCACAACAGACAGCAGGCAAGACATGTGAGTAGTCTTCGCTCCCCAGGGAAACAGGGAGCTTGCCGGTTATAGGGGGGATTGGCTTTCCCCAACTGGCTCATGTTGGTTCATCAGTTACCAGGGAAACCAGCAGAAGGGCACGCCCCTCACCGCCCCTTCGATAAACTATCTTAGCAGAGATGAAGATTAGAACAATCACTAACTGGTGCAGAGGCATTTACTGACTAGGCTCTATGATCAGAGGGAAGACCAGTCAGGTGAGGGGCATGTAGATGAGGCAGGCGCTGGGGGAGCAGGGGATGTACAGAGAGCGAGAGAACAGCCATCTTGAGTGGGCCGATCGTCCACTTACAGATCCAACTCCAGCTTCTTTCCTAACTTCAGACGTGGGAATCCAAATGCCTCTTTAATATTCCAATAAATCATTAATAGATTTTTCAGATTTACTGTGTCCAAAAACTAACTCATGTTTTCATATCCTCCCATCATTTTCCCCCCATTTTAGTAAACGGCAAGTTCATTCTGCCAGGTGCTCAGGCCAGAACTCGCCATCCCCAACTTCTCTCTTCCCTTACACCCTACATCCAAGCTATCAGCAAACCCTGTCGGTTTTACTTTGTAACACATCTGGAGTCTGTTTCCTCAATAAGAAGTTGTTGCTGGGAGGGATGTTTGGGTGGATGAGCAGAGGGTATAATCTGTGTTTAGATGGATGACAGAGGGTACAGTCTGTGTGAAGGTACAGAAACCAAGAAAAATGAATTCTTTGGTGAATTAAGTCTGGTTGGAAGAAAAGTGTATGGGGGAGGGGGTGGTGAGAAATCAGGTTAGGAATGTAGGCACTTGTCCATCTGATGCCAGGTCCTTATGTTCAGGGATCCGAATCTCACTCCCAAATGATTCAGAAAACCACTGAGTGATTTTAGGAAAGAGAATGACACTGTCAGATCTATATTTTAGAAAAATCCCTCTGGGAGCTTGCAGATGATGAATTGGAAGAGAGCCAGAACAAGGCAAGAAGTCCAAGTGTAAGCTATTTTAGTTAATTCGATTAAGAAGTGATGATGGCTTGGGCTATGGCAGTGGCTAATTGGTAGACTTGCCACATGTCCTCCATAAAAATACCATGCCCCAGACCAAGCGTGGAGGGAGATGTTGGTTCTGAAAAAGAAACTGCCTGATGTAAACAATAACTTCTGTATCAGTAATAATGTTCACTTACTTTTGTCCAAATTTTCTACCTTTTTTTAAACATAATAAACAGAGCTTTTTCATTACAACAGCTTGCAAGAAATGTTCAAAAGCAAGGGCAAGGTTTTTTAAAAAATGTTTCATGTAAGATCAGAAGTGAGCAGAACACAGGGGTCAAACCAGCAAGCTCGCAACCCTACGGCAGGGATGGGTGTGAGAGTGGGTTAGGGAGAAAGAATGAGTTTGCTCTTGAGATTAGCTCTTCCCTCTGAGTCTTGATGTTGCTGGAGCAGTAATGTTTGCCATCAGCCCCATGTTTCTGTCCTTTCCCCAAGATGAGAAGAATTTCCCCATTGGCAAAGCCACTGCCTGCGGCTCTGGACGAATGTCCCAATGTCAACTAGACTCAGACTTGGACCCAAGGGGAGTGCTCAGAGGGGCCCGATCACATGATCCAGTGACTGGGCGAGGAGACAGAGAAGCCGTGGGTGGCACTGAGCTGATGCAAAGCTCTCCCATTCCCAGCTCTGCCTTCTCTGGGGAGAAGTGACCCCTCCCCTCTCCCTTCTGAGAATACTAACAGTGGAAGCAATAAAACTTCATCTCGTTTCTTGCTAAAGAGACTTCGGAACTGTGTTTGCTGTGCCTTTATGTTATCCAGTGTGACTCCTCACTAGCAATACAGAAAGGAAAACTGTAGTTAAATGGGCTCTGGACCTTTGGCTCCTAATTTTCTTAAAAGATTTTGGGGGCAGGGGCAAGGAGTTGCAGAATGTCTGGTCATTCCCTCACTAGTGAAGAACAGAGGCTGAGATGCTGTTCCTGGAACAGGCAGGCAAGAATCTCCCACAGTCCTTTGGAGGAGAGTAGAGCATGACAGATCATGGGGACTTCCTGAGCTCCAGTCCCATTGTATTTTGGTTTCTGATAGGAACTCTTTAAAAACAGCACCAGAGCAAGACTGTTAGAAAGAGCAGAGCCTGAGGCAGGATCATGAGGGAAGTCTATATTCGTTTTCTATTGTGTCACAAATCACCACAAAGCAGCTCAGAGCCACAAACATTTACTCACAGTTTTCATGGGTCAGGAGTCCGGGTACCGGTTAGCTGGGTCTTCTGCTCAGGGTCTCACCTGGCTGCAATGATGATCTTGTTGGCTGGAACCACAGTCTCACTTGGGGCTCAGGAGCCTCTCCCAGGCTCACATGGACTCTTGCAGCTGTAGAATGCATGGTGGTTAGCTCCTTCAAGGCTAGTGGCAGCATCTGTCTTCTTCTGTCGCTGACCTTCTTTTAAAGGGATCACCTGATTAGGTCAGGCCCACCCAGGATAATCTCCCTTTTTACTTAAGTCAACTGATTAGGGACCTTAATTACCTCTTCGATATCCCTTCACCTCTGCCATATAATGTAACATGACCACAGGAGTAACATCCCACACCTTTGCCATTTCTATTTGTGAGAGGCAAATTACAGGCCCCACTCACATTCAAGGGGAGGGTCCTTGGAGGTCATCTGCCTACCACAGAGCCCAAGAGCTTCTGGCGAGAACAGCACTTCCCTGAGGAGGGACTGGAGTGGATGATAATCTTACAAGACCAGGACTCTTAGTGAAAGGGTTCACAAGTGTCTCTCACTGTAGTGGGTTGAACAGTAGCCACGCCCCAAAGATATGTCAACCTGGAACTTCAGAATGTGACCTCACTTGGAAGAAGCGGTCATGGCAGACTTAATTAAGGTCAGGATCTTGAGATGAGATCATCCTGGATTAGGATTAGGCCCCAAATCCAAATATGATGTCTCTTATAAAGAAAAACCTGTGTCTTTATAAGGGACAGAAAAGGAGATGACACTCAGGGACACAGTGGGAAAGTGAAGACAGAGGTAGAGATGGGACTGATGTGTCTCTAAGTCAAAGAAAGCCAAAAATCCCCACAGCCACCAGAAGCTGGGAAAGGGACGTGGAACAGATTCTCCTCCAGAGCCTCTGGAGGGAACTAGCCCTGTCCACGCCTCGATTTTGGACTCGCAGCCTTCAGAACTGTGAGAGGACACATTTCTGTTGTTTTAAGCCATGAAGGGTGTGGTAATTCGTTGCCGCAGTCTTTGCATGTGGAATCAAGTTAAAATGAAGTCATTCTGAAGTAAGCTGGGGGCTGATCCAAATGGCTGGTGTCCTGATAAAAGGAGGGAAGTGTGGACACAGACACACTGAGGGAGAAGAAGGCATGCAAGGGTGGAAGCAGAACTTGCAGTGATGCAGCTGCAAGCCAGGCAACGCCAATGTCGGCCGACAACCACCAGGAACAGCCAGAGACAAAAAAGGACTCTTCCCCAGGAGCCTTCAGAGCGAGCATGCTCCTGCAGTCAACACCTTGATTTTGGACTTCTAGCCCCTAGAACTGTGAGAGAATAATTTTCTGTTTGTGGTCCTGTGTTATGGAAGGCTTGGCAAACTACGACATCATCTCCCTCTTCTGGTTCCTTAGAGTTCCACTCTCATGTATGTACCATAAAGCACTGATGTCCAGAAATGCCCTCAATCTTAAACCTTCTGTGCATCCTTAAAATTAGCTCATTGTACGTGTTGCAACCCAATGATGTGGTGAGCCAAACCAGGACTGAAATGTCAGGCACAGGCGAGATCAGGGTCTGAATGGGAAACGAGAGCAGGAGGAGGAGGTGTTCAGTAACATGAATGTGAAACCAGCGGAGTCAGTCCGAGGTGGGGATGAACCTGTAGAAGAAAGACCAGGAGGACACACCCACGGTGACCAAAGACAGGTGGGTCCAAGGACCAGACTGTTTATGGAAGCAGAACTAAACAAGGACCAAAACCAGGAGACCTGGGACTAGTCATAGCTCCGTGCTCTGATGGCACGACTTCCACTTCAAAAGCAGCCTGCAGGAGCTAAGGAGAACAGTAATATAATCTCCATTTGATTCGCAGGCAAACAGAGATGCTACAGTAACATGCCCAGTGTGACTGATTGTGAGCAGTGTGTGTGGGGAAAAGAAAGTGAACTTCGGAGTCTGGTAGCCAGGGGTAGCAAACTCTGATTTCTGTGTGGCTGTATTTTTTACTCTGTTGTTACTACAACAAAAAATTTGAAGAGCACCTCTTTCTGAGTTGGCATATTTATTGGTGTTCACGAAAGGGGCATTTCCTTCCTTCTTTTCTTACTTGTTTTTCCAACTCCAAATCCCATGCAGTGTAGACTACCAACCACAGTGTTGCCTTTCATTGACGAGTAATCATGGCTACTCACAATTCACCTCTCCAGAAGTCAGTTTCTACACCCATTTTATCAAAGGATGGGGCTAAACCTTTTCTAGGGTCTCTTCCAGCCAACTTGGGAAGTCCACACATGTTGTACCTCACATCGCCATCAGGGGGCGCGCCTCGCACCGCTGAGCCCTTGGATGGAGCGCCCCTGCTCTGCATAAACGCTGAAGCTGCGAAGCTCTGCCTAGAGATTCACGGAGGTAGATGAGAGCCAGACATCCCTGTCACCCTCATTCCCCTTCTAAAGGCAAGAGAGGAGAGGAAGGTTTATTCGCAGTTTATTCTATACATGAGGAAACTGAAGACAGCATTTTGATTTTCCTCAATCTCATGATAGGATGAGCTGCGAAATGTTCAGTGGCCTTCTGGAATTTCTGCTAATTAAACTGAGTTGCGCGTTATACCTAATTAGCCTAAGGCAGACTTGGCCAGGGCTTTTGGCCCTGGGGTAGGGGAAGGTTAGCAGAACTGGACCCTCACTGCCGGCTCCACTTCTCCCCCGGACAGACACACAAACACAGACATATTCCCTCCACCACGGGGTCTGAGAGGGAGCCTGGATCTCTGGCTTTGGGGATAGAACCATAAAGAAGCACCTTTTCCATGGTCTTCACCTGGGCCCCGAGGACAAGAGAGAGAAGCTTCTCCACTCTGTAAGGGTTGGGGGATGCGCTGGTGTAGGATAATAGCCCTGTGACTGCCCATGGGGACCCCAACATGCATTTACCACCATGCCCCAGAAACTTCCAGGGGGAGAGTCCTAGAGAAGTCTGTCATCACCCTCCGCTGACCCTAATTCTGCCTTCCCTTAGCAGTTCCCCACAACCCTCCCCAATGCAGAAGGCAGGTCAGCTCTGAGTCCTCCGGCTTAGCCCTCTTCTCCCAGTCACTTCTGCCCACACCCAGGCAGGGCCAGGGGTTCCCAGGGCCCTTTAGTCCTCATTGGTCTGTGAGTCTTCACATCTCTAGGCTCAGAGGATGGGTGTTTGTCTTTCACAGCTGAGTGCTCGGGCCCTGTGCTAGCGAGAGCAGCCCGCCAGGCATGCAAGGACGTAAATCTCCCTCAGCCTGACACCTGGCCACAAGTTGCTGGAGAAATGACCAGAGTTGCTGGCTGCCTCTCCATCTGTCAGAGGCACTGGTGACAATTCGCAGACAAGAGTCCGCAGCTCCGGTGCAAGTCTAAACACTCCCGAGGAGCCTGACAGCTGGCACACGGGTGCGTGTCGAGCAAGACTCGAGCCGTATGAGCTCCTGGATCGCGTTCAAGGACAATTCTACAATCCAGAGCCCCCTTCCTCCCACCCCTAAATCATTCTTCTCCCCCGCCTAGGTCTGACCTGGCAACTTCGCTCAGCGATGTTGGGAAAATATCCCAAGATGGGGAGAGAGGCCCTCTTACTTACTCCTAGGCTAAAGCAAGACTTCCCTCTCCACTAAGGGTTCAGAAGTTGAGTTCTTGCCAAGAAACCTTCCACATCTCAGACACCAGAGATCGCGCACCCCTCTGGGTGGAAAAGGAGAAAGTCATCTGTGGTATGCAAACATCCTAAGAAATAAAACCTGGACTCCTGGACAAAAGAGCCGCCGAGTCCAGGTCCAGTTCCCAGGGAACACCCATATGTGGAAATCCACTGAGCTTATCCTCAGGGCAGATCAAAGTTTTATAATTCCGGAGCCCCTGAACTTAGCCGAGGCATTGTAGTTGCTGTCATACAACACGTTAAACTTCTGATGATTTACTGGCACTCTGCCCATGGAGTTGAAATAAGAACTCACAAAAATGACCCAGGGGTTTCCACAGAAATTTTCTTTCCATAGGAAACTGCCTGATAAGGTTGCTAAAAATTGGAATAAAGGGGGAGGGGGAATGATCAACGACTAACTTCAGTTTGACTTCAAAGGGATGATATGGACTTCCGCAGCCCAGGAAAGGAAGTGGGAAGGTGGAAGTTTGGGAAAGGATGGGAAATGTCAGAATATATTTATAACCCAAGACGTCTGCCCAACACAAACAATGCTCTGTGCCTCCAGACACACCCACACACGTCCAGCACCGAGCAAAACTGGCTCCTGATGGCAACGGGAGCTCATGAATCCACCATAGGCTTATAGAACAGGAGTGACACTTCCTCCTGTGGGCCCTCTGCTCAGTCCTGGGAGTACGATGGCTTCCAGGAGATCGGAAAGGGTGGGGAGGCAGAAGTGTCAAAGGCTCAAACTCCGTTCCCTTCACCCAAACAGACTATTCATCTTTTTGTTTCATGAGGATTAGGAAGAAAGGAGCAAGGATTAGTCCTAATTTATTGCCTCTGTCAAAAGCTAGCTCCAAGAAGGGAGTAAATGGATTATGAAAAGAAAACAAGTAGAGAAAAAAGAGGGTAACGGGTAAACTGCATTCAGTAATATTTATTAATTTGATTTTAAAAGGAAAAGAAGAGATCCGTCCTAATGGTTCACCTCCTTATGAACCCAGGAAACCTCCCCTACCCCAACCCTAGAGAAGTCCTTCTGACACCACTGTGAGGTAGATCAGAGCCATCCTGTGTCTTAAAGTGACCGAGGCTGGTGCTTAGAGAGCCAGCATGAGAGAACCAGGGACAAAACCCCAAACTTGACTTTTCCTAGCATCCTCTTCTTAGCCTGGGTCTCCAGGCCTCCAGGACACTGAATGGCTCCGGAGGTCCGGGTGGCAGGAGGAATGGAACTGGGGGGGGGGGCGGCTCTCTTAGCCCTAAGCACACAGTACACAAGTCAGCAAGGTGATGTGTGCCTGGCCAAAGCTACCCCGCCTGCCGCAGGGGCAGCAGGGCACAGGCAGCCGGACACTCCAGCTACTGAGGTAGTGGTGAAGTTCAGGGCTGGGCTTTAGAAACGTTCTCTCAGCAAGAAAGAGAGAGGATGGTGAAAACCCACTTGGTAAGAAATCCCCCTTCCCAGCCAGGCCCCCCTCCCCCTCCCATGGCCCAGTCATCAGGTTCAGGAGGGCAGGATTTTCCAGCTGGGAAACTCCACAGGGCTCATTCTGAACAGAGGCCAGAGGCTTTCCAAAGGTTCTGGATCAACGGAGTTATTTCTTCAAGGCCTAAGAAAGTCCCCAGGAAGCCCTGGAAAAAAAAAATGGAGATGTCTTGGGATGAGAGGGCAAAGGATGGGGAGGAGGGCACTGGGGGCAGGGATTGGAGGTCAGGGACCTGGGAAAGCACCTGGAATTAAACAAAAGCTTCCAGGTTCCACCCAACCACAAAGGGCCACCCTGCCCTGTTCCCACCAGGAAGAATTCGTGCTCACAGGTTTCTCACTTCCATCGGCCCTCAGGTGGGTTCTCACCTTCAGAGCTATCAAACTTTTCAAAGAAACCAGAGCTGAGCCCCAGGGCTGGGAAGGGGGGTGGGGGTGGGGGCTCTAGTCTTCTCTGCAAGTCATAGTCAGCCCAAGAGGCGGCAAGAAATCTGGGCAGAGAGAGAACTGAGCTAGAAAACCCAAAGTAGAGCCGGACAGACGGCTCAGAGCCCTCGGGCACAGTGCTCCCGGGCTGAAGAATAACCCACCCTCCCTCCTTTGCTTCAACCCCAGGGTGGAGGGGGTCGGATACGGGAAAGGAAAGGGACCTGGGTTACATTTTGGCTCCCTACTCCGTGCCTCCCTTCTCTCAGTGCGGAGGCCCTCTCCAGACCCATCGTCTAATACCAAAAACCAAACTCAAATAATTGACCAAAGGAGATACCGAATGCTTTTTGATCCCGAGCCGCAAACCCCTTTGCCTCGGCTACCTACCGGTCGAGCGATGGGCGCTGCCTGGACTCCGCCGGGGTAGTCAGGGCCACGGGGACGCCAGAGAGGGCACCGGGTGGGGAGGCGGCGGCGTGGTGCTCCCCCCTCCGGCAGCGGCACAGCAGGCGGCGGAAGGCGCTGCGAAAGTCAGGGCTGCGGCAGTAGATGAGAGGGTTAAAGGCAGAGTTGGCATAGCCTAGAGAGTTAAGGGCGAGGAAAGCCGGGCCGGGCACCAGAGAGGGGCCCCCGAGGGCGCGCACCACGTTGGCCACAAAAAAGGGCAACCAGCAGAGAGTGAAGGTTCCCATGATGAGACCCAAGGTGCGCAAGGCGCGGTGCTCCCGCAGGGGCAGAAGGCGAGCCGGCCGCCGGCCGCAGGAGGGGACACCCGCGGGCGAGGCGCACGGCCGGGCGGGGCCGGGGGACCCGGAGCAAGACGGAGCCGGCGGAGACTCCTCTGGCGGGAAGCGGCCCCGCTCCCGGCGCAGCAAGCTCAGTTGGCGCCTAGCCACGACGAAAACTCGCGCGTAGACGAAGAGCATCACCAGGAGCGGAAAGTAGAAGGATACCGAAGAGGAGAGCAGCGCGTAGGGCATGTTGGAGGCGAAGGCGCAGCAGCGCGGGTTGGAGTGGCAACGCTGCGCCTCGGCGTCGGCCCCCATGCGCCACCATTTGCTCATGATGGGCGCAAACGACACCGCGGCGGACACGATCCACACCAGGACCACGGCCGCCCGGGCGCGGCGTTTGGTGACCAGCGCCCCGTAGCGCAGCGGGTTGGTCACCGCCAGGTAGCGGTCCACAGCCAGGGCGCACAGGGTTTCAATGCTGGCGGTCACACACAGCACGTCTACCGAGGTCCACAGTTCGCAACCAGTGGCGCCCAAGGGCCAGTGGCCGGTCAGCGCCAACGTGGCCCCCGGCGGCACTACCAGTAGTCCCACCACCAGATCGGCTGCGGCCAGCGAAGTCACAAACACGTTGGTCATGGTCTGGAGTCTTGGCGTCCGGGCGATGGCCACTATTACCAGTAGGTTGCCTCCCACGGTGGCCAGCACCGCCAGCGCCAATAGCGCCCCCGCCAGTGCCACCGCCCACGGCACCCCTGGCAGCCCACTCGCGTTGGCAGTATTGGGCCCCAGGGTGGGGACATCTGGCCACGGAGCCAGAGAGCTATTCCCATGAGGCCACGGAGCCATTCCCGCGTCGCGCGTGGGGCGGGAGAGAGGGAAGGGATCACCCAGCTTAACCGGCTCAGGGGTGGGGGCAGCGGGGCGTGGGAGCGATTCCCCCGGCCTGGGCCATCTTCCCCAGTTGACCAGGAGAGAACGCTCAGCCTCACCACCCCCCACCCCCACTCTTGGGTGCCACCGCTGGGGAGTGGGGGAGGAGTGGCGGCCCTTAAAGGAGCAGCGACCAATAGTCTCGACGCTCGGCGTCAGGAGAGGAATTGGGGGATAGGGAGGGAAAAGAAATGGATACCCGACGTCTCTATTAGCCAAATCTGGATTACGGCCGCTGTGACTTCCCTGCCACGACGTGCACGCTTCTGCAATGACCAGCTCCACGCGCTCAGCACAGTACTCCGGGGGCACTGATTTTCTGGAACTCTGCACCAATTTCTCCGGAAGGTCCAGCAGCAACGCTAGGGAAAGGGGAATGAAGAACCCCGCTCCTTTACCGTGTCAGGGGAAAAGGTAACCCTCCCAAGGCAAGCGGAAGCCCCCACAGTAGCCCGCCATCTACTGGGGTGCCCTCCCTTAAGGATATTGTAAGTTAAGTTTACATAGGGCAGCCAGCGTCTTCCCTCTTCTCCTGAGACCTCCTTCCAATGAGATCTGGCCCCTTCCCTTCTATTCATTTACCTTCCCTGTCACTCTAGTTTTCTGTTTTGTTTTGTTTTGTTTCCTTTTCAGCTGATAGAAAAATCTTCCATTTCTCAGCAGTCTTTATCATTGTCTACTCATTTTAATATGGATTTGGCCTCATGTAGCCTGAGAGGCTGAGAGTTTCCCTTTATCTATCTTCCCCACTCCACAGTGCCCCCTCTGCACACTTTTCCACCTAGAAAACTTCTAGCTGGTCTCCTTCTCTTAAAATGCTCCTTTTGTCAAGACATGCTAAACAGGACCACATGGGTCCCAGGTTGAGGCTCATCCAACCATCACCCCCAGCTCTCTACATCCATCACGATGGCAAAGTGTTCCCTCTACTTCCTGGAAGATTTTATTCATAAACTTTTAAAAATTAGAAGACACTGAGTTGAGGAATCCCCATGTTGTGTCTTTGTGTGTGAAACCATGGACCTGTTTTTTCTTCTGTTATCTTTTTTTTTTTTTTTGGCCTTCTTTTTATTGAAGTATAGTCAGCTTACAATGTTGTGTCATTTCTGGTGTACAGCATCCTGTTTCAGTCATACATATACATGCACATATTCATTTTCATATTCTTTTTCATTATAAGTTACTGCAAGATATTGAATATAGTTCCCTGTGTATACAGTAGGACTTTGTAGTTTATCTATTTTATGTATAGTACTTAGTTTCTGCAAGTCTCAAGTTGGTTTTCTATGTCTGTGAATCTGTTTCTGTTTCATAAATAAATTCATTTGTGTTTCTTTTTTATATTCCACATATAAGTGATATCATATGGTATTTTTCCTTCTCTTTCTGACTTCACTTAGAATGATGATCTCCAGGTCCATCCATGTTGCTGCAAATGGCATTATTTTATTCTTTTTTATGGCTGAGTAGTATTCCATTGTATATACCACAACTTCTTCATCCAGTCCTCTGTTGATGGACATTTAGGTTGCTTCCATGTCTTGGCTATTGTACATAGTGCTGCTGTGAACATTGGGGTGCATGTGTCTTTTCAAATATAGTTTTCTCCAGGTATAGGCCCAGGAGTGGGATTGCTGGATCATATGGTAAGTTTATTTTTAGTTTTTTAAGGAAACTCCATACTGTCCTCCCCATAGTCATAGACCTGGTATTTTAACACCTCTTGAAGTCTCCCCTACAGTCCAGTTGGAGGTTCCCCTCGCCTGAAGAAGCCCAGAGCCTCCTCCCCTTCCTCACTCGCTCCCCTCACCCAGACAGAAGGCTGGTTCCTGAGCCAAGCTCTCCCAGTCTCTAAGCTGGGTCCTCTCAAACTGGTTGTGGGGAGATGAGGCTGCAAAATAAGCCCCTGGGTTCAAGTTGTAGGACAGGCAGGAAGATATAATACCTTTATTAAGTCCTATTAGAACCTGATCCTTGAGCTGTCTTGCTTTCTCCTCTGAAACAATGGGGCAAAAGGGAAAAAAAAATTATAATGGAAAATGCCTCCAGGGCCATGCCTTAGCGAGTCTCTTTTGAACAGCTCTGTATTTCAAAAGAACTCTGTATAGTCACTGGTCTAACCAATCCCTCTGGGAGGCCAGGGGCTGGGAGTTAGACTGGAGGGGAAGTGAGGACCTAAAATTATCCCCAAGGAAAAAGAACCAATTCGTCTCCTGGGGACCTAGTAGCTCACCCACGAGAGGGTTGTTCAGTGGCTTCCAAGCAAATGCCTTCCCTTTACATGCAGTACCCCAAGCAGGCCTAGCGAGTGGAGGTGGAGAGGTCTGGCCTCTGCCCCCCACCCCCAGTCATGCCCTGGTGGTGACGGCCCCACTTGGCTGGAGTCTTGACTGTGGCCTCCTGTTGACCATCAGGGCAGTCACTCCCAAGCCAGGTTTTGCAACACCCCAGAGTGTTGCCAGTTATCTGAAAGGGGTGTCATAAGATTCTCAACCAGTCATCTCTAAAACAAATCCATGTCATCCAGCAGTCCCCACTCCCCTCACCCTCAGGACACCAGAGTGTGGGGAGGGGACAAGGCAGGGAGAGGGGTGCCAGGAAGTCCAGCAACTTCAGAGTTCAAAGCCTGCCATTGCTTTAGGGGTGACCTTGTTATTCTGAGGAAGTGTGTAAAAATGTTTATGTTTCAAAAAAGACAAGATTTCCCAAACTATGTGAGTGTGCCTGCATTTGGGGAATGAATAGGCTGATAACCAAAGGAGATTATGTGGAGAGGAATTCTGGCCCCTGTTGGAGGAGGCTTTTATGAGCCAGCAGAGAGCAGTGCTTCAGCACCTGGCAAGGGGCCCCACTGCTCCAGCCATGCCGTCCCCCCTCACCCACCTACCCACCACCCCGGCCACCACCGCCATTCTCAGGCTGACCTCCTCCCTCCCATAGTCCCCCAACCCCCAACCCCTGCCTTGATCTGTGGGATTATTCTCTTTTTTTGTGCTTTTGTGTTTCCTAATTTTATCTTTTGAATAGGTAATGCATTCACATTAGTCAGCGATCAAAACATACAAAATGTATGGGAGGTTATAGCTCAGTGGTAGAGTGTGAGCTTAGCATGTACGAGGTCCTGGGTTCAATCCCCAGTCCCTCCATTAAAAAAAAAAAATGCATGGGATAGAAAATTGCCTTCATCCTGGTTTTCAAGTCCCTAGCAGGTCACCACCATTAGTCTCTTGTTTCTCTTTCCAGTAATATTTTATATATGAACAAGTCAATTCCAGATGCATTTGCCTTTGTCAGTCCTTTTCTACACAAATAGCAGTAAAATGTACCCACTGTCCTGAACCTTGCATATTTTACTTTAACAATATGTATCTGTGACCTCTCCATGCCAAAACACAAAAGCTGCCATTTTAGTATTCCACTGTTTGGATGTACCATAATCTGTGAAACCAGTCGGCTATTCAGAGGCATCTGATTTACTTCCAATCTTTCCTAATAGATGACATTGTAATCGTGTGATTTTACACGTGTGTGAATATATTTGAAGAATAAATCCCTATAAAGAGAATTGCTTTGTTGTGAGGTATACACTTGGCAAATTCACGAGATACTGCCCCACTTCCCTTTCCAGGCAATGTACTCATATACCCTCTTGCCATCATTTTTGCTGGTCAGCCGAGGGCTGGAGGCAAGTGGCCTCCTGCTCTGGGAAGTCATCCTAATGACTGGCCCCAGGGGAGCTGGTGCTGCCCAGTGTGTAGAGGTCAGCCAACTGTGGATACAAGCAAACATTGCCCAGAGAGAGCTTTACTCTGGCCCTGGGTCCCCAGATAACCTTTGTTCTGTGCCCTTGGAAGCAGACTATGAGTGTGGGCCTCTGAATCTACTGAGGTCAGGCCGCCAGGCTGCTGCTGTTTTTGTGTTGGGGGCTCCAAGGATGCAGGTCATCCTGTGGTGTCAGGGGCCCAGTTGTGTGATGGTCCGTGATTCAGCAGAACCAGAAGAGGCAGCAGCTGCCTGATGCGCAGAAGTTCTAATGGCAGGTGTTCTCTCCTTCCCTTGTTGGTTGTATCTTGTGCTCCATCCTGTAAGTATCATGGCCAGGTACATGTGTGTGCCTGTGTCTATGTTCGTGTTTATGTGACAGGGTAGGAGGAAGCCTAGGGGACGTCAGGTGACTGAGCCTTGGACTTCGTCCAAGACTATGTGCATTCCAATTTTCCCCTCGGTTTCCTGTCTCTCTTCTACTGTAATCATCCATTCAGTTTTTGAAATGCTGTGTGTAGATGTGGACTCCAAACTGATGGTTTGGTGTTTGCTGTTTCTCCTTTTGTCACTATTAGTCTGGGGGATAAGATGGTGATGGCACAGAGTAAGGGCTAGAAAAGATCTTAAAGATCAAATTCAACACCAAGATTTTACCGAATTAAAAAGCTGGTGGGAATGTAGTTTGGTGCAGCCACTATGGAGAACAGTATGGAGATTCATTAAAAGACTAAGAATGGACTTACCATATGATCCAGCAATCCCACTCCCAGGCATATATCTGGAGAAAACCCCAACTTGAAAAGATACATGCACCCAATGTTCATAGCAGCACTATGTACAGTAGCCAAGACATGGAAGCAACCTAAATGTCCATGAACAAATGACTGGTATAAAGATGTGGTATGTATGTGATGGAATACTACTCAGCCATAAAAAAGAATGAAATAATGATGTTTCCAGCAACATGGTTGGACCTAGAAATTATCCTACTAAGTGAAGTCAGACAGAGAAAGAGAAACATCATATGATATCACTTACATGTGGAATCTAAAACAATGACACAAATGGACTTATATATGAAACAGAAACAGACTCATAGACATAGCAAACATTATGGTTACCAAAGGGGGAAGGGAGGAAGGGAGGGATAAATTAGGAGTTTGGAGTTAGCAGATCCAAACTATATAAAATAAACAACAAATTTCTACTGTATAGCACAGGGTATTATATCTTGTCATAACCTACAATGAAAAAGAATATATATATATATATGTATATATATAACTGAATCACTTTGCTGTATACCAGAAACTAACACAACATTGTAAATCAACTATACTTCAATTTTAAAAAATTAAAAAATAAAAAAGCTGAGGCCTGGAGAGGAAACTGAGGCGGGGCCACAACCACACAGTAAAGGTTCATCCCCGACAGGTGCCCGGGCATCCGAGGACCTGGCTCCTTTTCCAAAGCACCTGCCCTGGCTCCCTGCCAGTCTGTGGCCGGTGCCATCTCCCAGCCTGTCCTCTAGGACTCAGAAAGGACCTTGCCCGGCCCCTAGAACTGAAAAGGAGCCCCCAGCCTAAGACGTTCCTTTTCTTCTACAACATGGCATGGCCAAATCTACCTACATCTGATGCTCCCCAAGGAAAGGAGCTTGAAAGGGAGGCAGAGAAGGGGCCTCCATTCTTAGGAAACAAGGTCCCCTGGTGCCTAAGGCTTGGGACAAGAGGCTTAGATGGGCAGAGAAATGGGTGGGCAACTAGAATTTTCTAGCAGAGACTTTTCTCTTGTCCTTGGTCATCTATGGAAGAAAGGACTAGGAAATGTTTCTTTTTCTCCTATAGTAGGAAGAGAAATCTTTGTTCTAATCTCTGAATAATCACTAAAATCCTTGACCAGTAGAGAGGCTGCTCCCCCGGGATGGGGAAGGATCACACAGCCCCCCTGCAGCCCAGACAAGAATTTCTTGGGGTTCTGGAAGGGAGGTGGGGGAGGGATCTGGAGAGTTGGGGAGGGAGACGAGCAGGAGAGGGTGCCCACCAGCCCCCAGATCATGCCTTCCGAGTCACCCTGGATACTTTTTTGGCTCATTTCCTTACATCCCATTTCCTTGATTGGAGAAGGAGCAACGTGGGAGAGGGCGGATCCACTGAGCTGCTTGGATCTGCTGTCTCCCTGGGAGGGAAACTCAAACAAGCTAGAGCCCTTTCAGGCTCAGAAGGAGACTGGCACTCAAGCTGCACGTTCTCTGGCCTTTCTGCCCCATCAGCCCAACTTTCGCCCGAGGAACAGGTGCTGAGCAAAGCAGGGCCAGCACTTGGAAGGAGAAGCAGCAGAACAATGAGATGGTTTCTCCTCCGACAGGGACACCCAGGCCTCGCATGATGAGCCCCTCCAGTTAAGACAGAGCAGAGAGCTTTCCTGTCTGGGAAGAGGAAGGAAGCTGAGCCCTGCAAATCCTTTTGGATGGCCAAAGCCCATCAGGAAGGAATCCAGCCGGAGGTGGTCGAAGTGCAGATGGCAGCAGAGAGGCTGTGCCGGGGGAAAGTGTTTCCTGTTTTTGAAGATGTCATGGATGGGAAAATGCCATTTTTTTTTAATCCCAAGGGGAGGGAAGGGATTTTGCTTCAACAGGAGAGGGAGGAGGAGGAGGAGGGGACACCCTTGAGCCTGTCATGCAGCAGTCATCACGGGAGGACCTTGCTGGTGGGGGTACGGCAGCCCCAGGCTCGCTGGGCACTTCTCTCTGTGCCAGTCCCTACATCAGGCCTCCTGATATAGCGGTGACTAGGATCAGCTCCTGCCCCCAGGCAGGGGGCTCCCAACGCATAGAAGGGGTTGGGGTTCACTCTGTTCTGCGGGAAGAGTGCTGCCAGTCTTGAATCAGCAGCCTTGGGTGCAGACATCGGGCGGGACAGCTTTGTCCCGTGGTGGAGAAGAGAAGGAATGCATGGAAGGGCACCCCTTGGGGACACCAAGATGACACCTTCGAGGACAGCCTGCTGTACCTTTCACTCAGCCTTGAGATGTCCTCCTCTGGCCTCAGCTGGAAGCTTGTTCTACCTTCTCTGCTGGACAGGGGTTTGGGCAAGTGTCAGGCAGGGGGGTGGAGGTACAGCGGGGGCTGGAGCCTGGAAGCAGGTCTTTATCAGTGACCCCCTCTGCTTCCTGGAATTTGGATTGTCCCCTGGTTCCTTGAAAGAGACAAAAAGTTTAAGCCAGTGACAACAGAGGGTGCAGAAGAAGAATGGGTGAAGGAAGGGCGGAGTTCTGAGCTGGGGCAAGTCGGGGTGGGGCTGGGCTCCCCCAGAGCAGGAAGGTGGCTTTGTTTGGAGGGGCACAGTTTATCTGCAAGCCCAAAGTGAGGAGGGCCTGGAAGGGGCGGGGAACAGGGAGACAAGGAGGAGAAGGATATAAACAGTGCTGGGAATGCCGGCTCTCTCCTGGGAGGTGGGGGCAGTGGAAGACAGCCCTAGATTTCTAAAACACATCTTTCCCTTTTTGGCATCTGGACCCCATTAAAATATTCCAGATGAGGCCATGGGCATTCAAGGCCCAGGGTGCCTGTGGCTTCCAAGGCCCCTTCAGGACCACAGAATCCTAAAGAAATGGCATTAGGAAGGGAAAGAGTCCTTGTTAAGGGCAGTGTGGGCCTCCCACTCCCTCACTCCCTCTCGGGAAGAAGGAGGAGCCAGTAAAGCAATTGGAATCAGTTTCAGGTGGTGCCAGGGGCCTGGGGACAAGAAGGATCCATCGTTTTGGGGAACCAGTTAGAGAACTGCCCACATTCTTTGACTGGCCATCCATCTTCAGAGCCGAGATACACACCCAGCAAGGCAGAAGCTCAGAAGGAAGAGCTCTCTCCTAGGGGCGCACACACAGATGGGCACAAGTGTCCCCCTCGCACGCCATACACATGCAGACCAGATATTTCATCATCAGAGTCACACAAACTCAGAGATGCATACACACGACCAGAGACTCAGACGTACACCCACCCCCGCCCAGAGAGTCATCGCACGCATGTGCAAAGTCACGCACAACCAGCCCAGGCCCACTTGGCCCTAGATGCAAGCCCCCAGCCCTGCACCGAAGCCCCGAGCCTGTGCTCCACGTGGGCACGCTCCAGCTGTTGCACTGGGAACGAAACAGCAAACCTCAAGGCCGCAGAAAGCTCAGCCCCGCGCAGCAGCGGAACCAGGTCAGAGGCCGGCACACTTGGCTGCATCTCTCACCACTCATCTCTCAGTAGTGGTGCTAATGGCGCAGAACTGCAGGTCCCGAGTCTGCCGTGGGAAAGTCCTTTTAAAGCATGAAAGGAAGAGCAGCCTAAATTAAACCCAGCATCAGCCCTGCCTGCTCAGAGGGGACAAGTCACTGGCTCCCCGGCTCTCCCCAGTGCGTTGTCATTCATCCCAGGGAAACTGCTCAGGCCAGTCCTTTTTTTGGAAGAGGGATGGCTGAGAAAGAATGTCTGTCCTCTTGTGTTGATTACTCACTCATCATTCAACACTTACCATATACAACCCTGAGCTGGGCACCGAGCTAGGTGCTGGGAGACCCTGAGAGTATCCGACGTGGTGGCCAACTTCAGAGTCCCAGAAGGCAGGACTGAAACACGAGAAAATAACAGAAGGGCAGTGATCACCAGATTTCAAGGAAGAAGAAATCCCTTCCAGATGAGGGGGTTCAGAAAACAATCTGATGAAGATGGGAATTGTAGATGAGTGTTAACAAGCGTTAACAAGTTTTCAGGATGACACAGCATGTGACTTGAAGACAGAAAGATGGCTTCCTCCAAGGAAAACATATTCTCCTGAGAATTCCATCATTATAAATGCATGTGCTTTACTGAAGGTTTTATTTCTTATTAAAATGGAAACACCTCTGAAAGAACGTCTCTTGGTCAGTTATACCTAAGGGTGAATGACTTTACGAGCTCCATTGCTGAGAAGAGTTTGCCCAAGGGGTAGAGAGTGTGAGGACCTTGGATGCTCTTGGGGAGGAAGGCGGAAATTTCTTTCTGGACGGACAGTCCAAACCCAAGCACGGGCAGGGCTTGGGGGACTGAGCCCTTTGATGAAGGAGAGGGATGGGCCCTTTGAACAGCTTATGCGGGGTGATACCTCATGTTCAAAGCATAACCAGGAAAGTTCAATGGATTGGATCACGATTCTTTCGTGAAACTTTGAAACAAGGAACGTTTTGGCAAAATAAGGGGAAGGAACTAAGGGCTGGGTAACCTGAAATCCAGGCTGACCAGTCACAAAGGTGATTACATGTTTTGGTGGGGTTTTTTTGAGGGAGGAGGGTAATTAGGTTTTTTTTTTTAATTTTAATGCAGGTACAAAGGACTGAACCCAAGATCTCACACATGCTAAGCACACACTCTCCCACTGAGCTAACCCTGCCCCTGTTTAAATTAAAACAATATAGCACAACTTTGTAAATCAACTATACTTCAATTCTAAAATATGATAAATAATTAAAAAATAAAACAGTGGTGGAGACAAAAAAGGAGCTTACCAGCAAACAGCCTGGTGAGGCTTGGAGATTCACTAATTCAACCAGGGTTCTTTACAGAATAATAAACCTCTTACAGCTGCTTTGGTGTTTATATGACAAACTCATCACAGGCCAGTGGGAGACCTGTTTGGGGTTGACCAGCCCTCCAGGGAAATTCAGGGCAACTGGGGGCCTGTTGGGGAGTGTCTGGGTTCTGTGTCATGAGTCAAGTTGTCCCAGGTTCCTTAGGACCAGGACAACCAGGACTCAGGGGCCCACTTCTGAAGACTCTATCTGGAGTCTCTGAGGCAGCCAGCGCTGCCCTACATCTGTCATACAGGGAGCAGACTAGAACGAGTCCAGCCTTAGGAATGCAGCAAGTCAAATGGCTAATTCTGTTTTCTCGCTTGCCGCCAAATCCTGCCTCCTTCCTGTCTGCATCCTTCCCTCTTTGTTTCCAGTGTCCTAAGTACATTTTGTAAAAAGAGATCAAGAAACAGAAACTACCCCCCTCCCCGTCCCAGACAGCCCCACTGCCTGTCCCCACTACTTCACTTCCCAAATTTCACACTGGCAGACAACTGTGTCCAACCTCTGCGTCACTGGGGAGGTCTTCCCCAGGGCCCATCCCTCCTCTCGGTTCCCTCAGCTCCCCCGAGGGAGAAGGAGGAGGCCTGGGGGTGGAAAGGGAGCAGTCGATCTAGGGGTGAGGGGGCCCCACATGTGGAGGCCTTCGTGGGGGCTGTGACAAAACTGGCCAGTAGAAGGGTGGGAGGGGAGCTGCCTTGGATACCAGCAACCACTCAGAGATAGAAGGGGAGCCTTCTCTGGGCCTCTGGCTAAGCAGCTCAACTTGTGGGCAATGTGGAGGTATTGAAGTGGCACAGCCTAGAGAGCACACAGGGCAACGGCGGGAGGCGGCGGTGAGAGCTGTGGGCAACACAGGCGGAGGGAAGACCCGTGATGAAGCAGCCCTCTCAGCCCCGTGCTGCGCTGGGTCCTGGCAGCCACCACAGCCACCCAGGCCCTGCTCGACCAATTAAGCATCATTCAGGGCTCATTTCTTCCTTGAGCTTCTTTGCTTGGTTTGGCTTACTTTCCACTCACATGTCTGGGCTCACATCTCCCCCCGGACAAGAAAGTGATTCCAATGTCATGATACCATTTAAGACCAAAGGCCGCAGCCCCAGGTGCCAGGGAGGCGTTCTGGGATGGCGCGATGGGAGTGAGGAAGGCTTGGGCCTGCGGGAGACAGGGAGGATGCTCAGGCACCATCTGTGATCACCAGGGAAATGCCGTGGGCCCCGTGGGATGGGGAATCCGCACCCATAGGCTAGGGAGTTGCATTTTTAGTCACTTCCAGCATCTGCAGTCCTCTCTATAGGCTGCAGGAAGGAAGTCCCTCCAATGTAATCCTGCCACGACCTCCCCCACCTCCTCAGTATAAAAACGAAATGCTTCCTACAGTATAGCACAGGGAGCTATATTCAGTGGCCTGTAGTAACTAGTAATGAAAAAGAATATGTCTATATATGTGTAACTGAGTCACTATGCTGTACACCAGAAACTAACACAACGTTGTAAATCAACCATAAATAAATAAAGCCACTATCACCACCTCCAAAAATAAATAAGTAAATGAAATGCTGCCTCTCCAAATGCTTCCAGCCTGGGAACCAAAGGGTCACTGGTGCCTGCTTTTCATTCCAGCCACTGTTTCCACTCCTCCCGGCCCCCACCCAAGCCCTCCACCCCTAATGAGCCATTGAGTACCGGAAGAGGAAATGCCAGCAAGATGCGGGGCCAGGGGGCCTGGTGGCCTCATGGGCTCCAAAGGAGAGCTTGGCTGTCCTGATGTCATCGCTTCGGGCTCTTCCTGCCCAGCTCTGGGCTGGTGCTGGCAAGTGATGAAGCCTCTGAGCTACTTAAGCTGGGATCTCGGGTTGCTGATGCACCCTGGAAACAAGATGCTTGCTGGGGACCAGGCGACTCCGAGAAGAGCAGGGCAAGAATATTCATCTCAGTCTGTTCTGTCCACAAAATAACTGAAGACCCACCGGGTACAGAACACCTTCCAGGGCCTGGTGAGAAACAAAAAAAGTAGAAGACACAATAATGTCCTTCCCAAGCCCCACGTGTTGTAGGTGTTTGAATGCACAGCTGAAAAATAGGAACACTCACCAATTTTCATGTTAATGAGGGCAAAATAATTTGATGAAATTCAAGGGGGATATGCAGAGGAAAGTATAGGAGCTAATCCAGGAACATTTTTTCACAGGTGAGTTTTTTGAGTTTTGAACTGTTTCCTGATGGATGAGGGTGAAAAATGTATGTATATGAAGCTTATGATTAGAGGTATAGTTTGCATCCCTGTAGCAAGAAGGATGTTACCTAGAGAAGGAAGAACACAAGTGAAAAACATTCAAACCAAAGATACCCTTACCCCTTTGCAACAAGAAACATTAAGTGTGAGGTTTGGAAGATGGATGATAACGAATCAGCATGTTGGAACAATAGAGCATTCTAGCTAATCAAACCCTTTGTTTTTTAACAGTGCCTGTTTTAAAACTCTTTCTTATTCCAATTTATACTAATTGGAATGCCTTTTAAGAATAGTGGGATGATTTTAGGCTTACCCCAAGACATATTGTGGATATCTGGAAGTTATTTTGTTAAATAAAATCCTGAGAAAAGGGGAAGTTCTCACAACATACAGGACTGAGCTAATGGAAACAGATTTCCTCCTAACCCCACAAATATATAAATGTGCTAGATAAACAACCCTCTCTGTTTCTCTCTCTCTCTCTCTCTCTAAAACAAAGGTTTAAAAAAAAATGGAAAGGAAATCCCCATATTCTAGAACCAAAGGTGGAACCCACAGCCAGAGAGAGCTGTCTTATGACCCTGACCAGGCCATCAGGGAAGGCACTGGGCCTAGGTGTGGGCTAGAATGGAGACCCTTGGGTAAAGCTGCCCAAAAAGGAACTCGAAAAACTCTTGCACCAGTCCAGAGAAGCAGAAAGCAAGATTGCTGTGTCTCAGAGCACAAGATGGGGTGTGGGGGGGAGAACAGTCTCCTATAAGAAATTACCAGCTCAAGCCTACTTTGTGTGGATCTAAACTTCCACCACGTGCCCCATGAGGTGAGAATTCTAAGCCATGCAATTAACATGAAAGCTCCTCCAGGCTGTGTTCAGCCCTAGGGTCTCAGCAAAAGAAAATGCAAAATGGTTTTACGTCTAGAGCATTCTCACTGAACTGAAAACAGCCCTGGCTGAAGATGAGTACGTGATAAATATTTAGAAACCACAAGAAGAAATGAAACACCTGAAGAAAGCTAAGAAAACACAGGTAATGGGAGAGTCAGCATTCCGAGAACGATACATAATGGAATAATCTGAAAGACACTGCAAAATAAGCAAACTTAGAGTTACTAACAGAATAGAGGCTGTAATGAAAAAAATAGGGCGTTTTTAGAAAAGGGCAGCCAAATGTGGAAAAGAGCCAAATAGAACATCTAGAAACAAGCAGTCACCGAAATTCCTGATTTCCCCTTTGTGTGTGACTTGTTCCGGGTAACCCCAGTTTCCATCCTGCCTCTTCACCTAAATTTGCAACACGTTCTACACCTCTCCTTTCTCCCATTGAAATGAGAGTTCTCAGAAGGCAAAAGGGCAAATGGTCTATTCAGGATCGAGTCCAGCACGTAACTATTAATCAGGAACAGGAAGATACCAGGCTTTTAAATGATGGGTACACCTGGGGAAAGTGGAACATGACACGCTCCCCCCGTCCATTGCGCCTCATGAAACCAGCAGCATTTCAGATGCTTCCTCCCAAACACCATGTACTCCTCTCCCTAAAGTCCCTGCCATTCATGAAGGAGCTCAAAGAGGGTGAGGAATTTTGTCTGGGAAATGAGACTCCCTGTGTCCACTACGGTCTTCCAGTGTCCCTGTGACCGTGGACGGTTCAGTAATCAGATGAGGGGGAAGCCTCCTGAAGTTCAATCTCTACCCTCAAGAAAGAGCTGGCCAAGGTTTCTTCCTCCTCCTACTTCATCCTGGTCTCCTGTGTAGCTTATACGGGGTAGGTAATTCCTTCCAGTTTATTCTTTTTTATTTTAAGATTGATTTAATTATTCTAAGGCCTGTGTTTTTCCATCCAAATGTTAGAATAAGCTAATCTATGTCTACAGAATATCTTGCTGGGATTTTGATAGGAATTACATTAAACCTGTAGATGAATTTGAGGAACATTAATATGTTTACTCTGTTGAGTCTTCCAATCTACGACCACAGTAAATCTCTCTGTTTATTTAGGTCTTCTTTGATTTACTTCAGCAGCATTTTGTAATTTTCAGCCTACAGATCCTGTTTGTGCTTTATTCAATTTACACATAAGAATCTTGTTTTCTTTGGAACAATTATAAATGGTGTAGCATAGTAAATTACTGCTTCTGCCTGTTTCTTGTTGGTACATAGAAATGCGATTTGTTTTGTGCATTATCTTGTATCCTGTGTTCTTGCAGAATTCACAGCGTGGTTATAGGAAGTTTTTTATAGTCTATGGGATTTTCTTTATAGACAATCATCACATCTGCAATCAGGGACAGCTTTATTTCTTCCTTTCCACTCCGTGTGCTTTTTATTTCTTTTTCTTGCTTTATTGCAGTGGCTAGAACTTCCAGCACTATGTTGAGTAGGAGTGGTGAGAGCAGACATCCTTGCCTTGTTCCCAGTCTTAAGGAGAAAGCATTCAATCTTTTGCCATCAACTATGATGCTAGCTGAAGACTTTTTGCAGATGCAAAGTTGAAGTAGTTCCTCTCCATTCCTTAACTTGCTGACAGTTTTTATCCTGAATACATGTTGGATTTTGTCAAATGATTTTTCTGCACCAATTCTTAAGATTACATGATTTTTCTTCTTTAGCCTGTTGATATGGTGGACATTTTTCTTAAATCTAAACTTGGCGTGGTAGACATCTGAATGTTGAATCAGACTATATATCTGGAATAAATACTACTTGGTATGTAATTATTTTTATATTAATTTTTTTATAATGATGGATTTAATTTGCTAATATTTGGTTGAGGATTTTGAGAGAGACAATGGTCTAAGTTCATAAAAGATATTGATTTATGGTTTTCTAAGTCATGAGAGATACTGGTTTATAGTTTTTTTAGTATTTATCTGGTTTTGATATCCAGTTAACACTTGCCTCATAAAATGAGTTGGGAAGTGTTCTTGCCTTCTCTGTGTTCTGGAAGAGGTTGTGTAAAATTGGTGTTTATTCTTCTTTAGATGTTTAAAGCTGGAGTGATATCATCTGAACCATTCGATTTCTCTTTGGGGAGGCTTTGGCTAAATTATAGACTCAAGAGCTGCAGAAGACTTTGGAAATCAAGTCCCACATCCGTCACTACATATGAAGAAACTGAGCCTTGGGGTGAGAGAAATGACTTTCCCAAAGCCACAGAGCTAGATAGCAGCAGAAATGGGAAGAGCCTGTGGTCCAGGATGCTCAGTCCAGCTCTCTTTGCTCCTCAGTAAATGGTAGTGGCTCAAAAAGCAGAGTCTTTCTTTCAACTTTCAGACACCTGGCATTCACGGCCCCATCACTCTCCCGTAGGAGATCAAACGCTTCCCTGTGTATAAGCCCTTGAAAAGAAGGTTCCCCACGTCCCTTCCAGCCCACAGTTAGAACCAGAAAGGGCAGAGGTCAAGAGCAGGGCTGGCAATCCAGGACCACGGCGGCAGAGAGACAAAGCTTCGGTAACTAAAATCTCCCAAGAAAGAAGCAACCGCAGGGCTGATCAGCATGTGTACCAGCTCCCTCTATCGGTCTGATGAGCACTTGGATGAGAGATTGGGTCAAAGAGGTACAGAGAAGGTGGGCACCTCTCCCAACAGGGTCAGCAAACAGGAGGAAGTTAGGTCTTCCAGCTCGCACCCCTCTAGTACCAGCCAGAAGCCACTTTCCAAACTGCAGGTAAGCAGGCAGAAGAAAGGAGAGGATGGATTACACGTTCACACTAAGACAACTCAGCATTCCTATGCTGGTTCCTCTACCCTGCTATGTTGTTGTCCAGCAGAACTTTCTGCAATGGGTATGTTATATATCTGTGCTGTCCATCAAGGTAGCCACCAGTCATATATGGGCAGTAAGCACTAGGGTTCGTAGTGCAACTAAAGGACTAAATTTGTGATCTTATTAAATTATAATTAATTCAAATTGATATAATCATATAGGACCAGCGGCTACTGTATTGGATAGCAATACAGTAGAGGAACCCCTGCAAATGCATTTATGGACAAACCTGAAAAGCAGGGGAACATCAGAATCATAATCTACCATAAAAGAAAGAAGCAGGAAGATACAACGAGTCACTTAAAATTGAGTTAAAAACCCCACTCCTCAAACTTGCACCAATATTACGCGATGCTCTGGTTTCATTTTATTTGGGGTCTGTGCACACTAGTTTTAAAAAATCCACTCAGTCGACTTGCCTGCATTGCTCACCCCAAGCTCGGGAAACGTGCCCATATCACCAAGGATCTCAGGCTCTGCCCGCCAAAGGCCAAGGTCAAGGCTCAGACCAAGGCCGCAGCTGCAGTTCCCGCTGGAGCTCAGGTTCAAGCTCAGGCTCCCAAAGGCCCTCAGGCCCCCAAAAAGCCTCCAGAGGAGAGGCTTTCATCTGCTGATGTGAGGATAGAAGGACTGGTGAGACCCCTGGGCTGCTGTCTGCATGGAGCTCATGTCCTGTCCTGTTTGTACAAGTAAACCTGAGGCAGGAAAAACAAAAAACAAAACCCAAAAGTTTGCAGTAAGACCACTAGAGGGCGCGCTAGCCCAGCAGCCAAGAGGCTGGGAACCAACCGCGGGTAAACCTCTCGCCCTCAGGGGAGACTCTTCGGTTCCCCTAGCCCTTCCCACGCTCTGGGGTGGCTCCGGGAGAGTAAATCGGGCCACCCCTTCCCATCACACCCTCATGTCTTTCTTTTCTTCTTATTTGTCCGCATGTTTTCTCATGTGTACAAGCCAACCCACTGACCCTGAGGTCTGGATGGCAGGCTATCTACCGGCAGTGCAAGGATACCTAATAAATGTCACATTTTGTGCCTCAGATAACGGAAATGGAGAATCCCAGGCAGAAGCCCAGGCCTGGAAATCAAGAGGCGAGCTCTGAGACAGCTCCACATTCTCCAGAAGCCCACCATGTCCCAAACATTGTGCTACACGTTTTATCTAGGTAGATAGCATTGCCTCCATTTTACAGATGAGAAAATTGCATTTCAGAGTGGTTGGCAAAGGTCACGTAGTGAACTCAGGATGTTTTCTTTACAAAAGCTGTGGAATTAATACTGTGCCATCAGCTTTGAGTTCAAATATGTCACGGCTGAAGGCATTGCTTTCTGTGAGATCCAGTGAGGCTGGGAGACAATTTTGGGGTTCAGTTGGAGTCAGAAAAAAGGGAAAGAGAGGGTAGTTACGTTGGAGACCCACCTGAGGAGCTGGAGGAGGGCACGATCACCAACCAGAAAAGCAGGCTGGACCCACCCTAGGCAAGAGTCGCCAAGGGTCTTGTCTGTCATGGACTGAATGTATCCAGCCCACAGTTCATGCATGATGGTAACCCCAGATGGGGTGGTATTGGGAGATGGGGGCCTTTGCAAGGTTGTAGTAAGGTTTAGATGAGGTCATGTGGGTGGGGACTTCTATGATGGGACTGGTGTCCTTATAAGGTCTCTCCTGTGGTGAGAAAAGAGCTGGCCTGAAAGGGAGGTCAGACTGGATTCTGGTCCTGCCTCAGGCATTTCATAGCTGTGTGATCTTAGGTAAAACCCTGTTTCTCTCTGAGCCTCTGTTTATTGGGGGGTTTTTTGTTTGTTTGTTTTGTTTTTTAATAAGATGGTAAGCATTGTTCTGGACGCCCTATAATGTACCCGGTCAGAGTTAAAATTTGATGAGTCCGTAGTTTTCTGGGAGGACAGTTCTAAGAACTTTAGGATTACTTTCATACCTCGTTCTAGAGCAGCACTATCCAATAGAATTTTATGAGCCATAAATATAAATTTCTTCTGGTCCTGCCAAAAAAGTAAAAAGAAGCAGGTGAAATTAATTTTAATAATAGATTTTACTTAACTCAATATATTAAAAATATTATTTTATCCTCTAACTCAGTACAAAACAAGTTATTGAGATTTTTTTTTGTACTAAGTCTTATAAATCTAGTGTGCATTTTACACTTGTAATTGTGGATTAGCTACATTCCAAGTGCTCAGCGGGCACCTGAGGCCAGAGGCTATCATGCTGGACAGTGGAGACCCAGAGTTTAGCTCAGGAGTGACTTAACCCAGTCTTATCTTCCCACCTCCAGCTCACCCTCCTGTAGTCCATTCTCAAACTCCACAGCCACCAGTCTTGTTTCTAAAAAGATAATTGTGTCACTCCCCAGCTTAAAAGATCTCTGATATCTCCTCCCCTTAGAGGACAAGGTCTAAACCCCCGGGGCATTTTTAAAATCCTTTACAATCCGTCCAGATGTTCCTTTTAAACTTTTCTGTCTCCTCTTCCCTTACAAGATGTGGCCAGAGCAGGCTTTTCCGTCCTCCTTTAGAGATCTCCTTGAAGAGTCATTCATCCTTTAGTTCATTCATTCATTCATTCATTCATTTTAGGAGAGCCTACTAAACCTCAGGCAGCATGGGGGGCGACGGTCCCAAACTCAAAGGGCTGTTAGGAACCTTCTTTGACCAACATTTACCCCTCCCCCGACGCGCACCCCTACCGACGTCCAGCCCCTCCTCGCCCCACCTCGCTCCAGGTTTAGTCCTCATCACCCAGCTGTGTGGTTTGTCCACGTGGCCGCCTCCCACACCCTCTAGGGGCAAGGAATGTGCATTCTTGGCCACTCTTCCATGTCTGCCACATCGTAAATGTTCAATGAACTGATGAATGACTAATCAACCCCCACCTTCTCATGAGGAACTAGTGCACCGAACAGGGAGGGTTGAGGGGACCTTCAGGCCTGATGTCCTAGTGTTGAAACTGGCCTTCCCAGAGTGGGCCGAGTCGGCTAGGATCCCTGCACAGCTGAGACGCGCCTCTGTCCCAGCGAGGCATTAACCCAAGTCAGCTTCCCGACCGCCAGTCCACTCAACCCGTCCCTGCCATCGTGGCCCACAAGGGACCCGAAAGGAACAGGGGCGGGCGCAGGCATCGGCGTGCAGGAGGCGGTGGGTAGGGGGCCTCCCACCCAGCGCTGGGCAGGGACGCCAGCCCTGGCAGCCCCGGGGAGGTAGGCTGGGCGGCGGCGCAGCGGGAACTACAAATCCCAGGGGGCGTCAGCTCGAGGGGCGGAAGGGGCGGTCTCGGGCGGGGCGGGCCCGAGCCGGGAGGAGCGAGGCCAGAGGGGCGAGAGGGCCACGCTCCGGCTGCGGGCTGCAGCGCGCGGGAGACCATGTCCAGCGGCAGCAGCTGCAGCCAGACCCCAAGCCGGGCCATCCCCGCCACTCGCCGGGTGGTCCTCGGCGACGGCGTGCAACTGCCGCCCGGGGACTACAGCACCACCCCCGGCGGCACGCTTTTCAGCACGACCCCGGGAGGTAGGCGCTGGCTCCGGGTGCGCGCGGTGGGGAGGACCGACTGGGCAGAGCGGGAGGGATCGGGAACTGGCAGCTGGACGAGACGTTCAGGCTCAGGGCCACGGTGATTGGGAAGACCGGCTTCGCGGAGGGGGCCACAGGGAGCGAGTGGGGGGCCGCGTCCCATCGCCTGCCTTCTGGGTGCGTCGTCGAGTCGTGGCTGAAAATGCCACATTAGTTTCCTTCTTTCTGGGAGAGACAGCTGAGTCCCCGCACGTAAACAAACGCACGCTTCCAGGACTGCCACTTGCCGAGGGGTGCTGCCCCCTGTGGGTGTTGGGGGCTGCTCTGAGGCAGAGTAGGGTGGGGTCGGGATGGCCCACCCATCCAGGAGAGGCCTGGCCTGAGGATTTTAGTGGGGTGGGATGGGGCTTCTCCGTTGGGGTAAATGACTCTGGCAGAGTTCTTTTTCCTTCCCGAGGCACCCCCAGCTTTGGGCTGAGGGTGCTCGTGTGCTCCAGGAGCTCCTCGGCGGCACGGGTGGCAGATTGCCCTTTAACGCGTGTGAATCTCCGGGGAGGGACCTGGGGCCGCGGGCCGAGCTGTGCAGAAAAACACGTTCTTTTGTCCGGGGGGAGGGGGGACCGTGTGACCTCCCAGAGGGTGGATGAGGAAGAGGAAGCCGAGCTTGTGCGGGTGAGGGCTAGCCTTGGGCTGCTCTCGGGAGCTTGGCATTCCCTCCCAGCCCAGGAGCCCCGCGCACGGACGCTGATGAAATCTACCCGCGCGTTTGCATGATGAAATCCTTGTGGCTCACTACTTCCCTCCCGTCCTCGCGCTGCCCTCGCCCGCCTCTGTCCTTCTCCCCTCCCCTGCGCACTCTTCCAACGCTTCTTCCCAAACTACTCAGAAAAACGCCGCAGGTCCTCTGGCGCTGGGCTGAGAGGCGCGGGGCGGGGCTGCAGACTCTTCGCCTGCCAGCGTCGGGGCCACGTGCTTATTTTCTCAGGCAACAGTCCGGGGAGCACAGCCAGAGCCAAGGTCCTGGGCTGTTTGATCCAAAACATACAACGTTAGAACTGTTGGGGATCTTAGATGTTCTTATCCAACCGTGCCACTTTATTCCAGGGAAGGCGTGCACTGAGTCCCCAAACTTAAAAACCACCTGTTCAGTGCCCAGAATCATACTATTTTCCCAGATTGAACAAGAAATAGCAACCAAGCGTGGAGGGGAGAGATGCTGTCTCTTATTAAAAGCGATCCAAGGAAGAGTTCCCAGCGACTCTTACACTGGTGACTCAAATTCTCTTTCCTAGCTGGATGTTATATGGTCCATGCTGTTCTTCTTTTTCTGTGTCATAATGAGTCCACTGGGACCTTTCCAGACAAGCTGGGGGTTCAAGTGAAGGTGTGAACCTCTGCTTGATCTGTTCAGGTAGGCTCAGGTAGCCCTGCTTTGCACCTTGCTTGCTACATGGGGGCGGGTCAGGTTGGAAGTGATTGGCAGCCATGCTGTTTACAGGGAACTCTGATCCACTTCTCACTTTGGACTGAGAAATGGGAGTTTGGGGCAGATCTCAGCCCATCTCCCACATTTTGAAAGTCTTTAGTTGGGAGAGAGGGGAAGGGCCTTCTGCATCAGAGTGTAACTTAGTTTCTGAGGCCAACAGGCAGAAAGCTAGCAGTGCCAGAAACCTAAAACCAACACTTAATTGTCTGGGGTGTCCAGCCGGGGAGGCATAGCTCACAGTTCATAACCCGGAGAATCCAGGCTTGCCTCTGCCTCGGTCAGTGAACCTGGCCTGCCTCGGTCAAGGCATGGAGTCTTCCTCCAAAGCTGCCTCCTTTGTCAGGGCAGAGAAGCTTGACCTGATGAGAAAAGATCATTCCTGGCCCCCTTTTGCTACAGTCCAGAATGTTTCTCAACATGCATATGAATTACCTGGGGAACCTCATCTCAGTGCGAATTCTGATTCTGTAGATTGGGGGTAAGGCCTAAGAGTCTGCATTTCTCAGTGGCTCCCAGAGATTGGTGTAAGTACCACGCTCTGAGCACTCAGAAATTAGTGGATAGTGACAGCCCTCATCCTTTCCGACTGCTGTGGTCTGACAAAAAGCGATGCTTCTACCCAGGTAAATGTCTCTCGAGGTTGGGTTTGGCATGAGCCGGGCTCTCAACACCCTGTGTGGACGGGAGGTGTCAGAAGCTATTGGAGTTAGTGCTGGTCACTCCTGCTGGAAATGGCACTGCAGTGTTTGTCCCTGGAGCAGCAGATGATTTGAGCCATCTCTGTTCCTCTGATTCCAGTTTGCTTTTCGCGGTCATTAACCCGCCACAGGTTGAGCCACTGATCTGGAGAACGTGCAAGAAATTTACTTAAGAGAGTGTCGCATATGAATATTTGAATCCATGGAGTCTTGAAAGTCTCTAGTAACACCATAAGCCAGCAGAACCTTTGAGCGCGTCAGAAAGCTTTCTCCAGCCTCCCTCTGCCAACCTCCACGTTCCCAGTTCCATGTTGGACGTTTGACCCCAAAGCTACTGGGGTTGTTGCTTAGGTGGCTGTCACACCTCAGCCCTGTACCTGGATGAGGTTAACCAGAGGTAAGCAGGTAGATCTACAGGTGTCACTGGCAACCTATTTGGTTAGACAAACAAAGCGAGTTCTCGGGAAGCTTACCTTGGGGCAGCTCCCAGGTCTGGCTGTGCAACAGACGGTGCCCGGAAGAGGGGTGGGGAGGGCTGAGCACTGAAGCCAGAGCACAGCCAGTGTCCCGAGGCCTTAGTCACAGTGTCTCATTATTAAAGATTAAAAGAACTTGACATGAAGGCAGTGAGGGAAATATAATAGGCCTCTTTTTACACTGACCTGAGCTTGCTTTTAAAGTGTTCAGAACATTCCACACTCTTTGCCTCGTTAAAGACTTTGATGAGGACCCTGTCATAGAACATCCAACTCCCGCCAATGCGGGTGAGCCTCCCTGTTCTTAAGGCCTTCCTGGCATGGGAAGACCGTCTGACCTTGAGGGCTTGGGTTGGAAGTTACAAAGATGAAGACACAACCTAACGTAGAATTAGAAGCATCGAAGTTGTATCTATAGACTGAAGCAATTAGGCAGACATCGGCTCCCACCCACCCACCCCCTTTGCTTATAGAACTTGTATGATCCTCAAGTGAGGACTGCCTGCTCCAAGTAGTCAGCCTGGTCGGCCTTACCTCCTCATACAGACACAGCTGCTGGATCTGAATTGCTTTCAGAGGCTTACATAGATATCTTTTTCAATATCCTCAAAGGTGGCAGGGCTTTATTATTTGAAAAAGGAGTTTGATGTTTTTGGTTTTTTTCCCCATGAAAGAGCAAAAAAAAGTCCTTCATTACCAAATTTGTTGAAAAGGGCCAGCAGGATGGGACCATATTTGTCTGTTGGTGTAAAGTAATCAGGCATTTTGTCCTGTGGATCTGTATTTGATGTCATTCCAGAAGAGGAGTTCGGAAGGGGCAGCATTGCTGAAAAAAGGATTACTTCCTAAGGTGAAATGAACGAAAAGTGTTCATTGGTGCACAGAGATTGTTGCCTGTCCAAACAAAGGGAAACCTGTTACTTTCCAGTCTTACTGAGATCCATGCCAGTGTTCTTTCTCCACTGTGATTCAGAACAGTGAGTCACGTGTGTTTGTTTACACGCTTGTTCCCTGGGTTAGACAGGAAGTTCTTTCCCAGCCAGCTTACTCGTCTTTGTAGCTGCCACCAAGAGTGCCACGTCTGGTGTTTAGAAGGTGAAGGGTTGAAAAGACCGCTGCAATGACAGCATTCTCAGGGTAACCTAATTTCTCTACCAGCAGACCTGGGTCTCAGCTGGCTTCGTACGGACGTCTAAGTTTTCTTTTCTGTCCTTTCAGTTACAGGGTATAATGATTTGTCTTGGAATGTCCCAGGGGCAGGAATTAACTTTCTCTGAACTCTCCCACTTCCCCCAGTATTGCAGGTGACAGCGTTAGTACCTTTCCCAGCTATTATGGAGCGGAAGGTAGAAGGAGGACTTTTATATTGAACAAGTCAGTTTTGGGGTCTGGGACTTAGACACTGGGCTTAATGCTCTTCATTTCCTTGTTTGCACCCAGCATCGCTGACTAGGCGGGAGTAGGTAGCATCTGCCCGGGCATTTGGTTGCTCACTACCTGTGCCTTGTAGTCCACTGCCTGTGTCGTGAAGGTTCGTGCGGAGAACTCAGATATTAGGCCCAGACAGAGATACTTACCTTGATGAGAATGGCTGTAGCATCATCCATTGCTGTGTAACAAGCCATCCCCAAACGCAGTCACTTGGACGACAACAAAAATCTGTTATTTCTCTTCATTCTTTGGGCCCACAGGGCCTTCTTTGATCATCTTGCCTGAGCCCATTCATCTGACTGCATACAGTTGGCAGCTGGATTGCCTTGGGCTGGAAGGTCCAGAGTGGCCCTAGCTACCTATCTGGGCATTGCTGGGGACAGCCAGAAGGTTGGGGGCTCTCTCTCTGTCCTCCTGGCCCCTTATCATTCCAAATGTGAGCTTGTTTTTTTTGAGAGGGGGTGGTAATTAGAATTTTTTTTACATTTTTTTATTGGGTTATAGTCATTTTACAATGTTGTGTCAAATTCCGGTGTAGAGCACAATTTGTCAGTTATACGTGAACATACATACATTCATTGTCACATTCTCTTTCGCTGTGATAGATTTTTAAATTTATTTTTAATGGAGGTACTGGTGGTTGAACCCAGGACCTCATGCATGCTAGACATGCGCTCTACCACTGAGCTATACCACCACTACCCCTAATGTGAGCTTATTTATGTGGCAGTTTCCAAGGCCCCTTAAGGACTAGACCCAGAAGTCACATAATGTCACTTACACAGTGTTCTGTTGGTCCAAGCAGGCTGTAGGGTCAGCCCAGATTCAAAGAGATGGGGAAATAACTCCTTTGAATGAGAGAAACTGCATGTGCAAACAGGGATTGGGAGGCGCTAGGGGAGCCACGCATTTAAAGGATCTTACTCAAGGGCCGAGCCTCAAAGAACAGCCCTTGGAGGGAACTTCACTGCCTGCCTGCTGTGTGGCCAGCAGAGTTGAGGGCCAGGTGTAGAAGCAGATAGGACATGAGCCCCTAAATCGGTTGTTGATCTAGGAACGGGGGACACCTTCCTGAAAACACTTGAGTCACAGACCCCATGCCCCGTTTTCAAGGCTTTGGGGCCAGCTCCACAGAGTAAACCGTATAAACTGGGCCATACTGGCCTGGTGTCCCGCCTCCTCTTACTAACCACTGCCCACCTACCTGCCTTTGGGAACACCCTTCCGAGGAGCCTGTGCTTACCCAGCCGTACGCAGCACTCCCATTTGAACATCCTTGATTTTCCTGGAGTACTGATGACAGAGTAGAGTCGAGTTTCTGAGCTCAGGGGTCCAAAGGTGGGTAGGGGTGAGCATCCCGGGAGGTGCAGGCGGGTTCACACGCGGTGTGTACCCAGTGAGGCACGCAGCATGGAGGTTAAGACCTGGGTCTCTTGCCTTAAAGAACGTGTGCCAGTGAATGGGTCTCCTCTGCTCTTCCAAACAAAAGGGGATAGTGGGCCAATATGCTAGGGCTGCCGTAACAAAGCCCCCAGACTGGGTTGTTTAAACAACAGAAATTTTCTCCTCGATCTAGAAGCTGCAAGTCCAAGATCAAAGTGCCGGCAGGGTTGGTTTATCCTGAAGCCCCCTCCACCCCTACCTCCCCTCCCCCTCCCCCACCCCCTCCACCCCCCCTCCCCGCTTGCAGCCCTCTTGCCGCCTCTTCACGTGGCCTTCCCTCCGTGGAATCTCTCTCTCCCGCTACGAGGACACCAGCATATTGTTTTAGGGCCCCACCCTAACAGCCTCATTTTAACATAATGGCCTCTTTAAAAGTCCTTATCTCCAAATACAGTTACACCCAGGTACCCTGGGTTGGGACTTCAACTTGTGAATTAGGGGGGATGCAATTCACTCCAAAAGCAGGGCCCTTCCCCCTTCCAGGGGCCGCATTTGCAGCTGTGTAACGGCTGGGGGGGGCATTCAGAAGAGTTGATGGTGAATTTCGGGGTAGCTTTACCCTGCTCCGCACAGGTGCATGGGGAAAGGAAGAAGCTTGGCCAGCCCTTAGGATTCCTTCAACTATTTTGTCCTGACCTGTTTCTTTGAAAGCCTTGTCCCTCCTGCTTAATTTGCAAATAAACGGGCCTGTTCCCTGATGGTGTCTGAAGGGAGAGACTAGCTGGAAGGCCCTTTGGCGAGCCCTTTTGTCACTCACTGCTGGTCTCATTGTTACTCCTGGACCTGCCTAAGGTTCCTGGCCTCAGAGCAGCATCCCGATGTGGGGGGGGGGGTCTCTGCAGAGCTGGTGGTGCCAGAGGCGAAGGGAACTCTTGGAGACAGCACGCTCTGCTCCTCTCACCAGGATTCTCTCCCAGGCAAGTCTGCTCCTCTTGCTAAACAGACTGCCCCGCAAGAAAAGCTGCCCAGATGCACGCAGTCCCTGCCTGGTGCGTAGGGGATGGGGAGGGAGAGCCCTGGTGGACCTGGCACTGCATGCACCTGCCTCCTGGTTGACAGGCACTGCTGGTGCGAGCTGGATGTCACCCCGTCCGAGGGCGTAGCCCACGCTGCTGGCTTATGTCTGAGCACGGGCGTTCGCACCCCTACCCGGCCCTGTTGTGAAATGCTCTCCCTTCCCTGGAATGGGGACAGCAGTTCTAGGAATTCCGTTCTTGTACTCTTGCTGGGCCTCCCGTCCTCACGTCCACCGCTCAGGCGAAGAATGCTTCTGCGGTGGGTGGCGGGGGGGCCCTCCAGGGAAAGCCGGGACCAGCTCGTCTGGATTTACAGGAGCTGCATCCCCGGGGAGTGGGCAGATGGAGAGGCCTCCCTCTCGGAACATCGTGTTCTGGCCAAACACGCAGAAGGATACTTAGAAGTCTGCAGACTCCCGTGGTTTTCCAGTTGCTGGGACCGGCCCAGGTGTTGTGGGCACACACGGCACCAGTGATGCTCGGGTTGATGAAGAATTACCTGAGCTCGAGAAGAATTTAGGAAAGTTTAATAGGGACACTGCTATAGGTGACAGTGGGCCGCGGGGAGAAGTGCCTGCGTGAGCGCCCCCGGGTTACGCATGCAGTGTCTATATTGGGGGGAAGGGGCTATTTACACAAGGAGCAGGGGCTGCATGATCCATTCATGCACAGGTACCTGGTTGGTTGTCAGATCTGTCCGGACTTCTCTGAACAATAGGTTTTACGACTTTGATAAGAGCAGGATGTGAGGCCTGTCTGCCTATCGTGTTGTGAGCCGGGCTATCTCCTGGGGCCATGAGTCTTGTTAGGGTAAACACATCTAGAGAAGATGTTTTATATATTGCAGAAATGCAGGTATGGGAAGGATCCTGCAGTGGGGAGTGGGGGTTAAGGTGTCAGTAGGCTCCAGGCACACAGAGAGCCCAGGGGTGGGGGTTTTATGATCCCTGAGAGCTCCAGCCAGCTGACTCCACACCAGGCACCTTCCTAATTTAAACAGAGGTTGGTGTTTAGGGTCAGAGGCTGCAAGGGGCCAGCCTTTCTGAGCCTCAGTCCCTGTCTATGAGTTGAGGATAATGCGTCTCCCTTGGCCAGCCGGGGGCAGGGGGGTAGGAATTGAGGGGCACACGGAGCTTACAGCCAGGCAGTGCTGACGCGGTGATGCGACCTTCACAATACTCCCGGGAGGATCTTGTCGGTACCCTCCTGCTAGAGCTGAGGAATAAAGCCGGGTCTCAGGGCGGTTTGGCTTTGTTTTCAGATTTATTTATTTTTTTAATGGAGGTACTGAGGATTGAACCCAGGATCTCGTGCATGCTAAGCATAGCGCTCTACCACTGAGCTATACCCTCCCCCACAACTCAGGTTTGAACCCAGAACTTCTCCCTCTAAGCCCGGGGCTGGTTGCACCCCTTTAAGCACCTGCCCACAAGAAGACTCTAAAAATAAGTGGTTGCATGTCAGAGCTGGAATAGACCCTAGAGAGTACCTACAAAGACTGGCCTGGGGTTGGTGCTTTAAAAATAGTTTGAATGAGCCTAGAACAAGCCCTTGTTTACGGTGAGGAAACCAGGCCCGGGGCGGGGTTGGGGGGGTAGTTTGGGTGGCTTTATCAACCCTAGCAAACAGATCCTCACCACAAAGCATGCCTAGAGGAAAAATGCTTTTCTTGCCTTAGGTGCACATCTGGAGTTTTAAAGTCCCAGAGAACAGTGGTTACCAGACATGCCAAAGCTCATGGTGGTTCTTGAAGCCTGTTTCTGTGAACTGAAGGATGGAAGATGCCCTTACCCTCCCCCATCTCCCCATCTATCTCCCCTTTTTCTCCCCCAATTCTCTTTGCAGGGTTGCTTACCTCCCACTGATTTGTCCCAGCTTTTTTTTTTTTTTGGCCCCCATATAGCTGATTCCTGGTGTAAATGGGACTGAATAAAGAGTAAAATACATCAGTGAAGCCACACTGGTCCTGGCAATAGTGGGGATTTGTTTGGTTAGGGCTTACTTTGTGTCCAGCCACTGTGATGACCCACACAGTGACCCTATGAGGTTGAACTGTTGCATTGCCACGGTCCCCATTCTACAGAAGAAGAAATCGAGGCACAGAGACGTAATGGAGTCATAATGCCCAGAGTGGTCTGAGCCAGCACATGGGAGAGCCAGGTCTCTAACCACTAGGCTGTAGGAAGAGCAGCAGGTGTTCATCCCTCAGTGATGATATTCCCACCCTCTGCCTCCGCGGCCCTGGGACCTCTGGCAGCCGGCTGGGCTTATGCTGTCCTCATGTTGTTAGGTGATGCATTTAAATGTGCTTTCCGTTAGAAGACAGCCTGAGTTATTCTCTACATGTAGTTTAAGACCCAACTGTGAACTCCCAGCACCCAACAGGATCTCAGCTACACAAATGATTTGAAGTGTTTGGTGGGGGGGTGTCTGCCTATCTTCCCCCCCCCCCAGCTCTGCTGGGTGACAGGTTCTGGATTCTCCTGCTCTGCACCTCCAATACCTCCGAGGTCATCCTCAGACCACCTCTCCCATGGACCACCCCCTACTTGGGGGCAGTGCAGAATTGGGGTGACATGGATGCTTCTCTGGCTCTGGGGTTTAGGGTCAAGGGGCTTGGTTTCTCTGTCACCAGAGCTACACACAGAATAGATCTCTTCCTGTCCCTGTCAGGTCCCCGCCTATGCTTCTGTTTTTAGACACCACATACTTGACTGTACTTGTTTGTTTCCAGGTCTTTCTCCTCCAGCTAAACTGTGTGTCTGAGATCAGGGAGCTGTTATTCTGTCTCACTGTCCCTTGGGTCCCTCACACCTGGCATGCTGTGGTCCAAAGGGGTTCAGTGAGTGAATACACAACCTACTCTCCGGGCACAGGGTTGAACAAACATTGGCAGTTGTGTGGGTGAAGGTTAACACTTGTCCCTAGGTTGAGGTAGTCCCCTCCTTGAATACAGCTCCTGGAGTTAAAGTCCAGTGTGGACGGGGCTAGACACAGCTGGAGAGGTGCTGGGGGGCGAGCTCACCACTCCTTCCCCAGCCCCGCAGAGAGTCTCATTTTGACTTACTTCACTACGCATAAAGCCCTCCAGGTCCATCCATGTTGTTGCAAGTGGCAGAATTTCATTCTTTTTTATGTGAGTACTATTCCATTGTGTACATATATACCATTATCTTTATCCATTTACCTGTTGATGGATACTTAGGTTGCTTTCATATTGCATATTGTTTTTATTACTGTGACTCTTGAGAAGCCAAATAATTTGCAACAATAGCATTTCTGTTTTTCTACAACTTAAAAAAATAGAGTTAATAATGGCTTCATTTAAAACTACGCTTAGTTTTCTTTCAAGTCAGCCCTTCCCACACCCGCAAGCCTTTCTAAAATGCCTTAGTATGGTTTCACGCATAAAGTCAGACTTCTGGATTTCTTCCCCACCTTTTCCTCTTTCCTAAATGAGCAGAGTTTGGTTGTTCTGGCTCTGCCACAAAGCTGCTGACTGACTGCGGGTTCCCGGAAGCCCCTCGCCTTTCTCTGATTTGGGTAGAACACGTCCTCCTATTCAGCCTTTAAAAGGAGGGAAATTCCCACATGGCCCAACCATTAGGATGAAGCTTGAGGACATTATCCTAAGTGAAACAAGCCGATTACAACAGAACAAATACGGTGGGATTCCACTTACGTGAGATACCCAGAGCAGTCCAACTCAGAGAGACAGAAAGCAGAACGGGGTTGCCAGGGGCTGGGGGAGGGGGCAGGAAGTTTATTTCATGGATAGAGTTTCAGTTGTGCAAGATGGAGAGTCCTGGAGGTGGGTGCCCAACAATGTGGGTGTGCTGAACCCCAGTCAACTACATTTAAAAATAGTTCAGGTGGTAAGTTTTATGTTATTTCTATCTTACCACAAATATTTTTTTAAAAAATCGCTGGGGGCTAGTGAACTTTATAGAACCTCCCCAGAAGCTGCCAACCTCCAGGTTTTTGTGGGGGTTTTTTTTTTTCCGGTTTTGGGTTTTTTTTTTTTTTTTTTTTTGAGATGATTGAATCTACAGTTCTTGGGTCCCTACTCTGTGGTGGGCAAACCAACAAAGAAGCCAAGGTGAGAGGGGGCAGAGGGATAAAGAGGTAAGGTACCAGGCCGGGAGGACTGAGAAACAGAGAAAAGTGGTCCCTCCCATCTGTGAAGCCATGACATGCCTCCTCAAGGAGAGGGCACCGTTTTCTCCATTTGTAGCTCACTGGGCTTCTCTCACAGCCTTCACGCTGCGCACGTGAAGCCCACAGCCCTCCACGTGGCAGATGAGGAACCTGCATGTCACAGGTGAGGCCCAAAGGGGGAGGGGCGGGCACAGAGGCACAGGGTTGGCAGCAGAGCCTAAAGTCTAGCTTGGGTTCTGTGCTCTTGGCCGGGCACCCCTCCCCCTAAGAAACGTGAGCTGTGAACTTTAGTCCTCCTAGGGATGAAGAGGAGGGCAGTCAGCCCTCTCATCATTGCCTGCCAGATGAGGAGAGGAAGACCGGGTGGCCGCCTAGACAGGCCAGAGTCTGACCAGGCTGACGGGAGCAAGTTGGCCAAGTTCATCCTTACGTATCTCTCTCCATCCTCTGCTCTTAAGCAATTCCGGGTCCTCCTCAGCCCTGTGAGCAGCCCAATCTCATTAACTCGTGTCAGAGCTCAGAGATGCAAATTGGTCCCTCTCCTCTCCAGGGGATAATAGGCAGACAGTGCCTAACATCGAGAAGTGAATCTCAGCTTTGGAATGTCACTCATCAGAGCCCCTCAATGAGGGAGACATTTCAGGGCCTTGACAAGGAAGGGCATACCTGAAGTCCTGGAAGCCTGGTTCTAACCTGGGATCGTTCACTGTCCGTCTGCAGCCTTTTTTCTTAATCTACATTTGTGTTCCTTATTTTTGTATATATTTTTTTTATTGCAATATAGTCAGTTTCCAATGTTGTGTCAATTTCTGGTGTCATCTTCAGTCTTTACCTTGCATTCTACTTGTAGACGCATATTTAGTATGTCTCTTCACATCATCTTCCCTTTTAAATTTAGTTTTTACTATTTTATGTACATTACACCTTATGAAACATATAACATGTACTCTTGTCATGTTAAATTTTAGCCTATTGTATATATTAAAAGGAAGCTTGATGTCACAACTATATATGGAAAACCAGATTCACTTGCCATAAATAGAAGGTAGCTATAAAAAGAAATACAATGACAACAAGACAGTTTTAAATTCTAGCTGGATTCCTCTGCCTGCCACAGGCTTTGAGCCTGAGGCCTGCCCTTTGTTGAGAAGGGAGTTATCAGCATTTATGAGGGAGGTGCTATATTACTGGGGGACACTGGTGCTTTAGAGATAGGATCATACAAGGACCAGTCCTGAATAACCTCACTCTTCACTTATTTGATGAATCATTTGGCCTCCCACAAGGCTCCTGGGTCCTCTGCTTGAGAAAACACTCCTTTATAAGGTGTCTCTCAAGGAGCTGTCCTCACTGGAGGGGTCCTGGGTTGGTTTAAGGATAGTCAGTAATTCTATCAGACATGGTTGCCACCCCCTAGGGTGACATTTGAGAAAGGAGAGTGAAAATTAAAGGAGTGGAATGCAGACTGTGTACCAACCCTGAAGGGTGGTGACACGTCGGAATGGATGAGGAAACGGCTGCCAGGCGGAATAGGGGACAGAGACTGGTGGTCAGGGGAGGTGGGCTGAGTTACAGAGAGCCTCTGTGGGGCGGGAGAGCCCGGGTATCACTCTTCCACAGAGTTCGGGCAGGAAAAGTTCTCATTTTTACTAGCTAGAGGGATCACTTAATTTTCTGTTTGCTCCTTTGTAAAATGGAGTTTAAAATGCTGGATACCCCACAAGGGCACTGTGAGGATGGAATCGAAAAATGCATAAAAAAACGCACTTTCTCCGCTGTCAGATGTGATGGTCCTGAGTGTTAACACCAAGCGCAGAGTCGGGGAGTGAGTTGATGAGCTCTGAGGTGAGAGCACAGGGTAGGAAGGATGCGTTCAGGTGGCTATCGGAGTGCCCACGGATGGGAGTCAGGGCAGTTTGGTGGCAGTAGAGTCCTGGGCTGCAGCCAGGCATGGAGTGAGCCTCACTCCTCTGCCCAGGCTTTTGCAGGAAAACCAGATACCTCTGCTGCAGTCACGCCTCAAAGAAGTGGGAAAAAGAGCAGGAAGGGGCTTTGAGACGGCTTGATCAGTGTCCCCGCCCCCTTCCAGGTACCAGGATCATCTACGACCGGAAGTTCCTGATGGAGTGTCGGAACTCACCTGTGACCAGGACGCCCCCACGGGACCTGCCCACCATCCCGGGGGTCACTAGCCCCACGGGTGAGGAGCCTCCCACAGAAGCCAGCCAGAACCACCTGCGCAGCAGCCCGGAGGACAAGCCGGCGGGCGGTGAGTGGCGGCTGGGGAAGGGAATGTGTGTGGTCCCATCTGGTCGAGGGAATTCCAAGGTGGGGTATGATGGCAACTGCCCCACCCTCCGTGGAGTGGCCCAGAGCCCAGATGTCGGGGGGAGCGGGGCTGTAGAACTTTAATCTGGACCAACTTTCCCCATGAGAGGGGCTCAGGAACACTAAAGGTGATTTGGCCTCATTAGTAACCTCATTGGTGGAGAGCTTGTTTGAAATGAGAGGGGAGCAGGCAGCCACTTTGATAAGCACTTTGATAACCTTTATATGATTGTCTCTGAAGCCTGTCCATGTGTCTGCAACACTTGGAACACACCCACGACGTTCATAGTGCAGGAGGTGCCTTATCAAAGGCGCTGTGTCCTCACCCTCTAGGAAATCACGTCTGGATCAGAAAGGCATCTAGGGCGCCTTCTGCAGGGCGTTGTCCATGGTTCTCCGTGAAGACAGTAGAAACAGTGAAATGAGTTGTTTCTGCAGGGTTTATATGTGTGTGTGTGTGTGTAGCAAAAGCTTTTAAAGATTTTATTAGCAAAGCAAAAGTGCACCTCCAGGAGGGGAAGGCAGGCTGATCCAAGAGCCAATAGCAGTGGTCTTTGTCCCTTCTCTTACACCCTGGCTTAGAGGTAGTCTCTGGATTGACAGCTCTTTTCCCTGGTATTTCTGCAGGCTTGACATGGGGATCCTTCCTGGTGTCTGCCCCTCTCCCCTCCACCCAGCTCCCTGCCTCCCCAGCTGGTAATCAGAGCAGCCAACCTGGCAGAGGTGTGTGTGAATTCACTCTCTGTGGCATCGGGACCGGCTTGCCAGAGGTTCTGAGCGCCCCCACTGTGGGAGGATGCAGCATAAGCCCTTGCATACGACCTGAGTCAGCCTGGAACCTGCTGACCCTTCACTGGAAGGCAGTCTATCAAGCCCAGACAGAAAGCAGCTGGGACCTCGGGCTGGACAGGCTCTGCTGACAGCAGCAGAACCATCTCTCCGGGGCTGGCAGGATGTGATTCATAATTACCTTGGGAGCCCTGCCACCTGAGATGGGCCAGGGTTGCCTCACCTTCAGACTCAGGGAGCAGTGGATGGAAGAGGGGTGGCCCTGGGCACACACAGAGAGCGGTAGGAGGGACTGGCTCCCCCCAGGCAGCCTTGCTCCCTGCCCTTTGTTAAAGGACTAAGAGAAGGATGGATAGACTCATGTGGTCGGTCCCCAACTTTCTGCCTCAAACCAAAGACTGGAAGTTGAGGATGTGGAGGTTGTCGACGCCTGAAATTGGCATGTCACCAGTACCTGAAGGCTGTTCATCACCTTCACTTGCACACCCTGTTCCCTCCCAGTTTCTAGAGTTGCTCTGTGCCAAGACAAATGCAGGTCAGCCCAGCAATTTCCCTGGCGCACAGCTCTGACCCCCTCAATAGCAGCCTGGCAGTCCCCACGGTTGCTGGGATGGGGTGTAGTGGAGAGGGAGGGACGTAATTTTCCATTTTGCTTAACTGGATATAAGAAGCCAAGGCACCTGCCCTTGGATCCACGTATTGTGTACACAGAACCACAAGAAGAGTTGTTCCCCTGTGGGGGTCAGAGCAGGCATCCTGCCATGGGGAACCTTGGAGCAGCCTGGCCCTGGAGATCAGGGACGAGGCTTCCCATGAAAAATGAAACAACCTTCTGCAGCCTGAATTATTTAGAAAATTTAATGGTAAAAGTTGGGTGAAGGCAGTGAGTGGCTCAATTACCCAGGCGACTGCTTTACCGCAAGGTTAGGCTGCTCCGTGGGTGATCGGGGGTATGCCTAGTAGGTTACGGTGCCGTTTCTAACCCAGAAGCTGGCACGTGTGTTCAAACAGGTTTCAAGTTTAAGGAATGTTTGTCCGTGGAGTTGCATGTATTTCAAATCCCAAGGAACCATTCACTCTTATTAAAAATAATAAAAATTTTACAAAATTCAGGGCTGTCACCTCTCCTGTAGAGAGATGTGATCTCTCCGCTGTTCATTTGTGGTTTTTTTGTTTTGTTATTTTTCAGGGAGGGGGAATTAGGTTTGTTTGTTTGTTTGTTTATATTTATTTATGTAAATAGAGGTACTGTGGATTGAACCCAGGACCTCCTGTATGCTAGGCATGCCCTCTACCGCTGAGCTCTACCCTCCCCCCTCCGCTGTTCACTTGGGGTTGGGGAAGAGAGTATTTCCAGGAACTCCTAGTCCTGCTTGGACTCTGGCAGCACAGACCTGGCCCCTGCTTTCCTCTTAGGAACAACGGGTTGGAAGGCCATGCCTCTTCCTGGCCTCTAGAATGTCAGCCCTACCATGTGCCCATGGCTCACCTGACCCTCTGTCCCATCTCTCTCCAGGTGAAGAGTCACAGTTTGAGATGGACATTTGAAGGACCAGCCATCGGATCAGGCAATGCCTCTGGGCTCCAATGGCCTCTCGGGAGAAGAGCCACACCAGCCAGGCCTTAAGCAAGCGACCATCCTGCGCAGGCGTAGGGCGCGGGGTCGGCCACCCCAGCCCCCTGCTCCCTCACTCAGGGCACCTGCTCCCCTTTCCTCTTCATGGACACCAGCAGATACCTCCATGTGCCTCCCTCCCTGCAGGAGCTGTCACCCCAAGGAGAGGAACCTCAGGCACACCCTGCAGCCCAGGGCAAGCCAGTGGACACAGACAGGAGCCCTTCTGAGTGGTCCTCCGGCTCTTCCAGCCCCGTCCTCTGGGGGCGCACCTGCCCCTTCCTTAGGACGGTGTGGAAAAACTCCCCTCCCTCCCTTCCCAAGAAAGGAAATAAAAGCCACCTTCGCCCTAGGGCCCAGAGTTGGCCCCTGTCTGAGCTCTTTTCAAGTCTAGCTAACACCGACTACCATGTGTCCAGTGCTTGTCAACACTTTCTGTGTATCTTGTTTGACAGTCACACGGATTATGTCAGGTAAGTAGAGCAAGTCTTACCTTCATTGTACAGCTCGGAGAAGGGAACGGTGCAGCCTGGTCCATGACAGATGGGCTGGGCTTCAGCTCTGCTGCTCTCCATCTCTTGTTTTTCAGCGGTGGGTGCTGCCTCTTTTCTGGGCTGTGTCCCCGCCCCCCAAACGTGCCCAGTGACTCAGCCCTCTTTGCTCTGTGGTCCCCTTCCCTGCAAATGTCAAAGGGAAGACCCTGAGCCTCGGCCAACTTAGTCTCCTTGAACCTGTGCCCTGGGATATTTGTCCAGTGTTCCGTTGTGTGAACGGCCATAGGAGCCCAAATGTGAGCAGCTCTCTGCCTTGGGGATTTCACTGAAATGTAAACTTTCTCCGTAAGAAAAGGTGGCATAAAAGATTATAAAGGGTTGGGCACCGGCGAGCAGTCCATGCAAGGAAGGCTTCATGGAGGTGGTGCTACAGCTGGGTCCCAAGAATGAGTGGCTGGGGAGAGGTAGGAACCATGTCGTCAAGGTCACGTGGTCTTGGGGAACCAGGCTGTCCGAGGCCAGGACATCAAGTTGCCTGCTTTGGCCAGAGCAGGCAATTTGTGTGGGTGTGGGTGGCTTTTATACCCAGCCAAAAAGGGGGGGCCAGATTTCTAAGGGCCTTGAACGCCAGCCAGAGGAATTGCTGAGAAGCAGCAGGTGTTTCTCATCACAGAGTGTGCTAGGGGATAGATGGCCTTGGATCAGGAGGCAGTGGCTGACCTGGATCTTACCAGCTCTGGACTCAACATTTGTCACCCTGCCATTTGGGGAACAGCGGGCCTTCATGGACGTGTCCCTTTCCTAGCCTCTTCTAGAGCTGAGCAGGAGTCTCCCCCTCACAAGGACTGAGGCAGCTGGAATCCCTGTGCCTGGTGACAGTGTGGAAGTTGTTGGCTCCAGTCACACAGCATATCCTTTTCCTACAGATAGGAAGTGAGGAGATAGAGGGGCCACCACCAGAGCAAAGGCAACAAAATCTCCAGCTAGGATCAGACTAGAGATTGGATCAGCTCCCTAAGCCCTTGGCTTCCACTAAAAGTATCTTACTTCCACCGGGCATCCAACCAGAGGTCTTGCTCACAAGTCTGCATGATCATATCAGGTCCATTACCCTTCTTGATCCTACCTCTCAGGGTCCAAGAGGGTAAAAAGCTGGCTTCTCTGACCGTAAGAAAATTGTTCACAAGTTGTGAGCCTTTCCTGCTGAACAAAAGTGTCCCCCAGAAAACCCAGGTCTTCCTTGAGCATCACCCTGGCTGGGTGCTGTGCGGTGGCAAAGATCCACAGCAGTCCTTGTCCTCGGGGAAGTTAACATCATTGTCCTCAGAGAGATAAGTCCCATGGTCCAGTGTGACACCCACTGGGATAGTCCAGGAACTTTGTGGTTGGGCCGGCCCACCCTCTAGCATCAGCAAAAGCACTTGTCACCACCGTCAGGGAACCCAGTGACAACACTGGGGCAGATGGCACATGCTATGAACCAGGAAATGCAAAGAACAGTCTTAAGCTGTAAGTGTGTGTTTCCCAAGGAGCTTACAACCTGACCTGGAGATGAGGGGTCCTATAGCCGGTGAGTAAAAGGACACCGTGATGTCATAAAGCAATACTTAACGTGATCGTCGGATGCGTGGAGGCTGTCAGTGCCAGGAGCTCAGGGGATCTGAGAGCCTTCACAGAGGAGGAGAGACTAGGACAGATAGGGTTTTAGTTTCAGGAGGGCCTCCCTGGATCGTGAATGACCTAAAGTACGGGGGACAGGAGAGCTGTTGAGCTGGAGGCATGTCAAAGCTATTGGCTTTTCTATACATGAAGGAAGAAGCCGATCAGAACCATGGAGATGGGAGAAGGGGAGACTTGACCGCACTGGGTAAAGTGGAAGGAGGGGAGAGGCCACGGGGGTCTCCAGTCTGAGTGAGCCAGAAAGAAATGCCAGCTTCAGGGCTTCACAGAGTAAGCGATGAGAAGGCCAAACCCAGAACACTGGGGAATGAATGACCCAACCAGCCTAAGCAGAGCATCAGGACCTGATTGATTTTTCCAGCCTCCACTGCTGTCATCTCTCCAACTCCCAGGCAGCCAGGCGGAGGTACCGGCAGAGGCCATCTTTCCGCTGGCACCCTTTAGTGTGACAGTCACCATTAAACGACTCAAAGTAAGGCCCAGGGACACAGGGCCAACCGAGAGATGCTGTGGTCTGAAAACCAGCGCTTTGGGAAGGGTGGGCTTCGTCAGCAGACCAGCAAATGTCTTTTCCAGCTGTGTCCACCTCATTCTGATTTCACAAGCCTTTGCTAAGCCTCATCCATACCCAGCATGATGCGAAGCCTTGAGGCAATACAAGAGAACCTCAGGACAGACACCTGAGAAAAATTGGAATAGTCGAAGGAGGCGTGATGAAGTGCCAATCAGAGTGACAGGTCAGCGGGACAGGAGCAGGTGACAAGTGCGGAGGACACGGAGGCTGCAGGGGAAACTGCATAGGTGTGTCTGGAATGAACATAGTGTGTGTGAGGCTGAAGTGTGTGGGCAGCACAAGATAAACAGATCGGATGGCTTTGATTGTTGGGGTGGGGGGAGAACATTGGTTAAGTGCTTTCCCTCTGCCTGGAGTTTTACTACAATCTTACTTATGGCCCCAATAATGTAAGATAGGTGTTTTTATTCCCAGTTTACACATGTCCGTGACTAGCGTGCGTCAGAATTCGGATTCCAACTTCTATCTGTCCAGCTTCAAAATCCATGCCCTTTGGAGGGGGAGTGATTAGGTTTACTTATTTATTTTTAGAGGAGGTACTGGGGATTGAACCTAAGACCTCATGCATGCTAAGCATGCACTCTACCACTGAGCTACACCCTCCCCACCCAACCCATGCTCTCTATGCCATATTGGTTGGAACTGAGGCCTGGGCTATAGAAGATTGATAGCATTTTCTCATTTATGCAAACACTATCTATTGAGTGCCCACTGTGAGCCTATGTGCAGGCACTGTTTTAGGCACTGGAGATAGAGCTGTGAGCAGAGCAAATCCCTTTCCTTCTGGAGCTGACCTTCCAGAAGATGCAATCTGCCTTTAGGGGCTGAGGCATGAATGTTCTTGCTTTGTGCATCCGGCTTTACTGCTGAACTCACAGACCTGGCCTCTTCAAAATAAGCTTCAGAACTGAGCACGGCCAAACCTCCCTGCCCACCCCTCCCCCACCCGAGCAGAGGACACGCACCCTTTGCTGTGGGACAGTTAATCCCGTGCAGAAGGGCCAGCACCCCAGGGAGGGGCAGTAGATGCCTTGGTTTCTGGAAGCAACTAGAACAAAGCCTCCCTCCCCGTCTGCAGCCGGTTAAAGGAGCATGAGTAAGGTAAGGAAATTGCAGATAAACTGGGGGGAAGTATGAGTCACAGAGATTCAGTTTTCTTGAATGCACACATTCCAAGGAGGATGATTTGAATGTGTCTTGCCAGGAGAGTGGCAGAGAGGTGGCTCCGTGGCCAGAGTGGAGGTCCATCCCTCCTTCTCCCAGCTGTTCTGAGGCCAAAGCACAGGGAGACAGTTTTAAAAGGAAGAACTTTGAGCTGTCATTTTGTTCCTTATTGTAAGGTTCTCAAGAGGAACGAAGGTTTTTAGTTTCTAATTATGATATGCAACTCAGTGCTGCCTCCTGCTGGGGAACTTCATTAACATCAGTTATTTCATTCCCTTCTGTTACGTGAAGACAAGTGAAGGGTGGTACCTGTAGTCAAACTTTTCCCCAGTCCCTCCACCCCAACGCGGGAGAGGCAAGACTGCTCTCCAAAAGACACTCAGGACTCTGAACTGTTCGAACTTCCTTAGACTGTAGGAGAGGTTCCAGTTCGCGTTGGAATCCTGAATTTAGTAGTTGCCAGGGATACTGCTTTAGGCCTCCAGATTCCTGGTGTTCCTCTTACCTGATGTGCAAGTAATAAACCCTTCTCCTTGGGGCAGGGAGGGGAGATGTAGTCACTCAGGTGACCCCACAGCTCCTGGGACAGTTTCCATGGTGACCCCTCCAAGGACCACCAGGAAGCCCATCCTCAGCCGTGTCTCCTGGCTCCCAGGCTGAGCCTCTTAACTCAGACAAGGGAGCTTTCCAGCATACCAGAACGCTCTGGTGTCCTGCACGGTGACCTTGACACCCGAATAGTCTGTAAGCCTGATGAACTTGGCCACTCCTTTACTCAAGTCCCTGACAAATTATGCTAGTGGTCTGATTTGGGGAAAAGTAATACGACTTCCTCTCTCCATAGACAGCAGCGTACATCAGCCTTTCCAGGTCAAGTGGTGACCCCACTGCCCAGAGGCCAAAGAAATCTTTGCTTGTGGGCACTCAACAGGCAGTAGATAGTCCCTCCATTGTCAGGATGACCTCCAAGCAGAACTTTTGGCTACTGCCTCCTCTCTCCATCCCAGACACTCCAGTTTCTTCTTCCTTACCCTAGACTTGACAGCTTCCTTCATGTTCCTGCAGGGTTGAGGTTGGGCCATTGCAGCCAGGAGGGAGAGCTGTTGATCCTGACCTGTGAGACAGCCGGCCTGCGGTGTGTGGTACCCACGTGGGCGCTACACACCGTGTACATGGCCAGATGGGGATTCAGGGCCAGCATGGGGTGGGTAGCAGAGGGCCCTGGCTCTGGGGCCTGCATCGTGAACACTTAAATCCTTGAGGGAGTCACTGCATTAAAATTTCTGGTTCACTCAGAACCTTCCTTTTGTCAAGAATGGGAAAGAAAGGAGGTCGTGACTTTATCTTTCCCATCCATCCCCGAATGAGGCAAGCTCACGCTTAGGTGTCCCCTACTTCGAGTCTCCTCTGATAACTGCTGCCCTCTTGACCTTTCCCAGATATTTGGGTGTCCTGAACCCCACAGCTTCCCTTACACTGTGACCTCCTCACTTCACCTCATCCCCTCCACTTCCAACACAGCAGCCATCTACCACATGGGAGCCTCACCCCAGAAAAACTCCCCAGGGCCTAACCCATGCATTCTAAACAGCCTCTATCACAAGCTCCCTGAGGAGCCGCAGGAAAGCTGCATCTTGCTTGGATGATGAGATTTTAAATAAATACATCCTTGGTCTTCGCCCCAGTTCTGGCACAGAGCTCCTGAAACCTTTGGCATTTCCTGTGATGAGAGTGATAAAGGTGTCTTCTGGTTTGTTAATGAGGTGACTTTTGGAAATCTAAAGATGCCGGGCACAGGTCACTAGGGGAGCCAACCACGCTGTTAGAAGTCTGGAACTTTTAGTCCCAGCCCTGACCTGCGAAGGGAGAGGGGCTGGAAATTGAGTTCAATCATGAACAGCTAATGATTAATCAATCATGACTTACTAAAGCCTCTGTAAAAACCCAAGAGGAGAGGGTTCAGGGAGCATCCATGTTGGTGAATACACAGAGATTTGGGGAGAGCGGGGTGCTTTGAGAGAGCACGGAGCTCTGTGCCCTTTCCTCATGTCTTGCCCTACGCAACTCTTCCATATGGGAATAAACTCTCTGAGTTCTGTGAGCTGCTCTGGCAAATGAACTGAACCCAAGGAGGGGGTCGTGGGAACCTCTGATCTCTAGCCAGTGGGTCAGCGCAGGTGACAACATGGACTTGCTATTACCATCTGAAGTCATGAGGTGGACAGTCTTGTAGGATTAAGTCCTATGGGATCAGATGCTCTCTCCAGGTAGGTGGTGTCAGAACTGAGTTAAATTATGGGTCACCTAGTTGATGTCCAAGAATTGGTTGGCGGTGTGGGGTAACCCCGTCCCCACACACTGGGACTGGTACCAGAATTAATAGGTGCCCTCTTAACACTTAGAATGGGCCCTGAGCTTCCAACACTGTTCCGTCTCTAGCTACCCCCTTGCCACATCAGCGATTCTTGACTTGAGAGAGCATCAGAATGGCCTGGAGGGCTTGCTAAGACACTGGTTGCTGGGCGGGACCCCCTAAATTTCTAATTCAGTAGGTCTGGAGTGGAGCCTGAGAATTTTCATTTCTCCCAAGTTCCTGGGTGATTCTGACACTGCTAGTCCTGGAGCCACACTTTGAGAACTGCTGGCACAGATCTCCTAAACCCTTTGGCATTTCCAGTAATAAGAGTGATGAAGGGGTCTTCTGGTTTGTTAATGAGGTGACTTTTGGAAATCATTTGATGATTTGATGGCATCAGCTCTACCAGTCCAAGCCTAGCACGGCAAGCCTACCTTCGCTGCAGGAGCCGGAGTGGAGAACCGGCGGGTCGGTGCCCCTGGGTCCTTGGGTAAGGCAAAGACAACCTGTTTCCAAATGCCTCAGACTCCAGAGGAGCCACAAGCTCAGCCCTCTGGGTTGCTGTCCCCTGGGGGCACAAGCCTCATTTATAGGAGAGAGATGCAGTTCTATTCACCAACAAATATTTCTTGAGTACTTTCTATGTGCCAGGCGCTGTGCTAGGTAGGTGTCTGAGATCCATCAGAGACCAAAACAGTTGAAAAATCCCTACCCACATGGAGATTACCTCTTTCTAATGAAAGGATGAGTAGAACTCTTCGAATGTGTTTAGTAGGACCCAGATACCTGGTTACTGGAAGTAATCTGGAGTGTTCAGTCGATCCACTTTATAAACATTAGAGATTAAGGACCAAAAGCTCAGGCAGAGACTAAAGGAATGTTCCCTTGAGATAAAGCACCGCAATAATTATCATCTTTTGGACAGTTGTAACAAACACAAAGTGCTGTGTTTTGCTTTATAGATGATAAGAACACTGGGTTATGAGTGGGGGCGGTGGTGGAGAGAACAGAGGGAACCCTAGGAGTCAGAGTCCTGGGCATCTAACCAGCTCCTCTTTTTTAGGAAAGGATAAGAAACTTTTCACAAAGGCTGGTGCAGGGATGGGACGTCCTGGCTTCCATACAAGTCCTCTCCCGTGGATACTGAAGCCTCCTCGGAGTCAAGAAGCCTCTCTATAGAGTACAAATACAATTCTTCTGGAGGGCTAACACTTTTCATCTTTGCCAGGGTGCTGGATGTGATTCTTGGGCCCCAGCTCCAGTTGGCAAGGAATATAACTATCTTTTTATAATTGTCGACTGGAAAAAAAAAAAAGCACAACCTAGAAGTTGAGAATTATGTTTTATTTGGTAAAAAAAACTGAGGACTTGAGCCCAGAAGACAGCCTTTCAGATAGCTCTGAGGAACTGCTCCAAAAGGTAAGGGAGGAGCCAGGATATACAGGAGTTTTGCAACAAAAACCAGGTAGTCAGAACATCAAAAGATTACTGTTAAAAAAAAAAAAAGACATCTCATATAATGAATTTTGTGTGTTTTTCTGTGTATGGGAAGATGCAAGAGGCTGGGGATCATTGAAATCATTCCTTTGATGTGCATCTTAGGGCCAGCATCCTGCTTTTCTCCATCCTGAGTCCCCTCAGGGTGCACCTTCCAGGGCTGCATTGACTGATGGCTCGACGGCTTGATGGCCGCAACATCCTTTGTTTACTGATATGACAGGGACATTTTTCATCCACATAATTCATAATTTTTCACCCAGCATAATTTCTCTTTATATTCTCTTTATGTTCCTTTATATAATCCGACAGAATTTCTCTTGAACTTTGTCCAGTTGTGAGTAATATACCCAAGCTTACTCTGAGGCTCCTTTGTCTTCCTGGGAGATTGTTTAAATCTGTGGGAGAGGGACTCAGGTGTCGGGACAGGGGTCAGCTGTCCCTTGATGCTGTCCGCCCACTTAGGCATCCACTGAGCCGTCCCTCATCCCATCTAGTTATGGGCTCAAGTGAGTCATTGAAGCCCTGGCTCCCTCTGCTACTTACGGGCCAGGTTAAAGGACACGGGAGTCTTCCTGCCTCTTCTGCCAGGCCAAGGCACCCACATCTCTACAGTCTGAGTCCCGGTCTAGATTTACTCCATGGTCACTGCCTTCTCATATCCTGGGTAATCTCTTTGTGTGGGAGTAGAAGCGTTTATCCCAAATATTTTAGTTTTGTTCAGAGTGTTTATAACCGACTTCTTTTTCTGTCTGGAGGCGGTGAGGCACATTAGAACCACGTGGAAAGCTTTTTTTTAATGCTGGGTTCAATTATATTGTCTAAAGGGTCTTTTAGTTCTTTTTTTTTAAGCTCCCCAGGTGATTCTAATGGGGGAGAGTAATTAGGTTTATTTATTTAAGGGAGGTACTGGGGATTGAACCCAGGACCTCGTGCATTCATGCCTGATAGGCATTCACTCTGCCACTGAGCTAGCCCCACCCCAACTCCCCAGGTGATTCTAATGCAAAGCCAGGGTTAAGTACTTTGAGGGAAGGAAGAGGGGGAGGGGTGGGGCAAGAAGACTGAAAAAGGGAAGAGAGGAAAAATGGGCTATTTCAGGCCTATTCTGCTACATTAGCTAATAGCGAAGCAGCATTAGCTATTATGAGCTCTATACAAAGCGCTGTTGAAAGGGAACACATTAGAAAGACTAGTGGGGAGGTGAAATGAGGATAGAAACACTCTACTCCCTGTTCCAAGCGTGGTCCTCAGGCCAGCATCTCTGCTATCAACTGAGAGCTTGTTAGAAAAGCAGAAATCTCAGGCCCCACCCCAAGATGTTTGGCGTCTGTGAAGTGTCCCGGGTCAAGGTGGGATGGGTGTCCAGGTAGTAAAAGAATTTATCAGAGACAAAGGAAAGGGGAAAACTCAAAGATGTGTATCAGACTATTAGGGGTACGCTGCCACAGACAACAGCTGGCCACACTGATGAGAGGTGCCTTCATGAGCCCCGAGGACCGGCTGTTGGGGTCTTTTATAAGATAGGGTCACAAGGTGCCAGATCGGCTTGTGAAAAAGCCTCTGATTGGTTGTAGGTGAGGAAAGAAATTTAGGGTCCGTGAAGGGCGATGGGGTTTATGACTGATAAATTGGGATGAAACAAGCCAGCCTGGGCTATTGTGAGATTAGGCATTCCCTAGGGCTGTTAGCTTGTTAGGGAGAACACACCCAGTAAAGAATGTACTTTATCTGTTGAGGGAGCTCAGGCAGACATCCGAGAGCCCAGGAGTGGGGGGCTTTTGACTTGGAAGGACGCCAGTTGGCCCCACCTGAAGCACTGCTCTAGCCACTCCAGCTGGCCCTCCATATCATCTTCTGCATCCGTGGATTCAACCAATCTCAGATCAAAAATATATTTTTTAAATACCAGAGAGTTCCAAAGAGCAAAATTTGAATTTGCCATGCACCGGCAACTATTTATATAGCATTTAGATTGTATTAGATATTATAAATAAGTAATGATTTAAAGTGATATGCATAGGTTATATGCAAATATTATGCCATTTTATATAAGGGACTTGCGCATCCGGGAATTTTGGTACTGTCTGGGGCCCTGGAAACAGTCAGTACTGAGGGATGACTATTTTGCTAAGGGCAGGCTCCTGGGAGGAGGAAGAAGTTCTGAAAGTGGGTTGTTATGTTGCAGGAATTTCTAGAAATCTTCATTCATCTTGGAGGAAACAGCAACAAAATATTCATACAAGAGGTGAGTGTGGGTGCTGACAGAGAGACATAAAGTGGATTTATTTATTAAAATTAATTTATTTATTAAAATGTGGGTCAGTTTCTGCACTGAGAAGTTATTCAGCCACAATTAGAATCCAGTGTAGTTCACATGTATCTCTGTTTTCTTTTTAAATGAGAAGAAAGTCCTCAGTCTCTTAAGGGTCTGGAACATCTTTTTTTTCTGCTCAAAAGATGATAGAAATAGCATTGTCGAACCCAGGTTCCTGTGTCCGATCCACAGTGAGGCCAAACAAACAAAAATGTCGGAGTTTGGAGCGGAGAAACGTGCATTGCAGGGCAAGAACGGGTGGCTTGTGCTCAAAAAACCCAAACTCCCTGTTGGTTTTCAAGGACGAGATTTTACGGCAACATTCGGGGTGAGGGCTGCAGGCTGTGTGACTTTCTTCTGATTGGTTGGTGGGGACGTAACAAGGTGGTGTCCAGGAATCTCCATCATCCATCTTCTGGTTCCAACCAGTCTGAGGTCCCAGGTTATTCTCCTCCACCTCGGGCTGGGGAAGGGGTTTGGGGAAGAGAGGGGTGCTTAGATTCCATAGAACAACTCAAATATGTGTATTAGATTGTTATATGTGTCCCTCGAGGAGGAGCAAGGACTTGTTCTATCCCTGAGCTATCACTTCTTGGCTGCTCTCCCTCTGTTCCTGCATTCCCTCACTTTCCTAATTAGTAACTGCTTGAATTTGCTCTTTGGAACTCAGGAAAGATCTAGGAGACAAAAGCCTTTTTCTACAAACAAGAAATGAGGGTGTCGACTGAATAAATGCACAACCTAAAAGTTGAGGGTTCTGTTTCATTTGGTGGACTTTCTGAGGACTCGGACCTGGAAGGTGGCTTCTCAGATCACTCTGAGAGACTACTCCAAAGAGGCAGAAGAGGAGCCAGGCTATATAGGAGTTTTGCCACAAAGACCAGGTAGTTGGGACATCAAAAGATTATTTTTAATTAAAGAAAACCAGACATCTCAAGTTAATGAATTTAGCGCTTTTCTATATGGGGAGATGCAAGAGTCTTGGGCTCATGGAAATTGTTCCTTTGAGATGCACCTGGTGATCTCGGGCCAGTATCCCTTGCTTCCTATCCTGAGTTCCCTCAGAGGGCACCACTGGGTGTGGCAGCAGAGGCCAGGCTACCTGCTTGTTTCCAACCTGTGTTCCCTCCGGGCGGTGGTTGTAGTTGATGACTTGATGGCCACAGCATCCTGTGTTTACTGATATGTCAGGCAGTATTTTTCATTCGCAGGGGACAAGGAAAGGCTCTTGTACCTGGGAGGATCTCGCAGGTTCCTGCTTGGTTTCAGTCCCCTATTTTCTTTGAGGGTCCTCAGTCTTGAGGAAGACGGGTGCAGGACAAGAAAAGGAATAAATTTGTAGATAGAGAGGCTGATCATAAACTCAGCCTCAGCAGGGGAACTCGTTTTTAGGGGAACTCAGTTTTAGTAGCTGAGTTCACATCGGTCCTGGGGAAATTACTTTGTGTGGCTTAGTCCACTTACGTGTAAAGCTTTAAAAATGTGTTTGTTACCCCAAAACTGGGTTCGCCTCTCGGTGGCTGTCGACCCAAAAAACACAACCAAGGCAGAGTGGGAGAAGGAGAGATGTATGAGTTGCAGCAACCTGAGATCTTTCCCAAAGCAGTCTCCCCAACAGCAAAACTGAGAAGTTTTAAGCTCAGGGCATATACATATTCATGAAGGAGCTTGGGCGGTCGCCAGAGTCCGAGTTTAGTTGATGGAAGTCAAGGTCAGAAAAGGTCAACGTCATCCTCCCTTAGATTCCAGCGGACCTGGTGGTTCAGGCTTCAGTGGTTTTTACCACTGAAACAGAACTGGGAGCCTTTACAACTGATAAATTATCTTTGCTATTGTTACTTCTCTTGCCTGATAATGGGTTGCTTCCGCATTCTTTTGTTCCCTTAAGATCATGAATCACCGACACCTGTTTAAGGGCAATTTGAAGGAAAAATGCTGCAAACTATATCAGTAAACAAAGAATGCTGAAGCCATCAAGTCATCAGCCGCTGCCGCCACCCCCCAGTGAAGACAAGCCTGCAGCCCAGCCTCTGCAGCCCCTCACAGTGGTGCACTCTGAGGGGATTCAGAATAAGAAAGGACAGGATACTGGCCCTAGGTAGCAAGATGCTTGTCAAAGGAGTGAATTCAATGGGCCCAAATGTTTGCTTCCTCCCACACATAGAAAAGCACTAAATTCTTCAACTTGAGATGCCTGGTTTTCTCTAGGTAACAAGTAATATTTTATTGTTCCAACTACCTGGTCTTTGTTGTAAAGCTCCTATATATCCTAGCTCCTCCCCTACCTCTTCGGAGCGGTCCCTCAGAGCCATCTGAGAAGCTGTCATCCCGGCTCGAGTCCTCCTGCCAAATGACTCTCAACTTTTAGGCTGCACATTTATTTCAGTCGACAGTAAGCATCATGGCCAAGTTTAGCGCACAGAATGGCTTAAGCCAACAGTGGCTTCTATTGTGTTAAGAAAGCCAGGCCTGCTTCTCTTTCTCTGGGGACCCTCTACCCTGTTTATGCCCACTTTTTTTCTGATTATAAATCTAATTCATAGAAAAATCTTTAAAAAGAAAGAAAGAAAGAAAGAAAAATCTAAAATACTACAAAGGTACATTATGGAAAGAGTAGAAATTCTCTGTAATCACTTCCAATTCCTCAGAGGTAACCACGGATAAAAGTCTAGTGAGTACAACCCCAGATTTCTTTTTCTTTGTGTATATATACTAACAAATATGTAAAAGTAGTGACACAGGAAAACGAATGCGGGGCATGAGCAGGGCCGTGTCCCAGGTCTCAGTTGAGCCCCTGGGACGTGCCCCACCAGGTGTGGTCCTTGGCTTTGGGCAGGAAAGAATTCAGTTCTGAGCCACAGTTGAGTAAAAGTAGATTTATTTAGAGAGACACACACTGCATAGAGTGTAAGGCAAGAGAAAGGCAAAGGAAGAGGTGTGGGAATTGGGTGCTCAGGTTAAAGTAAAAGTAGGTACACACTCCATAGACAGAGTGGGGGCCATCTCTAAAGAGGAGGGAGTGAAAAAGGCTACTAGGCATGATGTTGCCAGTTTTTATGGGCTCAGTAGCTTCACATGCCTGCAGGTGGAAACATTCCAACTGCCCTGGGGAAGGGGCTGAGATTCCCAAGAATTGGGCCACCGCCCATTCTTTGGCCTTTTGCGGTTAGCCTTGGGACTGTCATGGCGCCTGCGGTCATGTTATTTATCACGCTGTTACAATGAGCATATAATGAACCTCTAGGTCTACTAGAAGTCAAACCTCTTAATCCTCAAGGCCAACTAGGAATTGAATCTTCCACCATTTTGGTGTTGAATTGCTGTCATTCCTTGAGTGGCTGTGCCCTGCCCCCTTCCCTTCTGTCTCAGTAGGATCATAGTATAATACTGCTTTTTTATTTCACACTCCTTTTTAGTATCAAGTCCAGAAGATCCCTCAGCCAAAGCAATTGCTTCTTGAATGTATTAACCTCATCCAAAGTTAATTAAATCTTATAGGGTGAAACAGTGGTCATGATACTGTTTTAAAACTTGTTTTTTTAACATTCATCATTCAAGTCAGAGACAATAGCTCAAGCAAAGAGAAGGAGGCAACGGTGAATGAGTGTAGGGTGGGGAGCTGATCCTTTTGAACATTTTAGAGCATATTACGAGTGAGACATCATGGTGTGCTATGAGCAAAATGATTACCTGTGTTAGACCTCGTACAGATGAGCTGAATGGGATTACAGACCTTGGGGGTCCACAAAAAAAATGCTAATTTATAATTGAGGACTGTTGAATCATATACACCTACATAAAAACTGCAGGAAGCAAGGTTTGCGGAGGAAATAAATTTGACGTGGGTCTTGATGTAATACACGTGGATATGAGATGGAGTGAGGGGCCATTTGGATGCAGGAAAGCAGAGCAAAAAGCCCGGGAGCAGGACCGAACCTAGGAATGCCAGGAATGGTGGATTCCAACAGGACGGGGCTGTCTGGGTGCTCTTGAGCCCTGAGTGGAGCCTGAGTTTTCTCTGAAAGGCAGTAAGTAACCTCCTCTGGCAAGATGAAGTGATGTGGCAGTGTGGAAGGACTGGCCGGGATGGACTGGTGTAGGTAAGTCTGCAGTGGGCTGATTGGGCTGTGCTAATCCACGTGAGGTGGTGAAATGCAAATGAGATAGTGGGCTGGTGGGAGGCGGTCATCTGAGAAGGGACAAATCTGAGACATGGCGGAGAGAAGAGAGGAAGGAGACAAAGAACTCTTCTTTTTTCAAGCCTTTATTTACTTCTGATTTGAGCAGTACGTGTGCACTGTCCAACCCCCGAAAAGACAGAGAAAGATAAGAAGCAGTCTTTATAATCCTGCCACTCTGGAATAACACTTGTGAGCATTCAAGTACTGTATTTGAGGATGACAGGAGAACTGGCTCATTTTTTGACCACCACGGGGTGAATCATTTCCCCTCCAGTGGCAGCTGTATCCCATCAGCTTTCTGACAACCTGCTAGGGACAGAGAAAGAGCTTCTAAAACTGTTTCTTCTGTTTGTCCACCCTAAACGTCCAACCCGGTGCTCTGTTAATGATTTTAATTAACCTTATCTTGAGGAGGTGCCCAGTTTGGTGGATGCTTTGCTTTCCAATCCTAGAAATTAGGTCTGGTTCCACCTTAGCCTCACCGACGTTTACCCACAGGTGTGCTGGCTGTGGAATTCTAAAATCTTGAAGCTCGAATACTCTCTTCTCTTACCTCAGCCTTCCACCATCCCAGTTCCTGTCTTCTCCAGACTTCCGGACACTGAATTCTTTCTACTTTTCCTGTCCCTCTGCTTTCTCAGGTTACATGGTTAAACCACCTGAACTGCTTTCTCTCTGTCATCTTTGATTGTCTCTACTCCTGGTCTTCCCTTTTACCTGCTGGGCAAAATGGAAAACTCAGATGAGTGTTTCCATTCATCTTTGCTGGGAGATGTATGTAGCTCAGTGCTGTCAGAGGACAGCATGGAAGATGGAAATTGAAGCCACAGCAGGTGTGCCGTCTCAGCCACCGATATTGTCCCTTGGTCTCCTGTTCCCCTTAATAATTACACACAGCATACTTATTCCATTCCTTTTTTCCCTCTAGTCTCGGGAGATGAATGGAGTCCCTCCTTACCATCAAGTCTAATTTCTCCATCTCTTCCAGCTGACTCAGCGCCTCCTCCCACTTCCTTCAGAAAACTGCTCCATCAACCATCATGTGTCCTATATTTTCAACCTCTGGCTCCCTACTGATGAATGAAACTGTTTCTTCAGGCTGTTCCCCAATCCTGCATTTCCTTCCAGTTACCATCCCACTCTTCTCTCTCCTTCAGAGTCATCTGTTCAGGGACAATTTCAAACACACTGAAACAATGCAGAGACTCATGCAACAAATAAACAAATTTAGCAGATGTTCACATTTTGCCTTATTGACTCAGGTTTTTTCCTTATAGAAATAAAATGCCTCGGGAGAAAAAGTGGAAAGATTTGTCTAAACAGCTATTTCTGCTTCTATCCCTCTACTCCTCAATCCATTGCATTGTGGGTTCTGCCCCCACCACTCTATCACACCACTGAAATCATTCATGACTCTGATTTAAAATGAATCTGTTACCAACCTGAACTCAGGTCAGCTCTGACGACTAGAAGCAAATTCAGTCTACTGACACCAGGTGGTGGTGAAGGAAAGTACGGCCTTTATTGCAGGATACCCAGCAAGGCAGTGGGAGACAAGTGTCAGATCCACTCCTGTTTGGTCTTTGGGTTAGGGGTGTTTTAAAGGGGAAAACCAAAGACGCTGGGATTAATTATTGTCTTGTGATATTTCTTAATCATAGTTTCAAGGGTTAGGATGTCTCTGGTTTACGATTCTCTGGTCAAGTGGCCCAAAGCTGGGGGTCTGTGAGTTCATCTTGCCCTGGAGAAACAACCTGAGTTTGTACATTAATGATGATGTTTTTAATAGCAATTTTAGTACATTAAGGATATTACTGAGAACAGTAGTTTTAGTCATCTGACTCTGGTTGATTAGTATTCAGTTGGCACAGGATTGAGGTCAGAGGGGACAAGAAAGGGAACAAAGTTTTGGATAGACAGATTAATCATAAACAGTAAGGGAACTTGGTTTAAGGGGGCATTGGTTTCAAACCATTCATGATCTTCATTTAAAATGCACGTGCTGCCTCTTGGGGAGTAATGGAAATGTTAGGGATCTTGATTGTGGTGGTGGTTTCATAGGGGTATGCAGCTATCAAATTCATCAAATTGTACATCTGAAATATGTGTAGTTTGCTACACAGAAATTATACCACAAGTAATTTGTTTAAAAAAATGTAGGTGTTGTCCAAGGTTCGATCCTCAGAACACTGCCCTTTGAAAACAATGCTATACCAGTGTTTTTCAAATTGCTGAGGTCATCAAACCAATTTAGCGTCTCACTACTAGCATTAAAAATAATAATTATAATACAAAGTGCAGATTGTTTCATGAATTTTTAATTTCAGTTGTCAATAATGTGTATACTGGGCCCCGTAGCAAAATGTATTTATGTGAGTTGTTGTCAAGATATTTGAAAGATGTTTTTCTAGATTAGTTGTCTTCAAAATTTTTATTTGCATGAGTTTATCATTATAAGTGATTTAATACCTGCCATAATCCGTTCAAAAAAAATAAATTTTCTTTAATAGTTGGAAATTTTACATCATCTCCTTTCCATTCTTCTTCCTTCATAAGATAAAACATACATATATATATATACACACACGACATGTAGATAATATATGTGAATATCTTTTTTTACTAGAAAGTCTATAATACTTCTCTGAAATAAAAATATGTATAAAGTTGAAATTAAATTTTTATAAACTTCCTGTGACCACAAGGCTTTAGTGTTAAAATATTTCTTTTGTCAATTATCAGTATACAACTGATCAAATAAACATAGTATACATTTTGATTATTAAACATAAAAATTAAAATTTTATTAGGGATGCAACTTTTAATGAGACTGAGAATTATTATTTTCAGTTAATCCACATGTCCATGAATATCACTATTGCTAGAATGAGACAGGTTCTGCATCAATCCTATTCCTATTTTTTGTTTATAGATCTAAGAGCTGACAATCTTTGTTTACATAAACAAGCAGATTCCCGTGTAACACTTACTGAATCAGTTGAACTCAGTTCTTTCAACTACTTAAAAGATCTATGTCAAATCACATGGTGGATCTACCATCAATTTTCAATTAACTTTAGATTAACAGAAGAGTCACAAAAATAGTTTAGAGATTCCCCCATATACCTTTTTTTGTTTGTTTTTTGGGGGGCAGATAATCCCCCATATTATCTTTAACCCAGCTTCCCCTACTGTTAACATCTTAGGGCATGGTACACAGATCAAAACTAAGAAATTAACATTGCTGTAATACTATTCATTTAACTATAGACTTTCTTCAGATTTCATCAGTTTTCCCACTCATGTCCTTTTCTGTTCCAGGATCCAATTCAAGATCCCACATTGCTTTTAGTCCTATGTCTCCTTGGTCTTTTCTTATCTGTGATTTTCTCAGTCTTTCTTCGTTTTTCATGATAGTCATAGTTTTGAGGTGTATTGGTCAGGTACTTTCGATAATTTTGGCTAATTTCTCTTGATTGGGTCACCAGACATTTAAAAAAAATAATTGATAAGCTGGTAACTCAATTAGGTCCTCCTTCAATTTCGTTAAAAACAAATAATTACGAAAATCAAAATATCTACATATTTCCAGTTGCTCTTGTGTCTGGTGTCCCAGAGGTCTGTACACCCTGGGACAATAATATATCATAGTAAGACTGGATTCAGCCCTGGAGAGAGGTATGCCTTTCTTTTATGAAATGGATGAAAGATGTATCCTTAGGCAACTTTTTAGAAATTAGGATGTAAACGTTGATTTCCTGAAAACTCTCTCAGCCTTAATACTTACAGGGGTTTGTATTCTATGGCTCCGAATGATTCCGCTCACTCCAAATGATTTCACCTACCTGCATGGTCGCTGATTCCTCAAGTTCTTACCTTTGGTCCGTACCTGTTCCGTTGTCTAAGGCTCAAACTACTCTAAACTCTTAAGTGCTCCTGCACCTGGTTTCCTAATACTCGCGCTTCATTTTCCTCCTCTTAACAATACCAAATGGATGCAGCTTCTGGTACACACACATTGCTTCCTACTTCTTGAGCCTGGAGGCTCCATCCACGTCCCACCCCCGGCGCTCACCTGTGTAGTTGGGGCTCTGTATTCAGACTATCTAGGCTCCCATCTCTAGATGCCACTTGGAAACGAGCTCAAGGTGGCAGATCACGAGGGCAATACAACCAACCACTCGTCTCTCTGGAAGATGTTTCCCACGTTTAACCGTGAGGAATGTCAGCAGTGCACATCACAGTCTTCAAAGTTCCCAGGCTGCCAGCGCTCTCAAGGCGCCTCATCTGCGCGGTGATTTCTAGTCTTGGCTACGAAAGTGAGCAGCGTCCACCCTGAAATGAAGTGAGTCCTAGACGAAATTCAACTAGTAATCACACGTCCCCAGCCTTCATCTCGCTGAGTCCTTGGCTAATGAGCTCCGAGGCCCCGCCCACCCCTGCCTGCCCGCCGGACCTTAAAGCAGGCTTGGAGAGCGCCTTCCCTACGCAGGCAGTGGACCCACCAAGAGCCTTTACTATTTGAAGGTTAGAGGGCCAGTCAGAACGTATGCGAGACGGAGCTAGTATTCTCGCGAGAAGTCTGGGAGACGACAGTGATGGCGGCGGCGGGAACCGGTCCCGGGCCAGGAGTGGGTGCAGGACCCGGCCCGACAGCGGCTGCAAATGCAACACCGGCGGAAGAAGGGGAGACGAAGCCGGTAGTAGCGGTAGTAGCCGCTCCGGCCGGAGAGGGGACGTCCGCTGCTCCAGCCGCCGAGCCCGGCTCCGGAGAGGCCGAAAGCGGGTGAGACGTCCTGCAGCCCTAGGAGGACACGGAGAGGGAGGCCCGCCCCCTCTTGGAATCCCGGGAGCCCTGCTGCCCGCCCCTTCCGAACCTCGGCCCTGGGGCCAACGGCTCGCCCTGCCCCCTCGGAGACTTAGTCCCGCCCGCCGCTTGGCCCATCCCCTCCGCAGTGTATCTCAGACTACCCTCCTTTCTGCACCTTTCTCGCCAAGTTTCTCATCCTACCTCCTGGCTTTTATCCCGGCGCGGGGCTGGTAGGTCACTCTTCTAGCTGGAACCCTTCAAAAATCCCAGAGAGGAAACCACTTTGCATTTCCAGTCTGGAGGAGGTAATGATCCCTCTGAAAACAGAGAAGAGCTGCATCTCTACCAAGCTACCCCAGGACCAGTTCTGTCCCGTGTAGACCGGCCTATAAGGGCCTGTTAGTTTTCCTTTACCCCGTGGGCCTGTGTCTGCCTTGGCCACATTCTTCCTAACCCTGGGCATCCAGTCTGAGAACAAGCTTGGCTGAAAAAGCTGTAGGAGTGTGAGGTTCAGCTGTACTTTGAGCATCATCTGTTCAGGTTTGTTTCTCCTGAAAATTCTTTTTTTTTTTTTTTGGTGGGGGGTAATTAGGCTTATTTATTTACTTTTAGAGGAGGTACTGGGAATTCAAACCCAGGACCTCGTGCATGATACGCATGCACTCTACCACTTGAACATACCCTCCCCCCTTGAAAATTCTTACTTGAGTCCTTTCCTTATCTCCTAGCGATGCGAACTCGGTTGATGTAAGTGGTGGCTTGGAGACAGAATCCTCTAATGGGAAAGATACATTAGTAAGTATTTCTTTTTGGATGTTTGTAAAGCAGAATGGAGTTTTCAAATGAATCAGAAATACAGTCAGGTCAATTAACTTGATTCTCTCATGGCTCTGCGGACACAGGAAGGTGCTGGGGATACCTCAGAGGTGATGGATACTCAGGCGGGCTCCGTGGATGAAGAGAATGGCCGACAGCTGGGAGAGGTGGAGCTGCAGTGTGGGATATGTACTAAGTGGTTCACAGCGGACGCCTTCGGCATAGATACCTCGTGAGTATTTTTTGTAGCCTTTGTAAGATCGCCTTGTAAAATACTAGATCTCAACGTGTTCAGTGGTTGAATGGTTTGTGGACAAATGTAAGTGCATAGTATTTCCTGTGTCTCCTCGTTCCTGTTTAGGAGTAGTAGGATTTGGATCAGGAATTGTTTGAACACAGGAGCGTGTTTTCTGCCTACTGAAGGCACAGTCCTAATAGGTACAGTGATAGGCATTATCCCTGTTTTTCCACTTAGGATCTAGATGAGAGACAAAAGCATGCAAATACAAAGCGTGATGTAAACAAATTTGGGACAATATCATTTAAACCTTGTATTTCATGTTACAGATTTTGGGGAAAGGGTTGATGTCTATGGTACACAAAGCCTGATGTCAAAAATTTGAGGTGGCCTGTGCCTCTTCGTGCCTGAGCCATCCTTTTTTCCTTTTGGTTTCTAACCCACTCCCTTTAGGTGTCCTGAATTGTTTGTAAAACCAATTTCCAATCATTTACCTCTTCTAGTGAATTAAAGTCATTTTATGAATGATTGTGAATGAGAGGCTCCTTTCCTCATTCTAGGGATTTGGTCAACAGCTAGCAAGAATGACTCGCTGTCTGTGGAAACAGCTGTACTGCTGGCTCTCTGTGCTGCTCTTTATGGTCCATATTATATGAATAAATCTAGATAAGACTATCTCAAAATAGGGCTGCATTATTCTGAAATTTATCCTCCTTGGGTGGGTTTGTGAAGAAATTCCTTCCTTTATAATTTGTTGTTTGCAGTCTAGTTAAAAAGTTAAAGAAATGCTAATAGCCTAATTAACATGTTACTGGTGACTAAGGATTGAATGTTTAAAAAAGAAAGAAAAACACTGAAGGATCAGGAAGAAAGAATTGTGACCTTGGTAGAAAGACCTATAGGGAAAATGTGCATGCTAAGCAAGGCTGGTCAGGTAGAAAAGACCTACAGTTGGGCCACTTTGGCCAGGGAGAATTTGTTTGGATAAAGAGAGCCTAGGAAAGAAAATTTACCAGAGACAGAACTTGGAGCAACCCAGGGAAGGATCAAACCATGGTTCAAAGTTTTGGTCGAGACCAGTTTGTACCTGAATCTGAGAAGTTACACCTAAAGCCCAGCAGGTGGGACAGATGATCTTTTGCAGCTGATGGAGGCAGTGCATGAGCCAGCAAGGTATGAGAAGGGCTGCTCTAAACACCTGACTGTGTTTGAGTTCCAGAATTAACTGCATACCCACCTGTCTCTAGTATGAGACTTTGCCTTCTGTAAGTGAGCTTATCTCAGTGGGCTATCTCAGGGGTTCTAGAGAGAGATAAAGGTAAGAGAACTTCATCTTAACATTCATAAGGATGCTTCTTCGTTCCTTGAGTGGTGGCAGTAGACACACACTTGGGAACCTTCTCTTTAAGGATACCTTAAACTAGTTACAGCAGAGTCCAAGATAAACCTGCCTTTATTTTGATGTCTTCTCTTCCAACTTAAACCGGTCTTTTATTTTTCTGTTACTGTCTCTTTTTTGAGACTAAGATCTCTTTCTCAGTCATCCAGGGCAGTCACCACACTCTGTCCTACCCACCCCTATGGAATCAGCCACCATGCTTAACCAATTTTTTTTCTTCTGTACACTTGCCTGACCTTTCTGTTTTTATTATTTCACTCTAGTAAGGCCATTTTTTTTTTAAACCTTCTTCTGGAACTGCTACTTCCAGAAGTTTGCTTCTTCCAAACATGCCCATTTCCTGATCTCTTCCTCCCTTCAGACCCATCCTGTCGCTAAACTTAACCATTTTCACCTTGTTGCTTCCCCTCATCAAGTTCCTCCTACCCACAGAGAAAATGCACCTCACCTGGCATGTAAGGCTTCCTTGAACTTCTTGTCTTTCAAGCCATATATATATATTTTTAACCGTATCCCTGATAGGTCTCCTCTCCTGGACACGTTTGTTTACACCAGTTTCCCCCTTTGCCTCCTCATTTGTGCTTTGTCATCTGTACACAAAATAATTCACCTGTAGAAAGAAAACCGACTCATCTTTCCAAGTCCAATTCATAACTTGCGTCCTCAGAATTCTCCCTAACTCTTAAATCTGAAGTTACTGCTTGGGTCCTTTAAACACTTGTAGACCAATTATTCTCTGCCTATAGGATTTATTTGGTAGTAGGGCAAGTAATGTTTTGTGATTCCTGTATTGTCTTCTTGAATAAGTATTTGTGTTTTATTTTTTATTGAGGGGACAGATAATTAGGTTTATTCATTTATTTTTAGAGGAGATACTGGGAATTGAACAGAGGACCTTGTGCCTGCTAAGCATGTGTTCTACCACTTGAGCTGTACCCTCCCCACAAGTATTTGTGTTTTAAAATTTACCTTTTTGTATGTCTGTCTGCCCTTTCTAACAATGTTAGTGACACTTTAAAATAAAGATACTTACATATAACTTATGTACAAATGTTTAGATATAAAGATATTTAAAGAGATTGGTTTATCTTCTTCCACAGCTGGCCTGGCATACTCTTTTTAGGTGCCCAAAAACTATGATAAACTAGCCCGAGCCAAGTTCTAGTCAGAACCTTCCAGTGCTGAATTATCCACTGTGGTGGATAATGTCTTAGTAAATTTTTGTAACAGAAAATCCAGGCATTTGTGAAAATATGAGCCCTGTTTTGGTTCTGGTGACCTTTTCAAGTTTTAAGGGTATATTGATCCCATCATTGTCTACCTGTCACTGAGGGAGAGGATGCCTGTTGGTGTACTTCTCAGAAACGTGTGTTAGGAAGTTCACTAACTTGCACAATTTGGCTGTTCCGCAGGTCCTGTCTGCCTTTCATGACCAACTACAGTTTCCACTGCAATGTGTGCCATCACAGTGGGAACACCTACTTCCTCCGGAAGCAAGCAAGTAAGGACAAACTCTGGAGCCCTGCAGATTTCCCTCTGGTTCTCTGGGAAGGAAGAGGGGCTTGGGCTTAGCCCAGTGAGGAAACCTTTGCCTGGTAGCTGGCGGGAGTTCCCGTGGGGCTTAGCGCTGAGTTAATTGGTGCTGTCCATTTCAGATCAGATGATAACTGTACTCTTTTCTGCTATCGTTGTTAATCTGCGGACCATTGAGCTGAACATTCTTCTGGTAATAGGAGTATACTACTCTGGGTGACTTTTTCTTCCTTTTTGTTTTTGATAGACTTGAAGGAAATGTGCCTTAGCGCGTTGGCCAACCTGACGTGGCAGTCCCGAACACAGGACGAACATCCAAAAACCATGTTCTCCAAAGATAAGGTAGAGGTAGCATTATTGTCATTGCGATTATGCAAAAGAATTAGAAGGCACTTCTAAATACAGGGGACCCTTGAACAACAGGGGTTTGAACTGCGCTGGTCCACTTATGATATGTGGATTTCTTTTTCACTAAATACGTATTACAATATTACACAGTCTGAGGTTGGTTGAATCCTTGGGTGTGAAACCATGTATACAGAGGGCCAACTGTAAAGCTGTATGAGGATTTTTGACTGTGGATGGACAGTTGGTGCCCCTAACCCCAGGGTTGTTCAACGGTCAACTATACACTCTTGAACAATAAGTTTCTAAACCTCTCAGTTTTTATTAATCTATGACTGTAGACTCAATGGTTACTTTGTTCTCATTCCATGTTATTTACTAACTTGCTGGTGTGTGCACATTATGTCACTTGGCTTAACTATTAGTGGATGGATCCTTAAATAGTTTTGATTGGCTTTATAAACGCAAACAACTGTCCCATAATTAATAACCAGATCTTGCGGGAGAGGGTATAGCTCAGTGGTAGAGCGCATGCTTAGTATGCACGAGGTCCTGGGTTCAATCCCCAGTACCTCCATTGAAAAAACCAAATAATAAACCTAATAAATAAACCTAAATAAAAAACCAAATAAATAAACCTAATTACCTCCCCCTTGGGAAAAAATTTTTTTTTTTTAAATCGGCTCTTGAGGTGAACCTTCTTAGCTTAGTTTGAGCTGTATTTATAGATGCTTATCAGAGTTTGTCAGGGGAAAAGGTCAATTTATGCATGCCTTTTATTAAAAAGAATTATCCTTTACTGTTAAACTGAAAAACCACATGACTAAAGTCAGGACTCAGAATTAGATGATTAGTCCATCCATGAGTCTTTTCTACTGTGATTCATGGTAAAAATACGACAGTTAAGTAAATTTCAGAATGATGAAGCTTACAGTGACCCAGTATACATGGATCTCTGCCCACTCTCATTTAAAACTGAAATAAAAGTTTCACCCACTGGGCTTACCCTCTGATCTTTTCCTTCTGCACTCTGATATTTTCCGTTCTAGTCACTGCTAGTTTTGACCTGCAAAATTGATTTTATAACCTACTAATTGACTGCAACCTACAGTTTGAAAGACACTGATATAGGGTGTTTAGTGAGACCAGTATTTCAGTATCAGATTCTGTATCTTTTTTACTAAACAGAGAGGTTAGGACTTAACCCTATAAGCCAGAGGAGTCAACAGAGGGTCCCCTTCCCCCACCCCAACTTTTTTCCTCCATTGAATGGAATGCATTTAAATAGAGGTGTGCCATGATTAGATTTTGTTTTTCCCCCTTAAGTCTTTTTTCCCAAATTATTATTTTGGATTTTTCAAATACACAGAAAAATTCAAATACTACAACGAAAATCTGCCTATTTTTTCCCTAGATTTGCCAGTTGTTAATATTGTGCTGTGCTTGTTTTATCTCTTCATATCTGTATTTTCTCCCTAAATTTATATGAGACTAAATCGCAGATACTATAATACATTACCCAGTATTCTCTCATAACCACAATACAGTGGTCATACTCAAAAAATTTAATGTTGATGCAATACAACTATCTTAACATACACAGTTTATATTTTTATGTATATGGTGTATATTTTCACAGTATTTTTATTACCTTAATAATATCCCTCCATCCAGCATTCAATCAAGGATCACACATTAAATTTAGTTGTAATGTCTTATCTCTAGAACAGTTCCTTAATTTATTTTACTTCGTTTTTTTGGTCTGCTGTGACATTTGGAATTTTGAAGAGCCCAGATAATTTGCCAGGATGTTTCTCAATTTGCATTTATCCAGTGGTTTCCTTATGATTAGATTCAGGTTACCTGTTTTTGGGAAGGCTGTTATGTAGGTAGTATGAGTTTTTCTCTGTTTCACATCAGGAGGCATAAAATAGTGCTTTGTTTTATTATTAGTGATCCTAAATTTGACTATTTAGGTAAAGAGTTTATTAGTGATCCTAAATTAGACTACTTGATTTCTCCATTGTAAAGAGGCCCTTATTCTTTGTAATTATTAAATAATTCATGGGGTGATACATCGAGTTTGTGTGAATGTCTTGTTCTCTTAACCCTTTTAAGCAGTGGTTGTAGCAACCATCTAGCCTGAATCAGTTAGTGAAGTGGTTGCTGTAAAACAGAATACATTTACTGGTTAAACTTCTTCAATAAAGAAGATTCCATTTAAAAAAAATTTTTTTAAATCATTGTGGATTTGCAGATTTTTATAGTCCACTGTGAGATTTCTGGATTACTGCTCGGATGAGACCAGTGTAGCCCCATCCAGGCAGATACCTACACTTTTTGGTGGGTCCCTATCAGTTTTTGAACTCTTCCTTTTTTCCTGGAACAGCAAGATATTCCAGTCTTCCCTTGTGCTTTTCCTGATTCGACCCTCGTTCCTTTTAGTAAAAATTTGGTTTTCATGGAACTAACTGGTTGAAAACGTTAGTGATGGACTAACTCTGCTGGAGTGTGGAAGATGGTCTAGGGTAGGGGAACTATAGTGCCAGAAGACCAAGCTCAGACCAAGTTTCAGTCATGTAAGCAGGAACTGACTGAGGACCACAGTCATAGCAGTGGGGATGGAAAGGATGCCTGACTGGTAGGAAATTTCTGAAATTTTAAAATTCATTTGGTGACTATTTGGATATGGAGGTTGTACGAGAGAACTAGGATGACTCGGTTATGTCAAGCATGTGATTCTGGGTGACAGGTGACTGAGTATTAAGAGCAAGAACAGAAATTTGCAGAGATTTGTGGGGTGAGATACAGAGTTCAGTGTTAGTCACAAAAAGTCCGAGGTGCCTGCGGGATGCCCACATGGAGATGTCTCAAGCAGGGAGGAACAGGAAGGAGCTCAGGAGATAGAGCGCGGGGGAGTCATCTTCCAGATGGCAACCGAGAAAATAGGGTGGATTGTTTCCCTCCTGCTGGATCATAAGCCCTGCGGCTAAGATCTGTATATACTTACTTGAAATTCCCCACAACCTATATGCTTGCATGCAATTTTGTATTCAGTTATTAAAAAACTAAACATGGATTTGTCTTTTGATTCCGATGAAGTCTTTGAAAGTGCTGCAGGTTTTTGTGTGTGTGAGCTTAATTTTGAAAGCAACTATAAAGGTCTTAATATTTTGTTTTAAAAATTAGGATATCATACCATTTATTGATAAATACTGGGAGTGCATGACAACCAGACAGAGACCTGGAAAAATGACTTGGCCAAACAACATTGTTAAAACGATGGTGAGTACACTAAAACTGACGAGACTCGACATTTAGAATATCCATGTTCTTTTGTAAGAATTTTTTTTTTGATTTTACTGAAAGAATATGATGACTAAGAAGATGGAAACAACTTAGCATTAAATCTTGAAGAGTAATTGTAAACTTTAATAGTTTTCACACAGCATCAGTAAGTTGCACATAAAGACGTGGTAGTTTTACACACGACACTGAAACCTTTGTCCAGTGCACTTTTGCAAGTATGATTTTATATTGAAATTGGAGACAGTTTTCTTTGATTTAAAAAAAGCCAATAGCACTGTTCTAAACACTGTTCTTAGAATTAGAGCACCTGGGGGGAGGTCAGCGCCAGCTGTTGACGGTACTTATCTCTGTGATGTGGAGGGAGGGATGAGGGTTAGGAAGGATGGTGGCTCTCGTTTTCTCTGTTTGAATTTTTTTAATGTCATATATTAATTTTGAATAATTTTTTAGTTTCTCTATTTGAATTCTTTGGTTGTGTATTAATTTTCTAATCAGAGGGAAAAACTTTATATATGTGTATATATATATATTTTTGGAGATTACACCTAGGAATTGGAGTCAGTGGTTGATCATCTGTTCAGTACTTCTTTTAAGTATAAAATTTCCAGTCATACTAAAATATTAAAATACTATTTCCTTTTAGAGTAAAGAAAGAGATGTGTTCTTAGTAAAGGAACATCCTGATCCCGGAAGTAAGGACCCAGAGGAAGATTACCCCAAATTTGGCCTCCTAGATCAGGTACAGCAATATGCTTCATATTCCCCTTTTGATTTTTAAGCCACGGGGACAGAGAATCAGGCTCTGATTACATTTGTGTATTTGCCACTTACAACATACTGCCATTCATGCCCGTAGCCTGGTGGGCTCCAAATAAGTGGTTCTCACTACTTGTGGAAAGAAAAGGACCCTCACCGTAAATGGGGGAAACCATTGTTTTGGGTCTGGCTCTTCCCTAAAGTGTTAGGACTTGATACATATCAGTTTTATCTTTCTTGACTTCAGTTTCCTCACTTGTAACCCAAATACGCCATTCCAAGTTATTTCTAATTTTCTTTCCATCTCAAATTTTGCTCTAAAAACATTTAATGTGAAGAAAAATGTGTCTTGAAGAATTTGTGTTGTGTGTCCAGCATAGCATGAGGAAAAAGATTTCCAGTCTTGGTTCAATGACAAGGGTCACATTTAGCATCTCAGGAGGTCAAGTCTTTTAGCTCTGCCTTTTAGCTCTGCCTGTTTGCTTTGCCAGCAGTGAAAATTCAGGTTTCTGTCTGTCTTCTTGTAAAATGAGAAGTTCTGGCCACACTGGGCCTGGACTCCCACAGGGAGCGCTGAGTCAGCGGGGCTTAGGCACTGTGGTCCGGTCTGGTCCACCATTGCCCTTCCACCACCCTCACCCTGGTTGGCTACCATTCGTCCTCGTTCTGAAACCACTTAGCTCCTTACCCTTGGCTGCCTCACACGTGTTACTTGCTCATGCCTGAAGCATCTAAATTTGGGACCCCTACAGTTTCAGACTCTAGGATTGTCATTGTTTTAGTATTTCTCCTGTTTTTTTGGAGCATTGCTAGGTTGGTTTGATGATATAGCCTCCCTTTATAATTGAACATTTTTCCCCCCAGGATCTTAGTAACATTGGTCCTGCTTATGACAACCAAAAACAAAGCAGTGCCGTGTCTACCAGTGGGAATCTAAATGGTAAGCATGTAAATGTCTTCTTGATGAAATATTTGTAAGCTGTTGAATCCACATGTGCCTAGAATTGGGTTGACTCTTAACCGGTATTTCCTAAGATGCTTTAAAGTCCAAATCTCAATTTTTAGGAGCTAGCCAAGGATTTGACAGATGGTAGTAGAGGCGGACTTTTTGTCACTTGACACCACACTTTGGTCTTAAGTGAAACAGATTTAGCGTAAAAGGTACAATCCTAAGGTCAGATTTACTGTGTTTATGTTAGACTCCCCATCTGTATCCTCATAACTAACACTCAGTTTAGATAGATTTGCTCTCCATTCTTTTTCCTTAATTCAGTTGTTATTTAACAAACTTCCTATGCCCATCTTCTAATTTTTCTTGCCCTGAGTCTTTCAGCTTATTCACATGACAGCATTTCTGTGTTGACCACCCACTGTAGCACGTCTTTCTGCCTAACCTGTCCAGCGGCAGGAATGTCCTTTGTTACTAATGGTAGTCTAACAAGAGTGGGGAGAGCGGAGCGGTAGCTAGCTACACGTCTGACACGTGGTGTCATTAACTTGTCTTTTGGAGTGGTAGCACCTTAAATATGTAATCATTTCCACTGTTATTAATATTCTAAGATGGGTTGGAGATAACTAAATGTATTGTTCATCTTTTTACCCTATTTCCCCCTTTTAATTGTTAAAATTTGACAAATACATGGTGCCACTTCTGTTCTTACAGGTGGAGCCTCTTTTGGAGGTGAATTCCTCCTCTGTCTTCTTTCAGCCTCTCAGACTTAAGTATTTTGTGGTTTGGAAAATGCTTTTTGCTGAGTTGTGGTAGAAGCTAAAACTAAGTTAAAATTTTAAAGCATTGTGACAGTGGTGGCCATAGCACTTACTATGAAACAGTAGTTCCGGTTTAATGTTAGTAATTAAAAGCTTGTACGTTGTCATATTCTGCCTGACACGGCCAGCAGTCCCCTCAGCATTGCTTGTTTTGTTCGAGATGGACCTAAAACTTCTTTCTTGAAATAATTGAAATGCAAATACCGATAAAAACTTAAATAGTTTTTTGACTAAGGTAACTCAAACTAGAAACATTGATGTTGCAACAGGTTTGCAACAGTTTAACATTAAATCTTTCATGAGGAGTACTAATGACACCCAGTGTGTTCATAGAAGAAAGTTCTGCATCAGTCTGGTCCTGTCTAAGCAGAATATGACCTGCCCTCAACGTCTTCATCCTCTTTATTGCAGCAGAACTGCTGGTAGTTTTCAAGCTTGTCTCGAATTAAGATGCAGTTGTTTACATAAAGGTGTTTTCCTACAGTTCAGGTTTTCTGGAAGATGGAAAAACAAACTAATTGAGAGGAAAGACAGAACTGGACAAAAATTTCAAAGTACTTAATTCAGAAATACACAAGGTAGTATTCCTTGTGACCTTATATAGCTCAATACGTATATATATATTTTTTGTATACAATTTGTAAATTCTCTATTGATATTTTCTCTTCATTCCACAAGCCAGGTCAGTCTAACCTGAATTTGATGCATTGGCACAATCTTAATAATTGTAAAAATTGCCTACTAAATTGGAAGCCGCCTTTCCTACTCGTGTTATGGACGACCACAGTGGGTGCCTACCTAGCAGCACTGGAGAGAAACACCTTTTTAGTTCTTCTGTTTTTGTTTTCCATGCTTAGTGTACTTTTGTCTTGTTGGATATTCGAGTTAAGTGCTTTAGCCCATGTCGTGCCTTTATTATGTTTATGGAATATACTGTGTGTAGTTCAAGCGAGCAAACATTTACTCATAGTGAGGGTATTCTCTCTTTATGGATGTTTGTATTGATTTGGGTGGAAAAAATAAACTCGATCCACGCAGTAGTGCAATAGCTTTTAGCGGTGGGTGTTTGGAATCTGAATGAGTGAAAATGCATTTGTGTCACAGCTAGAAAGTGTCCTAGAAAGTTGCAGTTCAATGAGAAAGGAAGGCTGGAAAGGCAGCGCAGGTGTCGTTAGTGCCAGGTCCATTTGACTTACTGCCCTAACCCAGTGTCCTGGGCTGTGAGCCACTCAGCAGACTCAGTCCGAACCGGGGTGAAATCCAGGATGCTTTCGGGACGGCAGTCCTGTAGTGTTACACAAATGCACGCTGCGAGTGTTAGTCCCTGTGGAATGTCAGTGTCAGTCGCAGTTCATGGAAAGTGATCTGCCTTCTCTTCACAGGGGGAATTGCAGCAGGAAGCAGCGGAAAAGGAAGAGGAGCTAAGCGCAAACAGCAGGATGGAGGGACCACGGGGACCACCAAGAAGGCCCGGAGGTAGGCAGAACCCCCCCCCCCCCCCCCCGCCACCGTTAGAGTGTTCTCTGTGGCTGGCCAAGGGGGAGAGCTCGGGTGTCTGAGGGTACTAGCCTTTTTATTATTCTCCAGTCCTAAGCCCTTTGAGGATAGAATAACCCCAGGCTAGGTATCTTGTTTTAGGAACTTGTTTGCTACTTAAAACGGCCCTGGGGGAGCACCCTGTAGTGGTTTACCTGGGAGCACAGTTTGGTTAAGGCATCTTGAGAAAGGATAGGTTTGCCGGAGGGAGTGAAACCGGTACGGAGTGTTGGCTCCGTCACTGAGCTTCCTGTCTCTTCCCTCTGGGGACTCTCCCTTCACCTAGTTCAGTACTGAGGTCATGAAGTCCAGGTCATTTCTTTCTCAGACTGGCGACAGGGAGGAAGGTTCTGTTCATTAGTTTATCATAATAAATACGCTAAAGGAAACTGCCTTGGTTTCTCTTCTCCTTTCTCCCCTCTGATGGACTGGTTCACTTCCATAGAAATCTGTACAGATAAATAATTTTCATGTCCCTGTTTTGCCTGCAGAGAGCAGGGTGAGCTATTTGAATACAATGAGAAGCATTTGAAGTTGCCTATATTCCAGCTGAAACCTAATCGGTCAGAGGCCTTTCTTACAGAATTGAAGGCACTTGAGCTAGAGGGGGTTTTAGTTTCTTGATTTTATTTTTTCCTTTCTGCAGTGACCCTTTGTTTTCTGCTCAGCGCCTTCCCCCTCACGGCTATCCCTTGGAGCACCCGTTTAACAAAGATGGCTATCGGTATATTCTAGCTGAGCCCGATCCCCATGCTCCTGACCCCGAGAAGCTCGAACTGGACTGCTGGGCGGGAAAACCGATCCCCGGAGACCTCTACAGAGCCTGCTTGTATGAACGGGTCTTGTTAGCCCTGCATGATCGAGGTGGGCAACCTATTTATGTTCAGGAGGGACCCAGAGTTACTTACAACTGTTGTTGTTAGCCCTGTCCAGCCTGAGTCAGTCTGTTACCCCTCCCTCACCCCCATCTCTACCTGGACTCAGCCAGATTGTGTAGGAAATAATGTCCTTCTTTGTCTCTTCTTACAACCTCTAGCTATTTATATATAGTATAACTTTTTTTTTAAAACTTTCTATTTTGAATGAATTTTAAACTTACAGTCAAGTTGCAAAAATAATACTTTTGTTGGGGGGGAGGAGAGGTAATTAGGTTTATTTATTTATTTACTTTTTTTTTAGAGGCGATATTGGGGATTGAACCCAGGACCTTGTGCATGCTAAGCATGCGCTCTACCACTTTGAGCTATACCCTCCCCACTAAGTTGCAGAAATAATAGAATTTCCATATATCCTTCATCAAGCTCCTCCTAATGGCAAGATCTTACACAACCATAGAACAATTACCAAAACCAGGAAATTAACATTGGTAAATGCTATTAATGAAACTAAAGGCTTTTTTTAAATTTCACCAGTTTTTCCCCTCATGCCTCTTTTCTAGGATCTCACGTTGCATTCAGTTATTTCTCCTTCGCCTCTTGCAGTATTATTCAGTTATTTTGTTGAATATTCCTCTGAGGGTCTGTTTAACTTTTTCGCACGCTTAGACTGATTTTGCACATATTTTGGGAGAACCCTGCAGACAGGAGTCCTTCCCTTTGCGTCATCTCATGGGGCGGGTGATGTCAGTGTGTTTCGTTGGTTGTGTTGACATGATCCCTTGGTGAAGGTGGGTTCTGCTGGCTCTCTGCCGTCTTTCCCTCTGCTGTTAGTAAACATCTTAGGGAAAGATACTTTGAGGCTGTGCAAGTATCCTGTTTGTCTGTAAAGTTTTGCCCACTAACTTCCTTTCTCCGTGTATTATTAATTATTTGTCAGTGTGGACTTAGGTATTTAATTTTGTAGAGGACATTTTATTTTGTTGCTCAAATTATTCCAGCTTTGACCATTAGGAGCTTCTTTAGGTTGGTTTTTGTGTTTTCTTTTTTGTTGTTGTTGTTGTTTTTAAATTTTCTTTAATTGAAGTATAGTTGACTTAGAATATTAGTTTCAGGTGTACAACATAGTGATTCGGTATTTTTATAGTTAGTACAAAATAATGGTTCTATTTCCTGGTGCTGTATAATAAATATATCCTTATAGTTTATATCATGCATCTGTATGTAGTTTGTACCTCTTTATCAACCTCCTTCTCTTTTGCCCCTCCCTCTCTCCCGACTGGTGACCACTAGTCTGTTCTCTGTATCTGTGTCTCTTTCTGTTTTGTTATATACATTCATTTGATTTTTTTTTTTTTTTTTTTTTTTTTTTTTTTTTTTTTTTTAGAATCCACATGTAAGTAATAACAGAGTATGTGTCTCCCTGACTGACGTTTTACTAAGCAGAATGCCCTCCAGGTCCATCTGCATTGTTGCAAATGGAATCTTTTGTCCTTTTGATAAGCCCTATCTCTTTTTTTCCCTTAACTTTCTGTTGTCACAAGATGTTTTTGGCTCATCTCATATTTTCCAGTCTCCGTTCCAAGCATCAGCTACTTCTCCAAGGAGCCCTGGTTCCTTTGGAGAATGGTGTTTAGAAGTGAAGATATAAGTGTTTGTTTGGTATGCTCACTGTTACGGGGTGTCACTTCTAGGCGCCTCCCTCAGTGGACCGAGGTGGGAGATGTATGTACATGGTTAACTGGCACATTCACACAGGCCTATACTGGGTTTACACTGATGCCTCGAATTTTAATTAAATACCATAGAGTTGTTCCAGCCTTCCACCTTTCCGTATTTGTAACTTCCTTCTCCAGCAGTGAGAAAGAAACCTGACTCTTAATTATCTACGGTATATTTTCTTGTTTGTTCATTTCTAACAGATTCAATAATACACATTTTTTTAATACACATTTTGTTTAAAGATGTACAAGGCACATTCTGTTTAATCCAAAGCTTGAGGTAGTTTGAGAGTTGCTAAGCACTGTAGGAAACATGCACTAACTGGATCCCGGCATGTGTGTGCCGCTCCTTCTGTCCTAGGCTTGCGGGGTCCCAGCAGGACACTTGGTTTGGTTCCTGTCTTCCCCACCTCCATCGGTGTGGCTCTGTTTCATCATGTTTTCCGTTTGTAGTCCGGCGGGTTCATTTGTTAGTGTTCATGCCGTTTGGGGTTCTCTGACGTCTTGGGGGTGTATCTGTGTGTCAGGAGTGTCTTTGAAGGGCATGTGCAGCATCACTGGGGTTCTGAGAGTTACTGTTGTTCAAAAAGGTTTACGCAGAGTGTTGTCCTTCCTCATCCCTGCTACCCCGTTCTCGTTTCCTCTTTTTTTCCCACCACTTTCCTTTCCCACTCACCCCTTACATGTAACCAGTCTCTTTAGTTTCTAGTTTATCCTTGCTGTGTCTCTTCCTGCACAAGTGAGCAGATACATGTGTATTTCCTTTTATCTCCTTTTTTCATACCTGACGGGCAGCCCACTGCAGATTATCTTGCATTGTGCTTCGTACAGTTACTCCATGCTGGTTCAGAGATCGTCCTCATTTTCTTCTTTTTTTTTTAGCTTCATGATGCACCGTTTTGTGAACATACAGCCACTCTGTATATGGGCATTTAGAGCGTTTCTAGGATTTTGTATTCACAAAGGCAGTGAATGACTGTAGGCATATATGTGTTTTTGTATTGTTGGTGGTATATTTTCAAGGTAGAACTCTAGAAGTGGGATTGCTGGACCAGAAACATGAGCAAGGATATGTGTGTGACTCAAACAGGAGGAAGCACCAGGTAAACCTACTCGAGGGACATCCTGCAGACTGAGTGACCAGCACCCTTTAAAATGTCACGGTTGTGAAAGACCTGAGGAGACATGGCAGGTAGATGAAACGGGGATCTTGGATTAGATCCTGGAACAGACAAAGGATATTATTTGGGTAATTGGCTTAACTTGAAGGTGACCTGTAGACTAGCTGGGTTTTTGTATGTGTGTGTGTGTATGTTTTTATTGAAGTGTAGTCAGTTTACAATGTTGTGTCAATTTCTGGTGTACAGTATAATGCTTCAGTCATATATAAACATACATATATTCATTTTCATGTTCTTTTTCACCATAAATTACTATGAGATATTGAATATAGTTCCCTGCATTATACAGCATGAACTTGTTTATCTATTCTATATATATGTATCAGTTAGTATCTTCAAGTCTCTAACTCCCAATTTATCCCCTCTCACCCCCGGCCCCTGGTAATCACAAGATCTCTATGTCTGAGAGTCTGTTTCTATTTTGCAAATAAGCTCGTTTGTCTTTTTTTTAGATCCCACATATAAGTGATGTCATATGGTATTTTTCTTTCCCTTTCTGGCCAGATTAGTTTTATAGTATTGTGTCAATGTTAATTTTCTGGTTTTGATAACTGTATTATGGTCATAAATGGTGTTAATATTTGGGGAAGCTCGTGAAAGACATGAGAACTCTGTACTATTTTTGAAAGTCTGAAATTGTTTCGGATATAAAGTTAAGTCTTCTAAAGGATGGGTGAATTCACATTAGGATCCAAACCTTTACAATCAGTTAGTTATATTTTAGGGAATCAATAGAATAATTAATTTTAACCTTCCATCTTAAATAATCACATTTAATAAAAACTGTTTACCTGATGGCATTCTTCCTTTTTTTCCCCTCTGTCCTTCTCCGTTTATATCTTATGTTGAGACTTTTCAACTCCTGAGTGAATATTTCAAATTCCTCACCTGATATACCAACTTTTTATTTAGTTTTAGTGGCAGGCAGGAGACTCCTCTTTCTGTGGCAGTTGTCTTCGAGTATTCAGAGAAGTTTCAAGCCTTTGTTTTAATCCCCATCACTGCAGCTCCCCAGTTAAAGATCTCTGATGACCGGCTGACTGTGGTTGGAGAGAAGGGCTACTCTATGGTTCGGGCTTCTCACGGGGTTCGGAAAGGTGCCTGGTACTTTGAAATCACTGTGGATGAGATGCCACCGGACACTGCTGCCAGGCTGGGTTGGTCCCAGCCACTAGGTGAGCTGGGGCTATAATAATGGATGGTGGGGAGAGAGGTATAAACCAGCTGGCTAAGCTTCACAACTTCTGAGGTTACTGGATTGTGGGCATAAAATTCAATTCCTGAATTGAATTTTGTGGTTTGTAATTCCTGGGAATATTTTTATAATTCTTTGCTTGTGAGAAATTGTTAGCACTTTTACAAAATTGGCAAAAACAAACCAAAGAAAGAGTAGGATCTTTTCCTTTAGCAAACCAGAGGTGACTTGCATCCTGACTGCCTGTATATGTTTTTATTGGGACAGGTAACCTTCAAGCTCCCTTAGGCTATGATAAATTTAGCTATTCTTGGCGGAGCAAAAAGGGAACCAAGTTCCACCAGTCCATCGGCAAACATTACTCATCTGGCTATGGGCAGGGAGACGTCTTGGGATTTTATATCAATCTGCCTGAAGACACAGAGACAGCCAAGTCACTGCCTGATACCTACAAAGATAAGGTGAGTCTGTCCTCCCCAGAGATGACTGGGTTTGAAGACCTGTGGCAGCCAGTGCCTGCAGCTATGTGTTCTCTTGTGAGGCTGATTCATCTTTCACAGCTTTCCCCAACATTTCTTTATGAAAATTTTGAGACATAACAGAGTTGAAAGAAGTTAAAAGTCGGTGTCCAAATACCCATCACCTAGATTCTGCCATTAACATTACCCGTTCATTCCTCCACCCGCCCACCCACTCATCCATCCTATCTTTGTTAATGCACTTAGGAGAATGCTGCAGCTGTCAGTACAGCCCTCCCCACCCTACTCCCCACAAGTGCTTCAGGATCCGTATCATTAAATAGAGTTAAACTTTTGTTTATTTTTTTCTTTTGATATAAAATTTACATAAAACAATGTACAAATTTTACATAAAATGAAACATACACATTTTAAGTGTACGCTCACTTGAGTTTGGCGTTTGACCCAAACCCCTGTGGAGACGTAGAATCTTACACCACAGGAAGTTCGCTCACACTCTTCCCAGTCATTCCCAGCTCCCACCCTCAGTGAGGCAGCCACTGGTTTGAATTTCTTTCCCCCATCATAATTCTATTCCATTAGTCTTGCTTGTTCTTGAACTCGTATGAATGGAACCATGCAGTGTGCAGTCTTTTGTTCGTGGTTTTTATTGTTCAGCATAACGCTTTTGAGATTCTTCCATGTTCTTACACGAATCTGTAGTTTGTTCTTTTATACTGCAGGGTAGTTTCCATTGTATGTCACCACAGTGTGCTTATCCATTTTCCTATTGATGGACACTTGGGCCATTTCAAGTTTGGGGTTATTATAAAGTTGCTATGAATAGTCTTGTACAGATCTTTTTGTCAACATGCTTTTTTTTTTTAAGGTGATTGAGACTATTTTTTTGACCTTTATGGAGGGGAGTTACTCATTTATTTTATTTATTTTAACTTTTGGAGGAGGTACTGGGGATCAAACCCAGGACTTGTGCTTGATAAGCATATGCTCTACCACTTGAGTTATACCCCGCCTCAGCCGCCCCTGTTTTCATTTATTTTTAGTCATTGCCTAGAAGTGGAATTGCTGGGTCAGTGTACATTTAGTTTTACAGGAAATTGGCAGACTCTCCATTCGCACTAACAGTGTATGACAATTTTGGTTGTTCCATGTCCTTGCCAGCATTTGTTGTCTGTCAGCTTAATTTTAGCCATTTTGGTGGGCGTGCAGTAGTGTCTCGTTTGGTTTAAATTAGCATTCTTTGATGACTAATGATATTGAGCAGTTTTTCGTATGGTTATTGGCTATTCATCAGTCTTTTGTGAAGTTTCTATTCAGATATTGTGCCTTTTTAAAAACTTGGGTTGTTATTTTTAATGAGTTGTTGTTCTTCATATATTCTGGATTATAGACCTTTGTTGGAATTGACTTTTTAAAAAATATTTTTCTCCTACGCTTGTGACTTGCCTATTCATTCTCTTGATGGTGTCTTCTGATGAACTGAAGATTTTAATTTTTATGAAATCTAGCTCGGATTTTTCTGTTTGGTTTTCTGTTTGTTTTTGTTTGGGGGAGGAGGTAAGTAGGTTTACTTATTTTAATGGAGGTACAGGGGGTTGAACCCAGGACCTCGTGCATGCTAAGCACACACTCTACCATTGAGCTATACCCCCTTCTCAGATTTCTCTTTTACAAGTCTGTTGCTTTCTGTGAATTAATCTCTGCCTGCCTCCAAGTCATGAAGATACTCTTCCATGTCTTCTTGGGAAACATGGTTTTTAGCTTTTACATTTTAAGTTTTTGATCCACCTTGAATTAACTTTTGTGTATGATGTGGAATAGGGGTCAAGGTTAATTTTTTTTCTGTGTGGTTACTCATTTACTCTAGCACCATTTTGTGAAAATCAAATAACTGTAAGTGTTCTGGTCCTGGGCGCTCTGTTCAATTGACATATTTGTTGACGCTTACGCCAGCACCACACTGCCCTGACGATTGTAGCTTTAGGGTAAGTCATTAAGTCAGGTAGGGTCTGTTCTCCGAGCTTGTTCTGGTAATCAGCAGTCAGACCACGATGTATTATTGGTGGTATCAGTGTTGACTGCCATCACCCCTCCTGCCACCGAGAACCTTAAACCACATGAATTCCTGGTTGTACCATACACAGAGGTCTGCAGTTACCTTGAGGATACTGTATGAGTGTAAAATTATTTATTTTTACTTATAATAATTTGTTTTTAATTTAAATGAGCAACTAATATGTCCATAAAACAATGCTATGGATCTGTTCAAAAGCGACCTCTAAACTGATACAAAATGACCTTGGTATATATTGTTGAATGAAAAAGGCAAGATGCAAAACAGAATATATAGTATGTTATCATTTCTATGCCCTTTTTTGCTTTTTTTTTTGTGTTTTTGCCTGGTGTGGTCTTAATTAGTTTTTTTTTTTTTTTTTTTTGACAATATTAACATAGGCCTAGACTTTGTAGAAAGATAATAGGACACTGGAACTGCAGTTGCTTTTGGCTACAGGAAACTGAGTATTGAGGGACATGGTGAGAGGGGAGAGATTCTCTTCAATTCTATGTTCTTGTATAGCGTTTGAGCTTTTTCTCACCATACTTAATATACGTATGTGCAAGGAAATTCAAACATTTTTTTTTAAATGCCGTGTATTTATCTGAGAGTGAATAGTTACTTAGACTGTTGGGAACCAATAAGAAAGGAGTGACCCCAAGACCACCTGTGGGGGAAACTGGTACGAAACTAGGAGGGAAATGCCCTCAAAATCTTAGTAAGGGCCTTTTGTGAAAATGTGTAACAAACCTGTGCCATCTGTTAATTTTTAAGAAGCACATAGTTCACAGTCTAACAAAGCTGACTCTGCAAAGATTTTTAACTTCTGTTCAGAACATAAGGACTCAGGACTCAGTGCTATTTGTGTGAATCTGGCTTTTTTAAAAATTTCATGATGATGTAGCTAATGCTTTAATGTTCCTTTTCTTTCATTCTCTCTTGGTTTTCAAGGCTTTGATAAAGTTCAAGAGTTATTTGTATTTTGAGGAAAAAGACTTTGTGGATAAAGCAGAGAAGAGCCTAAAGCAGACTCCCCATAGCGAGGTGAGTCACGGGCAGCAAAATGTCAGAATTAGAAGACTCTGAAGACAGAAGACCCCTTATTATAGAAGAGAGGACAGTGAGGCCCACGACGGGCGAAGGGGTATCCACTGACACAGCACAGAGCCAGTGCGCTCTCCTGCCTGTTGTGTTTGGCCCTTTCTGGGGTGCCTGCTGCTGCCAGGGGAGGGGTGACCTGGGTTCTTAGAGAAAAGGATATAAAACAGCGGTCAAATAAGAATGTCTGTGAGCAGGTGAGGAAGCAAGTCCAAGATGCTTATTCCTTATCAGAGGAGAAGTCAAGTCAAAGGGAGGAACCCTGGAGGAGAGGCTTGGCCTCGCTGGGTGACCCCGGGGTGGCAGGAGCTTGAAGTCTCCTTCAGTGTCTTCAAGAACTTTCCCTCTGTCCTTTCTCCTTGGTGGTTGGGAACATGTCTGCCCAAGGTCACAGCACAATAAAGAAGGGCTGGTACCTCTGCCCTGGCCATTGGGGCCACAAGCAGACAGAGGCAGGGAGGAAGGCAGCTCTGAGCTGGAAACATTTTTTTCCATAAGAAAACTGTGAAGCCACCTGCGACAGTAATAGAAGTGGATGTGGGAGAAGTAAACCAGGGTTCCATTTGTTTCTAGGGAAAAAATAGTAGAGGGAAACAGTTAATCGCTCTAAGGATGATACAGCCAGAAAATACAGCCAGGCAGAAGATAGCGCTTGCTGGGAGAAGAGGCAGAGAAAGTTCCTTCAGAAAAAGTAGGCTTTTCTGAAGTCCATTTGTAGGGTGAAGGGAGAATGTTCAGGATGGTTTCAAGAGAGAAAGGGCAAAGAAATGAGAATTCAGAGACTTTGACAGGAGATCCTACAAGATTTTCAAAGTAGAAACGCAGAAGTAAGACCCTGAGGCCAGGGAAGGGGGACAGATAGATAAATAAGCTCAAAAGAGTCTAGTTCCAAGGGATCAGTGGAAACGGCCAATTACTTTTTTTTTTCCCCCAGTCTTTTTTGGGGGGTGGGGTGGAGATTAGGTTCACTTATTTATTTATTTTTAGAGGAGGTAGCGGAGATTGAACCCAGGACCTTGTGCATGCTAGGCATGCATGCTACCAGTTAAGCTATATCCTCCCCGGACCAATTACTTTTTATAAATGCAATCTAATGAATAATAGAAGGTAGAACCGTTTGGTATCAGTAGCAGAGGAATTCAGAAATTCCTGAGGACCAACTGGAATAGAGTACGTAGACAGACTGAAAAATCCGAGGTATTACATGAATGTCAGGCATGCCTGTTACACAAGCTGTGTGCTGTTCTTCGAATTCTTTAGCAGTCCTGTCACCAGACTGGTGATAAAGGATTCTCCAGCTTCATTCTTTTTTAATTTAAATTCTGAAGTAGAACTGTGGTTTTTGTTTCAGATAATTTTTTATAAAAATGGTGTCAATCAAGGTGTGGCTTACAAAGATATTTTTGAGGGGGTTTACTTTCCGGCCATCTCGCTCTACAAGAGCTGCACGGTACGTATTATCATCTGTTCATCCCATGAGCAGGACTTGACAGAGAGAGGTGAATGGTTGCAGTGAAAGAGCCATTGATCAGCTTTTAGAAAGAAATCTGAAAAGCCTAGGAGTGAGATGAGAATGTGTTCCTGCTTTTACTGTTTGTTCCCAAAACACATGGGTGCTTCACCAAGAATTTGCTTGGATAAATAAAGATCATGGAATGATTGTAACACATACTTTTCCTTTGGAGATTACTGTGGTAAATGTTACTGTTCAGTGTAAAGGATGTAAAGTATATACGGACACAAAGCAATTTGATGTTACATGCCATGCTAACCGACCATTAATAACTTACTTATATTGATTTTCTTTTTTTAAAAATACGATCCAGCATGAAGAGGAATATTATTAGAGCCTCTTAGTTTAAAGAAAAAACTTAATTTGAAAAGGCAGTGCCTGGAAACCTCCATGTCCTTTCATGCTGTCAGTAGCTGCCACTGAAGTGATACAAAGAAATCCTTAGGTTAGAAACAGAAATCAACACAGGTCTGTTTTATTTACCTGATACCGGGTGGATATAGGGTATTGCCCACTTTTGGCAATATTAATATATATCGTTTGTTCCAGTTATACCCTGAAGATCACAGCTCCATTTAGAGAGGAAAATTTCCCTTGTCACATTTTAAGTTTTTCACTATCTTCTTCTGTTCCTTCGTGTCTGCCTGGATTGAATTTATCCTAGGTCTCCATTAACTTTGGACCGTGCTTCAAGTACCCACCAAAGGATCTCACTTACCGCCCCGTGAGTAACATTGACCATGTCTGCACGCCACCACCCCTCCCCCTCCAAGTCTCTGTTGCTTCTTGCTGCACTTACTCATCTCACCTCGTTTCTCCGTTCCCTGTTCCCCCCGCAGATGAGTGACATGGGCTGGGGCGCCGTGGTCGAGCACACTCTGGCTGATGTCTTATATCACGTGGAAACGGAAGTGGACGGGAGGCGGAGTCCCCCGTGGGAACCCTGACCACGTCCTTTTTTCTTGGCAGACACGGACTTTCTGGGGAATACTACGAGGGGGGTTTGGTTTTGTTTTTTTAACTGTCGCAAACATTTTCCCGAAGCTACCGCGGAACAGGCTCTGCGGTAGCAAATGAATGGCGGGGCCGGGTGTGACGCCTGCCCTTCGACACGCTCTCCCGTCTATGACCGAAGGCTCTTACTTTGTGTGCCATATCCCAGCAGCTGCTGACCCCAGGGCCCCAGGAGCTCCCCGTGAAACCGGGGCTGTGCCATGTACCCCACCAGCCGAGCCCTGTTACCTTCCTGTGCTTTGTAAGGAGTGGGTAGTCTCATCCAAGTAGCCAGCTCATCCGGAGACGTTTCTTCCGGTGGGCCTTGCCTCTGTCCCACCTGGTTCCCGAGGAAGCAAGAACAGCTGAAATCAGTGGCTGTACATTCCAGACCCATCTAAAAGCTCTTTCGTGTGGGTGTGTTTTTATTATTAATATTGGGATACGCTTTTGCACACTGGGCTCCCCGAAACTGCTAGGTCTGTAGGACTGTAATTGTGAAAGGCACTCGCTTGCAGCTTTAACAATTAGAAACTCCTCCCAAATAAAACTTGTCTTCCGGTGTGTGTGGCACTTTGCTTCCCTTTCAGGTTGGGGTCCACGTGGTGACCGCGTCGGAAAGGTGGGCATTCTGAGGAAGGGGCGCCAGTGTTGGAGGAAAGAGACAGGTTTCTGTGTCAACCCCTCACCCATTGCTTCATTCTCTCCAGACTCTCAGCCACCCCCTCCATCCCGGGAAAGCTGGACTCAGGACCGTGAACAGGGGTTTAAAAGGGTTAATGGTCCCCTCCAGCTCCTTCCGATGAGCCTGCGTGTTGGTCAGTACAGGTTCTCTTCCTGCCATGTTTATCTTTCTTTGTAGTCGCTGACGATTATAGGGCAGTTTTCAGAAGACTAAAAACTGGAATGTAAGAATGGGCCTTCCCCTGGGGTCCCTCAGTGTTTCCCTGGCCCCCTCTGTTGGGTACTGTTTTTTTGTTTGGGGGAAGAAGGTATTTAGTTTCGTTTATTTGCTAATTTATTTAATGAAGTTACTGGGGGTTGAACCCAGTATGCTAAGCACCAGCTCTACCACTGAGCTGTACCCTCCCCTCAACAAATGGATCTTTTTTGTTGTTTGTTTTGGGGTGGGGGTAGGTAATTAGGTTTTAATTAATTTTTTAATGGAGGTGCTGGGGATTGAACCCAGGACCTTGTATGTGCTAAGCATGTGCTCTGCCACTGAGCTATGCCTTCCCCTCCCTGGCCCCCTTGAATCCATCAGTCGCAGTGCCGTCCTCCCAGGATTGCTCCAGACTTCGAGTATAGCAGGTGATGGGAGAGTGGCTCACCACCAGGTAGGGAATATATTGCCATGAATCACCACATATGATTCCTGTTTAATAAATCTCCCAAATTTCAAGTGACTATTGGTATCTTAACACAAAAGCTTTGACTGATGTATTTGTCTCTTAGTGAATCACCCAGGCTCTTTGTTTTGGCTGTCCCAACTCTTAATAGGAAATCCACAGAATCAGTCTGATCGCAGGCTGAGGTCTGTTTATTCGTGGCTGTTCTTAAAGAGCAGACTTGGTCATAAAGCTTCTGGATCATCAGAGTTTGAAGAACTTGAGTAAATGAGGGTGGTGTTATTTAGAGGAAACCGGGGGTAAATTCTTTGTAATGTACATTACCACATATATAAGTTGTACACTCACTCCATTTAAGTAAGATTAGGATTTTGTACATTCTGCTTTCATAAATCAGAGATTCCAGAAGTAATGATTTTTGCCTGTTGACACTTCATATTCTGTGTATGTGTTTGGATAAGTTTCATTTGAAGGGCTCAGAATACCTACTCTTCATGTAGACCTACATAGAACGGTTCCTGTATGCAGATCATCACTGACAACTCATTTTATTCCACTGTAGAGTTAAACAGATGAGAAAGCATCTCCCCAGGCACCTCAAAGACACAGTTGCATGTTTGAAAAAGGCCGATTATAATTGAACTCAAAAGCCATGGTGTGTGTTGAAAGCCCATTTCTTTATTATCCGTGTGTTCTCTTGAAACCAGAGTATATGTTGCTCTGCACATCTTCCACTTCTTAGGTGGGCGTGGATGATGATTCTGTTCTACATGTATTTCTACAGTTATCCCCTCACTCTGAAGCCCCTGGCTGGATCAACATTTCATCTGTGCCCAAAATAGACTACTAAGAAATAATCAGAATAAATAATAATAAATACCTCTATCAGTTGTAAAATTTCAGTACCTCAATAAATACCGTCATTCCTGCCACTGCTAATTTGTTTAATAAATAAGGTAGGGAGCTCTGATTGCAAATGGTCTAAATCATCCATGCTGTTAGCACTAGCATGGAAAAGCTTCAAGTGGTAATGGCTGGGTTTTCCTCCTACTTAGAGATTGTAGCCAAATAACTCCCTCTCAGTGTATATTTTTAAAGCATATTCTCTGAATCCTGGGAAAGGATTTGTTTTTGTTTTGGGGGTTGGGGTGGGGCTCCAGGACCAATGATCACCAGCTCCCCAGGTACCAAAAAACTATGCTTCCGCAATCTCTTGATGTCGATTCCGCACGCAGAGCAATTAAGCTGCCCTGCGTGGGCCGCTCACGACAGAAGCCCATTTTAGGGAAAGGATTTTATCACCATATTACCCTGTCTTCCAAACTGTCTCCTCAAAATAGTAATACATTGACCTGTTTAAGCAGATAAATTGGCAGCCCCAAGTCAGACTGAGAGGTGATACAATTGACTGAACTAAAGATTCAGTTCCCATTTTAGGTCTAAACAGTCACTAGTGGGAAAGTAATAAAATTTGATTTCATTTAACTTAGTAGTACCATTCATCTTTGGTCATCTTTGGTCCTGCCCTTTTAATTAGGTGAATACAAATCTTTGGTCATAATCATCTTCCAATGCCCATTAATCAGCTTTCAGCCATAGTTCTTTTAAGAACCAGTTTAGGCTTGTGCTTATTGTGTAAATTAAATTTTTAGGAAAGATTAATGGTAACAGGTCCTACAAAATTGAATGATCTAAGTCCTCTAGTTTTCCCTTTGAGGTAGGAAATTTAGTTTAATGAATTAAGCAATCTTTTCCCACGACTCCTCTAGCATGAAGTTGCAATTTATTAGAATGGATTTTTAAGAGTAGAATTTAAAAAGTGCTACACACTGAAGTTTTTATGTTAGTTATGATTCTTTATTCTGGCTGCTGCTCATGGAAGAAGCAGGGAAACCATTCTAATAGTTTTTATTTAGTTCTGTATTTTTTCACTAAGATAACTTGGGTGAGATTTCTCGAAGGCACCTGCTTGTTCTTTGGTGCGGCTCTCTACCCACTTGGCGGAGGAGCAGGGGGTTGCTGGGAGCCCTTGTGTAAGGCCTGCTGGGTCCGCACACCCCGCCCGCAGGAATGGAGCTCTTGAGCCCTTCATGTCTGAGGTCCCGATCCCTGTGTTTTACACCCTCTGCACCCTGTGTCAGCTGGTAGCATTTTTGAGATGTTTTTAGGTAACTATGTAAGGGCTCAGAAAAAAGTTCTACAGATATTTTGGGACCCTTAACCTTCATTTTAGAGCTAATCAGTGAATGAAGTTAGAAGAGCCTTGTCCCCATTTTCTTGGTACTGTTACCGATCTGAGTTCTAGTACCATTCAAAACACCACTACCCCATCCTGCAGGCCCCAGGTGAAGCTCTTGCACAGACTTGGGGGCTTCCAGCAGGGACCTCGCAATGGGCCTGCACGCCAGCTGAGCCGGAGACAGCTGTCTGGTCTTCAACACCTGGCTTCAAGAGCAGAGCTGGACTCTAGACGCTTGCGCAGGTGGTTGGCAAAATCCACCTGGGTCTGCGATAGGACCTGGTTGATGATCGTCTTTGGAAGCCATCCCTAGAGGTGAAGTTAGAAAAATTTGGCCATCTTGCAGGTGATGTCCCCCTCTAGACACCGCCATGCCCTACCCCCGGCGTTGTGGGTTGCCTAGGCTTGGCCTTCTGGCTCTGGTTATAGGTACATCCTTGCAACTGATCAGGGTCCTGTTCCATGTGGGATGATGTGGGAGAGGTTAAGAGTATATTTTTTTCACCACCACCTTCCCAGAGTCACCTCCTGTGCCCCTCACCTTGAGGTCAATGCTGAGCAGCCAGGTGAGTTTGGTCTTTGAGGGGCTTCCAGCCAGAGGATGCAGCACCATGCAGGTGGGGCCATGCTCAGCTCTGCCGGATGAAAACAAGTCGGGTCAGGAGGACAAGGCAGAGTTCTCTTAACGCTGATTAGTTCTACCAGCCACACTCCTTAAGTACCTCATCCTTCACCAAATCTCATCAGAGAAGTCCTTTGCCAAGGGTGAGATTTAGCAGTTCGCGTGGTTACCAGCTCCTCAGAACAAATGCTAGTTGGAGCTGGAACCTGGAGGCCTCCTGTGGTGCCTTTTATTTGCCAGATGATGGGGAGGTCGAGAAAGGGTCCAGGGTGTTGCCTGGGACCCCTGGAAAGCTCAAGTAGCAGCTGTGTTCTAAGAGGTACGGATTCTATTTTAGTCAACATTTTGGTCATACCTGAACAGCTAAATCTCAGCCCTATATATTGTTTTAGAAAATTACTAGGGTTCTTAAACTTTCTGGGAAGCTCAGGACAAAATGGCTATAAAGATTGTATGGGCAATCTTGTCTTCCTCTGCTAAGGAAGGTAGGACTCTTCCTCCATGGAAGGAGGCTGAGAGTAGATGGGACCAAGGATTGGTTTCTTGGGAGTCAGGGGTTCATCACACATTTGGTAGGTGCATGTCCCCAACCCATGTTAAAAGAGCTTTTGAGGCTGCTTCCAGTATTACCTGATAACACCCTTCTGCTCAGGCATCTCCTCGAAGCGCGTGGCCATGCCAGCCAGCACACACATGGAGCCCCGGCGCTTGGTACAGCGCACACTCACGAAGTCTCGGGGCCCCACGAGGTTTCCTGCTGCCTCTGCAGCCAGCTCATGGGTGATGACTGTGTCTTTCCCAATCTTCTGCAGGATCTGCCAGGCCACAGGGAACCAGAGTCACTACTCAGCCAGGCTGGGGCCGAGGCGCCCCTACACCCACCCCGAGCTTGTCACCACCCCACCTTGATCTCCTTGACATTCGGATTCCACTCGCCCATGGTCTCCATGCGCTCCACAAGCTCTTCATAAAGCCTCTCCATGGGCTGATCGACCACCACCTCCAGCCGGAACACCTTGCCCACATCTGGGACCACTTTACTTAGCACTTCGTCCCCATTCGCCTGTTGGGAGGCAGAGAGGAGCCCCTGGGTAAAGGTTAGAGACAAACATTCCCAGCCGAGGGCACAGGGACAGTGCCAGGCGAGGCAGAAGGGGAACAGCCCGGAGAACTCTAAGCTAAGCCTGCAGAAGCATGGAGCTATCTCTGGTTACAGTAGAGGAGGTCATCTTCCTGCCACAAGCCTCGTGTGTCTGCAGACTGGGGAGGGAAACTGGTCCCTGGACCCTTTTTTCTTGGGGGTAAATGTTGATGGGGTTGGGTAGGTCCTTACTTCAGAAGCTCAAAGATCCTAGCGGGCCAAACCTGGGAGTGGGGAAAGTGGTGTCTACAACCAGCTAGCTTCACACAGATTTTTTTTTTCCTAGTCCAATACCTCATTTTACACCCAAGGATGTAGAGCCAGAGGAGGTCAGTGAGATGCCCAGAGACCCTTAGCTAAGAGCATTGCTGGGCCTAGATCCCAGATTTCCTGACTCCCAAATTCGGAGTCTTTTAACTCTGAGAACTTGGAGAAGGAAAGATCTTCCTTAAACTTTGGCCAGTGGCAGCACCAGAGCTTTTGGTAAAGACAAAGCCACCGGAGTCTCAGAGTCACCGGCCTTGAACACATGCCTTGTTACTGGCTCCTGGCACAGGTGCAGCGCTCAGGGGCAGAGCACCCGAGAAGGCCTTAGGCCACCTGTGTTCTGATCCAGCCCCATTGCAAGTGAGTCCAGATCACCCCTGCAAACTCATCTGGAAGGTAGGCTAAGCACAGACACTGCACATTGGCTCTGGAACTTCTGACCCAGGGAGGGTGAGGCCTCTACTGCACCTGAATCCCAGTCCCATGGCCTGCACGGGTGTTCAGTGCATGTGGAGGGTAGATAAGGATTCAGGAACAGTGTTTCTCACACGCGAGCCTCCAGGATGTCTTTGGGGGAAGGGGCTATCTGGGGATATATCCTTGGGAAAAGGAGAATTCTCAAGTTAAAAATGCTTGCTGCCCAGTGACTGCTGCATGAGGCAGGAATTCTGAGAAGAGCAGAGACCCCAGCTGGCCTTGAGGGTGGCCCTGGAACCATGAGGAACTGTGGCTTCCTCCACACCCACCCTTACCTGCTGGCTCTCCCTCTTCCAACCTTCCTGGTTGCTCAAGATGCCTAGGGCCCTCTGCATGGCCTCCTCTCCCTGCTGGATATAGGCCAGTTCTTGGTCGCTGTAGAGAGTGTCCTCCAGCTGAGAACCTGGATACACAGCCAAGGAAAGACTGAGCTTCTTGGCCTTCCACTGGCTCTCACCCCTTTGATCTCTGGACCTGCTCTTTCCTCTGAAGAGCCAAGACCAAAGCCATAGGGTCCAGCCTGCAGGTCCAGTTAGACCCAGGTGAGAGGAGGGGATGTGGCCCTGAAGAACTCCATTCCCATCCTCTCAGAGTGAGTGAGGAAAGCGTGGCGGCGGAGGGGGTGTGGGGGTGGCGCAGGGGAAGGGGAAGACCAGAGCCACAGGCACATTTGTAGCCGGGAGCCTCCTGCCGCTGGCAGAAGCCCAGAAGCCTCTGCACTTACCAAGCAGAGAGCCACGGCGCCGAACCTGGTTAATCCACGCTCCTGGGGTCGGGCCCCCCAGGGCCCTCCAGTTCAGCTCCTGGCCAATGGCCAGCACAGCCTGGTGCCTCAGCCCTGCGGGGAAGGAAGGGAGCCATTACTTAGGAGTGGGAGAGCTCCTTAGAGATGGACCATTCCACCTCCTCATCTTGACAGCAGAGGACAAAAGCTGGGGGAGAAAGTGACTTGCTCAGGAACACAGATCTCTAGTAGGAACTTGAACTAGAGCCAGGTCAGCTCCAGGTCCTGTGTCCTTGACTCCAGGCTGCCTCCAGGGCCTGGAATTCACTGCCTTTCACCTGGGCTGGCCAGGGACCACACTCAAACTTGCTGAAATTCTTTCTTGGAAAGAAGCTTTGTTCAAATAACAAAACATCCTGCTACAGAAGCCTTTAAGGCACTCGGTGCCGGAGGTGTGTGCGGCTGCCCGCAGCAAGGGGACTTTGCTGAGTGAGTGCTCAGCACGCTGGGGCGGTCTTGCTGATCTCGTGAGAACAGCCCCACTGCTGAGTACAGGTCTTCCAAGCATGGTTTCCATCCAAACAGTAGCTAGTTCAACCCACTGTCATTGGAAAGGACTTGTCATTAGATTGTGTGCCTTTCACCGATGGCAGGGGATTGACTCAAATGACCGTGGGTCCTTCAGCACCTGATTTCTGCCTCCTGACTGTAGGATGGAAACAGGACTCCCCACCTCACCCACCTACATTCTCTCCTGCTGTCTCTCCCCTTTCGTTTTCTTTTCCCTTTCTCTTCCCTGCCCCTGTCTCGGGCTTGCCAATACTGCCAGTTGGCATCAGGCTTACTCCCACCTCTGCCACTGTGGCTCAGACTTTCCTGGTACCCTCAGTACCAATCTTAGACAAAGGCAAAGTCAGAGAGAATTCAAGACAGCTAGGAGCCCTGGAGGGGAGACCAGAAATGACCAAATCTGGAAGGGACACACATGGGCACCTGAGTATCCAGCTCAATTCTTCAGTTAGGGGGAAATTGAGGTCCGGAAGGGAAGGCTCAGTAAGAGGCACAGCTGGGACCAGATCCTGAGTGTCCTGCTTCCCAGTCCCGTACTTGCCCCACTAAACATTGCCTGCGAGCTCCCGGTCCCCCGATGCCGCCTCCCCGGGAGCTCACCCTTCATGTTCCGCACATGTCTGTAGGAGCTGCCGGCACACAGCTTAAACGTGGCGAGGAGCATCGTTTCCTGGCAGTCGGGGCAGACGCGGAGGCTGGTGCTGCTGCTGCTGCTGCTGCTGCTGCTGCTGTGGCCTCTGCTCTTGAGGGTGACTGACTGCTCCTGTCCTTCCTGAGCTCGTCAGAGTTGGCCTCTGGGTCCTGCAGCCACGGCCAGAGTGTGTTCTGTGTCTTAAATGCCTCCAGCCGAAGGCTGTGTTGCATCACTGGGAGATAAAAAAGCCATCACTCACCATGCAAAGGAAGAGGTCAAGGATAGAGAGATTGCCTCATAAGGAGCCTTTGGCCATTTTTGGGGGGGGTGTGGGGAGGGGTGGGGGTAGTGCACAGAAAGAAGCAAGGAGGTTGGTGCCTGACTTGGGGAGGGGGGATGGAGAGGAGGGGAGAGGAGCAGCAGAAGTCAAGGCAATGTAGAAAAAAGTATGTAGCATGTGACAGTGGTTTTCAGGCAGCATGTGTGGTGCTGTTGAATGCAGCTCTGTAGCTGTCAGATCTAGAATTAAGGCTCTGAAAACTATTTGTTTTTTTTAAAAAAATCATTTATTTTATTTTGGGGCGGGAGGTAATTGGGTTTTTATTTATTCACCTATTTTTAATGGAGGTACTGAGGATTGAACCCAGGACCTTGTGTTTGCTAGGTGTGCGCTCTGCCACTGAGCTATACCCTCCCCCCCGAAAACTGTAGTTTTAAAAATATTTCCAGGTGATTGCCTTGCAGGTGTTCTGTGAGCTGCACACTAGGCTTTGAGAAACTATCCTGGAACAGTGCCCCGGGCATCTGCCAAGGAGAACTTAGTCATCTAGCCCCAGGATGAGGGGCCTGACGTCTAGGTAGGAATGTCACTTGCCACTCAGTTCTACAAGAAGCAAGTCATTAGCCCCTGCAGTCACTGACATACAATACACCCCGAAAGGAAGATCAGCGTAGGATACTTTGTGCTCTGGGAAAAGAGGCAAAATGAGCCCTTAGTTATATTTTCAGGAGAAATTTTTTTATCAGCCTACATTTTCCCCATACTTAGAAAAGCACTAGAATCATGAATGGAGGTATCTGTGACTTGTGACCAGCAGCAACCTTCTACCCAGATGTGCCCCTGATTGCATGTTCTCCTTCACCCAAGTCATATACATGCTGGCCTCCCCTCTCCCTCTTTAGAGCAGTTCCTCTGGAGAGGCTGTCTCCCAGGCTATAGCCCTCAGTAAGCCCCCAAATAAAACAAACCTCACAGCTCTCATCTTGTACTTTTTTAAAAAATTAATTTGTTCTTTTTTAACACCTTTATTGTATAATTCTTATCCAGTAAACTATACATATTTCAGATGTGCAATTTGATGAATTTTGAAAAGATGTATGTGCTTTTTTTCCAGTCAGCAGTTTTGGTGACCATGAAAGCACAGAGCTGACTTCTCTCCTTTACCTGAACTGTACTGGGATTCAGAACCTCAGTGCCAGCAAGGACCTCTTAGGCCCGTCCACCTCTTCAGCAAGTCCCGCTGAATTTGGGTGAGTCTTTCCTGGTTCTCAGATCTCCTGATTAATTGATAATCTTGAGTCTTATTTGGTGGCGTATAACAGGGACCTGGCCTCAGTTAAGAGATTGTGGTAAGAGGCTGGCTAAAACATCTTTCCTCAGTCTAAATAAGGGGCATCAGAAAGCCAACCTCTGACTAACACCCCAGCCAGATTTGTGTAAAATACATATGGAATACTTATTGTTACAAGTAATTGTGTGATTGGGAACTGAAGGCAATCTTGCCCTGAAAATGGTCAAAATGGTAGTCTAAAAAATAATTCCTTCGTTTTATTCTTTAGAGTCCATGTATGAATGAGATCCCATGGTACTTGTCTTTCTCTGTCTGACTTATTTCACTTCGCATAATACCCTCCAGGCCCATCCATGTTGTCGCAAATTGTGGAATTTCATTCCCTTTTTTATGGCTGAGTAACATTCCACGCCTTCTTTATCCATTCATTTGGTTATGGGACACTTAGTTTTCACCCGTACCTTGGCTGTTGTAAATAACGGTGCTTGGAACATTAGGCTGCCTGTATCTTTTCAAGTTAGTGTTTTTGTTTTGTTTGGAAAAACACCCAGGAGTGAGATCGCTGGATCACGTGGTAGTTCTATTTTTAGTTTTTTGCGGAGCCTCCATATCGTTTTCCACAGTGGCTGCATCAATTTACGTTCCCACCCACAGTGTAGAACGGTTCCCTTTTCTCCACATCCTTGCCAACATTTGTTATGCATGCTCTTTTTGATACAGCCGTTCTGACAGGTGTGAGGTGATCTCTCATTGTTGTGACTTTCTTTTCTCTGATGATGAATGATGCTGAGCTTCCTTTCATGTGCCAGTTGGCCATCTGTATGACTGTTTTGGAGAAATGTCTTTTCAGGTCTTCTCATTTTTTAATCAGGTAGTTTGCTTTTTCTTGATGTTGGTGCACGCGCTGTTTATATATGTGGATAGTAACCCCTTAGTGGTCGTACCATTTGCAAATAATTTCTCCCATTCAGTTGGTCGTCTTTCCGTTTTGTCAATGGTTTCCTTTGTTGTGCGAAAGCTTTTAAATTTTATTATGTCCCATTTGTTTATTTTTGCTTTTGTTTACTTTGCTTTAGAACAGAGATCCCCAAAAAATATTGCTATAATTTTGTATCAGAGAGCATTCTACCAATGTTTTCTACTAGGAGTTTTATGGTATCCAGGGTTACATTTAGGTCTTTAATCCATTTTGAGTTTATTTTTGTATATAGTGTGAGAAAATGTTCTAATTTCCTTCTTTTACAGGTAGCTGTCTAGTTTTCCCAGCACCACTTATTAAAGAGATTGTCTTTTCTCCATTGTATATTCTTGCCTCCTTTGTCATAGATTAATTGATCATAAGTGTGTAGGTTTATTTCTGGGCTCTATTCTGACCCATTGATCTATGTGTCTGTCCTTATGCCCGTACCATGCTGATTACTGTAGCTTTGAGTACAGTCTGAGGTCAGGGATGATGATACCTTCAGCTCTGTTTTTCTTTCTCAAGATTGCTTTAGTAAGATGGGGTCTTTTGACATTCCAAAACTAGTTTTGTGTATGCAGTTAGAGAATGTTGGCTTGCTAAAATATTTTTTTTCAGAATTCTGCCCTTAAAGGAACAAATTCTTCCAGTAAGAATTTGCTTTTCCTTATCTGCGCCTTGAGCTATAAATGTTCTGCCAGTGCCCTCAGGACTAAGTCCTGAGGCAGAGAGGAAAAAAAAGAGAGAAAAGAGGCCTTTTTAAAAAACATAAGCAAGTAAACTTAACTTATTCCAACTGTTACTTATAAACTAGTGAGTTTTATGTTGTAATATCTGATTCATAACTCAGTTTTAAAAATGAAGCTATGAAATCTCTGGTTGTGTCTGTATGTCTGTGTGTACATTATAGATGTGATATGTCTTTACCTGCAGATGGTATAACCAAAGTTAATTTGGAAATGAGCTCTATTTAATTGGCTTAAAGGAAATTAAGGGCCTATATAAATTCTCAGAAACTAGCCCAAATGAATTTCAGGTTCACATGATCTGGGAAATATTCAATATTAAATTAATATTTGGTATTAAAGTTAGCTTAAGTTTGTTGGCTTAATGAATATAGACGTGTCTTTAGAGTCATCAATATTAAATATAATAGCTTTATTTCACATAGGTTTACTAGGAGTCAAATAAGACCTTATCATTTCTGTTATAAAAATTTGACAGCAAGAAAAATAACTTGGTATGATGAAATTTTAAAAGTAAATTTTTAGGTGAACCCTTTAGAAATAATTATACTTTAGGAATGCCCCCTTAAAAATAGTTTCCCAGATATTTAGTAACTTGAAACTGGAGAGTTTTGATAAATTAAGTTAAAATGATGAAGGTTTATTGAATATAGAATCATTCCCAAATAAAATAGATACTAAAACATTAACTATTGAACATAGGCTTCTTTTTACAGAGAAACTAAAGGTATTTAGGACAACTAGTAAATATATTTGGTGTCAAATTGAGACATTTTCTATAAGAAAGCACATGTTTTTAGAAATTATAAATAGTATTTATAAGTTTGCCAGTCTACAGAATGCTAATGGAAAAGACAGTTCATAATTGCTTAATTATTAGTTTTCACTAGAAATTAAGGTGCTTTTTTTTTAAGAGTTGAGCACTCTAATTAAAATATGTAATTAAAGGTACTAAAAATTAATAAGGAGAACATTTTTGTTTGCAAGGAGAAAAAAGTATAAGGAATGGAAATGAATTTAGTTAAGGGAATAAGAAATAATTTTGTCCTAAAGAGAAAGGGAAATGCATAAGACAAAAATCTGGAGGCAGAAAAGAAGTTATAGAAGGTTTGTGAAAAAGAAACCCCCCCCCCCAAAAAAAAAGAAAAGAAAGGTTTGTATGGGATCAGGACTGGCTAAGAGTAGAATAAATTTAATTGAGTACATGAATTTTAATATTTAAGGTAGTGCCAAACCTGAATTTGGTTTTCTGTCTCTTGAGAGGACAAAGTTTTCTTAGAAAATTTATCTGCTTTTGGTAACAGATTATAAAGTTTATTTTTTGAAGTAATCTGTTGTAGCTATCTGTATTTGCCTTTGAAATCTTTTATTGTCACTTTGGTTAAATAAGTGTAGTTTCACAGTGACCGAAGATCCTATCTGACCAAGTGTTTTTAAACCTTTTTGGTATTTTTGACAACCTTTTCCAAATCAAGTTTTAAATGAAACTCTTTGACCTCTAGTTAACTTTGAGGTTTTCCAGAGGCCCCTGGAACACCTGAAGAGATTTGTTTTCTCTCGTTATCAAAGAAAGATGTTAAATCTGGCACAACATTGTAAAATGACTATTACTCAGTGAAAAAATGTTAAAAAAAAAAAGAAGTTAAACTTGTTAGGCTTCTGTGGTATGTTAAATGACATGGAAAGCATTGTCAAATGAATGGTAATAAACATTCTTAGGTTCCATTGTATGGGTAAATGTTGTAAATGTCCTAAAAGTTATGTGAAACTTCTAAAACTTTAATATGTCCTTGTATAATGTTATCAGTCATAATTCGTTATTATTTTAATATTGTATGTCATAAAAATAACCAAATTCTTTGACATTTGCACTGTAATCAGTCTTTAACTGTACCTTTTAAAGTCATTTGCTATTTATAGACAGTTATTATTGTATTCTGATGCTTTTCCAAAAATACTTTATCTTCAAGAATATACACGGAAAGGACCTTTTGACAAGTACAGGTTTCTGATAACTTTCAGATCATAGCAGTGAACTGGGTAAGAAATTAAAGAATTCTAGTAGAAACCCTGATGGCTTCATAAAACTATTAACAAAAGATCAAGAATTAGTTACATAGGACTGAGTGAACTGATGAATATGGTTATAATTTTTATGGCTTTTTGTCTGAAGTATTACTAGCTTTTAATCTTTGTTTTCTAGGTATAAGGAAACCTTATATCTTAGCCAGGTGTAAGGAAACCTTTAACTAATTGTGACTTATAGCAAGTTGGTGAATTATACATTTGTAAGCAGAACTGAAACATTTATCTTTTTTTCTACCTGATCCCTCCAGAAACTGGAAATTTTTAGGTTCCTAACAGCCTTCTCAGGTGAATAAGGAAGGTCACCTCCTGGAAGGTGCAAGAATGTCAAGATATTTTGGAGACCTTGAGAAGAGAATTCATGCAAATCTATAGATGTCGCAGGCGGAATCTGATGGCAAGCTCTTGGCATGGCTTTCCTGGCCTTAAGAGGCCTTTTAAAAGTTCAACCTGAGATTCCTTGTGAAAAGTTTCAGCACAGCCAATTTAAAAGAATCTATATGATCACCTATACTTATGTAAAAAACCAGGCCAAGTTTATTTTGCTAATAAATTAGTCTTAATTTGGCTGTATTTGGTAGAAATGAGGGTGATTTTAGAGAAAAAACATTTAAGTTTCAGTGGATATTAAGGTATAGTGTTCTTAATTGTCTTCAAGGTTTATATTAACTGCCCGAGACTTACTTCTTTTGCTGGCTTCTTGTTGCTCTGTTACATAATTATAAAGTTTAATTGAATTATTAAAAGGACATTATAAGTTTGTTTCTGAAGCTTATCACAGTAATCTTTGGATGAAGATCAGATGCCCCCTGACCTGTAACAAGGAGATGATGTATACTGGAAAAGACATCATTTAAAGGACTTTCTCCAGCCTGGATGGAAGGACCCTTATCAGGTACTCTTAACTAGATAGTGAGCAGCAAAACTGAAGGGAATCGACTCTTGGATTTATATATTCCACTTAAAAAGTGCCCCTGCTCTGGTCTAATAGAGAGGACTGCTGACCTTGAACTCACCTTATAACAAAACTCAGAGAAGAAGCTACACCCACCCCAGGACGAGAAGATGGCCATATCAGAAGCAGAGTGCTGGGCCTGACCCATATGGCTGTTTATAGTATTTTCTTAATTTCTTGGACTTTTGCATAAATCAAATGTTTTTCTATTATGGGCACAAATTCTATGCAGAATTCAAAAATTAATCCAATTATTGGGTTTACAGTCGTTACCTACATCCAGTACTTCTGGGTTACCTTGGTGGATTTCTCCTCTCCATGGCTCTAACTGGATGGTCCTCAGGAAATTCCTTTTAGAAGAAAGGAGTTACAGTTCTGTTCAGGACCCCCTCACTTGGCCATCAGTCATACTTGCTCTGACCTTGGCCATAAATATGCATTTTCTTTTAAAGGTTAACTAAGGTCAGTCAGAGCAATGAGCTAAATTTCAAAGGATATAACTTCCTGATTATTAGGAGGGACCCTCCCTCAGTTATGGGATGGATTTATATGACTACCACCAGACAATGATCATTTAAGTTGAAAGGCCCTTATATTGGTAACAACTAAATCATACTAGATAATCAGTCTACTAACACTAGGAAATTGGGTTGAGTACATTATGAACAATGCCAATATATCATTTCCCTTAAAGACAGCGATTGGTCTGGAACAGACTGGGTCAGACGACCAGGGGATATGCTGGCCTGCACCTAATGGAAGCTCTTGACTTGAAGTATTTACTTATGACTTTATTAAGGCTACTAGCTATGTTACTTACATTCTGCCTATTTTACAAGATCATTTTTTCTTGAATTACCAAATGTGTAATTGAGCCTCCAGTGAAAATAAAGATGTCTAGGTGACTTGAAACGAACCAAATATATAGTTCTGTATGAGATCAGTGATTGCAATAGTCATACTCTAGATAAGGGAAGAAGCAACAAGAGGGAATCTGTTCCTGGACCATAACAGACAAGCATGACATGTGGCCCAGAGACTTTTGGCTACTGATGAATAGGGTTTAGTTCAGTAATAGCACATCGAGTGACCTACAGTGAAATCCTCTCCAGACCTAGGAACGAGCCTTCCTAGCGCTGTGGGACAAATTGGTCATGAAATGCCTCCCAAACCTTCGTTGAATCTATGACCAAACGGAGGGCACTGCCAACTAAGGAATGTTGCCTACCATCCAGTTCTACAAGAATTGGGTCACTAGCCACTGCAGTCGCTGACCAATACACTCTGAAAGAACTCCAGGACGAAGATCAGGATGAGACACTCTGTGTTCCAGGAAAACTGGCAGAACAGGCCCTCAGAGAGTTGGAACTGCTTCTGGAGAAATTTTTTATGAACCTGGATTTTTGCATCTTCCCTTACTTAGAAAAGCACAGAAACCTTTGGTGATACCTGCTTCTCATGACTAGCAGCGGCCTTCTACTGAGACGCGTGTCTAATTGCATGCACCTCCTCACCTAAATCATATTTACTGCGGGGCGTTCCTCAGAGCTCAGAGCTAAGAGGCTGGCTCCCGGCTATAGTCCTTGGGAAGTCTCCAAATAAAATGGAAACTCACAGCGCTCACGTTGTGTGTTTCAACTAACAGTGGAAATGACCCATTCAAGGTCACACAGATGGTCAGGCGCAGGCCTGGGACAACAATACAAGTCTTCTGACCTTCAGCCCATCTTTACACGTGTGTTCGACTGTTCAATTATTGATTCATCCGTTTATGTCAAAGACCTTTTTCCAAAGCCCTATACGGAGTCAGTCCCCTTCTCAGGAGTTTGTTCTGGAGCAAAGATGGTGCCTCAGGGCTGAGCTCACAAAGCAGAGGGGAGAGCTAGCCAGAGGCACAAAGAGAGGAGGCCCGGACCTGGCTGCATCCCACACCCTCCTCACACTGTCCGAGATGAAGCTCGGCCAGGCAGACTGCGCCACAGGGCTTGGCATGAGCTGAAAGGTTGAAAACACAGGATATTGTGGTGCTCAGCAGTCTTTGCACTCTGGGGGCCAGTGTTCTGAATGGGGACTCAGGAGGTGGCCCTGTCTCTCCTCTGTATTCCATGCTCCCACCCAGGCCTAGCGAGGGGGAGCCCCTCCCAGCCTGTAGGCTGGTCTCTGATGAAATCTTTTCCCTTTATGGTCAGCCTTTTAAGCCAGATTCACCTGGCAAGACTGTTGAGAGTTGTCACACTAGATTTGTCCCCAGCCCAGGGACTGCCCTTTAATGAGAGAGTTCCGAGTCTGGTCACCTCTGCCTGGAGGTAGAGAGAGGGCCTGAAATGCAGGGAGCAGTGGAGGGTCCCCTCCCAGCTCTTGCTGTCCCCCTCATTTTAGAAAGGATGAGAGGAACAGGAGCTGCTCAGGCGCCTGGTGTTCATCCGGAACAGGTGAGCCCCACACGCCCCCTCTAAGCCCCGCTGAAGCAGTAGGAAGGGGCCCGCAACCTGGAGAAGCCCTTGTGATGGGCTCCACTTTGAGCAGTGGCTGCTGGGAGGCCCCGGCCCATCCTCAGGCCCCCTGTGACCCTACCCGCACTGTGAAGCCTTCCTTAACCACCCAACCTTCTGCAACTGGCCTGTCCCCTATTGACAGTCCCACCAGAGGGGCCATCTCAATCCTGATTTGTATAATGGCTTGTGTGTGTTTGCTGTCTCTTCTATGGGCCTGCCCGCTCCCCCACCCCTCCCCAGCACTCAGCTCCAGGGGGCACAGAACAGGCTCCTTCTCTACGGGGCAGCCAGTCTGGGAAGCCACAGGGGCGCAGATATGTCTTCTGACTTAGGCAACCTGCCTGTGGGCTTTGTTTCCAGCCCCTGCAGAGTGGCAGGAAGATGGCACTGGAAGGAGAGGCCTTGGCCTCTTGTTTGTCTCCAGCCTGAGCTGGAGACGTAGAAAGAGGTCAGGGTGTGAGCAGGAAAGGCTGCAGGCCAGCTTCCCGAGGTGTGTCCTCAGACGTGGCCCACGTGCGCCCTCGTGCACGTGCGTGTCTTGGGGAAGGAGGTGGGGAGAGGGGAGGAGTTATTACGGGACTATCCATGCAGATAATGTTCAAGGCCTTGCCGTTGCTGTCCCATGGAGAATTATGGCCATTGTGGCACTGTGACGGGGAGACGGGAGGATGGGGCTGATGCTGATGTCAGAGGCTGCTGTTGACTCCGGGCAGGCGGGAGGTGCTGGTGACCTCCTGGGCCAAGGCTCCCTTCCCTCAGCTGTTCCAAGCTGACTGACTAGTTAACTCTCACTGTCCCTCTGAGCAGTAAGTTGGGGACAGAGGTCTGGGAATTTCTCTGGTCCTGGAAGTCATCTGTATCTGGCTTTGGTTTTTAATGAGGGCAGAGCCCCCAAAGGAGACCGGAGGGCGCAGCAGGCCAAGAAGGGAGATGACCAGAGATGGGGCCCAGGCAGGACAGAGCGCGGGGAGGAGGGACCAGGGCTGGGGAGGGAGGGAGGGCTTTGCAGATGAGAAGAGGACTCCACTCATTTACTCAACAATCCTTTATTGAGTCCACTGTGCTGCTTTCCAATTCTGAGGAAGAACCAACCAGATGACCTAGTATGGGGAGTTGTAGGGCAGACAAGGAGGTTTGGAAGGGAGGGAACACAGCGGGCAGGAGGAAGGGCAGGTATTGGAAGTCACATTTGAGCCGAGTGTGGAAAGTATGCTTAGGAGGTAGCCAGATGTGAAAGCGAGAGCGAGCGAGGGAATGTGGTGCAGGTGTTCCAGGTAGAGCAGATGGCCGGCTGCATGGGGAGGACACCTGAGGGTTGTTGAGCCATGGAGTGGAATGTTTGCAGGGTCTGGTGGGAAAGGAAGGCTGGAAAGAGAGACAGAGGCCAGAGCATGCCTGTCAGGCATGGGAAGACTCCTCTGCAGGTACCCAGGGGGCAGAGGCTGAGAGTGGAGGAGGCTTGCCTCGAGCTTGTCTGGGCCCCCAGGAGGTGAGCCTGGGGCACCCTGGGTGGTGTGGGGAGCTGTGGGCTGGGGTACAGACAGACTCCCAATCCCGCTTCCACCAATTTATGACTGTGAGCGGCTCACTTCTTCAATCTGAACTTCCTTATCTGTAAAACAGGGATATGTTTTCTTTTTATTTGTGTAATTCTCTCAGGGTGCTCATAAGGCTTAAATCAGGTAACAATACATCAGGAGCCCACAAGACAAAGCCCCGACTTCTCAGCCGGTCTCTGGGTCCTCTGAACCCTCCCCCCTGGCTCTCTCCCCTAGCCCATGCAGACCCTCTCCATAAAGGCTTCCCTTTGGGCCGCACCTCACCCTACTCTCTAGTTAGAATGTAATACCTTTTGGGCCCCCTTGAAAAATGTTTTATCATAGTATCAATGATAATTGCTCATTTCCCCCACCAACACCTTTTTTTTTGTTGTTAAAAAAAGACTTTTTTTTTTCAGCGCAGTTTTAGGTTCACAGTGGAACTGAAAGATACAGAGATTTCCCATAGACCCACAGCCCCCATACATGCAGTTTCCCCCTCTTTCCCTGTCTGTATACTTTCCAAATTTTCGAATCCCCAGCATTTAGCACAGTGCTAGGTAATTAAGATACTGAATAAGTGTTTAATAAATAAAGCATGGAGCCTAGCACTTCAGAGTCTCAATACTGATTTTTCCCCCCATCTCGTCCATACTGCTTATAGGGTACATGCTTATTTAATATCAAAAGAATGGAGTGTTATCCTCCAAAGGGGCCACTGTGAGGGCAGCAGAAAGCTGAAGTGGGGTGGGGTCAGAGGGAATAGCTCAGTGGTAGAGTGCATGCTTAGCACCCACGAGGTCCTGGGTTCAGTCCCCAGTACCTCCATTAAAAAAAAAAAAGTTAAGGCAAGTTTAACTCATTGGGCTTGAGGTAATTATGGATTATCTCCCTTTAGAGAACAGCTTATGTCCTCCAGCGCTCAATTCCTTAAACTGAGTTGGTTGCCATTATTTCACAGGTATCATTCTTATGTGTACAAAGGAGACAATCAGTGTAAGTTCACGGATGGTATGGAATCTATCCCAAGAGGCTGACACGGTGCTGGGGACTCAGCAGATGGCAACAGCTGATAGAGCGCTCCGTCTGCGCCGGGCAGCACTCTGAGCAGTTCACACGTAGTCACTCAGTCCTTAGAACCACTACCTGAGAAGTCGGTCCTATCAGGATCCTTGTTTGTAGAAGAGGCACTTGAGGTACCGAGATATGCAGCTGGACCAAGTCGGCAGAGCTCTGAACTGAAGAACCTAGGATGCACGATCAGGCGGTCTAGTCTGTGCACTTCACCTTTTAAAATCTCCTGCTTCTCTGTGAAAAGTGGCGCCCATGGCTGCCTCTCATACCTGGCACATCATAGCGTGATGAACGGCTATTCTCGTCCGCCCTCCATTCCCCGCAGGTAAGCCAGGGGTGCTGGCAGGGGTGCTGACAGTGAAAGCACTGTCTTTCTAAACCAGAAGAGCAAACTGAAGGCAGGTGGGCTGAATTTAACCTTCCAGATATTTTATTTGTCCTGCACCCTATAAAAATTTTGAGTTAGTTGCCAACATGAACTGTGGGGACAGAAAACAGATCAGTGGATGCCAGGGGCTGGGGAAGGAGGGAGGAGTTAAGTTCGAAGGGGCAGGGGTGACGGCTGCATAACTGTATGCAGTTGTTACAATTCATAGAACTGGACATTAAAAAGAGTGAATTTTACTGTAGGCAAACATATACATCAGTAAAACTCGGTCTGAGAGATGAATTCCCAGGCCATCTGGGTTTCTGACCTTGGGCACTGCCAGCACTGGGCCTGCCCTCTTCCTTGTGGTACTAGCAGCTGGTCAGCAGGGGTTCTGACTCCTCTCAGTTCTCGGTGTTTCCAGAGCAGCCGCATTGGAGGCCATTCTCCACCCCAGGTATAGCCAAGTGGTGGCAGCAACTGCTGAGTGTCTGGAGTTAGGGAAAAAAAATTATTTTTAAAAGGAGACCAGGGAAAAGTAGGAGGCCGAAGAGGGGAAAGAGAGGCAAAGCTGGGACGTAAGACAGGAGACAAGGAACAGACCTGATTTTATCCTCTGCTTCCAAGTAGCCCTGGCAGGCCTGGAGGAGTTGTTACAATTCATAGTACTGGACAGGCAGGGGAGGGCTAACAAGGTGGGTTGACCCAGAGCTTTGGGGCATGCCAGCGGCAGATCTCTAGGGTCAGTGTCCTAATTCTTTCAGGTTAGATCTTAGGTCACTTAACTAGACACAAACCCTGCTTAGTTTGTAAAAGCAAGCACCCATGATGCAGTCTCTTGCTCTCGTTACCTGGGGGGCCCCTGCGGGGGTAATGTGGAAGATGAGGGTGGGAGGAAAACACACCAAAGAATGTCTTGCTTCCAGCAACCCTGGGATACTGATTCTTACACCGGTTATTTCCAGATTCTTCAACCTGGAGGGCTGTGGGCTCCCATGAAGGCTGCCTGACAGAGAGCATGTCCGGATTCAGTGTAAGGATCACTGCTGACCGCTCCTGCTTGCTCGGTGGGTCCTGCTGTCTTCATCTTTGGGTGCCCTACTGGACTCTAAAGCATCTTATGTACCAGCTTGAATTCACAGCACGCCCCCATCCATCCATCAACCCAGCCTTCAACTCCGAAAATACACACTGAGACCTAATATATGCCCGGCATCACTCTAGATGTGGGAGTACAGGACTGAATGTGACAATAGCCCGGTCCTTAAGGGCTGACATTCTAGTGGGGGAGTGGACCAGTCAGTAAAGGGGTGAAATTTATGTTGGATTGTGATACTTGCTATGGAAAGGATGCAGGTGGGGGTGGGGTGCTGTTTAAAACAATTCGTCAGGGAAAGTGAAACTTGAACAGAGATCTAAAGGCTGCGAGGGAAGGATTCATGCCAGTACCCGGAGCAAGTTATTTCCTAAGCAGAGTGAAAAGGAAATTCCAGCTTCATCCAGGGCATGGCTGACTTTCAGGGGGTGCACCTGCTCTGCCTGTTGGCCTGTGCCATCTGCCACCTGTATCTCACTCAGCCTGACCTGCCACCTGTACTCTTGCGAGCAAAACTGAGGCTACTTTCCAGCCGTCACGTCTGTGTAACACCTCTGGGGTTCACGCTGACGTGGCATCCCCGAGAAGCCCTCCACAAGGAGCAGTATGAGGGTATCTGGCTCTGCTAAGTGTCCAGGGCCTGCCAGGAGTTTATCAGAGCCAAGAAAGAGAGCAGAGACTGCGGTTTAAATTTAGCTAAGAGCGTGCAATGTAAGGTCAAGGGCCAAGGAAAGGGAAAAAGAACAGCTGTTAAAGAGTGAGAGATACACTGCTGTGCCCAGTTACGTTGGGAGGAAGATGGTCAGGACAGGGGCTGCAGTAGATCTCCCTTACTTGTTTTCCTTGAAAGCAGTCTCATAGACTCCCCTATTGGAAAAAAACTATTAAAGATAAAACAAAGGTACAAACTGAGGTTGACTCTGAAGTTTGATAATAGCAGAAGGGTACTAGCAGTGGTCCAGGAGAAAAAGCACCAGATTTCAGCACCTGCAGAGCCTGGACGGGGCAGAGCTGAGGGCAGCTGTTGCACTGAGCAGTGTAAGACTAAGAGGAGGGAAGCAGGTGGTCTAGTTTCATCCTTCAGGTCTAATTCTTTGCTGCTGCCTGTGTGACAAAGGCCTAAAAGCAATATATTACTATGCATAATGACTGAAAGCTGGCTATAGCTTGGAAATTCCTGACCTACTGTGGAAATGAAGTTTTTCTTTTTTGAATGTAAGAATAAATCATCTCTCTTGTGATTACATTTAGAATTGTTTGAAGGAGGTTGAAAAGACAACTACAGTTAATCTAAATCTCTTGAAGGGGTCAGAAGTTCTGAAACAGTGGTGCTCAGAAAAACAAATGCTGTAATTCTGCCGACTCTCAAAGAAAATCTTCTTGTAAAGTTAGCACCTTCCAAAAGTTGGTGATGGGGTTTTCCCTTTGTGTGGGTAGTTAACAAATTCCAGCTCTTAAACAGTTTAAGATTAGAGGTGAAACACACTAGATAAATCATCAAGTAACAACTGTTCATCACAAATCCTTTACTTTGAAACCAACCCAATAATGAATAGCTCAGAAGTCAAATAGTTTATCAGCATTTGAGGCAGTTTTAAAATCACCTGAGCTCATGAAGTGTAAAGGATATTTAATACTACAAAATAACTCAACCACATAGGAATTGGATATAAACACCAAAGGACATCTTTGCTCAAGACTATAAAAAGTTAAATGTCTGGAATAATTTTAGTTAAAACTGAGAGTCAGGCGAGAGCAGTCAAGTTGGTGGAGTGAAGGACCTGGAGCTCACCTTACGTCAAAATCATAGCTAACTGAACAGTTATCGATGAAAAAGACTGAAACCTACCAAAAAAGATCTTTGACTGAACACATGAAGAAGGAATCACGATGAGCTGGGCAGGAGGGGCGCACTCACAATATAATCAAAACTGACCATCAGAGAGGATAACTGACTTCCTTTAACCCAAGGTGCTGGAGAAAACCAAGTCCCAGCTTTACCCTGTATTTAACCTTTAACCAAGTTCAGTACACAGTTCATTCCATGATACTGCTCGTTTGGAAAGTACAGCCTCTTACAATTACCATGCAGTTAACATCATACCAGAAAGGTAGCATCGTCGGGGGTGTCAGCCAAGACACATTGGCCAAGAATAACCCAGATGTTTCAGTCACTGAAACACCAACTTATTTGTGCTTCTTTTTGGTAACAGTGTAAGAGGCTCAAGATCGATCCAAACGACTAGAAAACCTAACGAAATTAATAGCATGTTTAGAGAAAAAGTCACCTGAATCTCATGAGAACATGGTTTGGAACAGCCGTTGGAGAAGGAGAAACAGCAGGAGCCACAGTGATGCCGTCTCTGGAGCACCAGGCTTCTGCTGTCATCAGTAACGGCAAAACGTCACTGAGAGCGCCCTCCTCAAGCCTGAAAATTTGTTTTTCTTATCAGAAAAAACATGCCGAGAGGAGAGGGGAGGACCTTAGTATGAGTGTGAGTAACTCTTAGGTTGGAATTGTGACAGAAGGGGAATCCCAGTGTGTGTGAATGGATCTACAGCTTATACCTTTGAGAGCAGAGATTTAATTATGTCTCTTCATTGCAGGCAACTCACGCTTGGGAAAGAACACCATCATTTTGAGATTTGTATTTTATTTACAAGTAAATGAAGAAAGTCTCCTATAACCTCTAATTTGGGGTAAGAAGAGCAATATAAAGAAGTAGCTGCTGGCTCCACAGCGTTGTGTGAAAGCAGTCCCTGTCACTGTTTCTTTAAATGATGATTTTCTTATTTAAAAAAAAAAAAGAACCCACGTAATTTCTTCATGTTGTATACGTGGAAGACTTCAAAATAAAAATGACTTTCCCAATCTCTACAGTAGTCTTTGTAGGCCGTACCATGTGTGAAGCGGCCAGGATGTCACCTTCACTCAGTGACAGCCCCTGCTCCCCAAAAGCAATGGCCTCTGAGCCAAAGGCTTAATACTCATCAAGAGTGTCTGCTCGAGGGATGGAGAGGCCTCGGTCCTTCAGAGCCTGAACTTTCAGCTTCTCAGCCTCCAGCCTGGTCTGCTGCTCCACCCTTTGTTCTTCTAGGATTTCTTCAATGGACACTTGCTGGAGGGGTGTGTCACTCTCCTTTTCTAAGTCCTACAAAACAAGCAGGTTTGGAAAACTTCACCTGATGACCAGAACATCACATCTAAAGCAAAGGGGTTGAGGGTGGTTTTTTTGGACTGGTGGCAGGGCTCAGATAGCCTGACAGACAAATAGTACAAAGAGATGGCTGGCAGTGGTCCTACAGAACACATAAGCGTGTGGGAACAGGGAGCAGTACCAGTGTGTATGACTAAGCTTCAGGTTATCCAAAGTCAAGTCCTACACTAGTCTCTTAAAAAAAAGAGAGAAAAAGAAAACAAGAAAAGAACATCAGGGCTGCTTACTAACAGCTATCTCCCCGACCCCAGCCAATCCAAGAGAGAAGTTACCGATGTCAGGATGGCTTCAGGGTAAATTTTGTATTTTTACAGCTTAATTTCTGGAGGGGGCGGTTTGCTCAGAAAGAAGGTAGGAACATTGATTCAAAGTAGCACTGTCGCTACCCCACCCCCTGCATTTAAAGGCAATAAACTGTCCCTCTGTCACATTAACTAGGAATTGTTAAATCATAACACAGGACTTCCTTCCCCTCTATGACAAGTCTTCTGGAGAAAACCTCAGCAGACCATTTGGCCAATATATTTCTCCACTATTTTAATTTAAAATATTTTTGCTTAATAGAAATTTTTTCCCCTTATTTCAAAAAAACACGTTCCTTGTATGAAATTTAGAAAACAGACAAGAAGAAAAAAATTAAAAAAAACTATCCATGATCCAGTGTGGAGGAATAATACTTTGGTGAACATCCTTCCAGTTTTTCTATGTGTATACTGACTTAAGAAAAAGCTCAATGCAAAATTGGCTGTTTTTTCCACTTAATACAGCGTATTATGCTTAATATTTTTACTTTTGAGCACCTACAAACATTTAATAACTGATTTTATAATGCAAAGCCTTGCTGTAACAGTATCTCACTATCAACAGACTCAGTTTATGCTCCTTAAAATGAACCCGCAGGTTATTCTGTGGTTTCGTTATGTGGAATGTCCATACAGACAGGGATCCCTACTTCTCATTCTCCTCTGTCACTTTTAATTATAAAATTGTGGGAAGGTATCAACACATTGTCCAGATGTTCCAGCCTGCCACTGGATACTAATCTTCATGAGCTGCCAAGGCCTCAGAACCCACAGGCGCTGACATAGCAGATGGAGGACTCCGGCCAAAGAGGTCAGAATGAAAGCCACACTTTTACATAAGCAAGCCCTGCTCTGGGTCAAAACTTAATTGCATCCAGCAAGATGTATGTTATCAAATGTAATCTTCCCTCATACCCCACGGGCGGCAGAAGGGAAGATAACGTTCTTGGCTTAGTGTACTACACCTCTTGGACTTTTCAATGTTATGCATTGAGTTAGTCATGTGGTTATGATAATGCTGTTTCACAACGATCAGTCTGTTACTTCAGACCATGTGTGTCTCATTATCCTTGAGGTAGGATCCAGGGACTGGATATTTACAGGAACTAAATGGTTTCTAGGTTTGAGATTCCCTAGAATTGGTATGGAATTTCTTCACATTGACTGCTGATTTGTGTAACTATGTACGCATTCCTGAACCATATTTTTTCAGTGGTACCACCGTAAAAATTCTGCAGCATGCAAACCATAACATACAAAAAAGGAGTACTTTTCTCCAGAGAAGGGCTCCCAGGAAACAGTGAATAAACGCAAGTTCACTTCTCTTCACACACAACCAAACAGGGCCATTTGTGCCAATGTAACTCACACAGGAAGTGTCAGCTGTGGCGTTTACACTATTTTAGTTTAAATTGGTTCCCCTGACAGTGAAGTGATGTATCTCCCCTTCACAAATCAAATTCAGAAAAAAATGAAAAAAAGGAAAAAATCACCTACAATCCTGCCATCCAGGGGTGGGTCAGCCTCTTAAGGTGCCACCAGACCACTTCCCAGTCACTTACTGCCCCCCCCACCCCAGGTGCTTTATTTCAACCTTTACATAGTACCAGGAGGTAACAATTTCCGCTGCTTAAACATGCAAAAATGATACACTGAACCAAAAATGTCAACCACAAAAATATTTTTTAAATTAGGAAGAAAATGTTATTTCATATATTTCACAGCAACACTTGGACAGGATTGACTAGTCATTCCTAGCTAACTGTTTCAACATGAGGTCTCGGAACCAACGTGACCCTGGCAGAACTACCTCCGTCCTTCCTCAAACGGCCTACCATTAAAAATAGCTATGGACCAAATCACCCCACTCCAAAGACTTCTGTAAACCTGACTTAAGATGTGGCCAGGTATTGGGAAACTTTACTGAAAACTTTAAAGATAAAATCAAGCAAACACCAAGGTTTGATTTTCCTGGAAAGCCAATAATCAGAAGCACCAGGCTTAGGTCAAAGATTTTACATAAAGTACTTCTCTTTTAAAGTAAATGTTTCATCTGAAATATGAAATCAAGTTTTATCTTCTTTTAAAAATGAGTACTCTGAGGGGGGAGGGTTTAGCTTAAGTGGTAGAGCACATGCTCAGCATGCATAAGGTCCTGGGTTCAATCCCCAGTACCTCCCATTAAAAAAACATTTAATAGACCTAATCACCCCCCAAAACAAACAAAACAAAAACTTAAAAATAAATAAATGCTTAAAAAAAAAGTACTCTGAGTACTTCTCTCTTTTTAAAATTTTTTTGGTTTTGTTTTTTTTTGAGGGGGACATAATGAGCTTTATTTTTCATGGAGGGACTGGGGATTGAACCCAGGATCTTGTGCACGCTAAGTACGCCCTCTACCACTGAGCTATACCACCCCCCCACCCCGAGTACTTCTAATATATATGTTTTGGAATAGTTCTCTAATAGTCCACACACATATTCAGAGACTTAACAGTAACACCACTTTAGAGGATGTGATTTAACTTGTCACCTGCCAGCTGGTCTTCCTGACCAGGTACCTCCTCCTCGGCTGTGAGCTAAGGCTCCAAGTGAAGGTGAGCTCCACTCTCAGGAAAGTTAACAGAAAGGATTCTTCTGCAGCCATTCTTTCCCCTCCCCACGCTTAAAAACACGAATGTCACTGTATATGCAATGTGCCTTTCCCCCAAACACCGCTAATTAACTTTCTGTCATGAACAACTGTTTAAATGACTACAAAATGTTTCAATGTCAATTAAACCATACTCCATTGAGTTATTCTCTTCTTAGGTATCAAGCTTCTATTTTCTATTAGAGATACCGGAATAATACATTAACAAACACATGTGTGTAGGACAGTATTTTTTTTTTTATGATATTGGCAAAATCAATGATATTTTGCTTTAGTCAAGACCTTTAAAATGCCACGAGGCACTTCAAGTTAACTGTTTCCTGTAGCTTTCCTTTTACAGAGTAACTTTCTTAAGCTAATTTGGTGGTTTCCTATGAGAAGCTGGGTGAATGTGGAAAATATATTTTTCCCATCTTGGAAAAGAAAAAAACCTAACTAGCATGATTAACAAGATCTGTAGCAGCTTAACAGTTTTCACTTACTATTTCTCCTAGTAGGACCACATTTTCTCCTCTGACCACAAAAATCCCTCGAGGAATATCACCGTATTTTTTGCCCACATGAATACGCTCCACAGTCTGATGTAGCACTAAGTTAGCTATAAGTGTACAGGGAAGAAACAAAGATATTTAGTTCAAATTACTCATAAAGGTCCATAACTCAATTAAGCAGTGAGTTCAAGTAGAAAAGGTTTAGCTAAACATGATTTTCAAACCTTCTAATTCTCAGAAAAGCTAAAATTTCTATCTCTTTCCGCTTCATTAAGACACACCACTTAGACTTTCAAACAACTGCAAACTGAGAGAGTATTTGACATTATGTTGCATGAATAGAAGAGGATGGTGGAAATGAGTTAAGAAAACTGAATTTCTTTATGAGGTAACTGCTAGTATCAACAATGGCTGTAAGAAAATAAAAATAATAGGGCACCTGGAACACTAAATCCCAAACAACTGCAGAAAGGAAAACTAGTTTTTTAGAAGGAAACAGTTTCTCTGTGTCGTGTGGGGGTGTGATATGATGGTTTACCAGAGCTGACTTTGTTTCAGTACTCAGGATTCATTTAATCTAATGGATTATGATACAATAATAACCTATTTCTTCCCTTTGTCAGATAACAATAATCTGGTCATCTGAAAGTAAAGTCAGTATTTACAGCTTTTCCTTCAAAGTTGTCTGATGAACTTGACTTAAGATTTAGAACCTCAACCTGTGAAGAATAATCACTTTTCTTCAGTTGATACTGTTTGTCTTACTTGAAGAAAGGCAGGTATCTGTGCTCTTCTTGTCTGTAATTTTTATAAGTTTTACAATTATGTTGTTTATCCTCATGGCCAAAGCCGCTCATCTAGCAGATGTCCAGCAAATGTTGATATGAAGTGAGAAGTTCCTCAAAACAGATGCAAATATAAGATCTCTTGAGAAAAATGCAGGAGGCAAAACCAAGACCAAGACCTTGAGTCCAATGTATCCGTAAGTGTAAAATCTTGACTTTAATGTTGGGGGTCCCTAAAAAGCTTCAGGAAAGGCCTTCCATCCAATTTTCATTGGACAGGGAGGGATTACCTTCAGTGCAAGAACTGCTTTGAAAAGTAGTCACACCCAAGCCAATGTACAAATAAGCAGCTTTTTCAGTGGATTGAGTTTATTTCTATCATCTGGCTCCCTCTAATGGGGAAAATAAAAAATAGCCCCAAACACTGTAATCGCCATGTTCGAGTGAAAACCAGTTTTTGAAATACAAGCTCATGAACAAAGCTTTTGGACCATCTAACTGTAATCTAGAAACTCAGAACAGTATTCCATTATGACAGACACGTGAAAAAAGTTGCAGATAAAAAAATTCAATATGCAATAACACAGAAATACAACGGGCAGCTCTTATTATGCAGAGTATAGGAGAAGCCCATAACTAATACATACCAAATTGATCAATGCTTCTTAAAAAGCCTATAAGTGTCCTTCCATCTCGAAGCAGGACCAAGTGCTTTTCTAGGGAGAGGAAAAGAGATCTTTAAAAAAAATGAAAACTGTTAGCTTCAGTGAGTTTACAGGATAACAACAAAAACAAAGCTACTAACAGATTCAGCTCTACCACTTCCTATTCCGATATATTTAAGGCAGAGCTCACTGGGGAATCAGAAGGATGACCAAGGCAGCCTGGGGTTCAGATGCGAAGACTGGTGGTGAAAAGAATCAGAGGAGCGTGACAGAGAGGAAAGGAACTGGGTGTGTGGTCAGGGGGCCTGACTGACTGGCTCCGGATGCTGATGCTTGCGAGGTACACCCTCTTGGTGTCGTGTCAGTGTCCATACCTGCCAGTTTAGAAATTGAGTCTACATGATCTTTGTGATCTTAATTCAAGAATTATTTTCCCCTCAACTTAGAAGGAAGTTTCTATTTCACATTTTGGAATCAGATGAATTATTTCATTTCATTTTGTTTTAATTAATTATTAATTTATTTAGAGTTATAGTCAGTTTACAGTGTTGTGTCAATTTCCTCAGGTGAATTATTTTAAAATACAAATAGTGCCTCAGACATATAAAAAGAGGATGCTGAAAACGAACTGGAGAAAAAATTCAGTAATATTTATTGAGAGCTATGTGCTGTTCTGGGACCTAGCTCTATAGCAGAACATAAGATTCAGAGTCATCAATCTCATGAACTTATATTCCTGGTGGACGAAGTCAAACAAATAAAAATGGCCTATAGTGACTAGTCTAGCAGAATAATAAACAAGATAGCAGGATAGTGGGAGAAAGAGGGGAAGCAGCTACAGAAGAGAGGGTGGGTGGCTAGGGAAAACCTCTGAGGAGGTGACTCTGAGCTGACAGTGAAGAATGACAGTAAGTTAGAACAGCTGGCAAAATTCATTCGTTCCTTCAGTGCCATACCTAAAGTACTTTCTAGATGCAGAACAGAGGAATAAGAGTGATTTTTTCCTAAAGGAATTTATAGGCTTCCTTGGGGTATAGTTAAGTACCACAGGAAAGCCAATCTTAATTATATGAAACTGAGAGAAGCTGTATCTACGGAGGAGGTATCTGAGTTCGACCCTAAAAGGTAGATAATTTCTGGCCATGGGAAGTGTGACAGGGAAAGGGAAGAGGAAGGAAATCTGTAATTTAGGTAGAAGAAAAAAGAGCTGTGTATCCAAGTGTTTGGCTAAAAGGTGAGCATATGAGGGGGAATAAAAGGAGATGAAGTCTGAAGAGTACTGGGAGCAGGCTGAGTCTGGGTGTGACTTCATAGGAAGCAAGGAAACACTGAAGATTAAACTGGCAGAAAAGAGAGCAGGTTTGAGGCTATTCCCAGAGTCAGAGGCATGAAGAAGAGACCTGAACCAGCGTAGAGATGGGAAGGGAAGGGCAAGGACTCAGACACTGAGGTTGTAAGGGATGGGCATGGACACCCAGTTATGTCTGCATATGTAGGTATATGTGAGAGAGCAGGTGCTGAAGAGAGGAGTTAAAGAAGATGTAGGAATTCTGAGTCATCATGTCAGGGAGTCACCATTTACCAAAAGTTGGGAGTGAAAGAAGCAAGCTCAGGTGGAAGGTTATCAGCTGTTGTGATTCTGAAGTGCCATCAGGCCATCTACATAGAAATGTCAACAGGCAGCTGGAAATGTAAGGCCAAACAGATCAGAATCAGAGTAATTATGGATAAGTCCAGGAGCTCTTCTAGAGATTTAAAGAAAGCATCAGGCCAACGATGGAACCTAAAAGACCATCTGTTTTAGGGAACAACAAGAGTTGCAGAGGTAAGAAAATTGGCAAGTACCAGTGTTAGAGAAATCAAGAAAATAAAAAATCCAGTGGTGACGGTATCACAGTGCTGCGGAGGGGAGGGAAGAACTCGGAGGAGTGCATGAGACTGATGTCTTTTTAAGAATGCATCTCAGTAGTGTATTGAGAACAAAAATCAGACTGCAGGGCTAACAGAGGTGGTATATTGTAGGTGGTCAAGAAGTAGAGTTAAAATGGGAGATGACTCAAAGAGTTTTGTAGGTAAAGATATGAAAAAAGGATGGGAATTAGACAGGGAAACACAACTGAGAAAAAATTTGAGATGACCAGAGAAGAACATACATGAAGGGGAGGGTGCAGGGGGAGACAGATAAGATATGAGAAGAAAAGGGTATTAATTTGGATTTTAAAAAATGATTTCAGACAATAGGAAGATAACTTGATCATAAACTCACTCTTCAATTTGCACACACTAACTATAGAAATTGTTGTAACTTGTTTGGAACTGTCTGTAAACTATTCTGCAGCAATTACAAGTTAATGAGACAGATCACATGATTAAAACAATTAAAAAAACGTTGCTTGAGGAATAATTCACAGATGACAGTTTAGAAAAAGGAAAGACAGGACAATTTATACAGGATTGAGCTCTGCCTCAAGACAGTGACAAGGAATAAGAGGTCTTCTTAATAAAAGCAAAAGAATACTGTCTAGGAAGGGGAAAAAAAAGTTTGAAGTGACTTAGCCTTTCTGGAAATGTCAATACCTTTTCTGGCAGCGGTCTCTACTACCATAACCTGAACGTCTGAAGGCTCAACGGCAAAAGAAGATTGCAAACGGACACACAACATAAAGCTTATGTTTAGTATCAATTAAGTCCAATTGCTGTTGTATTAATATTTTCATTTATTGATGAGTCCTTTCTCAAAGGAGTCTCATCCACCCCCCAGGAACCATTTGGTACTTTGAAATATCACAGGTGTGAGATGATGGACTGGGCTGGGGCTTGGGGGAGGAGGCAATTTTCACCTTTCGGCCTCAGCAGCCGAATCCCTGCAAAGCAGGAATGAATTCTACAACTTGAGCGGGGACTGGTGGAGGCTGCGAGAGACAGGATACAGGCAATAGGCTAGGAGGTGGGCAAACGGTGTGTCCCGTGGCTCCTCCATCCAGGGAAGAATGTCAACGCCGAATGCCCAGAACTCTGCCAAAAACACACCGCCCTCCCGCCCCAGACTCATTTTCTGAGCTCCCTTCCAAGAGGCACCCTCCTGGAAGGAAGGGTCTCACCGCAGACTTCACCTAGAGGAGATGAACTACTCACTGTCAATGTCCTCGATGAGGCTGGCGGTGCCGGGCATATAGTTCATTTTGAACTGAGATAAGGCTGCAGTGTATAGCGACGGTGGGCCAGTGTGTCCAATAACTCTTTCTTCCTACAGCAGTCGCCGCCTCGGCGGGACCGGGACAGGAACCCGGACCCGGACCAGCACGTCCGCCCCGGCTTTCAGTCGCCGGGGCCTGCCGGAAACGCCGCCATATTGCCCCCACCCACTTCCGGCATCACGTGCCCGTCTCCAGGAAGAGGCGGGACGTAGTGCGGTCCCGGGACTACATATCCGCATCCCTCATAAGAGGGAAAAGGAATTTAGTTTGGATAGATGGTGGTGAAATGTGCTCTCCTTTTTAAGGTACACGGTGCCACCCCTCGTTTTCCTGCTTCCTAAGCCTCAGAGTCACAGCGATCCGTCCTTAGACTCTCAAGACTCGGAAGCTGAGGGGGCGGGACCCGGCCTGAGATTGGCTGTTGTCGGCCGACCCCCCTCACTGCGGTCCATTCGGGCTAGCCGGTAGGCGCCTGCGCAATGGGCCGGCCGTTGGGGGCGGGAAGCGCCTCGGGGCAGTGGAGCCCATGTCGGCCTTGAGGCGCTCGGGCTACGGCCCCAGTGACGGTCCGTCTTATGGCCGCTACTACGGGCCTGGGGGAGATGTGCCCGTGCACCCACCTCCGCCCATATATCCCCCCCGCCCCGAACCTCCCCAGCCTCCCATTTCCTGGCGGGTGCGCGGGGGCGGCCCGACTGAGACCACCTGGCCGGGAGAAGGCGGAGGAGGCGATGGCTACTACTCCTCTGGAGGCGCCTGGTCCGAGCCGGGTCGAGCTGGAGGAAGCCACCAGGTAAGCTTTGCGCTATCTGTCCCAGGGAATCCGATAGGGGAGTCTTTGGGGGTGAGGGCCGTTGGGATTGATACACCTCCAAGAGTTCGTAATGAATCGGGCTTCCTGTGTTTTCCTTACGCGGGGTTTGGAGGGACCGAGACTAGGATCGTGGGGTGGTGGGATTTCCTTGAGTTCTCCTTGCCCCTCCTTTTCTGGTTCAACCATAATAAATGTCTTGCCATTAAAAAAGAGGAAAAGATCTTGCGCTGCCCTGCTAAGCTAAGTAGCAGACTGCGGAATCTCTCACCTGGGAACGACGTTGGGCTGGAGGGAGCCGGCTCTGCTTTTCGAGCCCTAACAATTTATCCTGCGTGGCTCGTCGGGCCGGCTCTCCACGAGAAGCCGGGTGGTTGCAGCCCCCTCCGTCACTCAGCAACCCCTCCCGCTGGGAAGGAACCTGAAGAAAGGGGAGGGATCTGGGCATTTAGCCCTTTGCCCCTAGTGCTTTGCTTGGTATTGAATCATGCGTAATCAGTGTTGTAAAGCACCTTTACGTGGATTGTTTTATTTGATCTTAACGGTGACTGAAACGTAAATGTCATCAAAGCGTCCCTATTTTACGATAAAAGAATCGTTGGCTGTGAGAGATTAACTCAGTTAATCTTTTCGGGCCTCTAACATTTTATCCCCTGTATTCCTGCTGGAGATATACTTCTGTTTCGTTAATGCCGTATTTTTCGTAGATAATTTTCGTTATAATTATATCCTCATTGATTGAAAATGTAATAGTGAAATTCCCACACATTGCTGGTGGGAATGTAAAATGGTTCAGTGCTTTGGAAAACAGTTTGGCAGTTCATCAGAAGGACGAGCATACTGTTAGGATATTACTCAGCAGGTCTGCTCCTAGAGATATTCACAGGAGACCTGAAAACCTGTTCACATAAAACTTGTATACAAGTTTATAGCAGCGTTTTTCATAATAGCCATAAAGGGAAATAACCCAAATGTCCATAAACTGATGAATAGATAAAATATACTGTCTTCATAGAATGAAATTATTTAGTCATAGAAAGGAATGAAATACTGATTCATTCAACAACATGGATGTGCCTTGAAAATATGCTACATTAATGCAGCCAGTCACAAAGACCACACATTATATGAAATGTCCAGAATAGGCAAATCTGTAGAGAGAAAGATTTGTCATTGCTGGGGCCTGGGTACATTGGGGAAGATAGACAAAGGGTATGGGGTTTCTTTTTGGGATGAAGAGAATTTCCTGGAATTAGATAGTGATGATAATTACACAACTCTAAATAGACTAAAAATCATTGAAATGTGCACTTTATTAGTTTTTATTTTTTAAAGCATTTTTTGGGTTTTTTGGAGGGGGTAATTAGATTTATTTATTTGTTGTTATTTTTTAACGGAGGTACTGGGGATTGAACCCAGGACCTCGTGCATGCTAAGCTCATGCTCTACTGCCGAGCTCTACCCTCCAAATTGTGCACTTCAAAAGAGTAGGTTTTATGGTATATCTTTTAAAAATTCTATGAGAAAAAAAAATATAGTATGAGAGGTTAATTGCTAAGAAGGGCCCATGATTTCTCTGTCTAAATCTGGAATAAGTAGCCTGTGGGACTTCAACCCCGTGACACTTCCCAGAGTGATGAAATGCTTGGCCTATAAGTAGGCAAACTACATCAAAGCTCAATTGAAGGGAAAGATGACGCCACTTTAGCTTACTGTGTTATCAAAACAGAAGTGTGTTTTCGGGTTAAGGTTAGCGAAGTGAAGATCTTATTATTGTGTAGGGAGTTGTCAGGTGTAGTGGAGAACAGGTGTGCACGCACGGTGGGTCATGGTGCCGGAGCTGTTGAGGATAAAGCTGAAATGTGCAATGGGCACTGTAAACCATTTCAAGGGTTTATCTTCCAGGTTGACGTTTCTGAAACTTGGAAAGTATGGGATGATAATTTCTTTTTATTGTTTTGGGTGGAGATAATTAGGTTTATTTATTTATTTTGGTAGAGGTAGTGGGGATTGAACCCAGGACCTTGTGCATGCTAGGCATGTGCTCCATCGCTGAGCTGTACCCTCCCCCCGGGATGATAATTTCTTAAGAAGGAAACTAATACAAAAAATATACATACGTGTTGTCATCCATGTTGCAAGTTTTTTTCCTAAATCATTGTTAACTGTATTCTGGTTTTTGACGTATAACTTTTACATTTTTAAATAATCAAACATGTCAAACTTAAAAAAAAAAAAGTTAGGCATCCGTTAAACCTTACTCTTTAAGTTTGTGGTCCATGGACCAGAAGAAGCTTCAGTGGAGGTTGCAAGAAATGCAGAATCGCTCCTGCTTCAGACTTACTGCTGCTGCAGTTTAATAAGATCCTCGTGTGATTCATGAGCACTTTCGTGTTTGAGAAGCATTGCACTGTAGAACTGAACATATTGAGATAATGGTGCCCTGACCCACTACAAAGACTTGACTTTGTGTTAACAGATTTAAATGTGGCAGGGGGAAAAATGGAAAACCTCCCCCTATTTTCTTTCTTTCCTAACCCTGTTAGTTGTCCTTGCAGCCCTGAAGTTTGATTCCTGAACTAGCAGCATATGCATCACCTAGGAGCTTGTTGGAAATGCTGCATTTTGGGCCCCGCCCCAGACCTGCCGAATCAGAATGTGCCTTTTAAGGAGATCCCTAGGTGATTTACATGTTCCCCGAGAAACAAGTCATCCAAGAGAGTACTGAGATGGAAGCTAAAAGCCGCAGTCTCATAACCTAATCTTGGAAGTGACGTACCGTCACTTCTGCCATATACTGTTGGTCAGAGAGACCAACCCTGGTACAGTGCTGGAGGCAGCTTCACGAGGGTGTGAATACAGTAGGTAGGGGTCAGTGGGAGCCATCGTGGAGGATGGTTACAACGGGAGGATTTGGGAAGACAGCTCAGTTAGGCTTCTGGATTTGTTCAGAAGGGAAGTAAAAAGGGCATGCGTTTGAAGAATGCCTGAATGAAGACAGGTTTTTTTTTTCCCAACACTTTATTATAAAAACTGTCAAGCATACAGAAAAGTTGAAATCATACGAAAAGTGAATACCCATATATTCACCACCTAGATTCTGTGATTAGTGTTTATTATATTTGGTGTATCACATCTCTCTATCTTATTTTTTGGTTGCGTTTCAAAACAAGATACATAGATTTGAAAGACATTTTCAAGGGTAATTGGAAGTGAGAGCTGCAGCAGAAACAGAAGGTAATTCTGAATTGTTAGTATTTCATAGGAATGACAAGGAAGAGGAACAGGTTTTTATGGGAAGATACGGTTTAATTTTGTGCCAAAAGAACTAGCGATTGGTTAATAGAGGAGCTTTAAAAATACAAAATATAAAAACTTGGTAAGGGTTTATGTACTGCCTTTATTTCATTTCTTCTGGGAGCCAGCTCATCACGGTGGTTACCGTGCGCCAAGCTCTGGATGCAATGTATGTGATTGATTAGAGAGAAGTCTGTGATTTTCTGGGTGTTTTTTTTTTTTTTTTTGATGTCCAGTTTTAGAGTCTGTGGCATCCAGGAGTTGCTGTCTGTGGGACCAAAACAGTAGATGTGGGGCTCAGGAGGGAGATAGGGGTTGGGGACAGTGATTTGAGAGTCACCAAATAGAAGCATAGTGAATTACCAAACTGGGTCATGCTGCCTGGGGAGAGCTTTGAGGTCTAGGATGGATGACAGAGAGAACCCAGCAGGAGACCATGAGCAAGAATAACAGAAGGATGTTAGGAAGTCAGGAAGTCATGCAATCAAGACGAAGTGAGGACACGGTTATTTTGTAGGTAAGTGGTAGGAGAACTGAAGAGAAGCAGCTGGATTGGCAATTAAGGAGGTATTGTTGATTTTAGTGGTGGGAGTTTAAAATAATATTAAAGTAATGAATGGGAGGTTTGGGTGAGAAGACAACTAGTGGAAACTGTTAGTAAATGAGAAAGTGGTCACTGGAAACCAGGATCTGAGGGAAGAATTTTTAGGATTAGGTGGCTTGAGGATGTTTGTCAGCAGCGGAGGGTAACCTAGTGGATTGAGAGAAAAGATGCGAACAAAAGGATGGAATGTGATTTGGGGAGAGGCGGATTAGGAAGTGAGGAAAAACTGAGAAACCTCTTCAGAGCTAGAGGGGGGAAAAGGAGGCTTGGAGTTAGTTGGACGAGAGGAACGTTGAAGGAGTTCATAGCTCTTGGTGTCCTTTCTTGAGGTAGGGAGGTCATCTGAGAGTGAAGTGGTTGGGATATGCTGGGAACTTGCTATGGTAAATGAAACAGGTGCTGGGAAAAGGGAGGCAGTGTGGGGGAGCATGGAAGAGACCCCGATGAGACTGAAAATGAGAAATGTGTGATGGTGGAGCATAAGGTGCTTTTTGGTGGTTTTGGAATATATAGCTATAAAAATAATTTATAATGCATTCCCTCCCCAACCCTTTTTGTCTAATTCTCGTGCAAAATAAAACAAATTTGTAAATAGATCCTAGGTAGTACCAGCACTACTCAGATTCCTCAACTGTTAGATTTATTTGGGCTGGAGGTATTTTGGGAGGCATGGCAGCAAGTTACTTTGTAAAGTTAACCATATATCCACTTCTTCCGGAACTAGTTAGTTCTGAGATAAATATGAAAGGAGTTGACTCCAGCCTTCATCTGAAATTTAGGTATTTCTTCTCAAAATAGAAGACAGTAAATAATTTTGCATAATTTTAATGGAATCTCCTTTGCCACAAGCACTTTAATTCACATTACTAACACTTGTAAAGACCTTTTATCATCTTTGTCTAGTTTACATCATCTTTTATCATCTTTGTCTAGTTTCAGACAGCAAATAAAAGTTTTGGAAAGACTTAGGCACATGATAAAATTGGCAACTTGGTCTGTAGAACGGCTGTCAGCTTCAGCCGGTTTCCTGTGAAACCAAATGCTGTTTCACAGAATTCGTGTCATGTCAGGAGGTCCTTGAGCTGCAGGCTTTCATTGTTACTGGGAGTATTTTTAGATTTGTTCCATTTTGTACAAAAGGAGGAAAAAGAAGCAAAGACAACTTTTTTTTTATTAAGGCTTTTTTTATGTAAGGCTTAATTTTTACATCTTCATTAAGGACGTTTTTCATATAAAAATTATGGTGTATTTACATACTTGTAAATTTTACCATTTTTAAAGCATAGATAGATCTGTGAATTCTGATAAATGCATACAGTCATGTAACCACTACCACAATCAAGGTATAGATATTTCTCCATCTTAAAAAAAAAGACTCCTAAAATAATATGGAAGATTTAATTTTCATTCATCTCTAAATTCCATTAAAGTTACAAAAAAGGGACTGTGTTTCTCATTGTTTTAAAAAGTATCTTTGTGAGCTCATTTGCATAACATGTATGTATTTATGCACATATATTCAATATTTTGCATGTGTTTCAATCAGTTGCAGTAATTCTTTTTATTGCTTAAATGATCCCCTCTTATACCAATGGGAGCCCTCTCTTCTTGGTTTCTAAGTCCTTTTGACATAACTTAACATGTCAGTAACGTCAATTGATTTTTGACAACTTTCTTGATTTCTGGTACAAGATGTAGCAGGCCTATTCTGTATTCTGTTCTAGGCATTATTATCAGGCATTCCTTTAAAAAACCTTGATTTTTTTTAATTGGAGAATTATATTTAGAAGCTGTGTATGTCAGAATCCAGGCTGGAAAACAGAACCTACACTAGTTCTTTTGAAAGAGAGAATTTGCTTTAGGAAATTAGTTAAATGGGTATTGGAAATCTGTAAAGGTAAAAAGAGAAAATGGAATAACACAGGAAGCAGTCTCAACTCCTAGGGCTGGGCAATAAAGAGAGGAGGTTGGGGTTATTAGACCCTGGAAAGGTGGAAGAATGGCTGGGTGGAGCTGGAACCGGGGAGGAGGCATTGCCGAGCTGGTGCTGGGAGTTCTGGGAAAACCAGAAGAGTCTGGAGACTGCTGCTGACTGGGCTTTGCTGGCCTGACACTGGCAGAAACCTGAAGCAAGCAAACAGGAAGGAGCGGGTCCATTCTCCCCTCCTCCAACCTAGCGCCCCCTATTGGGAGAACCAAACAGTAAACAAGTGGCAAAGGAAAAATGTTTGCAGACTCCCTCCCCATCCTGCATAACAGAGTGCGGTGTTTGGAGCTAAGGGCCAGTAGCTTAATAACTGGTACAGAAGTCAGATTTGGGTGCTGGGTGTACTGACTGCTACTGTGTTGTCGTTGCTTCTGGCACTTTTCAGTGGACAGAGTTGCATGCATTTTAAAATAGAAAAATAAATGAGTTCATATATCTATTAATTCAAATTTAACATTTTTTCTTCTTTGATTGTATTTATTACTTTTGTGTGGAAAATCTTGGTTCTTAACAATATTAAGATAATTACAAACACTTGTGCAATCCTACAATATTATATAAAATAACTTCAAAATAATGCCAGTTTCCAGTTCTGGCGTGACAGCATGAAGAGCTATGTGGACCCGGTCCTCGGTAAAACTGATGAAAAATATTTTTAAAAAACAACCAGATTAAAGTCTCTGGAAATGATCTTAGGGAATTTAGTAAACGAAGAAACATTTATTATAGAAAATGTACTCAAATTCAGTAAGAACAGTGAGATTCTGTGCTGTTTGAACCAAGACCTCCTCCCCTCTCTACCCGCCAACCCCTGCACCTCCCCCCAGCTCAGTGAGACAGACACTCCATTCCAGACTGGAGCAGCGAAGAAAACAGGGCTCCTTCTCCCCCCAGGTCCCAGTCATCCTGGGAGGGGCAGCACATCCACATTGCTCATCTTGCCTCTCGCAACTGTTGCAGAGGGCAAGTTTCGGGCAAGTTTCGGACAGGTGTGGCCAGTAGAGGTGGTTCCTACCTGTGGGATGGAGGCTTTACCCTGGGCAGAGTACTGCTGAGAACACTGGGTGTGATCACCCTTACTCTGACTTGTAAGGTAAGTAAGCTGGGAAGGCCTGAGTCTACTGCCCTTTCCCCCCAGGTGCTCAGCTCTTAAAGCAAGGGTGTCTCTCAGAGAAGCACACCATTGTCCCCATCCCAGCTGCAGAATGTGGCTCAGACATTGTATCTGGAGGTAGAAGCAGGCTGTAAAACTGGTAGCTCAGAATCTTTTCCCAAAGGAGCTTACTTTATTTAAAGCATTAGAATGTGGAAAAGCTGCAGCCTAAGGATGTTCTGTGGAGGTTGTTGTGAAAGACAATTGGAAGGAGATCAGTGGATTCACTGGAGATACAGACTAAACTGTAGGCCAGCGGGTTTGCTAGAGAGAACCAGGGAAAGAGATTGCCTGGGGGGAGCCTTTTGGGGTCAGAACAAATCTCAAACACTGACTTCAGGAAGTGTCCCTTCCAAGAAGCCCAAAATTGATCGGATCCATTTGTGGAGCAGTTAACGTCCCAGGATCTTGTTGGAAACAACAGAGAAACTAGCTGGAAATTTGTGGAGTTTTAACAGCTAAGTGTGGTCAAGGTATACGTGTGTATGTGTACACATACATATATACACATTCATTGAAATAATTAAAATGCTGCATTAGAAAATACTCACTTAATGTAAAAGAAAGCAATAAAGGAAGAATTGAGAAACAAAAACAAATATGAGATATAGAAAACAAAAGTGAAATGGCAGATGTAAATTCAGCTATATCAATAATAACATTAAATGTGAATGGATAAAACAATCAAAGACAGAGATTGTCAAGCTGGATTTAAAAAAAGAAGATCCAATTATATGCTATTGTGATGTAATAGAAAAAAAAATGTAGGTTTCTGCCTCATGTTCTTGACACAGAGCTCCTGAAACCCTTGTAAAAAAAAAACCCTTGGGAGGGTGACACACCCCAGCTCCACAGGGACAGAAACACCCCCAGACCTTGTCCTATGTATCCCTTCAGCTGGCTGTTCATTTGTATCCTTTTTTCATATCCTTTAATAATCTGGTAAACGTAAGTTATATGTTTCCCTGAGTTCTGTGAGCTGTACCAGGAAATAATCAAGTCCAAGGGGAAGGAGGTCATGAGAACCTCCAGTTTGTAGCCAGGTCAGCCATAAGTTGTGGGTAACCTGGAGACGTACCCAATTTACAAATGGGCAAAACATAAAAAAAAGAGCCATTTTTTATGAGCCAATGAGCCCATGAAAAATTCAAAATCAGGTCGTCAGGGGACTGCAAATAAAAATCACAATGAGATACCACTTCACACCCACTAAGATGACTATAAAAATAAATAAAACCACAGAAAAAACAGGTGTTGGTGAGGAGATGGAGAAATTAGAACCCTTATACTTTGCTGATGGGAATGTAAAATGATACAGCTTCTTTGGAAAACAAATACCAGTTCTTCAAATTGTTAAACAGAGTTACTGTGTGACCCAGCAGTTCTACTTCTTGGTATATAGTGAAGAGAACCGAAAACATATGTCCACATAAAATATTATTCATGGGTGTTTACAGAAGCATTATTCATAATAGCCGAAAGGTGGCGACAGTCCAAATGCCCAGAATGGATAAGCAAATGCAGTGTTTGTATACAGTAGGATATTATGTGGTCTTTCAAAAACGAATGAAGTCCTGATACGTGCAACAACAAACAGGCTAAGTGAAAGAAGCCAGTCACATGGTATCACATATTACATGATTCCATTTATATGAAATGCCCAGAATAGGCAAGTATGTAGAGACAAAGTAGATTGGCGGTGGTGTAAGGGCTGTAGGGATGGGAGATAAGAAGGTCTAGTTGAAGGAAATAGTGTTTCTTTCTGAGGTTTTGAAATGTTCTAAAATTGATTGTGGTAATGATCACATATCTCTCTAGAGTATATCTGTGGATATACTAAAAACCATTGAATTGCACAGTTTAAATGAGCGAATTGTATGGTAGTGAATTACATCTCAATAAAGCTGTTACTACAAATATTAACACCAGTTCTATGACTAACAGTTAACTAATGGATGCAGTTTAGGTTTCTTTGCAGTTCATCTGGTCCTTAGAATATATTCCACTAATGATGTACAGTCAAAGTAATATGATTTAGAAGTCATTTGAAGTCATTCTTTTTTATGTATGCACCAATTTGATATTTCGTTATCTTATCACCTGACTCTTCCTGTAGTGAAAAACAACACCAAGAGTTGTGGCTACAACAATGAATATTTACTTCTTGCTCATGTACTGTGAGTTCACTGCAGTGGCTCTTTTCCAGGCTCCGGACTGGGTTTGAGTTTGTCCATGGGTCTTCTTGTTCTGGGACTCTGGCTGAAATGACAGCTCCTATATGGGATTTGCTGATCTTGTGGTTGGAGGGCAGGGATGCAAAAGGGTTGCTAAGATTTGCAGTGACTCCTGAATCCTTTGTTTCAGCTGGCCCTTATCGGTTCTTATTCATATTTGTCACTTACCTGTATTTCTTTTGCATACAAGGTTAAATTACATTTTTAAAATATGTGAATGTAAACCTGTTTTTCCAATTCAAATCCATCGTACATGATTCTTCCTCATCTTTCTTTAGTCAGTATGTTGTCCTTTCCCATGTGAAAAATACTGGTTCCTAATAACATTGCTTTATTTATTTATTTGTTCTATTCTACAGCACACACAAAGTAGTTTAAAACTTAAAATACCAGTATCATTACTAATAGCATTCTCTGTAAAGTTTAATATTTCTTTGCATTTCTTTTGTCTTTAGACCACTAAGGTTATTCATTCGGAAAACTGTTCAAGAGTTACTTGAATTAATTATGTGTGTGGTTATCCATTTATTAGTTTTTTTAAAAGATAAAATACAGTTTGAATTCAAACTAAAGTTTCCACATCAACTTAAGGGTTTGAAATTTCATTGTTCTTTTTCTTTAACTTTTTTTTATTGAGTTATAGTCATTTTACAATGTTGTGTCAAATTCCAGTGTAGAGCACAATTTTTCAGTTATACATGAACATATATATATTCATTGTCACATTTTTTTTTCGCTGTGAGCTACCACAAGATCTTGTATATATTTCCCTGTGCTATACAGTATAATCTTGTTTATCTAATTCTACATTTTGAAATCCCGATCTGTCCCTTCCGACCTCCCACCCCCTTGGCAACCACAAGTTTGTATTCTATGTCCATGAGTCTGTTTCTGTTTTGTATTTCTGTTTTGTTTTTTTTAGATTCCACATATGAGCGATCTCATATGGTATTTTTCTTTCTCTTTCTGGCTTACTTCACTTAGAATGACATTCTCCAGGAATATCCATGTTGCTGCAAATGGCATTATGTTGTTGGTTTTTATGGCTCAACAGTATTCCATTGTATAAATATACCACTTCTTCTTTATCCACTCATCTGTTGATGGACATTGAGGCTGTCTCCATGTCTTGGCTATTGTAAATAGTGCTGCTATGAACATTGGGGTGCAGGTGTCATTTTGAAGTAGGGTTCCTTGTGGATATATGCCCAGGAGTGGGATTCCTGGGTCATATGGTAAGCCTATTCCTAGTCTTTTGAGGAATCTCCATACTATTTTCCACAGTGGCTGCACCAAACTGCATTCCCACCAGCAGTGTAGGAGGATTCCATTTTCTCCACAGCCTCTCCAGCATTTGTCATTTGTTGACTTTTGAATCATGGCCATTCTGACTGGTGTGAGGTGATACCTCATTGTAGTTTTGATTTGCATTTCTCTGATAATTAGTAATACTGAGCATTTTTTCATGTGCCTATTGATCATTTGTATGTCTTCCTTGGAGAATTGCTTGTTTAAGTCTTCTGCCTATTTTTGGATTGGGTTGTTTGTTTTTTTCTTATTAAGTCGTATGAGCTGCTTATATATTCTGGAGATCAAGCCTTTGTTGGTTTCATTTGCAAAATTTTTCTCCCATTCCGTAGGTTGTCTTTTTGTTTTACTTATGGTTTCCTTTGCTGTGCAGAAGCTTGTAAGTTTAATTAAGTCCCATTTGTTTATTCTTGCTTTTATTTCTGTTGCTTGGGTAGACTGCCCTAGGAGAGCATTTTTGAGATGTATGTCAGATAATGTTTTGCCTATATTTTCTTCTAGGAGGTTTATTGTATCTTGTTTTATGTTTAAGTTTTTGATCCATTTTGAGTTTATTTTTGTGTATGGTGTAAGGGACTGTTCTAGCTTCATTGCTTTACATGCTGGTGTCCAGTTTTCCCAACACCATTTGCTGAAGAGACTGTCTTTATTCCATTGCATATTCTTGCCTCCTTTGTCAAAGATAAGTTGACCAAAAGTTTGTGGGTTCATTTCTGGGCTCTCTGTTCTGTTCCATTGGTCTGTATGTCTGTTTTTGTACCAATACCATGCTGTCTTGATGACTGTAGCTCTATAGTATTGTCTGAAGTCTGGGAGAGTTATTCCTCCAGTCTCTTTTTCTTCAATGATGTTTTGGCAATTCTAGGTCTTTTGTGGTTCCATATAAGTTTTATTATGATTTGTTCTAGTTCTGTGAAATATGTCTTGGGTAATTGGATAGGGATTGCATTAAATCTGTAGATTGCCTTGGGCAGTGTGACCATTTTAACAATATTGATTCTTCCAATCCAGGAGCATGAGATATCTTTCCATTTTTTAAAGTCTTCTTTAATTTCCTTCATCAATGGTTTATAGTTTTCTGTGTATAATTCTTTCACCTCCTTGGTTAGATTTATTCCTAGGTATTTTATTACTTTGGGTGCTGTTTTAAAGGGGATTGTTTCTTTACTTTCTTTTTCTGTTGATTCCTCGTTAGTGTAAAGAAATGTAACTGATGTTTCAATGTTAATCTTGTAATCTGCTACTTTGCTGAATTCTTCTATCAGCTCTAGTAGTTTTTGTGTGGACCTTTTAGGGTCTTCTATATATAGTAACATGTTGTCGGCATATAGTGACACTTTTACCTCTTCTTTTCCAATTTGGATCCCTTTTATTTCTCTCTTGCCTGATTGCTGTGGCTAGGACTTCCAAGACTGTGCTGAATAGGAGTGGTGATAGTGCGCAGCCTTGTCTTGTCCCAGATTTTAGTGGGAAGCTTTTGAGTTTTTCACCGTTGAGTACTATGTTGGCTGTAGGTTTGTCATATGTAGCTTTTATTATGTTGAGATATGTTTCCTCTATACCCACTTTGATGAGAGTTTTTATCATAAATGGGTGTTGAATTTTATCAAATGCTTTTTCTGCATCTACTGAGATGATCATGTGTTTTTTGTCCTTTCTCTTGTTGATGTGATGTATTACATTGATTGCTTTGCTTATGTTGAACCACCCTTGTGTCCCTGAGATGAACCCAACTTGATCATGGTGTATAATCTTTTTTATGTGCTGTGGATTCTATTTGCTAAAATTTTGGTGAAGATTTTTGCATCTATGTTCTTCAATGATATTGGCCTATAATTCTCTTTTTTGGTAGTGTCTGTGCCTGGTTTTGGTATCAGGGTGATGGTGGCTTCATAGAATGAGTTTGGGAGTATTCCCTTCTTTTCAGTCTTTCAATCTTTGGTATGAGTTCTTCTTTGTATGTTTAGTGTAATTCCTGGTGAAGCCGTCTGGTCCTGGACTTTTATTTGTAAGGAGGTTTTTTATTACTAATTCGATTTCATTTCTAGTGATCGGTTTGTTCAAGTGGTCAGTTTCTTCTTGGTTAAGTCTTGGTGGACTGTATGTTTCCAGAAACTTGTCCATCTCCTCTAGGTTATCTATTTTGGTTCCATACAGTTCTTCATAATATTCTTGTATGATATTCTGTATTTCTATGTTATTTGTTGTAATTTCTCCATTTTCCTTTCTTACTTTGCTTATTTATGCTCTCTCTTTTTTCTTCTTTGTGAGTTTGGCCAGAGGTTTGTTGATTTTATTTACTTTTTCAAAAAACCAGCTGTTGGTTTGATTGTTTTCTGTGTTTTTTACTCTCTATTTATTTCTGCCCTGATCTTTATTCTTTCTTTCCTTCTGTTGCCATTTGGGTTTTTTTGCTCTTCTTTTTCTAATTCTTTTAGCTGGTGGGTTAGATTGTTTATTTGAGATTGTTCTTCTTTTTTCAGGAAGGCCTGTTTCGCTATAAACTTCCCTCTTGGCGCTGCCTTTGCTGCGTCCCATAAATTTTGTGTGGTTGTGTTTTCATTTTCATTTGTCTCAAGGTATTTTTTAATTTCAGCTTTGATTTCCTCATTGACCCGTTGGTTTTTTAATAGCATATTGTTTAATCTCCATGCTTTCCTTTTTTTCTCCTTGGTTTCTCTGTAGTACATTTCTAGTTTCATGGCATTGTGGTCAGTAAAGATGCTTGAGATTATTTCAATCTTCTTAAAATTGTTGAGGCTTCTTTTGTGCCCAAGTACATGATCAATCCTAGAAAATATTCCATGTGCACTTGAAAAGAATGTATATCCTATTTTGGGGGGGTATAATGCTCTGAAAATATCTACCAAGTCTAATTTTTCTATTGTATTATTTAATTTTCTGTTGCCTTATTTATTTTCTGTCTGGAAGATCTGTCTAGTGATGTTAATGCGAAGTTAAAATCTCCGACAATGATTGTATTCCCACCAGTATCCCCCTTTATCTCTGTTAGTAATTGTTTTATGTACTAAGGTGCTGCTAAATTTCATGATTCTTATATGACTTATCTCCCACTGTGAAGATGCTGATTTTCAGCCACACAAACGTAATCACTCATTTTCAGCTACAAACCTACACAACAGTATCAAAACAGTACCAACAATGTCGGTAATTATTAGTATGATTACTAAAAAGAATCCATTTTAGTGGCCGTAGGGGGAAGTGCATAGAGTATGTCCCAGTAGGGATGCTGGTCACATTACTGTGCTTTACAGTCACTTGAAATAGTTTCTCTTTGGGGGATTGTCCTGTCAATTTAATACTCAGTGTTTTTTGTTTTGTTTTGCTTTCTTTCAGGGATTTAAAAATATTTCATTATCTTTTGTAATTATGTAAAGTATTTATCATTGTTCTAAAGTCAACTGTACAAAACAGGGTATATTTAAAGGATATCTACCTTCAATCCCTGTCCAACCGTTTTGTTTTTTAACTTTTTATTGTAGAAATTTCCAAACATCTGTAAAAGAAGAGAGACTAGTATAATAAAACTCCCAGATATCCATCACTTATCTTTAGCAATTATCAAGTTGTTGTTAATCTTGTTTATTATACATCCAGTCACTTGCCACACTGTTAAGTATGGTAGTTTAAAAATATGTTTTAATATTTGTTTAGAGAAGTCTTGAGGGCAGGTTCTGATGGAGCTGATCTGCTCTCCTGGAAAAACAGATGACTGATAAAAGAAAGGGTAGTGAGAGCTGGAGGAATAAAGTGCTTTAGAAGGTAGAAGTTATGTGGTCCAGAGCTATGTGGAAGGATTGGCCTTTTAACAGGGCCAGAGACACTTCATTCTTGCTTTTTGGGAAGACAGTGACAGATATGGTACATTGTAGATTTAGTAAATAGGAAGATGGAGTTTCTGTCTGATTGCTGCTGCCTTTTTTTTTTTTAAGTGAAATACAAGATAAAGTTATCAGTTGAAAAATGAAGAGTAGCCTAAGAGGGTATGGAGATTTGAGGGGACAAAAAAAGGGAAACAGTTGTTCTGGAGAGTGAGATGCATGTCCAGAGGAAGTGTAGTGCAGTTCTCGGCAGTGCTGAGTGTCTGCTTGCATGAAACCAGAGAGCCTGTGTTTCCCTCGGCTTGTGCTTAGATGAAGCACACAAATGGAGTCAGTGGATAATGGGGTTTAAACTGGGTGAGGTGTTTGCAGGTTGAGTGCATCTGAGGGAAAGAGCGGCAGGGGATTCAGGTGTTGGGAAGCTGAGTAAGGAAGGAGTAAGGACACGAGTGGGTGGAAGAGGTAGTAGAAATGTGTGGGGTGCTTCCAAGAATCAGTAGGAAAGAACAGAAGCCAAGGAAGTTCTGGGGATTTGGGTGTTCACCACACTCAGCCAGAGTGAGTCAGCTTCCACTCCTGTCTTTTCACCTCTTTAATCAAGATTCAAATTCTTGGTAAAGAAAAATCAATTAGTCAGACACCACTTAAGGGCAAGGAAGGGAGGGCATTAATCAGGGGAATTTGCCTGACTGAGAAATTTGGTTGTTAGGATCTGACGTTTGCCCATAACATTTTCCTTGTAATCTGGCTAGTTTCTATATTGCTCTAGTTTTTGTGTTATGTAAGGGAGATGTTACATGCGCGGCTTGTATAATGTCATGTGGAATGATGGCATGCTTTGAAAACAAAGTATTATGAAACTGGTAAGTAGTGCAGTTAAGCTATGATGGTGATAATTAAATTCTCAGTGACGCATCTGCCAGTGAATTTCTTTCTGAGACCATATTTCAAGATTTGAAGATTCTGTTTAAGCTTAAAATTATACTTAAACTGTAAAGCTCAAAGCAAAATAACTCGGCTTATGGGTAACAAATGTATATATTAAAACAGCCTGAAGGGGTTTGAGTTGATCTGGTCTCTTATCAGAGTATATTGGCTTATTGCAAATGACTGCACTAACTTTTTGAGTTGGAATGAAAAGCTGTAAGGGTTAATGTCACAGGTGGATTTTCTCCTTGAAGGGGTAATGATTCTTCATCAGTTCCTAGTACTGAGTTAGCTGTGGACAGCCAGCAGAAAGCTTAGCTGTAACAGAAAGTAGAGGAATATGAAAAAACTAGGGGTGTGGCCAGGCAAAGAAGTTGAGTATTGAAGATGTATGCATTTGAAGTAAAGTTTAGTAGTAATATTTTCAAGTTCCAAAGTTGTTGAGGTAAGTAAATACTACTCTCCTTAACAAAGAACTGTAATTGTGTTGCACTAATTAAATTAGTAGTGATGGGGTTAGTGATGGGAGAGGGATAAAGGAATCCATTGTCTCTAGTTTTGCTAATTATCTTGACATAGTAGACGTATCATTGATATATCAGTTGTTTATCGTTGGTATAATGTGTAAGAATAGTTAATAATTGCTTTTTCTAGAACAAGTGATTTACCATATAATATATCTGCATCGATTTGAATAATCAGTGATTTTATAGTGGGGAGTCCCATTGCTTTTTTTTTTTTTTTTTTGGTACTTATACCTGCCTTTGTGAACTTTTCAGAATGATATAAGGATGTTAGTAAAAGTGACTCTGTTTTCCTTTTGTTCCTTAGGAGCAGCCACCTTATCCTGGCTACAATTCTAACTATTGGAATTCTGCGCGACCTCGGGCTCCTTACCCAAGTACATATTCTGTAAGACCAGAAATGCAAGGCCAGGTATGGTCTAAAATTGACAGACTTTCTGAATTTTTTATTAACTAATTGATTTATTTTCAGAACCTGTGGAAATTTCATACTAAGATGTGTGGGTTTTTGTTATTTAATGGACTCTGTACTTTTAAAAAAATTTTTATTGAAGGATAGTCAGTTTACATTGTTGTGTAATGGACTCTATCTTAATCATTTTAATGTTTTTAACTCAGAGATAAGGAAATATCTAGGAAAAGGTAGCTGGAGGAATAGATTATTTCTCAGGGCCTGGAAACAACAAATACAAAATGTACTTCTTTTTAAAAATAGGGCCTGTTTTTGGAGATACAGTTGACATATACCATTATGTTAGTTTCAGGTGTACAACATAATGATTCAGTGTTTGTATACATTGGGAATGATCTCCGGAAGAAGCCTAGTTAACATCTATTACCTTACATAATTATAAAGTTTTGATGTGTTGAGAACTTTAAAGATATACTCTCTTTGCAACTTTCAAATATGTAATACAGTATTTAATTATAGTTACCATGCTATACACCCCCATAATTTATTTTATAACTAGACACTTGTACTTTCTGACCACCTTCACCCCTTGGGGAGCACCCCCAACCCCCGCTCCACCTCTGGCAATCACCAGTCTGTTTTGTGTGTCTATGAGTTGACTTGTTTATTTTTTTGTTTTTTAGAGTCCACATATAAATGAGATCTTATGATATTTGTCTTTCGCTGTCTAACATGTCATAGAGGATAATACCCTCAGGGCCCATCCATGTTGTCCCGAATGGCAAGATTCCCTTCTCTTTTATGATTGAATAATGTTCCATTGTAAATATATACATCTATATGTATACACACACCACATTTTCTTTATCCATTCATCCACCGATGGACACTTAGCTTGTTTCCGTGTCTTGGCTATTGTAAACTTTGCTCCAGTGAACACAGTGGCACAGCTGTCTTTTCGAGTTAGTGTTTTGTTTCCTTCAAATATATTTCCAGAAATGGAATTGCCGGATCATATGGTCATTCTGTTTTTAATTTTTGAAGCATCTTCATACTGTTTTCCGTAGTATAGTGTCTGCACCAATTTACATTCCCATCAACAGTGCACAAGGGTTCCCTTTTCTCAACATCCTTATCAACACTTGTTATTTCTTGTCTTTTTGAGAATGATCATTCTAACAGGTGTGAGATGGTATCTCATTGTGGTTTTGATTTGCATTTCCCTAATGATTAGTGATGTTGAGCACCTTTTCTTGTACCTTTTGGCCCTCTGTACATCTTCTTTCGAAAGATGTCTATTCGGATCCTTTGCCCATTTTTTTAATCTGATTTTCTTTTTATGTTGAGTTGAATGAGTTTTTTTATATACTTTGGATATTAACCCCTTATCAGATCTATGATTTGCAATAGTTTTCTCGCATTCAGTAGGTTGACTTTCATTTTGTTGATGATTTCCTTTGCTCTGTAGAAGCTTTTTAGTTTGATGTAATCCCACTTAGTTATTTTTGCTTTTGTTGTCAAAAAACTTGACTTCTTATGACAAATATTAAATTATAAGTATTTCAAGCGTTCCAGAAGAGTACATAAAATATGTACATCTTTTTTTAATCTAGCACCTAGCTTTGTCAGTTTTTAAGTTTCAGAAATCTTTTAAAAAGTAAAATAAATACAATTGGAGCCCCATGTAACACTTCTTTCCATTTCGTGAAGTTTTATTTATTGTCTCACATGTGTTCTCATGTTTTTACTACTTGCATATGAATTTTATAGTTTTATTTAACATGTTTTTAAACTTGGTATGAGCGGTTTCATACTAGCTTTCTCCTGTAGCTACCTTTTTAAACTCAACATTGTTTTTCCCTTTTCTATTGTATAACGTATGAGACAAGAATTTCCCTCAGGTATGGAATAGGTGGGTTTGGGGATGTACATCTTTATTTAATATAGTCAAATTGTCATAATGGTTGCACCAATGAGGAAATGTTTAAACAGTTAGTCTCTGTGGGGGAGGGCATAGCTCATTGGTAGAGTGGATGCTTATCAAGCACAAGGTCCTGCGTCCAGTCCCCAGTAGCTCCCTTAAAAAATAAGTACATGAATAAACCTAATTACCTCTCCCCACAAAATCAATAAATAAGTAAACAAGGAAATAAATAAATCATTGCCACTTAAAATTTTTTTTAAGTTAGTTACCCATAATTTGGCCACCCTAATAAAGCAATAATTGTCTCATTTGCAGATTTCCTTCCATTTTTTTTCTATCCAGATATCATATTTCTATATGCAAATACTTTTTAAAAACATGATTGCAGTATATACCATTTTTAAAGCAGCTGCGTTTAAGCAGCTTTCAAAGAATTTGAATTTTAGATCCAAGTTAGAATTCTCTGTAGACTGATGTTCTCTGCAGAGTTAAAATTTCACATCACCATCAACTATATTAATGTAATTCTCCTGATAGAGTTCAAAGTCACATACTCTATTCAATTCTGTTCTAATTTACTTGTGATATGGAGGCTAAAGTAATGGAAATAAGTTTCTTTATGGGGTTGAATAATTAATTCATTAAAAAAAATTATGTTCCTTTTTTCTCATTAATTTGATGATAATATTAATCCTTTAAGATTGATTTTGAGCCAGAGGAATTTATTAAAGTTAGAGCAATGTTTGATTATTTACTTAGGGAAATATAAAAGCAATAGGTTTTTAAAGTAATGATCACATTGTGTATATGAACTTTAGGATAAAGTTGGTCAGAGATAGTGGAATGCAAAATAAACAAAAAGATCATGTTACTACTTACCACAAACTTCCATTTTATCTGTGTCACCTTCATTCCTGTGACTGAAACTGAGAAGCAAGCATTGTTACCGCTTCACGCTCCATGCTTGTGGTTTGGGCTTTAAAGCATACAATTCAGTTGTTTTTAGTGTAGTCACAGGGTTATGCAGCTATCATCACTGATTCTAGAATGTTTTCATCACCCCAAATAGAGCAGTGTACCTATCACCCCATTCCACCCTCTCCCCAGCCCCCTGGCAGCTTCTAATCTGTTTTTTTTTCTATGGATTTGCCTCTTTTGGACATTTCATTTTCACATGTGGATATCCACATTTTGGAATCGTATAATATGTGATATCTTGTGACAGACTTCTTTAACTTAGCATAATGTTCATGCACATTGTGGCATGTATCAATACTTCATTCCTTTCTGTGGCCAAATAATGTCCTCTTCTGTGGACATACCATTTAATTTTTATTTTTCCACGAGCTGTGTCGTGTAAAGTGGTATCTCCCTGTGGTTTTGATTTGCAGATCCCTGATGACTAATGATGTTGAGCATCTTCATGTGCTTATTAGCCATTCGTGTATCTTATTTGGAGAAATACATATTCAGATCCTCTGCCCATTTTCAAATTGGGGTATTTGTCTTTTTATTGTTGTTACAAGAGTTCTTTATAAATTCGACATACAAGTCTCTTATGAAATATATGATTTACAGGTATTTTCTCCCATTTTCTGGGTTGTCTTTTCACCCTTTTGATGCTATCCTTTGAAGCACAAATGTTTTGAGTTTTGATGTCTAATTTATCTGTGTTTCTATGTTGCTCCTGCTTTTGGTGTCAAATCTAAGAAACCATTGCTGAAGCCAAGGTCACAAAGCTATACTCCTGTGTTTTCTTCTAAGAGGTTTTTTCCCCCCTTCTTTTTTAACAATAGTTTTGTTTTTACATTGAGGTCTGTGATCCACTTTGAGTTAATTTTTGTATATGGTGTGAAGTAGGGTCCAAATTCATTTTTTTACTTGTGACTATCCAAGTATCTCAGCACCATCTGTTGAAAAGTCTACTGTTCTTTCCCCATTGAATTGTCTTGGGACCCTTGTTGAAAATCAGTTGACCATAAAGGTAAGAGTTTTTTTCTAGACTCATAATTCTGTTCCCTTGATCTCTGTGTCTGTCCTTGTGCCAGTGCTAAACTGTTCTGATTACCGTAGATTTACATTAAGTTTTGAAATTGGGAAGTGTGAGTCCTCCAGCTGCCTTCTTTTTCAAGATTGTTTTAGGTATTCTGGGTCCTTTACATTTTCATATGAATTTTAGCATCACCTTTGCAATTTCAGCACAAAAGGCAGGTGGGATTTTCACTTGGGTTGCATAAAGGTCAATTTGGGGAATGGCATACATTACTTTCACAGTTGATGAAGGAGGCAGACAAAACTCCTTACTTAAAGTCATGAGTCACAGTTTTTCTCAGCAATATTAATTTTTCTGATTCCATCAATTGTTCGTGTTGATAAAGATCGTTTTTAGGACATGACATTTTTCCCGCTTAGATAAAGGAATTTATTACATGTATCTATTACATGTATTTAAGAAAGATTGACTTTTAATTTAGTGCTGACTCTGGAAGCAACAGCAATAATGTGAGAGAGCTTTTTGATACAACATATAAATTACTGGATTCTGAACCCAAAGGTATCTAGACACATAACCGTGTGGGATTAGCACACGTATATTTTCTGGTGAAATATTACACGGGGATTACACATTTTTCTTCTGACCAAAACAGACTCCTGTAGTAGTGTGTAGATATGGCTGGTTTCCTTTTTTCAGAATTACATGGTTTCACTCATTTGTCTTTCTAGCTGCCACCTCATGATCATTCTTCTCTTTGGTAGGTTTTCTAAATCTTACACAGTCTTAATTCAGAAACAGCTCCAATAAACCAAGAATGCACAATTTCGTGCATTTTCCCCCTAAGAGTATGGAATTTACATTTGTTTCTTTAGAAGCTTTTAATGCTGTGAGGGCCCCTGAGCAAGTCCCCGCAGCTGGTTAGTGTGCTGTGCTCACGTGTGGCTTACATGCCAGGCAGGTGCTGGGGGCAGTCTTCAGAATGCAGCTTTCCTCGTTTTCCAGAGCTTCGTTCTTTTCCAGAGCTTCGTTCGTCAGCTTGTAGTCAGGGTGGTCAGGGAGCGGGTAGGGAGGTTCAGGGGGCAGGTGTGGGCAAGCAGTGCACCAGCTCGAACAGGCCCTGTGTCCCTGGAGGGAGGGGATGCTCATTAGACTGCTGATGAAATTCCTCAGCTGCTTTCTGAGTTCTTTAAACTAAGGTTGCTTCTTATTTGCTCTTAACTCCTCCATTTGCATCAAGGACTATCTTCTGAAGCCCCAGAAGTATTTTCTTTCTCTTGGCCTCTGTGTCAGGCTCTGAAACTCAGCCAGGAACTCCTTTATTTTCTTTGCTGTGCTGCCAAGCTGCTGTTCAGAAGACTTTAAAACCTTGCAACATTCTGAACTACGAACACTAGCTCATCCTTAGTCACTGTCTGTAGCAACTGCAAAGCTAATAATACATATTCTTTTGACTCCACGATCGTTTGTAAACACGCAGGTTGTAGCTCTGATCTGTGGACCCAGTGGGTACTTGGGAAAAGTATGATGAGCAGGCAGGTTTTCTGGTAAATACTGTGATTTTTTTTGGTTTATTTAAAATCCTCTCACTGATCATTAAGGTAACTTGCTTTTCTAAAGCTCCCTGCCACCAGTATTTCCTGAAGAGTGAAACATGGATGTTTTCACATTGATTTTTCGGGTAAAGAAGACCATCTCTTGGCTTCTGGGAGATTACACGACAAAACATTGAGTGTCTGCCAATAGAAATGCTCTAACAAAGGAAACTAAAGTCCTTTTTACATTTTGAATTGAGAGTTCATGATACAAAAAGACGTTGGTCAGAACCTGTAACACCTTTTCATTTAATTTAAAGGGGAACTTGGTTATAAAATACAGCTGATTAAGTACTGTGGTTAGGAGTTCCTAGGGGACAAAAATTGAGATAGTTCTGTAAGTAGAGATACTGCATGAGGAAGCAGCCAGTGAGTGACAATAGATGTGGCAATTCTGAAAACGAGGATTAGTAGAAACTCAAGTTGATGCTGACTGCTGCTAATTATGAAGTCTTGGAGTACTTTTGTGGTGAATAGATAGGCACACCAGGAGGAATTATGGTGTTGCTAGAGGAAATCTTTTTTTCCCCCTGCTTGGATTGGATCTGTTTGCTGATTGATATTCATATACCAAGTGGAAGGGGAATCCATTAAACAGTGTGTCACTTTCTGGGTGAGAGACTGGACCACTTTTCTCTTCTTTGGATTCTACATCAGCACAACAGTCCATCAACTGTAAAGCCAACTTTTGGAAGAAGTATTTCCTCCTGGCTAATCTTTAGCTTGCAGTGAGACGCCATATGGTGTGATGTTATTTTGACTTTGGAATGCTAAGTCATATCGGCATTTACATCTAGAACAAGAACAGCTCTTGGAATTGTTTTGAATTTTAAGAGCTCCAGTCTCTTGATTTCTTCTGGAATCCAGAATGAGACTTTTACAGAAATTCAGTGCCCGTCAAAGACTTTATTTAGTTCTTCTTGTAGTTGCTCAGTTTCAGATTTCATGTGTTGCCATACCAGTTGACAAGTTGCAGATCGCAACTCGCTGTCCTTAGACATGTTTCTCTTCATGAAAATAGTCTACTTGGCCTTAGATGAAGTAGCGAGCGGCCCACCAGTTTCTAGACATACTTGGAATTTCATGACATTTAAAATTTTTTTTTACTGTAGAAAGTAATACAACTTTATTATTAAACATCCAGGAATAAAGAAAAGGGAGAAAAAACACTCAACTTCTGTCATCCTAATATATCTATATTTTGGTAAATTTGGTTTCAGCCTTTTCCCTATCATGTTTACATAGTGTTAAGCTTATGGTACATACACTTTTTTGTGTGACTTTTCACTTATATGTACTTTCCATGCTATAGGGTGAAAAAACAAGAACTCTTTTTTTTTAATATTAAAGAAATTTTTAAACACTCCAAAGTAATGAGAATAGCACAGTAATCTCTCATGGCCCCATCTCTCAGCTTCAACTAGTGTCAATCAAGGCCATAACGTTTCATCTATATCCTTGGAGTATTTTGAAGCAAATTCCAGCCATCATTACTATTTCACTGGTAAATACTTATGTATCTTGAAGATATAAGGAAGTCTTAAAAACAGTACTGCAGTGCCATTATTAAAACTCAAAGATAAACTAAAAGTAATACTTTAATATCATTAAATGTCTGGTTAATTCTAACAGTGAATTTTTTTAAGACAGAATAAACTTCCCTCAGTGAATAGTCCATAATCTACCTAATCATTCCATCAGTACAGGACATTTAGGTTGTTTACAAATCTGTGTGATTGCAAATAATGGTGTGATGAACAAAAACAACTTTTTCTCGGTTGAATCATTTCCTTAGGAAGGATTTCTAGAAGTTGAATAACGGTACAAAAAGTCACATGATGTTTTCTTATCGAGTCTTCAACTGTGTATGTTGCATAAGGGATTGTTTACGGACAGCAGCCTGTGGGCAGAAGACTTTATCAGCCTTGCAGTGGCTTTGACAAAGGGTGTTCCTTGTCCTTCTGCTCAGGGACGCCTTGCTGGGTCCTCCCTTGCACCTGTCCCTGCAGGAATTCTTTGGTGGGAGTAGCCTGTCTTCTATCTTCTTGCCATAAAGGTATGGCTGAGAATTTAAATTATTTCCCACAGAATTATGCCCTCCCTCCCACTTTGATCTGTCCCTCTATTTGATGTGTTAGATCAGGAATCAAATTTGAATATCATCTTCTTCAGTCATTAACAGCTTTAGAAAGCAGATTTCTTTTTTAATTGAGGTATAATTGACATATGACATTAGTTTCAGAGTATACATGTAATGATTCAGTATCTGTGTACATTGTGACATGATCACCACAGTAAGTCTAGTTAATATCACAGGGCTCTTTTCTTATTCTTCTACCTAAAATAAGATGGATTATCTAGTCTTAGAAGGATGAGTACTAGAGAAATTGATTCTATGTTTTTACCATTTTAAAAAGGTAAAGTACAAATTAATACATTAAGGTAGTCATTTAGAGTTTAGCTTTAATCTTGTTTAGATTACTGAACTGAGGGTTCTAGGTGGAAAGGTGATTTAAAACTGCAGTAAGCAATATATGAGGAATTTGTCTCTGTCTGCTGTTATTATCTGGGAAGCAGAGTGGGATGGTGCACAGAACTTGGGCTTGGGGTCAGATCTGGGTTCGCTTCCTGACCTTGGCATCATAATACTAACAACAGTATTATAAATAATTCCCAATTATTGAGCATACTATGTGCCAGACACTGTACTAAGCATTGTATATCTCTCGTCTCACTTAATTTTACAATAACCCTGCAAGATAAGTTCATGGTCTCCATTTTCCTGCTGGAGAAACTAAAGCTCAGGGAGGGTAAACGCAAAGCCTGTGGCAGGGCTGGGTCCGTCTCTGTGGTCTTTTCTTCTTACTGTTCTGTCATGCTTATGTGTTTCTTTCTCTAGCCCTTCTCCCAAGTTTCCCAAAATTCTCGCCTCTGGTTTGTGGGACAGGTTCCCTGCTGTCGGGGGTAACTGCTAGGTGCACTGATGGAAGTGGTGGAGAAGCGCTGCTCTGAGGCCGTCACTTCGTCGTGCATCACAATATACCCTCCCTCTGTTATGACATAGACTGTGCAGTGGTGGTCTGAGCTTAGTGTATGTGTATGATTATAATACATGAAAGAACACCTCAAAGATTGATATTTTCACTAGTTACTGGTCTCCTTTCTTCCCAAAGTTTTCAAAGTTGGGTATTAAGTCAGGGTGTTTCAGCTCTTCCACTCATTCATCCTTTTTCCCCTCAACTTTGCTTTTTTAGAATTTGAATTCTTATACAAACGGAGCATATGGCCCGCCATACCCCCCTGGCCCCGGGACAAATACCGCCTCATACTCGGGGGCTTATTACACACCTGGGTATGCTCAGACCAGTTACTCCACAGAGGTTCCAAGCACTTACCGTTCACCTGGCAACAGCCCAGCCCCAGTCTCTCGTTGGATGTACCCCCAGCAGGACTGCCAGACTGAAGCACCCCCTCTTAGGGGGCAGGTTCCCGGATATCCTGCTTCACAGGTGAGCTTTTTTCTGCTGTGTTTTTGTTTTTGAATATTAATGAATGGTACTGGATTTATTTCTCTGTTCACTTCAGGAGGTCAGGTTTTTATTTTTTAACATTCTGTGAATGATATCATGTTTATTTTTCTTTTCTTCAAGGGAAGTTCGAATATATCTTTATTTGTGCTTCCTTGTAGCATATTGATCCATTTATTTACAGTATCTTTGGGACAGACTTATGTTATGCTTCAGCCATTGAAGTGTAGGCCCTGTTCCTTCTGAACTTGATTGTCACTAACTCTGCCCCTGGTATCCTTGGAACCAGGCTGTTTTAGGCTTGGAGAAATTATTGCAACAGATTAGAGATGCTACAGTTTAGCCCAGTGGTAGCTAAAATATACCATTACGCATCTCATGTTTATACTGGAATCTTGTCGTTACTTCTTCAAGTGTGTTTTAGCAATGACCAGCAAATTTCCTTCCTCTCAATCCAGAACCCTGGAATGAGCATTCCCCATTATCCTTATGGGGATGGTAACCGTAGTGTTCCACAACCAGGACCGACTGTACGACCTCAGGAGGACTCATGGGCTCCTCCCGGTACTTACGGAATGGGCACCCGTTACCCCTGGCCTTCAGCTGCGCCCTCAGCGCCACCTGGGAACCTCTACCTGAGCGAGAGCACTTCATCGTGGCCCAGCAGTGGCTCTCCTCAGCCCCCTCCGTCCCCGCCACCCCCGCTGCCCAAGGTAGGGGGCCTTCTAAACGTTGTTCTTCTGATGTTTGGAAAATTAAGACAGCACAACATGGAACTTCTTTGCATTGGTTTGTGTTAAATGGGGACCAATCGCAAAAAGTTGGTGGCTACTGCCTATAGCTTTACCCATCCTGGTTCCCCCCCACCATTTTTTTTAATAGATTTTTTTTTTTACAGCAGTTTTAGGGTCACATCTTTTTTATGAAAGATGGAAAAATGCTGATTTACTGCTTGTTGTAATACTAGCTGAATGTTAAACAAAATCAAAAATTGGATTTTATTACCTCAGTCTCCGGACAGAAGACAAAACCAATGTGAAATTGCATGGTTTAATTAAACCATAGACTTGAACATCATTTGCTTGTCGCTAAGTTCCTTTTCAAGATTCGTCTTAAGGTTTTATCTCTTTAGGGGAGAAACTATCTAATTCCTATTTTTTAAGTTGCTAGACAGATTGCGAGGTGGCCCTGAGGATGACCTGCCTGAGGGTAGATGCCAGCCTTTCTTCTCAGGAATTCTCTGCCTTTCGTCTTTTTTTTCCTCTTTTTTTAATAGAATAAAAAGGAGTTTATCAGGGTACCCAGCCATAGACAGCAGCGGGCCACACAGATGAGAGGTGTTGTGTGAGCTGCCTTTTATCTTTTTAGGGCTGTGTTTTTCTCAGATAATTAAAGAGGGCTGTCCAGTTTCATTGGTGGGGAATCTTTCCACGTACCTTCCTAGTAAGGTGAAAGATGGGGGCTAACACATCTGATGTTGATGGATTCCTGTTAAAACTGCTTTCCCCCCTTCTTTGCCCCCCACTCAAGGACTCCTCGTATCCCTATAGCCAATCAGATCAAGGCATGAACCGGCACAGCTTTCCTTGCGGGGTCCATCAGTACGAGTCCTCGGGAACAGCGAACAGTGACAACTCAGAACTCCTGGATTCCCAGGTCCAGTACAGCGCTGCACCTCAGCTGTATGGTAGCGCCTCCAGCGAACATCCCAGCAGTCAAGATCAAAGCAATAATCTTCCTGAAGAGTGTTTATCTTCAGATGAGGGGACTCCCCCAAGTATTAAAAAAATCATACATGTGCTGGAGAAGGTCCAGTATCTTGAGCAAGAAGTGGAAGAGTTCGTAGGAAAAAAGACAGACAAAGCATACTGGCTTCTAGAAGAAATGCTAACCAAGGAACTTTTGGAACTGGATTCAGTTGAAACTGGGGGCCAGGACTCTGTCCGGCAGGCCAGGAAAGAGGCTGTTTGCAAAATCCAGGCTATACTGGAAAAATTGGAAAAAAAGGGATTATGAAAGGATTTAGAACAAAGGGGAAGCCTGTTACTAACTTGACCAAAGAACTCTTGATTTTGGTTAATTACCCTCTTACTGCAATGCCTGTTGACAACAAGAAGCAATACATTCCAACTTCCCTTTGATTTAAAACTTGAAAAACTGGTAAAGGACTTGGAAGAACATTTTGGTTATGAGTTGTTTAGAATTTTCAGACCAATGAATGTAATAGGAAGCTGTGGAGTTACTGATTTTGTCAGGTAGGCGTACCCTTTAGAAATGTATGCGTATCAGCAAGCTGCTTCTTACCAGCAGGAGGGAAATACACTTCATGTAACAGGCTCACCAGAAACCTACCAGATAAGACTGGATATTATCTGAGACTAACAGGCTGTTTTTTTAAACATCTGGATTACTCTGTCGCATTTTTGTACGTTGTGACTGCTTTCAACGTATACTTCATGTGTAAATTATAGCTTGGACTCCAGCCTTCTTGGACCTTTGTTTTGTTTTGTTTTGTTTTGTTTTGTTTTGTTTTGTTTTGTTTTGTTATTTGCAGTTCAGAAGTATAGTATTATTCTCTACTTCTTGGTACATTTTGTAGTAATATGTGAATATAATTATTCAAGAAACTATATTGGCAGTAGGCAATTCTGGATGAATTTGTATCTTTTCACCACTTGAATATAATGCAGTGTGTAGTGAGTTCCCAAGGAAGATTGTCTCCTTTTTGGTACAGATCGTTAGGTTAGAGTTTTACCACGTCTGCTTTTTATGTGAATATTGGAAGGTTAATTTGGAAAAGGCATGGGCACAGGAATGAAAATGTGGCCATTTTCTTTTTTGCTTCTTAAATTGTATTTGGGTAAAGATTCATTTAACCTCCCCCCTCTCCCAATTATCTTTTCATTACTGCTGCTTCCATACTGAGCAATATGATAAACACAGATGAAAAATAAAATGCCACAGTGAGTAGAAATCATAACCACAAAAGTAATAAACATGACCATTTGGGAATGCTGTTCCTCCATCTGAAATATTAGCTTCACCATCAGGACTCCTATGAGCAGATTTCAGCTCAGTTTATAGCAGAAACAGTGAGGGTAGAAGAGGGTTCATGCTCAGGGAATGAATCAGCCATAGCTAGATGGGAAATTATTGTGTTCTGTTAAAGGAAGATTTTTTAATCTTTATTTCTCTAGAATAAGTTGCATGGACAGTATTGCTTGTTTTATAAAAAAGATGTTTACCACCACTAGTAATAGTCACTTTAGAGCCAGACTGAAGGAAGGATGCTGAAAGGGTCTTAGCTGGATTTGCGTGGGCAGCCCTGTGCTATCACATAGAAGAGAGGTACATAACGTTTTACATCTGAAGTGAGTCCCAGTATACAGTATCTGTTATTGGGAAAGCCACTATTTCTTAATAAGATATCCAAATGACCATTTTCTTTCTTGACTGCCAAGCCTATTAATAAGATAATAAATCTATCAGCCATCTCCTCTCCTCACCAATGCAAACATATTATGTGATAAGAAGAAATAGAGTATGAATATTGGCCAGGTCTTATGTGTTGGTATGAGTGATTTTATGAGATAATAGGGTGACAATTTTATTCTAGGATTTTTAGTTTTTGGCCTACTATAGGAATGTTAAAAAAAAAAGGCTTTTCTATGAAAATTTCAAAGTTTATCTGAAAATTTAGAAGGGGAAGAATCTCAGAGCTAAGTTAATATTAAAACCAGTGAGACAGTGAGATAATTCAGGAGAGAACGCTACTCTTTAACTGAGTGCCCAAGGTACCAATTTCCCCGAAGTCTTGATTTATATAAAATCGTACATTATACACATATATACATATACATGTGTGAATGTTAACAGTTTTTTTTTAAACTTTGGGGTAATTTTAGACCTGAAGAGTTGTAAAAACAGCTTCTGTATACTCTCACCGTCTCCTTTTGTTACCGTCTTACATAACTATAGAACATTTGTCAAATTAAGAAATTAGCCTTGATATACTACTATTAGCTAAAGTAGAGAATTTTGAAAGTAGAGATTTTCTTAGTCTTTTCACTAATGTCCTTTCACTGTTTCAGGATCCAGTTCAGGATCCTGCCTTGGATTTAGCTGCCATGTCGTCATAGTGGCCTCCAATCTGTGACAGTTTAGCATGACAGCTGATGCGGTAATGTACTTCTGGTGTTGTTAACCTTAACCGCCGCTAGGATTCCCTGCTGTAAACTTACTGTGTTTCCCTTTGTAGTGACTAAATACTTGCTGGAGATGTTTGAGCTATGCAAATGTCTTGTTTCTGCTGAAACCTTGCCTCACTCGTTTTCACATCCACTGGCAGACCTTGCTCATGGCAGCTACGGCTGTGGTGTTCCAGCGGTGACTTCCTGTTTCTCTCATTCCCTCTACCTTCATTAACTGGAATTCTTCTGTAAGGAAAGGCTATTGCTTCTGGATTTACATTTTTTAATTATAATAAGATATTCAGGATAAGCACAAACTTAGAGTTGCAAACCATGATAGAATGATTCCAAATGCCAGTCTCAAAGAAAGGAAAATTCAATGGGGAACCTGTTCCAGAAAATATAGTGAACTTCAGAAGGAAAATAGTACTTATGTTTTGTGGATTTGGTTTTTTTTTGACTTAGTATTGACTCCAGGCTAAATTCAAATTTTTCTTGGTATTTCACATCTGGACTTTAAAAAGTGTCTAAATTTATATCACTTGGGGGATAATTTTTGTCAAAATCTTGAGTGAAGTTATCCAGACCTAGCATGTTAAACACAGCTATGTCTTCTTTATAATAAGCCACTATTATTCCAAACATAAATGCCAGTACAAATAGACAAATAGACCCTAAGGAAGTATTCGTGGGGTGAGCTATGCTGGTCTCCACATGGTTGGTGGGGAATTCTTTTAAATGCTTTGACGAATAGGGTTCTGAAAATAGGTTTTTAGTTGGTTAATGTAATACTGTTAGAGATAGGCAGATTTTTTTTTTTAAGTTGAAGAATATATTAAATTGACATAAAAAAGGTTTTTTGGAGGATGGATAGTTGAGACTGGAGTTTTTCATCTTTTTTATTTTTAAGAAAGTTATGAATTTAAAGACTCAATTTTATGGAAGTTAGGTGTTTATAAAGAGTCAATTCTGCACGAAGGAGTTCATGCTTCTGCTCCCACTCCCATTTTTCCTTCTACAAAAGTAACCGTCATCAATTGTTTTTTAGAAAAATTATCTCCATATTTTTTAATAGCACAATTGTATTGCTTCTTCTTGGTTTATCAATTTTAGGGCATTTCTACTGATTTTCTATTACAGAGGATGAAGGTTAGGTCTCTCTCTTTCTTGGTCTCTACCTTACACACATCTCAGTCCTCATCCCTCCAACTTCTCAGTCCAGTTACACAGTAATTCTGTTGTACTTTCTTATGACTGTGTAGACGCTGACCAGAGCTCAGTCATGTAGTAAACTGTGGTTGCTTTTCCTCCTCTGAACAACCCCTTGTTTTCCCTGGAAGAATCATTTGTCTGATTTGTTTTGTTTGCTTATGTACTTACGACTAATTTGACCTCAACTCCTCTATCATTTGTCTAAGTCTTCTCTTAAGATGCCCAGACATATTTGATCAACTTCAGACTCTCGAGGAAGTCTACCCCGGAGCCTTCTGACTGGAGAGGAGTGCCCTTTCATTCTGGGGCCTTCTGCTCGTCCTGGGGGTCCTCTCCACCTCTTCTGTTAATTTCCTTTTTTCTGTAGCCTGCGTCTTTCTCTTTCTTAGTTTATTCCCTCATTTTGGTAGCGTGTTTTCTCCAGCAACTCCCTGAAAAAGGGTGCATAGGAAATAATTTTTTTACATCCTGGATATTGGAAAATGTGTTTTCATGATCCTTTGTTTAAAACTTGGCTTTTCTCTTTGGAAGCCTTTAAGATATTTTTGTCCCCTCTGTTCTGAAATTTCCCAACAGTCTGGTGTTGGTGTGGGTCTGTTTTTGTCCATTTTGCTTGGCACGTTTCATCCTGGAACCTCCTGCTCTTACGTCCTATAACAGCTTCTTGTTCCTTGTTCGTTTCCCCCTCTGCTGCCCTAATTATCTCTGTGACATCTTCTTGGCATTGCTGCTGTTTCTGTTACAGAACCCTTAGCCTCATCAACTTTTCTTTTCTCTTTTTATTTTTTGCCTTTTTGCCGTACTTTGTGGGAGATTTACTCACTTTATCTTCCACCTCTTTTTGAGTTTTACATTTCTTCTATTATATTTTTAATTTCTATCTAATTTTTAATTTTTTGCTCTCTGTGTTCTCTGTGGGATTCTGCTCTTGCTTGTGATTGTAGCATTTTATATCTCTGAGGATAGTAATAATTTCTTGGTATTTTCTTCCTGCACAATGCATTTTCTCTGAAGTTGCTTTTTTTCTTTCTTGTTTGATCTCCATCTTTATCATGTGAGAGATATTTTTCAGATATCTGTTAGTTCTTGGTTGTGTTTTTTTACAGTGTTACTGTACTGGAGACCCAAAATTGTTTCTAGAAAATGCTTCCTGACTATTCTGTTTAATTTTCTTTTTTATCATAATCTATCTTGAAGGAGATACTATTTTAAGTCTGGGATTGGGAAGGGAGGGTTATCTGGGTACTTTTCACTCCTTTGTGAAAATTGCGTGGCTTTTCTCACCAGGACTGGTGGGCAGTAGCACATTTGTTGTAATAAAAAGTGAGGCAGAGGAGAGGCCAGCTGCTGAGAGGGAGGATTTAGGGGTTTCTGAGATCAGGGCATGTTTTCTCTTAGCCAACCCTTAAATGTTCTTTTATTTTGCAAATCATAACTTTATCTTGCTAAGCAAATGCCAAGAGCAGTATTGCCAGGTAAAATACAGGACTCTCAGTTACATTGGAATTTCAGAGAAACAACAAATCATCTTTTAGTACCAGTGTGTTCCAAATGTGTTCCAGTGTGTTCCATTGCATGGGATATAATGATACTAAAAATGATTGTTTTTCTGAAATTCAAAATAACTGGGAGTACAGTCATCTGTCAGTATCTGTGGGGGATTGGTTCCAGGATCCCCCCACCCCTTGGAGATACCAAAATCTATGGATGTTCAAGTCCCTTACATAAAATGGTGTATTTGCATATAACCTCTGCACATCCTTCTGTATACTTTAAGTCATCTCTAGATTAGTTGTAATACCTAATACAATGTAAATACTATGTAAATAGTTGTACATACAATGTAAATACTATGTATATAGTTGCCGGGTGTGTGGCAAATTCAAGTTTTGCTTTTTGGAACTTTCTGGAGGTTCCCCCCCCCAAATATTGTCAATCCATGATTGGTTGAATCTGTGGATGTGAAATCCACAGATAGGAGTGCCAACTATATTGTATTTTTTAAATTAAAGGTTTTATTTTGAGATAATTGTAAATTCACATGCAGTTTCCTGAAATAATGCAGAATTGTCCTGTACCCTTTACCCAGTTTCCCCCAATGGTAACATCTTGCAAAACTTTACTGTGCTGTCACCACCAGAATATTGACATTGATGCGATCAAGATACAGAGCAATTCCATCTACCACAGCTGTTCCTCCTGTTGACCTTTCACAGCCACGCCTGCTCCTCCTTCCCCACTGCACCAAACCCTTGGCAACCACTAATCTGTTCTCCATTTCTAAATTTTGTCGTTTTGAGAATGTTTTGTAAGTGGAATTGTACAGTATACAGCCTTAGAGATTGTTTTGTTTTTTTTTCACTTAGCATAATTCTCTTGACACTCATCCAAGTTGTTTCCTGTATCAGTAGTTCCTTTTTATTGCTAAGTAGTGGTCTGTGATATGGACGTACTGCAGTGTGTTCAGCCATTCCCCTGCTGACAGACATCTGGGTTGTTTCTAATTTGGGGCTGTTATGAATAAAGCTGCTATTATGTACATTCATGTACAGGTTTTTGTGTGGATATGGTTTTCATTTCTTTGGGATAAATGCCCAGGAGTGCAGTTCTGGGTCATATGATACTTGCATGTTTAATTTTTTTTAGGAAACTACCAAACTTTTCTAGAGTAGCCGTGCCATTTTACATTCCCACCAGCAGTGTATGAGTTTCTCTGCATCCTTGCCAGTATTTGGTGTTGTCCCTGTTTTTTTTATTTTAAGCATTCTGACAGGTGTGTGGTGGTATCTCATTGTGCTTGAATTTGCATTTCCTTAATGGGTAATAATGTTGAACATATTTTCATGTGCTTATTTGCCATCTGTATATTCTCTTCTGTGAAATGTCTGCACATGTCATTTGCTCATATTCTAACTGGGTTTATTTTAATAAACTTACTTGAGAACAGTTGAGATTTACAGAAAAAGCTGTGATGATACTACAGAGCTCCCATACACCCCTCCCCCTGTTATCAACATCTTCGTGTTGTACATTTGTCACAATTAATGGATCAATATTGATACACTCTCATTGACTAAAGCCCATACTTTATTCAGGATTCCTTTGTTTTTATCTAACTCTCTCTTCCAGGAGTCCGTTCAGGATACCGTATTACATTTAGTCATCACATCTCCTGAGGAGCCTCTTGGCTGCGATAGTTTCTCAGACTTTCCTTGTTTTTGATGACTTTCATAGTCCTGAGGAGTGGGTCAGCTGTTTTGTAGAATGCCCCTCAACTGGATTCGTCTGATGTTTTTCTCACAGTTACACTGGGGCTGTGGGGTTTGGGGAGGAAGACCACAGAGGTAAGTGCCCTTTCTTATCATATATTCAATGTATACACCACCAGCACAGCTTCTACTGCTGATGTTAACCAAGGTCACCTGGCTGGTGTAGTGTTTGTCAGGTTTCTCCACTGTGAAGGGACTCCCCCCAGCCTTTTGATCCTGTACTCTTTGGAAGGAAATCCCTGTATGCAGCTCCACACTTAACGAGTGGGGAATTAATCCTCCACTTCCTTGAGGGTGTTCATCTACAAAAATTATTTACAATTTCCCTGCAAGGTAGATTTGTTCATTCTCTCCCATTTGTTTGTTTAATCAGTCACTTACGTCAGGAAGGACCCATAGACATTTATTTTGTTTTTGCATTATGATCTAACACTACCTTGTTTATTTTGTTGCTCAGAATGATTGCCTTTGGTGGCTATTTGGAGCTCCTTTAGCTGTGTCCTTTTGCCATACCCCCATCATTGTCTGTAGCTTTTTGTTTGTTTTTTGGAGACTTCTTTGCTTTCCAGCACCACACGGTTCTCCAGGCTCATCTTGTATACATTTCCTGTCCTAGTCCTCGGATCAGTTATTTCTTCAGGAAGTTCTGGTCCTGCTTATTGAAGACTGGTATTGAAACCTAATTTGGGCTCCATTGTTTGTCTTTTTACTGTTGAGTTTTGAGAATCCTTTGTGTTTTCTGGATACTAGTCTTTTGCCAGATACGTGGTTTGCAGATATTTCATCCTAGTGTGAAGTAGCTTGTCTTTTCATCCTCTTTTCTTTCTTTTTTTTTTTAATTGAAGTGTAGTCAGTTACAATGGGTTAATTTCTGGTGTACAACATAATGTTTCATTCATACATATACCTACATATATTCATCTTCATATTCTTTTTCATTAAAGGTTACTATAAGGTATTGAATATAGTTCCCTGTGCTGTACAGAAGAAATTGTCTTTTCATCCTCTTAGCAGAGTTTTTCAAAGGGCAAAAGTTTTAAATTTTGATCAAATCCTATTTATCATTTGTCCCTTTTAAGGACTGGATATTTGGTGTCAAGTCCCGAGGTACTCCTTGCTTACCCCCAGTTCCTGAAGATTTTCTCCTGTTGTTTCCTAAAATTGTTACATTTTACATTTGCATTAGCCAAGAGGAAACCTTGGCTTGATGGAAACTTCCAGGGGCCCGAGGTGAGTCACCGTGCTGCATAGCTTCAACTGAAGTTATCAGGTTGTCAGCTCAAAACAGTCCTCACTGAAGATAGAGACATCGTAAGGAAAGTATAAATCACTTTCCTCAAAGTTTTAAAAAAAAAAAAAAAGGTTATTCAAGTTGAAGGCAGGAACTATTCATTTGTGGGTATAAAGTAATAAACTGTGTTTTCATGAATGGTTTATGAACTTATAAAAATCACCAACTTTGGGCTAGAAAAGAACATCACACTTGTTCTTTCAAGTTCTAACATTCTTATTTTATAAACAATGTCAGAAAGTGGTACAGCCGAAATTACAGCTGAGGTCTTCTATTCGCTGATTCAAGCACCCTGCCGCACAGCCTCTGCCTGTATGTTCTTGATTAAAATGTAGATTCATTTTCCAGTGATTAAAAAAAATTTTTCATGTAGATTCATGACCCCTCTGATTAAGTATCTCTGGGTTTGGACCTGAAAATCGACATTTTAATGAATCTGCTTAGCATACTTTCCAAATCATCAGAGCATGAGAATCACTGTCACAGCCTGAGGCCTTGTTATTTTATGGTCAGAGCATCAGAGACAGTTGAGGAGTTTTCCCAATTTTTTTATGGCTAGGTGTCCACCAGGGACTGAGAACTTCTGCCTTTAAAAACTATGTATCCTCATAGCATCAAATGCCTTGTTAGGTTCTCATACTTTTTGAATATTGGAAGATGGCTTATTCTGGAAAGAAATAGGAATTCAAAATTGATGCCTAACAATTATTCTGACTTCGGATATGAAATCCAGTTGTTTCATGACTCTTGGACTCTTGCTTTTGCTCTTGAGGCAACTTACTGGCCATTAGCATTATCTTTTGCACCAGATCACAGAGTCAGCAAACTACCACCAGAGACCAAATTGAACCCACCGTCTGTTTTTGTAAATAAAGTTTTATTGGGACACAGCCACATGCATGGGTTCACCTACTATCTCTGGCTGCTTTTGTGCTACAACAGATCTGATGATGTCTCAGAAACCTTACAGCCCATGCAGCCTAAAATATTTATCTGGCTCTTTGCAGAAAAAAGGTTTGCTGCCTCCTACACTAGAGAATTGAAAGAGGAAAAGTAGACTTTGTTTCAGATCTTACCTTTAAGCCTTTCCTGGTAAATGACTTGATAGATGACTGCAACAATAGCCAGTGAAATTAGTGGTGGTTTTTTTGAGAGGTACCATCAGATAGTGTCTTTCTGAAACTACCTACCTACTGGGCCTTCTTGGAATCCTAGAATTTACACTTGTTTTTAAAGCAGTGTTTTTCTTTCTTTTATTGTATTATCAGTTTACAGTGTTGTGTCAATTTCTGAAGAGGCAGTGTTTCTTAAAGCGTGAATCTCAAACCTGTCTGCATCTAAATCATCTGCAGGGCTTGTTTAAAATGCAAATTCTGAATCCTTCCAAAGACCTACTGAATGAGAATTTCTGGGGGTGTGCCTGAAGGTGTGACTAGCCCCTTTTCCATCAGTGTGTCTGGTCTCCGTCTCTGTTACAGTACTCAGCAAGGTGTATTTTTCTACCTGCTTGTCTGTCCTAGTGAGACTGAACTTCAGGGTAGGTATCGTGTTATTCATTACTTTCGTTTTCCAAGCCCCAGATTGGGTACATTGAATTGTTGTAGTTCTCAAAGGGCGGTCTGAGGACGCTGGGACTCTTTACTTAGACACGCCTTCAGGGGTCACAAGGTCAAAACTATTTTCTTAACAATACTAGGACGTGATTTGCCTTTTTTCACTGTGTTGTTGACATTTGCACTGTTGACGCAAAAGCAATGGTGGGTAAAATTGCTGGCACCTTACCAGGAATTAGGGCAGTGGAAACAAACTGCTCATTGTATTTTCCACTGCCATGCATTCGTAATAGAAATTGTGCCAATTTCACTTAAGAATGTGCTTCATGAAGAATGAAAAAAAAATTAACTTTATTAACTCTTAACCCTTCAGTTCACACCTTTTTCAAATTCTGTGTAACAAAATGGTTAGTATGCATTAAAACAGTTCTGCGTACTGAAGTACGCTGGTGAGAAGGGGTTCCTGGACCAGTTCCAACGTGTGTGTGGAGGCTTCCCCACACCAATAAGCAATTCCTAGACGCCAGCAGTGTATGGAGAATGCAGCTTAATTCTGACACTGTCTACGGGAGACAGAATCAGATTTCACAGGTAAAGGGCTCAGTCCCACAGGACCACCCTCCGCTTTAGACCGACTGACTGTAAATCAGAGATTCCCACGACTTCCTCCTCCTCAGCTTCAATTAATTTGTTAGAACCGCTCACAGGACTCAGGAAAACCCACTTATTTACTAATTACTGGCTAATTATAAAAGGATATTAAAGGATACAAACAAACAAACAAAAAAACCAGCCTGATGAAAAGATACGTGGTACATGACATAGGGGAAGGGGTGGAGTTTCCGTGCCAGGTGTACCCTCTCCAGGTGTACCACTCTGCCCAGTCCCCACGTGTTCCCCAACCTGGAAGCTCTCTGAACCGTGTGCTTTGGGTTTTTAAAGAGGCTTCATTACAAAGGCATGGTTGATTAAGTCATTGGCTGCTGGCAATTGATTCAACCTCCAGCCCTGCCCCCCTCCCCAGAGGCTGGGGGTTGAGGCTCAAAGTGCCCACCCTCTAACCACACGGTCGCTTCTCCTGGCAAGCAGCCCCCATCCTTGGGTGGGATCCAAAAGTCACTTTCCTTGAAGTGTTTTCAGGAACAGAGGACAAGACACCAAATATCCCACTGCTACAAATTTTTTTCCTGCTCAGGAAATGCCAGGGGTCTTGGAAGCTGTGAACTAGGAATTGGGGGATTAATATATATTCATTTGAATGACCAAATATGTATTTTCCTGTAAATCACAATATCGCAGCTGGTCTCTTGAGGAAAAAGCACATGACATTATTTGACTTGGTAACTGAGCTAGCTAGTCTTTTTCCATGGAACATCATTTTTATTTGAAAGTACACATGGCAAACTATGGCTATTCAGATTTAGGTATTTGACAGAACTCTTGAAAACACTGAGCTTGTCACTTCAAGGAAAACAACTGAGACTATTTGTTGCCAATGATGCAATCAGACCTTTAAAGAAAGAATTTTTCACTTCAATAAAAAAAAAAAAGAACTTTGGAAAATCTTTATCTGCTATGAGCTTGACAGCTTCCCAATACCTAAAAATGACTTTTCTAATGAGACTGGTGGTAGTTTTTAAACATACGTATATAAAATGAAATGTGTTACCATTTGGAACACTGCATAGCTCAGTGAACTGTTTTCCAAATGACCAATGCATGATGTCATAAATCACACTTGGGTGAAAGGTCCGTTCAAAGTGCAGGGCAGACCAATGGATTTTAATGTATCAGAGTTCAAAAAACTCACTGGTATGTTCTCAGATTCCACACTGCAACTCACTTTGAAGAAGCTACCATTTGTTGAATTTTAGGGTAGTATTAAAAAGAATATCCACAATTATCTGAAAAGGCTATTAAAAGACTCCTTTCTTCTCCAACTACATAGCTGAGTGAGGCTGGATTTTCTTCTTTTACTTCAACCAAAACTAAAATTGTAACAGATTGACAGCAGAGGCAAATATGGGAATCCAATGGTTTTCTAAGCCAGACGTTAAACAACTTTACAAAAATGTAAAGCAGTATCATTCTTTTCTCTGATTTAAAAAAAAATTATTTTGGCAAATAGTTATTTTTCCATAAAAATGTTTATTTACATGAAATGGGTTTTTCTTATTTTTAAATGAATTAAGTGCTTAAATTTCTCAGTTTTAAGAGCTAGTAAATAGTGATCGATAAATAGTAACACAAACAGTAAATGCTGATAGATACAACCTACATAAACAACACTTTAGGGTCCTTAATAATTAGAGTATAAAGTGTCCTAAGACCAAAAAAAAAAAAAAATCAGAGAATCTGGTATAGAGGCTGCAAGAGGGATCTGGAGAAAAAGGACCTAAATTCAAGTTCTGGTTCTGTCACTTGACTGACTTCAGTTCTAGGTAAGTTACTTACCTGCAGGATCTGAAGACAGACCCTGTGTTTCTAATTTTGGCTCCTGCTGGTAGTCTGTATGACTTTGGGTGAGTCACTCTACCGCAAATAGGGATAACCTACTTCATCAGGTTGCTATGAGGATTAAATGGGATGCTACTTGTGAAATCCTTACCGTTGTGCCTAGAACAACCCAGTAAGAGCAGCTACTATTATTAGTTATATTAGCTAGTCATCAGACAGCATTCTAGAGACGAGGACACAGTCCCGGCTTGCTTCATCTTCTCTGTAGAGAACAGAAGCTACCCAGGTGTTACACATTTGAGAAGGTATAAGTAAACTTGTGGATATTTGTGTGTGGCTGTTAAACTGTAAGAGAATTAATGTGTTACAAAAATCCCCTCTTTCAGCTTCTTTTTTCTCTCCGCTTCTGAAGAAATAACAAAACTGAAGAACATTCCCTGAACCCTTGCCCTATAATCTAGTTAGAAATTAGAAAGTATTTTATTGCATACCCAAAGGGACTGAAGTCTTCCAGAAAACGAAATACCCCAGAGATGTGGGCAGGGCTACTACTTGGGAAATTCGTTTACACTCTTCACCTCCGCTATGTGCTTTCGTTTGGACACAAATACCTCATCTCCAACCTACTTTGTGCTTTTTGAACCCTGTCAAGCTCACTTCTACATCTTTTAGAGATATCTTTTTGGCAGTCTCGAAAAACGAATCAACGCATAGGAGAGGGGGGCAAGGCCCTCAAAACGACGTTTTTTTCCTTGCAATTATCAACGGTATCGGTTCTCAGCACCCAAAAGTGGAGGTCTGGATAGACGCAGCTGCTGCTAGCGCCCGGTCCTACTTCTCACCAGGGCCGTGGGCCTCCCCGCGTCCTCGCGGATGCCTGTACCATCCCCGCCCATCAGTAGAGTTAGCCACGGGGTCAGGAGGCCTGTTTCCCCATCTATTAAGTAAGGAGGCTGGGCTGGCTCATCTTGAACAGCCTTGCTTTCACTGAAATTTGAAATGCTCCCCACCTGTAAGGTCTCATTCCCCATCCCTGCCTTCTAATGACCCCTGGCCTCACACCGAGATACCGCGCTTGGGCTCGGCGCGGAGGGCATTCCGCACCACCACCTGTGCGCCCAGCGCTCCAGCCTCCGGCCGGCTCGGAGGAACACATCTCGCGCGATTCCCTCCACCTCTCGCGACACTTCCTGCCAGGGCTCCTACGGGCTCCGCGCCCCAGCCTTCGCCTCCACGCCCCGGTTTCCTTCATCTCACCTTTGCTCTTGGCAGCCCGGCCCGCTGGGAGCGCGGTGGAGCCCCGAGTTGGGCGCAAGCCCGGCGGGGCCGCAGCTCCGCCCTGCTCTGCTTCGCCCCGCCTGGGCTCGGGGGGAAGGCCTCCGCGGGGACATGTCGTGCCCCTCTCTGCGAGGGCCGGAGAGCGTGAAAGGCTGCGGGGCTTCCAGGTGAGTCCGCGACGGCGCGTTGGGGGCGCCGGCTGGGCCGAGGGGCCCGGCCGCGGTGAGGGTTGGGGGCACTGCGGGATGGAGATGCCAGGGCGGAGGAGGACGCGTTGCCCCGGGCAGGAAAGGGGGGGTTTGGGAGGAACAGCCCCGGCGGGATAGGAGTGACCCCGGTTCCAGGGAAGGGTCCCTCTATTATCGATTGCGCCCAGAAGAAGCACCGGGAATTTACCTCGTTTCATCTGGCTCCGCTCCTCTCTGCGGGGCTGGAGGCGGGACGAAGAGACGCGTCCGCGAGCTGCGAGGTCCCAGAGTTGGGATGCAGGAGGCTCGGGGTCGCGGGGAGAAGGGACATGCAAGGTGGCGGAGGAAGATTCGTGCTGGGAAAGAAGATAAAGTGGCGAAAGCCTGGAGAGCGACCGCTGAGTCCTGGAGGCCCGATGTTTGCGGTCCTGCTGCGCCCCAGTGATGAGATAGCGATGATCTTGCCCTTTCCCCTCGGAGGAGCCTGGGTTTATCTTTGATGTCTGCAGTGTTAGTCTCTGTCGAGTGTTAAGGGGATAGAAACTCAGGTCAGAGTCTTCCGTGACGGAAGGGGGCTTTTGAGGTCACTTGTTAACTTTTCACCTGACAACTGGATGATGCGAGGGGGTGCGTGCGTGCGCGCAGTGGCCCCAAGCGATGGTTCGTGTTTTCAGAATCTGTACCCTAGTCTCTAATTAAGCACCCTTCAAAGATCGATAAAAAGTGACTGGTTCTTAAGTGAATACATTTATTTTCAAGACTGCAAGATTCCAGTTGTCATGTAAATGTGTAATGATGGGCCTGGAGCTTAAAACCAGGCGTTAATAAGACATTTAGTTGGAGTAAATATTTTTGCCGTTGGCACTAGATTTGGATTGGAAATTGGGGTAAAACGTTTTTTTGCAATCAAAATTTCGACCGTGTGTTTCTTGTGAGTCTGTCTGGTTTTGTTTGATTGAAACCATGCAGTTTTCTGAGAGAATTGGAGATCATTGCAAAGCAGTTGGTCTAACAATAAAAAGCATTTTTAAGCCTCTCTTCCATCCCCCGAAAATCCAGCTGTTATTTTATTTTTATTTTAAATTGTATAGCCCCCTTAGATTTTTTTGTTTTCGGAAACGACTCCTTAAAGTGACCAGTTTGGTGTGTGTGAACAATTACACTGTTAACAGAAGGAAAAACATTTTTTTTCTGTTAGTTTTCTTTTGTCTTTTAGAGAACGAAATGTCATCAGTGGAATCACTCCAGGAACAGTTGTCCCAGTCAGATCCGTCTCCATCACCAAACTCATGTAGTTCCTTTGAGCTAATAGACATGGATGCTGGCAGTTTGTACGAACCAGTTTCTCCTCATTGGTTTTACTGTAAGATAATAGATTCTAAGGAGACATGGATTCCTTTCAATTCTGAGGATTCACAGCAACTGGAAGAGGCATATAGCTCTGGTAGGATGAAATGATGACCTGTAATAGGCAAGGACTTACTGTCAATCTCTCCCAAACTATAACGGTCCTTATAATGAGTGCTATTTAAAATAAATTTTAGATTTTTTTCTAGTTGTCGCCTAAAGCATTTTTATATAGAAGCTCTGAGTTACTGTTCAGCCAATTTATAACATTGAAGAATTTGGTCTGTATTTTAAAAACAGTATCTGTTGTAATTTCTGCCTACTTATCCAATAATGTTTCTTACGTTCTACCTTATGTTTCAGTTTTTGTTTATAAAGACTGTGATGGGGGCCGGTGTCACATGGCAAAAGAATGAATTCTTTGATTTTTCACTTGTTTTTCTTCTTTTATGAAACAAGGCTGATGCTGATCTATCATCGTGATGGTCATGGTCATTGATTTACCTTTTGGTCCCTTAAGCAAAAAATTCATAAAAGCTTTCTTATTTACTTCTTTTTTTTAAGGGACTGCTGTCTCTCCTCGGAAAACGAACAAAACAGTGTTTGGGAATTTTTTTCATGTTTCATTAAAGCCATGAATGATTTTGATGGTTTATAAAGTAGTGTAACCAAGAAGAAACTGATCATTCATGTGTTTCATCATTTAGAGTATAACTCAGAATTGTATTTTGGGGCTGTTTTTTTGCTATACAATGTACTTCTTTTCCTTTCCAATCCTTGACAGGAAAAGATTGTAATGGGAGAGTGGTCCCCACTGATGGCGGCAGATACGATGTTCATTTGGGGGAGAGGATGCGGTACGCTGTGTACTGGGATGAGCTAGCATCAGAAGTGAGACGATGTACCTGGTTTTACAAGGGAGACAAAGATAATAAGTATGTTCCATACTCGGAGAGCTTCAGCCAAGTATTAGAGGTATTTCTTTGACTGTTTTTTACTCATTTTCCTCATTTTTTTCTTCATTTAATAGTCTTTCCTTCCTCTTGGGACTTATTTTGTGTAACTTCCAGAAAGAGTTTGGTTCTGTTTGCATCACAGTTTCTTTCTGCAAGTTTGTTTCGGGATAAAGGAGATTTGAGATTCTGAAATACTATGGAAACTATTATGCCTCGGAGTTAAAAATTTTTTCCTAATGGTGATCGTTGTTAACATTTAAGCTATGATCACAAGGTTGGCTTTTCTTTTTCCTTTTATTTTTCTTGCTCTGAAAACATTCTGAAACTTGATTTAAATTGGAATAGGACATTAATATTATTGCAAGAAATAAATCAAAATGTGAATAATGATTATGTCTAGTCTAGGTCTGATGGAATTGGTAGTAATTTTTTTCCTCTGTCCTGTACTATATTATCATTGTTAAATTAAAATGATTTTAAAATAAATTTGATAAATTAAGAAAAAGAGCTATATATGTAACATAGTCTTCATTATGGAAGATGTGCATGCATTACTATTATTGAAAGGAATATATCAAATTGTGTACAGTGATTATCCCCAGTCTAGATGATACAAGTAGGGGTGATTAGGTTTTCTTTGTTTTATCCTAGTATCTTTTGTAATTTTAAAAGAATTAAAATTGATACATTGGAGTAAGATGTTCTCTAATAATTTTTTTTGTGTTTTTTGGGGAAAAGGTTGGGGGGGTGGTAAACAGATTTCTTTCTTTCATGGAGGGACTGGGGATTGAACCCATGACCTCGAGCATGCTAAGTATGCGCTCTGCCACTGAGCTATATACCGTCCCCCCCCCCCCAGTAGGATATTCTTATTGTAATTGTTTAGCATTATTCCTGTGAAGAAGCTCAGTTTTAATAGAAAAGCTATTAGAGAAATCTAATGAAATGTGTTTTCTTTTAAGGAAACTTATATGCTTGCTGTAACTCTGGATGAATGGAAAAAGAAACTGGAGTCTCCCAACAGAGAAATTATTATATTACACAATCCAAAGGTAAAGCAAATTTCATCTCTTTAATGTCCAGGTTAAAGGTTAATTGCATTACTAAGGGGAACTTAATTGGTTTCTTTTTCCTGGGGATTCTACTTAGGATGACCTTTGGCAGTTTTTATGTTGCAGTCACAACTAGAAACTTAAAAGGTAGCCAGTACAGTTATTTGCTGGTCCAGTTCTTACATGAATTTTAAGGGAAAACTATGCCACCACAGATTAAGAAAATCACTGACACGTTGTGTGGGCGTGTCCTCCTTGTGTAGCTTGTTGAAAGATCCGTTAGGCTGATGTATTTTCTTTTTTCTTTCTTAGCCTTATTGAGGTATAATTGACAAATAAAATAGTAAGAGATTTAAAGCATACGACATTAGCCTAATGTGTTTTCAGGATTCTCATTTCAAGCTGTAGGAGCTGCATATGAAAACTCCTGTTGAGACTTGACTATGTTTTATGTTTTGAAAGATCTGTTCCTACCCCTCCATGTGCAGAGATGTCTTTAATGCAGCTTATCTTTACTGCTCTGATCTTTTTTTATTTAAGCTTATGGTGCATTACCAGCCAGTTGCAGGGTCTGATGAGTGGGGTTCAACACCCACCGAGCAGGGTCGACCAAGAACAGTGAAGAGAGGGGTTGAGAACATCTCTGTTGACATTCATTGCGGTAATGTTAATCATTCATTTTGTTATCTTCTGATATACTTACGAGCTTGTGACTTGACTTGTGGCCGTTTATTATGGCTTTAGATTACCTCAGGGCTTTAAAATGACTTTAATCAAAAGGGCTTAGAAAATTAGCATTATTTCATCTACTAAGAATCTTAGTAGGTATAAAAATCTCTTTTAAAGTTGCTAAGTATATGGTGGGGTAAATAAAATTTGGCAGTATGATTCAGTAAAGTGCAAATGAACTGATTTAGTCCTGTTTCTAAGAAGGTTGTTTCCACTTGCTTGATTATTAATTTATTTCAGTCATTCCTGTCCTTGAAGGTTTTCAACTAGGGAAAACTGTTTCTCAGTAGGACCTTGATAGTCATCAGTTGCTAGGGTCATTTATGGTTGGTTTTATAATTTATTTCAGTGGATTATAAAATTCCTTTTATCTTACGTAGGAGATGGCTTGTGTCTTAGACAAACTGTTAGACTTACTGTAATTTAAAAAGATGAGTTTAAAATTTCAGGCTTCAAATACACACCAGACATTATTGGTACAGCTGATAAAAATGGGATGTTAGGTGAAAGTATTCTGTCAATGTTAGACTGCCTGAATTTGGTAACTGCACTATGGTTATGTAAGAGAGTATTCTTAGGAAATACACATTAAAATATTAAAAGGTTAAAGAGGTATGATGAGTACAGTCTGATGATGTATGTATGCGACCTGCTCCCTGATGGCTGAGAAAAATAAAGGTGAATATGCATACACGTAGGATAATGAGGTAAATGTGCTAGTGTTGAGTCTGTGTAAAAAGTACAGGAGAGTTTCTGCACTGTTCTTTCAAGTTTTCTGCAAGATTGCAGCTACTTCAAAATAAAAGTTAAAAAGCTGAAATATTTTTTTCACAGACTTATTTCAAGATAAATGAGAAATAAAATAAAATCACTATATTTTTACCAAGTAGCTAAATGTGGGACTATTTGTGTCCTTTAAATTATCTGCTCATATTTTAACTGGCCCATCTCTATAACCTATGCGTTGTGAATTTGATTTTAGCATACGTGACTAGTTACATAGACTAATTTTTCTTTGTAAATTCATTTGTAGGGGAACCTTTACAAATAGATCACTTGGTTTTTGTAGTCCACGGGATTGGACCAGCTTGTGATCTCCGCTTTCGAAGCATTGTACAGTGTGGTAGGTTTGCAGAGCGCCTAAGATTAAATCATTCAGGGGGACTATGAGTGCTCCTGGGAGCTGAGATGAAGTATTGCCTTTAGTCTGTTGCCGTAGCTGCATAATGAGATTTGGAGAGCTGAAGACAGGTGGCGAGGTGGTAAAGCTTCCCAGCTTAGACCTGAAGTGCTAGTAAATTCTTTAGGCTAATAGGTTTATACTCTTAACTAATAATTCTTGAGTGAACAAATCCTTATGCCTTATAAAATGATTTTATGATATGATGGTCCTGTTTCTAACCATTCCAAGTTTAAAGGGAATCATAAATGTATAACCACAATGATAGTTTAAATGAGTAACAGAAGCTTTAGTCATTTTTGTAATTGATACTGTGATAAACCTTTCGATATTCTAATTGGAATATTTAGGTCATTAGTATAACTTTATTTTGAAAGATAGTGTCTTCTAAAACATCTTAGTATTCATAGTCTAACTGCCCCAATTTGGGAGTCCGACCCTAATGGCTAATGCTTCTAAGCATAAACCTTCTAGAAGGTTAAGATTGAAGTAATAGGTATTTCAAACAGCAGTGTATTTCATTTTAGTCTAAATTACTGGGTGATGGTTGTTCATAAGAACGGGAAAAGTAGGATGGAATCTGACTGCAAGGCCACTTGATGTCACTTGATTTTTTTTTTTTAATTGAAACAGTTCCCCTGACACAGTAGAACTTCTGAAGTCAGCATTTTTTTGATGAAATGTTTTGTATAATAAAAGCAAGTTCTATATTGAAAGAACATCTTTTCCTATATGCACTGTTAATTTTTCCTGAATACCACTCTATTTTTGACGCAAGTCAATAGGTGCTCTAAGCAAATGGAGATAGACGCAGTATAATTACATGATCTGTTGCATCCTAATTCTGAGAATTCATTGCTTCACTGTTGATGCATAAGATAACTTTCTTTTCCAGTTAATGATTTTCGCAGTGTTTCTTTGAACCTGCTACAGACGCATTTTAAGAAAGCCCAAGAGAATCAGCAGATTGGGAGGGTAGAATTTCTCCCAGTCAACTGGCACAGTCCTTTGCATTCCACTGGTGTGGACGTGTGAGTAACACCTTACACCACTGAATTGTTAACTGTGATTCTGATATGTTTTCTGATTGTTGATATGGTTAGGAACATTTCTGCTATAGCTGGGTGTGTATTTAAAATTTTGTTCAACTAAAAGCTTTTTGTACTTCTGTGTTTTTTTCTTTAAGGTACATTACTAAATGGTGACCAATCCCTTGCTTTAACTAGCTCAAGTTAGGAGTAAAGAGCTGTGTGTATCTTCTTCCAGTATGTTTTACTGGCTCATTAGTGTTTACTGTTACAGCTTTATTTCTTTAGCATTAAAGCCAAACATTACTTTCTCCCCATAGTGCATAAGCATTTCCATTTTCAGATGTCAAAAGCCAGCATACCTCCAGATGTGCAAAATATTTTGTTTTCCTTCTGTGATTATATTTAGATAATGTTTGTCCAAATTTGGGGGAAAAAGGAAATCCCCAAACATGAAATTAGTAGCATCTATAACTTGAGGTGTAATTGATACAGTGACTTAAGTGATGGCTTTTTTATGTTTATAAGCCCAATAGTTTCATTTCTAAACTTTATGATAACGTCAGAGAAAGCTGCCTTATGTTAAGGATATTCAGCTGTGGGCTCTCCAGGAAGGAGTGTGTTCGTAACATAGCTCTAGGATAGAACTAGGAGGTGCTTCTCTGGTAGATAAAATGAAGTAGTCAGCATTATTTCCATGCTGTCTTGGAAATGCTGTTCTGACTCTGTCTCTCAGTTCTTGCTACCCTGTGATTTGAGCATAGTCCATGTGCCAGAGGTTCCACTGTGGTGGTGCTTTTACTAGATATGGAGTTCACATTCCTTCTTGTCTGAGCTGATTCTGCATTGAGAGAGGGAGCTGATCCACTTATCACTTGACTTGTGATCAGAACACCTTAATGCTAAGAATTCTAGGAAAAGCCTCTTGTATCTTTTGTCTTTTTAAATAATTGTTTATTATGGAGGATTTTGTATACAAAAGTAGTATATGTAATGGAGCTTCATGTGCTGACTTTGATTGCCCAGCCCTAATAAGCCTCAGCACGTGGCCAGTTCTACCCCATCCAGTTCTTCACACTCCTGTATACTGCCCATCCCGCCATCATTTTATTTTTGAATAAAATCTTAGACATCATATCATTTCATACATTTCACCTGTAAATGTTTGTATATCTTAAAGGATAAAAAAATGTAACCAATAATGCCATTATCACACCTAAAAAAATTCTTAATATCAGCAAATATATAATATTCAGATTTCCAATTGTCTAATAAGTGTTATGATTTATATATACATATATGTACATATACATGCACATACACAAATGCACACACATATTTTAAACTGGGTTCCAAATAAGGTCCATGAATCACAATTAGTTGATATGTCTGTTAAGTCTCTTTTTTATTTATTGAAGTATAGTTAATTTACAATGTTGTGTTAATTTCTGGCATGCAGCATAGTGATTCAGTTAAACATATATATATATTCCTTTTCATATTCTTTTTCATTATAGGTTATTACAAGGTATTCAATAATTCCCTGTGCTAGAAGCAGGACTTTGCTGTTTATTTTATATATAATAATTAATATCTGCAAATCCCAAGCTCCCAGTTTATCCCTCCCCACCCTCTTTTCCCCCCAGTAACCTTAATTTTGTTTTCTATGTCTGTGAGTCTGTTTCTGTTTTGTAAATAAGTTCATTTCTGTCTTTTTTTTTTTTAAGATTGTATATTTAAGTGATACGGTATTTTCTTTCTCTTTCTGGCTTACTTTACTTGGTGTGACAATCTGCAGGTCCATGCATAAGTCTCTCTTAATTTCTTGATTTCCATCTTATTTTCTTGCAATTTTTGTACTGAAGAAACTGGGCTGTTTGTCTTGTAGTTTCTCACACTCTGAATTTTGCTGATCACATCCCTTTGGCTTTAAACGTGTCCTTCTGTCCTCTGTATTTTCTATAAATTGATAGGTATCTTTTGTATCTTTAAATGTCTGAGATGGATGACTTAGAGGAGGTCACAGCTTGTACTTAGGTTTTCTGCTTTCCATAATTTTCCTTTTTTCAGAGATCTGCAGCGAATAACCTTGCCCAGCATCAACCGCCTCCGGCACTTCACCAATGACACAATCCTGGATGTCTTCTTCTACAACAGCCCCACCTACTGTCAGACTATTGTGGACACGGTTGCTTCTGAAATGAACCGAATATATAAACTTTTTCTGCAGAGGAATCCTTATTTCAAAGGAGGTGTATCCATTGCTGGTCACAGTTTAGGTAACAAATGGATTCTCTGTGACCAGAGAGGACTGTCACATTTAAGGACACCCGTTTCTGAAGTACACTGTCTTTCGTCAGTAGCAGACTCGGTGGTGTAGAACGGGTCTGTGATGAAGCATTTGGAAGGAGTTGGAAGGGTGGCGGTGGTGGGTTGGAAAGACTCCCTGCTTCATAAATTTTGCTCCCTGGGCAATTGGCTTATTACTTTTTTTGTGTAAAAGACAGCTGTTTGTGCTGACGCTTTGGAGTGTCCCTTCTTCTGTTTTACTTGTAGGTTCGCTTATATTGTTTGATATCCTAACAAATCAGAAGGATTCTTTGGGGGACACTGACAGTAAAAAGGTAATTGCGATGTTCAGATAGATTCTCTTGTAGTATTTCTTAGTAAGGATTTTTAGATTTTAGGCTTATATTTTGTTTTACTTTGTCTAATACCATAATATTAAACTTATATTTATTCTACTTTTAACATACTTGTAATTATCTCTGTCATTCTTGGATTATAGAAGACAGTAATATGCTTCTGCAAATATTTGCCACATTCTAAAATAATTATCAGTCTCTTATTTTTCACTATAAATATACACTAATGATCATTTATTAGAATTTTAGAATCATTCGGTTGAAATCAAATTTGCATCTGAGGAAATGAGGAATGAATTGGATAGAAATTGATATAATTTATAGAAATTCTGTTTGAAAACAGTCCTTAAACATTGTTTCCCTAATAAGAGCTCAGGAAATGTTTTGTTAATGATGATGAAGAAAACTTGGATAATTATTCACTCACTCATTCATTTATTTAAAATATTAGGTTTCAACTGATGTTATAAAAACTTACATATCAATAACCTCTTAATTTATATTATGTATAAATTACAGTTCATTTAAAGTTAAGATACATCTCTACGTGGAAATCTTATATAGTACATTTCTTTATTGCAAAAGAAAGTATTCATGAAAGAAATCTAAATGAATGTAGAGAACACGCGCTTTACAATTCAACTTTTAGGATTCGCCGGATATTGTCATGGATCACGGAGACACACTGACATTAGAGGAGGATCTGAAGAAACTTCAACTCTCTGAATTCTTCAGTATCTTTGAGAAGGAGAAAGTAGACAAGGAAGCTCTGGTAAAAAATAATCTGAAAACTTTACGCTGTACCGGTTTCAGCATTTTGATTGCTTACCTTCACCCGACTGCTTGTTAAGAGTCAGCTCTTCAGAAGCGTTCAGTCATGAATACTTTATCATCAGTAATGTTCTTTAGCATTACTTACGTGTTTTTTTTTTTTATCATATAAAGTGATCTTTGCTTTGTGGGAGTTCAGAGTTCAGAGGAGCCATATTGCTGTGGAAATAGAGCAAAGACTAAACACAGCCGAGCTCTGAAAACACAAAAGCAGGAATAAATGACCACTAGCTTTTCCAGCTTTTATTTTCTGTTACACTTTCCAGAGCTCTGCCACTTCTGATGTACTTTTTTTTTTTTTTTTTTTTTTTTTTTTTTTTTTTTGCCACTTCTGATGTACTTTTTCTCCCCCATGTTTGTGATACATTAGTCCATTTAACAGGTGTTTGGTAAATGCCTGCTGTGATCAGGCAGACCATACCAAGCAGTGAATTAAGGTAGAATGGTGATAACCTCGTGATATTTAGTGGAAAAGACACGTTCAATAACCACATGATGCGTTCTAAGTGCACAGTGCTTTCAGAGGTGTAATGGGATGAGCTGACCTAGTCTGCGAGGGTGAAGGGAGACTTCCCCATCCGGGGCCGGCACTTGCGCTGACATCTCAGTTGTCGGTCTGTTTCATGCTGTGTGTTTGCTCTGCGTTCTTTCCGGGGCAGGCATACAACTGTCCTCAGGAGCGTGACATCTAAGGAGCTTGGAAATCATGGAGGGTTTTTCTCTCGTGAACTTAGATACTCACTTCTGTAGGTATTCTTTATAATAATATCTGTCACTATAGCATTGATACTGTGATACTAATATTTTTTACTCTTCTTTAGGCTCCTTTATGAATAAAATAGTCTTCCCTTCTCAAAGTTGTTAATGATGTCGTACCACTAGAGAGCCCTTGTCATGCAAAGCAAAGAACAACTTGGGCCTTATTCCTCCCAGAGAGCTGGACATTTCATTGATTTTATTTTGCCTAGAAATAAGAAAGACATTTGATTTTCTATGCCTAGGCTTTATGTACAGACAGAGATCTTCAGGAAATGGGAATTCCCTTAGGACCAAGAAAGAAGATACTAAACTACTTCAGGACCAGAAAAAATTCAATGGTACGTGCTTACTATAGCTTGTAGGATTAAACAGGTTTTGACACCCTTGTACCCTTGTGCTTTGTGAAGTGTTTAGGGAGCTGTGCCATTTTTCCTGCTCTTTGGCTCTCTTTTTAGAAATTAAACACATTTCCTTTATTTATATTAAACAAAGTGTAATTAGCTTCAGAAGTCCTATCTCTCTGGACTGCTACCATTCAGTTTTTCCCCTTTTTTTGTTCGTTTTATAACTGCTTTTTTGAAATATAATTCACATCACATACCACTGAAATTCACCCTTTCAAAGCAGATAATTCAGTGGGCTTCAGTATATTCACAGAGCGGTCTAGCCATGACTACTGTGTAATTCCACAGCGCTTCTGTCACCCCAAAAAGAAACGCCGTGTTCACGAGCAGTCACGCTCCATTTCTCCCTCCTGGGACTCACTGATCTGTTTTCTGACTTTATGTATTTTCTTATTCTGGACATTTCACATAAATGGAATCATACAGCGCGTGGCCTTTTTGTGACTGGCTTCTTTCACTTAGCATAGTGATTTCAGGGTTTGTCCATGTCGTTAACAGTGCTTCTGCATTCGGTACTTTTGGCCACTGAATTCCTTTCCAGATCCTAGTAGTGAATTCTTTTCCACCTTTCCGGCAGGTTGCTCTGTTCTTATTTAAGGCCCAGAGGGGCAGACTGCTTGCCCGGGTGAGAAGGGCACAGCGCTCGGGACCCCGCGCTCTGCTGCTGTCCCTCCCAGGACGGCTGCCTGGCGCTTCCGCTGCTGCCCGCGTGCCTGTGTGCGGCTCCCGTCACTTCAGTGCTCACAGGAATGTCACTTCATAATTTAAGGCAACTTCTGTTGCCATCAGCTTTATCTTGTTTTCTGAGAGATTCTTCTTAAGAGTTGTTGGCTATCATTCAAAACCTTCCCAAGCATCCTCTCAAACCAGTAGAAAACTGTGTAATTCTTTGGGTATTTTTACTACATAGCCACTCCACAGAACTATTTTTTACTTCTTTAGGGTATTAATAGACTGACCTTGCAGTCAGCTTCAGGGGCGAACATGTCTAACCTTTCCAAAGAGTCGGAGTTCTGCAGCGGTACTGCTGGAAATGATCAGCATCTGGACGTTGGCATCGGGCAGGTAACAGTACTGATTCTCCTTGGTCATTTTATTGTTTGCCATTGCTATGGTAAGAACACATGGAACGTTTGTTATTGAGAGAAACTTTTTGTTTCCTCTTTCCAGGTGTCTGTAAAATACCCCCGACTCATCTATAAACCGGAAATATTCTTTGCCTTTGGATCTCCCATTGGAATGTTCCTTACTGTCCGAGGACTAAAGAGAATTGACCCCAACTATAAATTTCCAACATGCAAAGGTTTCTTCAATATTTATCACCCTGTAAGCATTCGATAGATCTTGTGGTTTTGCCTGAATTCTTAGGGCTTATTGGTAAAGAGCATATGACAGTCTTTTGTGTTGAATTACTTTTTTCTATACGCTTCTGTACTAATGACACAGTTTATAAGAGCATGAATCTGAAAGTGATGGGGCAGAGCTGTACATTTTAAAAAATGAGCTGATAGTTATTCTTGCCCGGCATGCAGTTCCTGAGCCTGTGGCTGCCTGTCTTCAGGAGAGGTACACGTAGTATTGTTTTTCCTACGTAGTTTGACCCTGTGGCCTATAGGATTGAACCCATGGTGGTCCCGGGAGTGGAGTTTGAGCCAATGCTGATCCCACACCATAAAGGCAGAAAGCGGATGCACTTAGGTGAGTCGGGAGTGCGGAGCCTGGTAATTCGCCACCTTCTGGCTGGTGCAGCCTGGCTGGACCTCACCTGCTCTGTCTAGCTGCGTTTAGCTGTGTTCCCACATACAACCTTCTTAATTCACGTGTGTTTCAGAACTGAGAGAGGGCCTGACCAGGATGAGCATGGACCTGAAGAACAACCTGCTTGGCTCGCTGCGGATGGCCTGGAAGTCCTTCACCAGAACTCCTTACCCTGCCTTACAGGCTTCAGAAACTGCAGAAGAAACTGAAGCAGAACCTGAGTCAGGTTCAGAGAAGCCTAGTGGTCAGTGACAGTGTACACATGGGTTTCCTGCAGCAGGCCAGATAAGAGGGACTCCCTGGTGGGTGGCTCGTGTTCGCCCAGGGTCTCCTTACTGTCCCCTTCCTGTTGTATGGGACCAATCCTGTGAGTCCTGTTGGGCCTTCGGCTCTGCTGGCATTTTTTATCATCTTATAGCCACAAATTATGGGAAAACATTATTTGTGAGAAAAATGTTGAGAAGCTGAGCATCTAGTAACAAGGCTTTAAAACACTCCCCACTTGGGAGCTACGGGGGTGATGCTAAGAGCTTACACTGTGGGAACCTTGCTTTTACAGGGGACTGTCTGTGTTCATGGGTCAGTTTTATTTCCCTGGGAGGGGACCAGCTAGGATGCTCTCCTCTCCTTTTAATTTTGCAGTTAATACTGCGTCATTTTGCTTTAGTTTTCTACTGCCTGAAGAGTGCTAACCCTGCTTGCTTTAGTTTACAAATCAAAGGTAAATGAATTAGCTATCAGAGGTGCAGGAAAATAAAAAAGGGACTGGATAAAGTCAGTGGGACTTGAGGAGAAGCTTTCAGGGGACTGAGTCGAGGGAGGTGGGAGAGAGCTCAGCAGAGAAGCTCATCCTGCGGTAAACGTGGAGTCTGAGGGCAGGTGAGGCTGGAAGCTTTTGGGTTCTTATTATAGTTCCTCCCTATCCAGATGTTAGCACAGAGGAGAGCCCTGCGGCAGGGAAAGAAGACGCCCCCCCCATTAATGTGGGGATGCTGAACGGAGGCCAGCGCATTGACTACGTGCTCCAGGAGAAGCCCATCGAAAGTTTTAATGAGTATTTATTCGCTTTACAAAGCCATCTGTGCTACTGGTAAGTGTCGTTTGTTTTTGTTTCTAGAGGATTTTTTGTTTTAATTGTTTCACAGATACTTGATAGATGTAGAAAAGGACAGGTCAGTGTACATGCGGGATTACAATGATTTCTTACTCAATTAGAAAATAGTCTTGTCATTTAAAGAAATTTGGTGTAAACATGTTTTATTCTGCAGTTGGGTAGAGCATGGGGCCAACGGTGCCAGCAACCATGAGTTCAGTTAGCTTAGCCTTGAAAGTGTGTCCTCTGGCCATTAGTGGGACAGGACAGGTACATACGGATTAGCTGGAACAAAGACGTTCCTGTCACTAAAATTATTTTAAGAAGCTCATTTGAAAGTATTTACAATAGCTAGATCAGACTTGTTTTGTGTTAATGTTTAAATGTTTCTTCCCTAGATTTGAGATATAGTTGACATACAACATTGTGTAATTTTAAGATGTACAAATGTGATGTTTGATACACATATATATTATGAAATGATGATCACAGTATCACGTCACATTATAACCTTTGTGTGTGTGTGGTGAGGGCATTTAAGATCTACTCTCAGCAACTTTCCAGTATATAATACAGTATAGTTAACTATAGTCACCATGCTGTACATTAGATCCCCAGAACTTATTCATCAGAATTAATTATTCATAAATATAATTAATTACCTGATGGATTATGGAATGGACTAATGGTGCTTATTGAAATTCATGATTTATAGCATAACAGAACTTACTCACTGAATAAGTTGAACTAAAGGAAATAAAGCTAGGAAAATAAGTTGGGTCAAGGATAAGTGCTCAAAAAATGGATGCTTTATAGTCCTGCGAGGACTTGAACAAAATTTCTGAGGGGAATTTTTCTATTGACTTCAGATAAAGGGATTATTTGATATAATCAGTATTTTCTCTATGTATAATAAATACAGCAGAGGCCATGACATAAAGTCCATAAAGCAAGTCAATAAAAGCACTTTCTGTAAGGGGCCGAAATAATGCTAAGAATGATCTCTCCTGATGTGACCTGTAGATGTTTGAAAAAGGCGTTCTTTAAAAGTTTGAGTGGGCAATACATTCATGTGGCTCAAACTTCAAAGAAAGACAAATGACGAAAAGCCTCTGTTACATTTTGTTCCTGCTAAGTAGTTCCCTCCCCATACTCAACTAACTGCACCTCCCAAACTGGCTTCCAGGGCTCTGCTTGACGCGGACATAATACAGGTGTGAGGGAGTGGGTTATACTGTTTCTTTCCTTTAACAAACACAGATAGTTTGTTTCAGGAATTGTTCTGTACCGTCCTTTTCCTTTCAGTATGTCTTGGGTTTTTCTGCCTGTCATGTAGAGAGAGTCTCTTCATCCTTTCTAGCAGCGTGGTGTTCCACTGTGAATGTATCATGATTTATTTAGTTCGTTATTACAAAATAATGGTGATAATTCCCAATGCTGTACCATATATCCTGTTGCTTATCCATTTTATACATAGTAGTTTCTCTCTCTTAATCTCATACCCCTATCTTGCCCCTCCCCTGCTCCCTTCCTCCACTGATAACCACTAGCTTGTTCTATCTGTGAGTCTGTTTCTGTTTTGTTATATTCACTAGTTTGTTTTATTTTTAAGATTCTACATATAAGTGATACCATATAGTATTTGCCTTTCTTTGATTTACTTCACTCAGCATAATAATCTCTAGGTCTATCCATGTTGCTGCAAATGGCAGAATTTCATTATTTTTAATGGCTGAGTAGTATTCCATTGTGTATATATGTGTGTGTGTCTCACATCTTTATTCATTTGCCTGTTGATGGACACCTGGGTTGCTTCCATGTCCTGGCTATTGTGAACAGTGCTGCTGTGAACACTGGGGTGCATGTGTCTTTTCAAATTAGTGTTTTCATTTTTCTCAGGTATATACACAGAAGTGGAATTGCTGGCTCATAGAGTAATTCTATTTTTAGTTTTCTGAGGAGCCTCCATACTGTTTTCCATAGTGGCTGTACCAATTTACATTCTCACCAAGGGAAAGGACATGGGTGTACTTTTGGTTTGCTAATATTTTGTTGAGGACTTTTGCATCTCTGTTCATCAAAGATGAAATTTTTTGTAATGTCTCTGTCTAGTTTTGGTTATCAGGGTAATGGTGGCCTTGTAGAATGAATTTGGGAGTATTCCATCCTCTTCAATTTTTTTGGAATAGTTTGAGAAGAATAGGTATTAAATCTTCTTTGAATGTTTGGTAGAATTCCCCTGTGAAGCTATCTGGTCCTGAACTTTTATTTGCTGGGAGTTTTTAAAATTACAAATTCAGTTTCACTACTAGTGACTGATCTGTTCCAGTTGTTTCTTCTTGATTCAGTCTTGGTGGTTCTTATGTTTCTAGGTGTTTGTTTCCTCTACACTGTCCAGTTTGTTGGCGTACAATATTTCATAGTGTTCTTATGATTTTTTTGTATCTGGGGTGTCGGCTGTTTCTCCTTTCTCACCCCTTATTGTGTTTATTTGGGTCCTCTCTCTTTTCTTCTTGGTGAACCTGGTGAAACGTTTCTCAGTTTATCTTTTCAAAAAATTGTCTCTTGGTTTCATTGATCTTTTTTTTTTTTTTGGTCCCTGTTTATTTCCTCTCTGATCTTTATTATTTCTTTCCTTCTGCTGACTTTTTTTCCTTTCCAGGGAGTCTGAAGATACAGTATTGCTGGTCCTCAAAGAAATCTACCAAACCCAGGGTATCTTCCTTGATCAGCCTTTACAGTAGAAATGAACCACCCACGGCTGCTTGATGTGAGTTTTCCAGTGTCGTGTACGCAGCATGGTTCATGCATATTAACACTTGAGAAGGAACTGTGGAACCTCCAGCCCTTTATAAATATACTTTTTGTTGCCGTCACCGAGATCTGTGTTACAATTCCTTTTAGAGGGAGCCTGGTTAGAGTTCAGGGGGAGGAAGTACAATGGCCCACTTAGAGAAGGGTCAGTGGATTTGTTTTGCTAGCGACTTGGTCCAGTGACCCTCAGAATCTTAACTAGTTCTGAGCGTCTGAGTTATCATGGCAACAGTGACAGCTTTAATAACAGCCCATCGTGGGATTTACACGCTCGGCCTTTTAGATGCGTAACTAGAAAGTGCGTGTGTCAGACTCCGGCGTTCTCTCCGGTCGCCTTCCGGTGCTGACCCCTCTCCCCCTCTCTCCCCTAGACGGACTCTGAGGCGTCCTTCCCCAGAAAGCCCGCCTCTTCGCTGCTGCACTTCTCCTCTCCTCAGCCGCGCCATTGCCTGCATGTTACCTGCCACTTACCACTCCGGGGTCCCTGGAGGAGAACCTTCCTTCCCGGGAGGGCGTGGGCAAGCAAGGGGAGCCCCCGCCGCCTTCCCGTGCTGCTTCACACGGACTCTTGCCATCCTTTCCTCGTAGCGGGGGGTGGTCTGCATCTTTAATTCTTTGATGGTATTTAGGCACCACACGTTACCGCTTAGTACTTGAGATAGTATAAAGTCTGTTTTGAGTTTGATTTGGGTTGGGTAGAAATTTTTTGGGAAATTGCTGCTTATCTTTAGAAAATATTCTTATCTGGAAGCAGACTCTTAAGCTTCAGAAGACATCTGGGGTCTGCTCGTCTCACGGGCGATCTGTGCGTTTGAAGGCCGAGGCTGAGGGACCATGGGAAGACAGGTGGGCAGTCTCTGAGCCAGCTTTTCTTTCCTCCAAGAACTGTATGAAGAAAGACTAAAACTTGTAAAGATTGTTTACTCTCTGCAGCTGACTGATTGCTAGGAATCCCGGAGGCTGTTCATTGTTTTTATAGCTGTTTGAGCTGCTTGCAGTGTCTAAAGTGGACAGTTCAGTTCACATCAGGTGCATCTTTACAAAGCAAAGATATCATATATCCTAGGCCTGCTCTTTTATATCATACTTCACACTGGGAGCCTCTAGCTGGAGTCTGACTTAGGTATTAAGTTGAGGGTAAAGTTATAAAAGCTGATGTAATTACACAGCCTGGACAGACCGCTTAGGTTTTGAATAAAACCTTCTAGCGGAGCATTGATGGTGAAGTAGTTTGTGCAAGTCACCTGCCGCGTCTGTCAGGGCGAAGGTAGCGCGGTGTCCCCTTTAAGAACGCCCTGTGAACACCGCGCTGCCGCAGTCACCCGCAGTCCCGCATGCCTCCCGCACAGGCTCCCGGCACAGGCAGAGGCGGTGGAGCAGGTCGGTCTGGCTGCGTCCCTGGGGCTGGGAACGGCTGTTGCAGGGTCAGGTGAGGCGGGTGAGGGGAGACCGGCTTTTCCTGAGGCACCTGCTCACCGCTGTGGGGGGCTGTTTTGTCACTGGTCACAGCTTGCTGTTGCCTTTGCTGTTCTCTTTGTGAGCATCCTTCCCAGTCCCCTCAGGTTCCCACAGGCCCCGTGTACACAGTGGCACAGGCAGGCGAGCTGTGTGTCTTGTAACTTTCTTATGAATGTATTATAATGTCCAAAGCCCTGGCGTTTAACATCCACGTAAGCCATCCCTTCGACAGCGGTGGTCTTCATCCCTTTCTGGAGAGACAAGGAAAGGGGGGGTTACTGGCCCCCTAGAGGTAAGGCTGGGGTGTAGGTCGGAGCCTGGCCCTTCCTGGGCCACCGGCGGCTGGACTGATGCCGCCTCAGCCAGCGAGCAGTTTCAGACACGTGGGACACTTTATTCCCTTACTATATAAACTGAGTTGGAAGGGTTACTGAAAATTAAGGAGCATCCAGTATATATTAAAGGGGAAGCTTTCATCAAATTGTCTTCAAATTTAAACTTACTCTTCATATTAACAGAGTAAGTACTATTTAAGAGGGAACCAAAGGACAAGCAAGAGTGAGTTCCTGTAACCAAAGCTGAGCAGCACCCCCTGGAGGGCTGGATGCACCAGTTTGTACGAAGTGTTTCTGTCCTGGGGGGAGGGGCAGGTGACTGTAAAAGAGCTTTACGTCTGTCCACCTGGGGTAGCGTCGTGGCTGCGTATTACAGAGTAAGAAGCTTGGCTTAAATTCTCCCACTGTTGTTTGCACTACTTCAGCTGGGTCACGTGCGGATTCTTGACCAAGCCTATTCTTAAACTCCAGTAGTACCGTTTTCTACATATTCCCAGCTACAGAACTGGTGTTGCTTATCACACACAAGAGACTGTCTGCATGGAAAGAGTAACCGCACTGATTAGCTTTCTAATATTTTGCACTTTTTGAAATGTTTATGTGATTATATTTAAAACTTTAGTAAATCCTGAAATAAACTATATTGACCAGTTTGCCTACTTTGACCTGGCTCATCCATCATCAAGTAAAGACAACCAACTCAATAACTATGTCTCTTCCTCTAAAACAAGTTTAAAAAGTTTTGGCCAAAGAACTAATATTCAGGTTCTTTCCCTTCGACTGGTGTCTTCCCTGTCAAAGGCAGATGGAGCTCAGAATTCTAAAGTTCGGTGAGTCTAAGGTTAGATCCGGAGATGACCGACCCTTCAGTGTTTATACACATCAGCCACTACAACAGATAATTGAATCACTTACATCCGATGTGGAATCCACTGTTTCACTTTGGAGATATTCCATTTCTCAAAAACAACCTTCACCATTTTGTTTGAATATCACATTTACTGAAGGAGAAAGATACACCGAAAACATGTTCTAGAAAGAGCTGAATTCACCCCCAATTGAATTTCTTTGAAGATGACTCAAGGGGGACTGCAGTGTCATTCCACCTCATTGGCTGGACCAAATCTGGAGGGAGAACCCGAGTTAGTTATTTTTGAAAACAATGTCATATCTAAAGTATAATCACAAAGAGAAAGGGAGTCGTAGGTCCTAGAGCATCGGTTCTGATGATGTCCTATAACTGCTCCAGCCCATTGTGAAGCAGGGACAGGAGAAGGCCCGTGTGTGCCCAGATGACAATGCTGTGGGTCCCCCCCGCCTCAGCCAGCTGGCGGCCACCGCGTGTGGGCAGCTTCTCAGTCGTGCGCGGAGGGAAGGGTGCTCGTGAGGACAGATGAGGTAGAGATGGCTGTCAGCTTAGTGCCGAAACCACGCTCCTCACCGCTTTCTTTTTTTTACTGTTTGTTAGTAATTCAACAAATCATTTATGTTCACCGTATTCACAATGGACAGCAGTATTTGGCTGGACCTGGATTAGGTGTGCATAACACAGTGATAAATTAGCCAGAACTGGACATTTTCCTGTTTAAGCCTTGATGGAACTGTCACCAGAGAAAGTAACCAGAAATAAAATAATTTAAGATTATTATCCCTAGATTTTAAGATTTGGGGCTTTGGGAAATGGAAATTAAGTTCTGATAATCAACTCTGGCTTCCAGGACAAAGTGGGGCTAATGAAAAAGGCTTCTTTGTGACAAGATCCTTCCCAGAACAGTATCAAAATCAAATGTAAAAGCAGTAGACCCTAGGATATCAAGCCGATGGACCAGGTTCATCGCTGCTGGGGGCCCACGGAAAGAGCTCGTCCCCAGAACGCGTGGCACCCGGCAGTGAAAGAACCTGGGCTCCTCACAGTAAATCCACGCAGGCCGGCGCGGGACCGCAGCCGCGGGGGCTGTGCCTCACTCGTACCTCTTAGGAAGTAAAAGGTCAGAAAGTCCTGTTCTGGGCGTGGTCACCTGTTCTCCTGGAGGTTGCTCCTGTGTCTAAATATCAAACTGATGAGGGCCACCGGGCCGCTTCTGTGCCGTGGGAAGTGCAGGGCCGTGTCCCAGTGGCCTGTGGCAGTCCGCGTCCGTCAGGGGAGGGAAGTACTGCCGGTAGCAGCCGTAGGCCAGCACCAGGCCCAGTGCGGACCCCGCCAGCACGTCTGCGGGGAGAGGACACGGGCCTTCCGGCAGTCGTGGTGGGCGCCGCCCATCGGGGCGCTGGGCCCTCCAGCCACTCCACTGGTTTGACTGCAGACCGCCCTCAAGTCCACGTTTACGGTTTCTTAGTTGTCACATAGAGCAGCACTGTCAGCATCAGGCTGTTGTCTGAACCCCGAATCAACAAACATCTTTAATGAAGTAAGTGTAACAAGGCCTTTTCCGAATTCATTTGACTGAATTTTTTAATCCAAAAGAATAACACATTCACTAAATGTTATCCACAGCCCTTCTCACCACTCAGAGGTTCTAGAGGAAGGGCAAACTTGTCCAGGAGGTGCTTCTCTACAAAAATTTGGTTTTTCCTTCAAAACAGACCTCCTCAGGGCCTCTGGGCAGTACTGCCAGCTTTTATTTTGAACTGTGAGGTTTTCTGTGCAGATTATTCTGTTATTTAGATGTTTTACTCTATTCATTCAACTTAAATTTCTTTGGTTTAATCACAATTTTGTGATTTCTTGAATTTTACTTTTGTTTCTGAGCAGAAATCTCAGGACAATGACCTTGATTTATTTTAAGACAGTAGTAAATTGAGCTTTGAGGTTGGTTGTAAAAAAAAATTTCCTAGAGAGTTTATTCTGAACTTATGATGCTTCAAAATAATGGGAAAGTTAGGATGTCCCTCCTCGGTAATCTCTTTAAAGATACCGTGTGCTTTCTCATCCTGCATGGAGCTCTGAACGCAGGACAGAACACTTGTGTGTCCACTTGGCAGGTACCTGGGGAGGGTCTCCTTGTGCCCAGGGCTGGGGAGGGATGATGGGAGAAACACGGAGGCGTCCGTGGCCTGGACACCTCGCTTACCTTGCCAGTGATGCTTGTAGTCACAGGTGCGGGACAGGGCAATCACAGCTGCAAAGAGTAGAGGTGACAGAAAGGCACAGAACCTCCAGGATTTCCCTCGGCCTCGTGGTGTGAAGCAGTGTAGCTTCCCTGCCAGGTAGAAGGACGCGAAGGCCAGGCCAGCAAATGCAACTAGAAGAGGGAGAAGTTCTAAGTCAGGTCTTTGAAAGGAAAAGGGGGTCGGGGGCATGAGCAGGTTTTTAGCCCTTTTTGTAACCTCTGGTGTAGATCATCGATTGAGATTATTGATTACAAGACAGAAGGAAACAAGGGAAAATGAAAGACTGTCCCCACAGTGAGTAATAGCTGCCCTGAGAGCAGTTTTTGGAGTACCAGCCACGGGATTCCGGGCAGGTGACTTAACTTCCCGATGCCTTAGTTTCCTCCTGAATAAATGGGAATCATAAAAATCACAGTACCACCTCATTAGCTATTATGTTATCAATAGAGACACGAGTCTAAAATGCTTCCCAAAGCACCTGACACACAGTAACCCTTCAATAAAGGTTAATTATGTTTTTATGACTAGTACGAGATTGCAGGATCTAGGCAAATAATACAGTAACAATGTTCAGATTTCCTAAAGGTGAACTACTTCCTCTGTCCTCGACTATCTACCCTAATAGTCAAGGTTCAAGCTTATTAAGGGGGGGGGGGTTCTCCAGTTTCCAGATACAAGAACAAGAGTACATGAGATGTTCCCATCCTGACAAGCTTCCTAGATTACACTCAGTGACCCCCCCCCCCCCCCAAAAGCACAGAAGTAGAGCCCAGGTGGTGCTCATACAGGAAGAATGTCCACTGGGGAAGCTCTTCCGGCCCTCGTTCACCACATCCTTATCCCCCGTGCACATCAGGTCAGAGCGGGCTTGCCCGTCGGGGAAGCAGCGGTAGAAGAAGTCCGGGCGTGGCCTGGAAGAAATCAGCAGGGTCTGAACAGGGATCATTTACAGCTCCCGAAATTATTTTTCGGTTGTGTTGTGTCAATAAGCCTATTTACCGTTGGTCAAATAGTGTCTCTGGCAAAATAATGAAACTGAACTGGATAGTCACCACTAAAAGAAAAGCCTTGCTTCCAGGGTCAGTATTTAAAATTGGGGGGAAAAAAGTTCACTGTGATACGATTAACTTTTAGGGCAAAGAGTGAGTCACACCGCAGCTGCCGGGGGTGCCCTGGAGGACAGTGGCTCTGCCGTGTGTCAGTGGAAAATGCTGCCCAAGGCAGAAAAGAGCCCAAGTGTCACCTGTGGGACTGAGGTAGAGGAAGGGAGGAAGTGTTAAATGAGAAAAGAAAGATGAGACAGAAGAAAGAGAAAAGGAGCGGGGAACGGTGTGGGTAGAGTGCCCTTAACTACCTCTCCTGGTGGGGATGGGATGAGGCTGGTGCGGTGGCTGGCGCTTGTCACTTACCTCCCCACTATCAGCTTTATCGTGTTGGTGAAGACGCCGTTCAGGGCCAGGGCAAGGCTGGCAGCTGGAAGGCAAAGAGACTTGCTGTTCGTGGTATCTGCTAGGACTGCATGGTCCCTGTCACGTTAAGAGAGCAGCCCGGCTCTTCTGAGATGAGGGCTGAGCTGAGTGTACAAATAATTCTGGCCCTCGATGACCAGTCGGCTGTGGTTCAGGGAGCACTCCTGTACTAGACTGAAGACATCCTTGAGGTACGAATAATCCAGTGCGTTAAAGCACTCGTAGGAGGCGAAGCCAGTTCTTACAGTGCAGTTTCTCTGCTTCACAGGGTAACAGGTGGGGACACAATTACTTTAGGAACACAGAGCTCAGGGGCCACACACTGCGGCCGCAACCCTGGGGTGGACCCCACCGCCCCTGCTGCTTTCCAGCCCAAAGATGAGAACACCAGCCAGGAGGGCTGGGCTCTTACCCAGGCAGGCTTGTCTGCTGTCTGCCGTGTCTGCCTTCTTGAGACATTTGGCCAGGAGGATCAGAGACAGCGGAGAGAGAAATGCAATGACCTGAACCAGAATACATCCAAGGTTAAAACAAAAGAAAACCACACAGAAAACTCTGCACAACTAGTTGTGAAAAGAGCTCTTAGGGGAAGAGGGATGAAGTGACAGCAGAGCTCACACATCACACCTAAATGTTCCTCCAAACGCAGTGTCCAGTGTCTGTGGCTGACTGGGCTCAAAGTCCCACCGGTGAACACCAATCACCCTTGTTCTAAACGACCAGTTACCCAGCACCGCCCTAAGGAACCTCGCCCACAGAACCTGTCTCTTAAGCAAAACAGACTGACGTCTTGCTCCCTAAATCTGGGCCTTAAACAGCAGCACATCAGCGGAGGGAGCAGTGCTGTCCCCTGCACGGGGCATCCGGGAGCCAGTGTGAGCGCCTCCCGCTCCCTAGCACTGAACTCGGGAGGAGCCCGGAGGCCGCAAGGCAGGCCGCTCCGCTCCGCACGCACAAACATCGGCTTGGTTGGGAAGTAGTCGGCCTCCGCGTACGGGTTCCGGTACAGCCACATCTCCTCCGGCTGGATGAGCCTCTGGAAGGGCGGGAGCAGCTCCGTTACCCTGAAGGGGACACAAAGGTGTGAGCGTGTCGGCGGCTACCCGGAAGCGCGCCCGGAGCCCGGCAGAGCGGCGGGACCTGCCCTCCCCAGGCGCGGGCGGGCGCGACGGTGCGGGGCCGGGGTCCAACCGCAGGTCTCACAGGAAGGCGGCGAACAGCGCGAGCCGCACGCCCACCTCGGCCCCGAGGGCCGCCGCCGCCGCCTTGCCCATCCCGGACGGAGGACGGAGGACGGAGGACGGAGCCGACGTGGCCCCGCGGAGGGCGGTCCCGAGCCGAGCCGAGCCGAGCCGAGCCGGCGGCAGCGCGGCCTGGCGGACGCCGCGGGCACTGCGCCGGGAGCGGCGGGGAGCGGCGGGGTCGGGCGCGCTGCTCTCCTCCAGCCTGGCCCCGGGACCGGCTCCAGCCGCGCGGCGGCCACCCCGGGTCCGAGAGCGATGGGACAGGAGTGCGGGGTCCCCGCCGGCCAGGCTCACGCGCCGCGCCGCGCCGCGGCGAGGGCCCTCCTTCCGCGGAAACGACGAGGCCCCCGCGTTTCCGGATCCATGTTCCTCAGCAGCGCAGCCCGTTCTGCCGGAAGACGTGCGGGCTCCCAGCGGGGACTTCCAGGGCTGCAGGCCTGCTGGCCGAGGGGCGCACACAGGGTCAGCCAGCCCCGCGCTGGGTCCCCTCCCAGCCCGTGATGGCCTCTTGCCCCGTGACTTGTGGCAGGCAATGAACAAGTCCACATACTTAATTTGGAACATACAGGACAATTTATTGAAGTCAATCTCAAGCAAAATCTGAAATCAGTGGAATGTCATTAAAAATCTCTCCAAATTAATCCTCACGGAAGCAAAAAACACATCTGAATTCCAAAGTATTTGTGAAATAAAAAAAGGCAACATCTCAGTAGATACAATGTACAAAAATTATATGTTCCTACCAGCACACACAGCAGAAAGAAGCTTAAATATTACAAGCAGTCCTAAGTACGCTATAACTAGCCAACAATAAGCTATCTATGTACAGGTTAACCAAGCTTTATACGTGTCACACTGTGCAACAGAACATAGGCCAATCAACAAAATCCCCGAAATACCATATATCTTGAAGTCTATGTGGCAACATCAAGTCATAATACAGTAATGCCCTAGTGGAACACCCCCCAGGGAGAATTAACACTAATCCCTTAGTGTCAAGAGCTTCTAGCCAAGTCACAGAAACTCAAAAGAGATCGACTTTAGTGAATATTGATGCTTTGTTATTAAAGACTCAAGTCTCAAGTGATTTAGGCAAAATAACATTTCACAGGGTCTACAAAGTTTATTACAGATAAACAAAGTACAGAAATAACCAGTCTACAAAGGTCATTATCATAGATAAAGATCACGAGGAAATGAAAACAGAACCTGCAGGTATCTGTGTTCGTTGTGCAATAATATCACAAGCCGATACAGATGAATTTCTCCTAGCAATTCCAATTATGCACACACCCTTGTACCTAAAAAGAGCCTTACTGTTAGCCAGTTGTGAGCATCATTTAGCATCCGAGTTACCAGCGGCAATATGCTTTTCTTCTTTAGCACAGGGTATGTGGCAGCACAAATAAGATAAAGGACAATATTAGTGACAACAAGGTAAATTTTATCCAGTCCACTTCTAAACCAACAAGAACACCATATAAACACCTCAGCTAGGTGATCTGATGGCTACTGAGAGCCATTCGCACACATCGGGAGCCTGGTAGGTCGGGAAGGGAGTACTGGAACCCGAGGGTGCTTTCTTGCCAATGAGCCGACGCAGTCATGTCGTAGAAGAAAACTAAGGACTGAATAAATGACTTTGGCAACTACTCATCTTTTCCCTTTTGCTCACCTGTTAGCGACTTTTAGGGGTAATTGTCCTCCCCCTCCTCCTGCTCACACATGTGCCACAGCACCTGACCTTGTCACTT